>NC_088202.1:121087482-121699053 GCF_037126465.1 Ornithodoros turicata | reverse complement strand
ATCATTGTCCATCGTGGCTCGACCGCACATCCTTTCTCTTGATGATGTCTGAACTTCTGAATTCACTCAGGTACATGCGTTACATATCGGGCACAATGCTAACCTGCCTCCATAGCCGATTTTAGGAAGCCCCTATTTATTATCTTCTTCTTTTTTTCTTTACTTTTTTATAACGGTACAAATGTTCTCCTTGCAAGATAATCACATCTGCACGTGGTTTTTGTGACATTGTTGAACAATTAATGTTTTAACTTTTAGTATTCGTGGCTTCGGCATCACTAAATCATTCAAGTGATATCCGAAACCTACACGACACCTCTCACGACATTCTCTTAGTCGTCAAAGGAAGTCAGACAGTGGAATGAGTGTAGCCTTGTGAACTGCCGATGTTGCACAGTACTTACCAAGATTCTTCGCTACTCTTTAAGTACTTTATGTGGACTACAGATTAAAAGGGAGCGTCAACCACTCAAGTGTTCGCTCCCGCACGGCGACATCATATTTCAAACGCAGCTTTAAGGGCAACACTCATTAAACAAGGGGGGTTGCTACACTTCTGCATTTTCTCAAGTGAAAAACGGCACTTCGACGTGACCCTCTAGCGTCCACAAACTGTTTTTCTCATTTTTCGGGTCTCCCGTCATATTTCCCTGAGGCTTTCTCACCATACATAGAAAACCTTCATTTTGAAACCTGTTTCGCTGCGTTAGGAGGAGAGCTGCTAAGACTTTAAGATGCCTCGCTTAAACTTTTGCGTACGTCTTCTGGAATTCAGCGTGCTTTGTTTATGCTTACTCTCTATATTCTCTAATATTCTTTATGATGCCTGTGTGGACAGAACTGACGGAAATTTAGTGTGCGTGTCTTTCGAGAAAATCCAGGCCCTGATGACCGCTTGGCGGGGCCCGTTTGCCATTTGCCTATCCTCGTGGGTTACCAGCCTCCGCGACAAGGAGAGGTAGCTCCCTTGATTCAGATCCTACTGTACAGGGGTCTTTCACTTAATGCGCGAAGCATCCGTGTAGTGCGGGCTAACATCCGTACTTGCCTAGGGGCTCTTCTATATTGGAGTCCTTGAACATAGGGTTCCCTATTTGGTGGCTCTGCTCGACACAGTTGTCTCGCGATGTAAACACCCAATTATTATTCATCTGCTCGACACGAGGGCATTTTGAGGTTATTTTCGCTATTTCCCAGGTCTAATTGTAACAGATCGAGGTCAAGCCTACTCCCTTTTTCTGAGAATCGTGCTTCCCTACTTCCTCAAAGTGAACGAGGAAGCACGGGAGTCCGGAGCCGAACCGCAATTGAACCCTCATGGTGGAACCCGAACCGAACCCATAACATTTTCGGTTTGACCAGTGGTTTTTTACACTCCTCCAAATGTTTGGTAACATCCCCTAACTTTTTTCCTGTGTGTTACTGTTACAATATGCAACTGCACCTCCAAATTTCTTTACCCCCCCCCCCCCCCTACCACACCCACCCCGAGCTTGCGTTTCTGGGTAAGCCACTGGGTTCGACACTCCGGGCAAGAGTATTACATGCTGACAGTTGAGAACGAAGAAGATAAGAATAAGTTGGAAATCTTGCAAGCGAAATTCGAAGCTTACCTGAAACCCTCCATGTATCTCACGCATATGTTTTTGCGAAACGGGACCAAAGGCAAAGAGAACGATTTGAATAGTTGCTCACAGATTTGAAAGTTTCAGTGTGCAATCGCGAATATGGCGATCTCGAGGGGCTCATGCTAAAGAGTATAGTATGGGGAACACGTGACACGCAACTGCAGCAGAAGTTAACCAGCGAGAGCCCTGTTATAATAAAATAACTTGAATTGTGTCGCACCAAAAGAGTGCTCGCATGAACAATTCAACGACATAAGCAACGACGCGAAGAAATCCGACGTCACTGACGCTGTAAACGTTGTGCAAACGAACAGTTGTCCATACTGTCAGGAAACTTTTGCTACATCATTAAACATTGTGGCTAATAACCTGTGCCTAACCTGTATGTGATAAATCTATGCTTGATACTTTTTATTTGGTGTTACCTCTTTTTCTTTCTTTTTTTTTTTTTTCGAATACATACAAGCTACAACGTAGCCCTTCTCGTTTTGCCTGAGTGATGGCGCAGCATAAGGTTCTCTCCTGTCTGGTATAGGGGGAGCATCCGTTCGGTGGTTCTCTCTACGGAATTCCTTTTGCTGTGGTTGCTAATCAAACCGATTCATCTGGAGCGAAAAACCGTAAAAGCTTCCTTTATCTGGCCGGTGACAGTTAAACTGCGGTTCCTTGACATCGACAGCTACTGCGTTCTCGCAGGAGAAGTCACGAAGACGGATTCCCCGAAATCTCAGCGACCGTTCGGTGTATTCACTCCTTCTGCTACGCTATAAACATGGCTAGTGAAAAGAGTATAGGAAGCAGCTTTTGATCGGCGCCGTACGGTCCAAGATGGGACATGCAAGAGCGCTGTAAACTTTTCTTCTTATCGCTCACCGGACCCGGAGGTGGCGTCCTATAATTTTCCATAACGCACAGGCGATGCATTTTCTGCGTCCAGTAAGACGCGAACATCCGTGTCAGATGGGTTTCTGATGCGTCCTTATTGTTCCTGTTCCGATTAGCATGATTATAGAGTTGAGCTAGTGCATCATCTCACGCAGTTTGACGCATTGGACTGTGCGGTGTACGCAAAGCTATCGATGTATCGGTATCGCACTGATTAGATCTGAAGGTCCCGGCATCAACCCGTTATTGCTCAAATCGCCCATAGCATATACTTATGGAATGCGGGTCAGACTATGCATTCTACGGAAGTGGTTTGATAAATCATTCATTTATGCTATGAGTGTATAATGTCGTGCAATGTACTGAGAGAGAGAGAAACACATGATGACGATGATATGGGGATGACTTCCGCTCATTGAGCAGAATGCTACCCCATTGCTATTGGGGGAAAATGAGAGGATGGTGATGAGGATGAGGCTGTCGACGCTGACAGGGTTTTAGAGAGAGTCGATCAGGCCGGTAGTTTGCAGGAATTTGATGAAAGGTCGTAAGACGGACATCTGCGTTCGTGTGTCCCATGGTCCCAAAATGAGTCTGAGGTCAAGGGGTCGGCTGTCTATCCGCGCAAGGTCGTTTGCCAACAAGTGACGCTCCCTCCTATAGGTGGCACATGCGATGATCACATGGTCCGCGGTCGCTGGCACACCACACTCCGGGCACAAGGGACTACTGGCACACCCTATCTGGTAACGGTAGTACGGCGAAAAGGCAACATTCAGCCGTAAGCGATGTAGGAGGGACTTCATGACGGCAATGTACTGAATAATATCATGGAGTAGCAAAACCCTCGAAACAAGACGAAGAGGCAGCGTCTATCAAGCGTGCATAAGTTTTAATCGTCCATGACATCGCATTTATATTGATATTATTTATGCTTACAGGTGCGCTATAAACGCATGCTAAGCTATAAACACACGCTTAGACATTACGAACCAGTCTGCTTTGAGTGGGATTACGTTCCTAACAGCGTGCTTTTTCTACTTTCAAATTGCCTCACTAGTCTTTCAGTGGCGCCAGTTTCGTTTTACGTCAAGGATCCTGGAGTAGCTAGTGAAATGGGGAGGACGCAAAATATTCAGGTTGCCCAGGGCCGTCGTACAGCCCTGATCAACGTAACTTCGGCGTGCTTAAGGCTACGGTCCCACTCATCACCCGAAAAGTGTCATTTTCACTCAAAGGTTACACGGCTTCTCGGCAACTTACGTGAAATATGTTGGTACCGTTGGAAAGCTTGTTCTTTGGGCAAGCTAAGCCAAGAATTCGTTTTTTTATGTGATGATCAGCTGTGGCGTTATAAAGCGAGAAGGACGACCATATCTTCCATTTTTGGTGTTTTTCAATCAAGGATGATGCGAACACGAAAAGAGATAGCGCTGTCAATCTTTTTTCAAAGTAACGTTGCACAGTATACAAAGGATAGTCAAGAACTTTTTTTCTCGCGTAAAGCGTCATTAATTGATTATTGCCTATCAAATTTAAGAAAAAAACGCTACTTTTACACTTGCCATAAAAAGCTATTCTGTACTTATTCTCGGCTGAAAATGTGATCAGCGGGCAGGTAATTATCAGCAGGAGTGATGTCCAAAGTTTTATCGCAAATGAAAGAATAATAAATAAACTAGCGTGGTTCAAAATCACACACAGAAATGCAGAAAATATGGTGACAAGCGCCACCTGCCGTACGCGTTTGAAACCAGCGGCAGCTTCGCGTTGCAAGAGGTTGCCGAGAGATGGCACGGGTTCCTATGTGCTGATCACGTGATCACGTAGCGGTTCTCTGTTCTCTGACCTCCCTGACTTACGAAACGTTGGCCCCGTGCGTGATTCCGTATACGCAGGTTCCTGCCGCGTGTACTTTTGTTGATCGTACGGTTATATTGTGTCCGGTTGGCTGAATTTCGTGCTGAGGAGTTGCATTACTCTCCATTATGCTGGTCGCCAATCGTCCTTTTGTAGTACTGCAGGGCTGCACATTGGCACGTGTGGGCACGTTGTCCTCATGTGATTTCTTTATTCATATGTGTTGAAGTCAGGAGTTAAGAGCACCGGACCAACCGCATGGAGCCGGTTTGGCTTAGATCAGCCAGTTACCCACACACTGCAAGCAAACACCACTGAGCATTCACACTGGAATGGTGGAGCAGATGCTCTTGGTCGAAGTTCGGCCTTTGTCACGTTATGCGCACCATTTCGTCGTGTATTCGATCACCCAGGATTGTAATCAGACTACCTAGAAAATCACTCTCTCGCAAACGCAACATATTTCGTTGCTGCCATCTTTCCTGCATATTTCGTGTTTCTGTTCGTGCTTCCGGATTGCTGTTCGAACTAAATTTAGAAAGCAAAGAAGAGCGTTTACTATTATTATTTTTGGTGTGTGTTGTTGTTGTTCTACCCTGACAATTACGTCCCCCGCGGAGTGCAGGTTTGATAGGTATTTTCTCAGTCCTATTTTAGGCCCCCTTACTTTTCTGTTGAAATTATTCCTGTACTGTGTGAGAAATTTTCTACCTTTACGAATAACTGGACTCGAAATGTGGTACGTTACCAGATAAAGATGGAACGCGTTACTTTCGTCGTTACCGCCCACGTGATCAGAACAGTGCCCGTCGCGACGTCGTTGTGTACGATATAACCAGGTCACGCTCACGCCGGAGCAAGGATGATCAAACAGCATCGAGAAATACACTCAAAGCAAATATATTCGCACTGGAATGGCGGGAGAGAGGCTCTTGGCGGAACTTTAGACTATGCAAAACGGAGTAATCACTTCGTCGTGTAACTGATCACTCAAAATTATATTCATTTTACCTAGAAAAATTACTTGCTCGCAGAAGACTGATTGAAGTCAAATTCACTAAACGAGTAATCGATCTTCACGTGTTACGTACAACTCGGTCGTGACGTTGTCCGCTCCACTGAGGTAAACGTTGCAGCTTTCACAGAGGCATAATTCCATCTGAAACATGTCTACCTCATGCTACTTTCGAAAATAAAGATACCGTTCGAGGCAAATTTCGCCAGCGTTCCAATTCGAGAAGCGACATGAGAAGTGCGGCAGACACCGCGTTCAGGGGTGCGTGCAAAATCTCGCCCTTGGAGTATGGAGCCAGGGCACATCATCACGACGGGTAGCTGTGGGTCAGCTTCTTCGCTTCTTTTGTCTTTCAAACACACTTCTCTGTTGGGTTCAGTTTGCTTTCTCTCCATTTCCTTGTTTGCAATTGCAAGGTACCATGCTCCCTTCTACCCCTCCCCATCCTTCCAGAGAAAAGCAAGAGAAAGAGCCGTCCCCCTGTCATTCACGATTGCGCCGTTCCTCGCCAAGAACAAGTTCAAATCCAAGAATCGGGTGCTCCAAGAACCAGGATAAAATTCATTTTGTAGACAAGGGGACGGCATGGTGTTGCAGGCATTTTGCTGTGAGGAACCTTCGCCACGCGATGCTGTTTTATTTGAAATCAGTTTATGGAAACCAATTTCTTGAACTGAACTCTGAAGTTTACATGAAGGATCCTCTGTTCGCTCGCAAGAAGGACGATCACTTCAATCACTTCACTGCAAACTAACGCGGCGGAAAAGACTGAACTGAAGTAGCGAAATCAGCGACTTGACTCTGAGAAAGGACACACGTCTTACCATCACATAAAGCAATAACTGCGCCCAGTACCAAATTTAGGTGGCGGACTACTGCTACCCGCTACTCCTCTAAAAAGTAGCGCAATTACAAGCGGCGCTACTCATTTCTAAACGATAGTGTGATATATCACTCTTCCTAATTACTAATTATGTATTCGCGTTGTGGCGAATGCGTACCCATTTTGACTACATGTTGCTATAATCAGGAGCAATGAGCACGAAAATCGTCGATACCAGCCCTGAAACCAGGATTCTAGACAGAATAGGTTGGCGCAGAAATTGAAAAATGTCACCATATCACCCGATCATGTTGGATTGTGCGGCTAAAGACACGGCTCCGCCTTGTCCAAGTGGAACGCCCTGAGGTACGGTATACTTCTTTCCATTTTTCCCACTGAAATAGCGACAAAGTAGCTGTAGCAGCATCGAATCCGCTGCCAAGCTTTGTGGCGGAAATTACTTTTCCGCTAGTGGTTAGAAACGTAGCACATCCGCTCCTCAGCTAATGAAAATCATGTATAGCGATTAGCGACTACAGCACTGCGCATTGTGGTACTGTCACCGCGGCTGCCGTGCGGAATACAGACGGGTCTAAGAGTAAAACGCGCAATTTCCCTATTTTTGCTTCGTTTATGCCATTTCCGTATTACGGGCATTGATGCTGGTCAGTTTCCGTGCGCAGTGTATGCCAGTATGCCATTTCCGTGACTGCTCGGTTCCATAGGGTAATTTTATAAATGATTTCAAGCTGAAATAATAGAAATAAAGGTGAAAACACATAAACAAGAAACTTCACAGCAAAAAGTTGTTGACTACAATGTCTTTTTTATTATGATTGTTTCGTCATCTTGCATTTGAGAGGAATTCATTTTTTGCACACTGTACGTCACATGGCATGGACGCTGCAGGCAGCACCATACATAGGACGGTGTGAATGTTTGGGTTTTTGAGCACCGAAGTGAGTAATCGTATATCCTATTCCATTTCCTAATCAAATATGGAATTCAATGTTCGAATTCCAAATCGAATTGATGCGTCTACTAAATTGACAAACTGTACAGTCATGGGCCTCCCGAGATGTGATACCGCTAGATATATTGAAATATATTTTTGCCTGTCAATTTTGTTGCTTTCCCCCCGCATTTTATTTCCCTCTTTACACATCACACCTCTCGTCATCTCACAAAGCGATAACACGAATCGCAGCCAAATAGAAAAAAAAAAAGTCATCTTCACCTACTAGTCACGGCCGGTACTATGCGGAATACGGACAGGTTACATAGCGTATAATTGTCGACTTCCCTATTTTACTTCGGTTATGCCATTCCTTTGATTCTTATCATTTTGTGTGCGTACTGTGAGTTGAACTTCTAGTTTCAACAGATGTGGTAATTTCATAATTCATTTCAAGAAATCCTGTTTCTGTAAGCTGTATTGAGATAAAACTGCTACCGATCGGCACGTGAACAGACTCTTCACAGCTGACTGCAATTATTTAGTATTTGCGTCCATTTTTATGACGGTTGTTTGACCATTTTGCGTTTGAGATATATATTTTTTTATATCTCAAATATATTATATTTTGCACAGTCTTCGTCACACGCTACGCGCGCGGCAGCTACCCCCGTGCTACTCAAACCACGAAAGCACCAAAAATCAACTCGCCGTCTTGCACGACAGTTTCAAAAGGGTTTTACGAGACAATGCTCCCTTCTACACACGTATAAACACCGGGTACGGTGGCATACAGAAGAGACTCAAGGTCAAAGGGTCCAGTCGGGAGAATCGCGCGCGGTTCTCCCTAACGGGGTCATCCACGGAAACCGCGACGGTGGCGCCCCGCCGTAGCAAGTCCGTAAGTAAATTCAAGATGGCTACCGTGAGACCGTAGCCTTAAATGTCTACGGTTTTTAGATATACTCTAGTAACCTATAACTGGTGTCGCCAGGTTTCGGATTTACCCGAAAAAATCCGGAAAACATTTGCAAGTAAAATATAAAGCAATTTAGATTTGTCCAAAGAACTACTGGGCAATATATTTTATTTAGTAACTCAGTTCGACATGAGGACATTTCCCAGGTGTACTTTGAAAACCTCCACTGTCTAGGACGGTTTTTTTTTCTTTCTTTTTGGACGCAAGCGAAAGCTTCCTTTCGACCAGTGGTGGGGAGTAATGCGTTACCATAGTAATGCATTACATCTTGGTAATGAGTAGTGCTAATGCATTTCATTTTGTGGATCAGTAATGAGTGATGTAAGGTCATTAACGTTTTGGCCCGGTAACGCGTAATGACATAACCCGTTACTTGGGTCGAAACCTCACTCACTGTCTAAAGCCAGCACTGAATTGTGTTTGGTATACAGGCAGAGAAAATCCCAGGAAATAGAAAATTTTCCCAGTCACCTTTGTCACCGACCAAGTCGACCAAAAGTGACGCCGTCCAACAGTCTGAACACGAACTTCGTCTACGCTGCTATTAATCTTACTACGCCATATCGACGAAATAATTCAAAAGTAACGATTTTGCAGAAATCATAATTACTGTCACCGGCAATATGGAACAAAGTAATCACGTCTCCTTACAGTGCACACTTGAAACGCACCGAAAATAAACGTCTCCTTTGAACTGAACGTGAATTGACTAAAGTCAACGTATGCCAGTGCAATGTCAATTTACATTTAATCTAGGGTTGATTGCTTCTTATCTCTTTCTTACTGATAATTGGCCGGTGTCTTTATATTGACTGGCGATTGGCTATTTTCGATGGAGATTAGGCACTGTATTCACTGACTCTTATGTGTCTTTTGATGGACTGGTGATTTACTATTTTCGATTGAGAATGCGCACTGTGTTTATTGACTCTGACTGTGTTACGCGGTGCCTGCGAAAGCTGCAGGTGCCCTGTGCCCCCTAAAACAACTGGTACGACATCCCTGCTAACGCCAGCAGCCACAGTGTACAGGACGTATTGAAGGGTTACTTGTACCCACTAATACGCGAGGTACATTGTGCCTCGCGAGTTCCCTAACAGAAAAATGACCTCCAGGCTCGAAACTTCGAACAGGCTGGCACTGCAAAGCTCTATCACGATCATCCTCAGTGACGACAATGTGACAGTTCCTGAAAGGAAATGGCCGAGGAACAATCGTCCAAGCAAGTGGCACCAGATCACGCTATGATGTGAGAAGCAGTTGCAATTTTGCACACGTATGTGTGACCGTTGAGACAGGAAACAACCTGTAAAGAAACCGAAGTGAATCACGCTGGTATTGTTCCAACGTGAATGCTGGAATAGTACACCATTTTGTAACTCACGTCCTTGCAATCGACAGTCCCACGGTCACCTATAACGAAAGAATACAATTAATCTCGCGTGTAACGTACATCGTCGCTTCACCGATATAGCCGATCCTCTCCTGCCGCCATTTGCAATGCGTCTGCAACAGAATGTACTTCGATGGTTAAACACGAGTAAAACGCAGGCGTCGTACGATGCATCACAGATAGGTTGACTTACATTAAGCAAACATGAAACTTGTACTTAAAAAGCAAGGTTGTCACCCTTCTCAAAGGCGAGGTTGCAGCGCAGACAACGGTCAAGAAAGCAGGACGAAATGCAGTGCGGAAGAATACGCGGTGCCATGTCACTCTTCACCGGCGTAGCGCGGAGCAACGTAGTACGCTCCAACGAAGGCACACATATTCAGCCGGCGCACGCATTATTAAACAAGCACAAGAGTACACGGTTCAGGAGGCACACATATTATTCAGCGGGTACAAAGGCGTTTCATACCGACCTGACAGCTTTGTACCTGCTGTAATTTTACGATGGGGATCGCTGCGCTTGCTATTTGATAACCGTTACGGCTACGCTTTCTCTATGCAAGCATACAGATACAAACAATTGTGCTGGAAGACCAAAAAAGTGGAAAAGTTTTGTTTCTTGGTACCAGATGTGCAGGAACTTGGAAAATTTTGAAAAGTAATGCAGAATCCAATTTGCTGCCAGTTGACTCATGGTAATTAAAATGCACTCAATTCGTGTCAACTATTTCTCAATTTGCTTTTGATTGACTAAAGCCAACAAAACGTAAAAGAAAGTTGGAAGTCAATACGGTCAATAAAAAGGAAGCCGATTGTCAGTTAAAAGTAAATTTTCATTTTTGTAAGGGCGCCACACACAGAACACTGGGAAAATGCATTGCCAAAGTAATGGCATAACTTCATGAAATAATGGCATTAGCAATGCGTTACTGAACATGAAAAGTAACGAGTAATGAATACATTACTTTACAAAATTATAATGAGTAATGGTAATGCATTACAAAATTAAAGTAATTTCCCCCACTCTGCTTGCGACTACCTATATCAAGGAATGCTCAGGTTTCGAGAGGCTGACGTCGTCAGGTGGTCGTGACACAGGTGTTGCTATCTATACTTGCTGCGGCATAACAGAAAGCGTTTTGCAGGGAAGCTTCCTCTTTTTCTTTTTTCCTGTTTTTGTACTCGGTTGTGTCACAAGAGTCGCTTTCTCTCGAATTTCCAGATAGTAACTGCGCAGCAAATATAAGCGACGAAAAACTCCGGGATTATCAGGAAATATCCCAACGGCCTTCAAATAGCCAATTAATAAACCCCGAAAGCCCGGGACGCTATACCTGTAAACACGGACGTCTAAATCTGTACCTCCATCAGAAATGGATCATCATGATGTCATCATCATGTATCGGCTGTTGTTGTTGTTGTTGGACACTTCGAGCACACCACTAAAACAGCAATTGGTCCACGAACACGAAAGTAGCGCACGCAAGGTTATCGTTAGTGCTCTCGGGGACCTCTGGGCCGCCTGGGCTTTGTCTCAGTATTTATGGCATCTGAGAGGATCGGGGGAATAATGACTGCGAACGAGGGGACGAAGAAGGAAACCAGCCCACAGAGCGCAAGGGCTGAACAAGGGAGCCGACTGTTTCGCAACCACGTAAACAAGCGTGTGTAGTCAAATGGGGCGGCGCCGTGTCCGAGGTACTGTGCCCTGTTACTATACTTGAATGCACGATTTTGGTGAGACCGATCAGAAAGACTTTTCTCTGGTCCTTAAACAACGAGAATGCCGGTCACTCGGTCACCGTTGGAGATGGAACGATCTATGATTAACCACGAAAAAGCAGATGCTTACGAACGAGTCTCTGGAAGGTTCGTGTTTGGGGCACTATTATTTACAACGTTCTGGTTCATTGTCATGAAGGCCACAATCAATCATCCTCTTCTCTGCCGCTGAATCTTGATATGTGCATTTGTAATTAACTCGATGGTGTTTGTGGGTAACTCCAGCTATACAAGACGCGGATCCAAGACCAAAGGCGTACAACCCCCGATGCGAAGAGGAAGTTAGTGCACGTCGTCAGCGGTTTTATTTTCTGTTGTATCAGTTCTCGGAACACGCCCGTGTGTTCCATATATTTTCTCCATGTCGGTTCTGCAGGCATTGCTTAATGTGTTGGACTTTGATAGGAACAGTAGGAAGTGTCGTGCATGCCTTCAGTGTTAAAATAGATAAATTCATTGTGGAAACCTTTGTGGAACCGTTCGTGGCGGGGTCTTCACACGAACTATTCATAAAGCTTCATTCTAGCCAAGGGCTTGTTAATGTATTGATGTTTGTTAATGTTTTAAATTTATAATTATAAACCATTTGATGGAGTGCGTGATATGCCGCGTGCATAGCATAGCTTGAACAATGCTGATCTTACTTTTGGAGTTTTATTAGGCGGATCTTTGTGATAGGCATCACGGACATTGAAGCGAGGATGAGTTTTCCAACAGAGTCAGAACCACCAAGACAATTATGACAATTGTATAACATAACATGCTTGTGCATATGTATTCCGATCATTCCGTCTGTACATACTGGTCGACTCTGCGCTAGTCTTCAGTTCACTATAATCTTCTACAATTCTGTTTTTATAATTTACCGTTGTAACGTAAAGCTGTTTCATGTTTGTTCTGTTGTTTCTTATTTGACTTATCGGTGCACACGGAGTTGCAAAGGAAGTTCTTTCTTCTTTTTCATTCGGATAAAAGAGCATATGCTTAGTACAAAGCATCACGGGGAACAGGCAGCAAGATGTCATCATTTCCTCGTGAAACACCACCAGAACAAAACGAAGGTATCCACAACATGTAACCATGTTGTTTTCTATTACGTCGTATAGTAAGCGTGCACCTTTTCACCCTACACACACTTATTAATCATCTTTCCTCGACTTTCCATTGCGGTGTCCCACACAACGACATGCCTTGTCACACCTTCATATATTACATCTACAACTACCCGTTATCGTCTGACTTCCCACTGACCCAACGAGCACGTCACCGGCAAACATGCGTCGTGTTACCGTTTCGCCTAGAAAACGTTGGCGAGCAGGCGAGGGTGCGGCCCTGTGCCTCCTACGGGACGTCTACGTTTCATTCTGAGTCATCCATGCAGTGTAAGGTGCAATGCACCGGTCCGGTTTGCCGGCGTGCGTACAAACTGTCCATCGTTCAGAAGAAGGGCAATCACGCCTACGCAAGCACATGCACACCCATTGAGTTACACGCCATCGCTTTCAAAACACGAAATTTGACGTGATCAATACAAGGTGCTGTTCCCGCAACACTTCCTGATTTTAGCAGCACGGAAGAATGCTATCGCAGCATCGAAATAAGCAGGTCTGTGTTAAGTGCAGGTTGTGCTCTGCTGAACGTGACCTCAAAATGATACCTGACGTTGTTCGATCACCATGATCGCCGCTTCGAGTTCCATTGGCGATTTGTGCTCTGTTGGAATGACTAGGGAAGCTATACGGCAGAGAGAAGCCAAGAGCAGGAAAGAAGGAACATGGGGTATGTACGCACGAGAAAAAACGGTTGCGATTAGTTGACAAATGGTTAGTTTGGACAGTCTCGAGCACTCACTCACGCACCCTCTACGCATCTACACCCATCATCCTCCATCCGTCTTTTTTTTTTTCTTCTTTCTTTTGAGAAAGAAGAAAAAGCCTTCTTTCCCATTTCTGTGTGGCCAACAATGGCGAGTCGTTTCTGACATTAACCCCCCCCCCCCATCCCCTCGAGATTGGACATTACTCGCTCATGCAGTAACGCCCTCTAGGACAGTAAAATTGCGAAGAAAGAGGCTCAACCAAAGAATATCTACCATATCTGCCCCTTATAAACCCTCTTCCAGATTTAATGTCTCAAATTGGTCGCATGCTTCCCAAAAGTCCCTATCATGCACTGCCCGGGACACTTTACATCGTCATTAGCATCGCTCACGGCAATACGTTCGTCTCAGCAACACCGTAGTATATCTACGCCCTACATAATTATATTCGATCATTCAGAACCCTCAAGAGTCACGTGTTCCTCTAATTACAGCGTTTCAACGGCAACGTCAAAATATGTCCCCGTAACTGCCGGCGTAGAAGCCTTATCGTAACTCTGCGGCATTAATTTCCTGAATGTCGATTTAATAGGTATACCTATGGCAATAGGTATCGCTAACCAAAAGCTTTGCCACCCAATCTTTATTTGCAATCGCTGTTTCGGACGACGCAAGTGAACGGGGAGAGGGGGGTCGTTGTGTGCGACTTTTGCAAAAGATAAGTTCAGGGATGTCGCAAACCGTTCACCCACGCTATCCTGCGAGGAACATTTTTATTTTTTCCCCGTCTCGATTATGTTCTGAATTACTTCGTCGCTAGTCACCGTCTGCTTGTGGGAATTCATTGCAACACACCCATGGAGGCACAGGATAAAATGTCAACCGGACGCTTCCCCCCCCCCCCCCCAAAGTCTGTTTCGACTTTTCCCTTTCTTTCTTTCCTATGTGTGCTCAAGGTAGCATCTCACGAAGGATCTTTTCCGCTGTCCACGTGACTAAAATCACGCAGGATTATCTCGACAATCTTTTGATCCTTTTCATTACTACGCAGCCTGTAACAGATAATGATATATTCACTTTTGTGTGTGTGTGTGTGTTTGTGTGTGTGTGTGTGTGTGTGGGAAAAAAACATTCCCGAAATAAATTGCTCAAGTACACTCTGCCTGTTCGCAAAAAGTTAATGTGAGGGTCAGCAATATTGACTTCCACGCTCATAATGCCACAAATTGTTGTCAACCACATAACATTGTTAATTGCATAGCACAAAATTTCACATTTTATCACGCACTTATCATACGCAGTTGTCATCAGATGAAGACCTTGCTAGGCCTTTCCTTCATTCTCGAGACTTATTACATACATTGCACAAATAAATCGCATATATGCATAATTCACACAAGGGACACTACGTGAGTAGTAGAATTTTAGCTACCTTAACAGCCATGGCCAGACGCGTGTGCATTGAAGTTGCGCAGAAGTTCACCGCCGTTTGCAGACAAGATTCTCAGAGCACTATCGATTTTCATGGAAGCCTTTCCTTCCTGTTGGCATTCACACAAGGTGGTTGAAAGAATATACAGCAACAGTGAGCAATAGCAAATAGCTCTTTTGCTCTGTAATTAGTGGGACATACATCCGAAGCCAAAAGATGAGCGGCATCCGGCGTGAACACGCCCCTTTCCTGGAGGAAGCCGCGGTCCGTTTTACAGCGTGCAGACAACGTGCAAACTCGCTGAAATTTTCACGTTCCACTCTTTCGATTTTGGAATCCACCCACAGTTCTTTCGTTCGTGTTGTGTCTTTGCCACGTGTCAAGCCGAGTAAGCTTTACGAGGTGACAATGACCGCTGTCAATGAACCCCCCTTATCGTTGATGCGTTGTCGTAAGATACGCTTCATTAATGCCGTCAAGCTTACATTCCACACATTTTAGTGCGTTACCCAAAGCGGAAAAAAACATAATGCATGTAAAACTACCTTTCTTTTTGCATTCCGTACAATGTCGCTCTCAAGAGGTTAGTTTTACTCAACGATGTAGGGACATTTTTTTTTTCTCTTCATTTTCATCCGGTTGTAGCAATCCACGCATGCTTGTATTCGAACACAAGTGGGTGTATCGGTGCCACGGACGAGACGGAACAGGACAAGTTTACTTTTGTGTACACCGTCCATAACATAATCTATTGGGACCCGTTTTTTGCTTCTTCTTCCTCCCATTTTCGTCTCTTTCTTTTCATTACCTGGTCTCACTGTGTGACCATTACGTTGCATGAATGACAACACGTAGCGTATACCTGTGGCATAGTTTACTCCCACACGCACGACTTGCGTTTGACTTTTGCTCGATTGGTTCTCGACGCACGACAGCAAAAGGGGTTAACGACATGAAACGCCTTCCTCATTAAGTGTTTACCCGCGTATCCCGCTCGCTCACATCACATTTCCTTCCAACTGCAGAGGGCCTTCTCACTCACTTCGTTTGCTCACGAGCGGCTTCTTTCAGGGAGGTTAACGAAGGCGCCAAGAAGTTTACAACTTCAAAAGCAAGGTTTTAATCATTCAGCCGCTACGTGGTTTCCTCACGCTCACTGGTATACGCGCCGCTCCTTGAAGCCTCCTCATGCACTTTTCTTTCTTCTACTTCGCATCATTACATACTCTCGTTTATTTTGCACTGATTCGGCTCTCTCTGGCTGAGTTACTTTCTCTTCACTTTTTTTTTTTTCTTAGTGAACGTGCAGAAGCAATGAAGCAAAGCGTGGACATCATTAAGAAGACATTGGTACGTAAAAAGGTTACGTAAATGAAATGAACGCGAAATCTAACTTGAACGCGGTAACGCTAATGCATGACGCTTTCCTTTTTCCTGGTTGTTATAATTCACGCCAAAGTGACAAACATACTCAGCTGGACTTTTCGCCCTTTGTTGCTTCGCGAGTAATAGCGAGCCATTTCACAATAGCACATATCAGTGTTGTATAACCTCAGATCGGGAGCCTCCGATATCTCGAACAGGGACGGTTCCAATTCCAAATATCAATTATAAAATGCGAGCCATTTCACAATAGTATCAGTGTTCATTCAATATACTAGATTGAAGCAGAAGACTCAGGGGAGAGGCGCCGATATTTCGAACAGAGACATGCCTATTCGAAATATCAAAAATGAGATACTAATAGCGAGTCATTTCACAGCACCACATATCAGGGTTACGTAACATCGAGATAGAAAGCTCAGGTCGGGAGACGCCTATATTTCGAACGCAGACAGTGCGATTCGAAATATGAAATATAAAGTATCAACAACGAGCTATTTCACAACAGCACATATGAACGTTACATAACATTCATGCTACTAGAGCGAAAGCTGAAACCTTAGATTGGGAGCCGCCCATATTTCGAACAGAGACAGTTTCTATTCGAAATATAAGATATAATAGCGAGCCATTTCACAACAGCACATGTCAGCGTTACATAACATTCAAGATACAATAAGCAGAAGCATTTGGTCGGGAGACGCCTATATTGCGAATACACACAGTGTCGATTCGAAGTGTGAAATGTAAGGTATCAATACCGAGCTATTTCACAACAGCTCATACCTACGTTACATAACATTCATGGTACTAGAATGAAGCAGAAGTCTCAGATCGGTAGCCGCTTATATTTCGAACGGAGACAGTCTCTGTTCGAAATAATATCAAATATAAGATACTAATAGCGAGCGATGTTACAATAGCACATGTCAGCGTATACATTCAATGTACTAGGGCGAAGCAGAAACCTCAGGTCGGGAGGCGCCAATATCTCGAACAGAGGCAGTCACTATTCAAAAAACCCTATATCGGATACTAATAGCGAGCCATTTCACAATAGCACATGGCAGCGTCCATTCAATGCACTGAAGTGAAGCAGAAGTCTCACGTCGGGAGCCAGCGATGATTCAAACACAGACAGTCTTCATTCGAAATATAAAATATAAGATATTAAAGCGAGCCATTTCACAACAGCACATATCAACGTTACATAACATTCATGCTACTAGAGTGAAGCAGAAGCCTCAGATCCTGAGCCGTCGATATTTCGAACAGAGCCAGTCTCTATTCGAAATAATATCAAATAAGATACTAATAGCGAAACCTTTCGCAATAGCACATATCAGCTTACACAACATTCAAGGTACTAGAGTGAAGCAGAAGCCTCAGGTCGGGAGCCGCCTATATTTCGAACAGAGACAGTCTCTATTCGCAATATGAAATATAAGGTATCAATAACGATCCATTTCACAATAGCACATATCACCGTACATCAATATACTAGAATGAAGCAGACATCCCAGGCGAAATATCAAATATGAGATACTAATAGCGAGTCATTTCACAGCACCACATATCAGCGTTACATAACATTCAAGCTACTAGAACAAGGCGGAAACCTCAGCTAGGGAGACGCCTATATTTCGAACAGAGACACTACGATTCGAAATATGAAGTTTAAGGTATGAATAACGAGCTATTTCACAACAGCTCGTATCAACGTTAGATAACATTCATGCTACTAAAGTGAAGCAGGAGCCTCACGTCTGGATCCGGCGATCATTCGAACAGAGACAGTCTTAATTCGAAATATGAAATATAAGGTATCAATAGCGAGTTATTTCGCAATAGCACATATAACCGTTTATTCAATATACTGAATGAAGCAGAAGTCCCAGGACGGGCAGCGCCGATATTTCGAACTGAGACAGTCCCTATTCGAAATATCATGTTTTTTAATTTCGTGTTAGCTCCGCGAAGCAACTGTGGCTATGAGCGGCGTACAGACGTGGACAGACGGAGAGAGAACAGCAGGAAAGAGTGGGGACAGGGGGGGTTAGTATGCGTCCTGGGCCGACTTCGGGGGGAACTGTGTCGACATTCGTCTGGAAAGTCTTCGGAAAACCCAGGGAAAACCTCTCGCAATATCAAATCTGAGATACTAATAGTAAGTCATTTCACAACAGCACATATCAACGTTATATAACGTTCGTGCTACTAGAGTGAAGCCGAAGGCTCAGATCTGAAGTCACGTATATTTCAAACGGAGACAGTCTTCTATTCAAAATAATACCAAATATATCAAATATAAGATACTAATAGTGAACCATTTCGCAATAGCACATATCACCGTTACATAACTTTCAAGGTACTAGAGTGAAGGAGAAGCCTAAGGTCGGGAGACGCCTATATTTCGAACAGAGACGGTGTCGATTCGAAGTATGAAATATAAGGTATCAATAACGAGCAATTTCACATATCACCGTTACATAACATTCATGCTACTAGAGTGAATCCGAAGCCTCATATCGGAAGCTGCTTATATTTCGAACGGAGACAGTCTCTGTTCGCAATAATATGAAATATAAGGTACTAATAGCAAGCCATTTCACAATAGCACATGTCGGCGTCCATTCAGTACAGCAGAATCCTCACGTCGGCAGCCGGTGATGATTTGAACAGACAGTCTTGATTCGAAATATGAAATATAAGGTATCAATAGCGAGCCATTTCACAACAGCACATATCTACGTTACATAACATTCAAAGTACTAGAGTGAAGTAGAAGCCTCATGTCTATATTTTGATAAGAGACAATCTCGATTCGAAATATGAAATATAAGATGTCTATAGCGACTTAGCGAGTCATCCCACAACAGCATATATCGACGTCACACTGCATTCATGCTATTAGAGTGAAGCCGAAGCCTCAGATCCGAAAGTGCTTATATTTCGAACGGAAACAGTCTTTATTCGAAATAATATCAAAGACAAGAATAGTACCCATATCAGCGTCCATTAAATATACTAGAGTGAAGCAGAAGCCACCGAGGAGGAGGAGGAGGAGGAGTGTCGTTGTCTGTGAGTCGTTGTCTGTCGTCGTCTGTCGTTGAGTGTGGAGGTCTGCCTGCCTGATTAGGCGGCATGTTTCTCGGGAAGGGAAAGATGGTCGACAGGAGGAAAGGGTGAAGTGGAAGACCGAGCGGAATCCGCTCGGGGGGAGGATAGCTGCGTCCATGGGCCGACTTCAGGGGAACTGTGCCGGCATACGCCTATTACACATCTGAGGGAAACCCAGGAAAAACCCCAGACGGCACAGCCGGCCCGCGGATTCGAACCGCGGACCTCCCAGTCTCCAAGCGCACGCGTTACCGCTGCGCCACCGGAGCTGGTCGGAAGCCACCTGTCCGCAGACGCCGATATTTCGAACAGAGAATCTCAATTCCGCATACCAAATATAAGATACTAATAGCGAGCGATTTCACAGCAGCACATACAGTGTGTCCCAGAAAACGTGTCATTGAATTATAATAAAAAAGCTACGCCACTTAGAATCATGCGGTCAACCGCATTCAGGTTTTTGCCACCTCCTAATGTGAATGTCATGTACTTCAAGTTTAATTATGTAAATATTTGCGAACTGAACTCGGAAATTTGCCAAGTAAAGGTCACTTTTTTACCCCACCAATATGAACAGCGTGCCGAATTCACTCAAATTCATGATAATTCACAGTGATATTCACGAGCTATCCCATCGAAAAAAAAAATAGCCGAATATCATGCTTTTCGGAGCACCGAACCATAGCGCGCGATGACTTTTTGAGCTCAATCGCTCTCAGTGCGACGAAAGAAGGTTCCGAAGCCAGCCCACAGAATGATAGTAGAAAAAGTAACAGTTCCTAAAATTGGGAGAGGGAAAGCATTATCCCAGCGAAAGTCGGACGTGATAAGCCGTGCATGTTTTATCTCTTTCTGCGATGTCGGGGAGGGCTGGGTTTCCAACCTCCTTTCGTCGGACTGACAAAGATTGCGCTGAAAAATTCATCGTGCACTATTCTGTGCGACCTCCGTAGAGCATGATGTTCGGCTATTTTTTCCGATGGTATAGCTTCTGAATATCCCTGTCAGTTATCATTAATTTGACTAAATTAGACACGCTCTTCACATTGGTGGGGTAAAAAAGTGACCTTTGCTAGGCAAATTTCCGACTTTAGCTCGCAAAAATTTACATAATTCAACTTACGTTACACGACATTCACATGAGGAGGTGGCAAAAACCCAATAAGAACAAATGCCATTGACCGCATGACTCTAGGTGGTGTAGTTTTTTATTATTAAAATTCAATGACACGTTTTCTGGGACACCCTGTATGAGCGGTACAAACATCAAAGCAGACTTGTCCAGTAACTTGAGTGGAGTATTTAAGGTACGTATCTTAAAGGCATAATAGAAGCATACGAATACGAAGCATAATATATGCATCGTACTGATTATGAGAACACCGTGAAAAAAAGAATTTTCCTCTCGCTAGATTGGTTCGGAAAATAGGCGCAGCCAAAAACGACGACCCACGGTGTGACCTCACGGACCCCTCTCCCCCATTTGGCTTGAGAGACGCGCGTCTTCCCTCGCTGCTCCTGTGTGACGTCACCAATGTCGCTTCGTCGGGGCCGTTTTTCTCCGAACCTGTTTACGTCATGAACCTGAAAACTTGAATATGGGATGATGTCGGGTGATAGAATAGTTTTTCGTATTTATCTGGGAAAGCTGGAAACCAACTGTCACAACACTTTTAAATTATTTTGTGAGTAACTTGGTGTCTTGCAAATACTTTCAAATGTCAGTCTTTAGAAATCGAACTTAAATACTCGTTTCAATAACTTCATTTTCCAAGTTCATTTGAAGATACTTCTCTGTGCGTGACACAGAGGTCGCGTGAAAAATTCTCTCTTGTCTCGCTAATGCGCTTTGTACTGCACATATGCTTTGGCCTCTGCGATATTCGGGACGACCAGGGGGCTTAATCGCTTCATCGTCGTTAGGGTCGTTACAAGCTAACGAGTGGCGGGAAATTCAAAAAGGCGGGCGGGAAATTTAAAAAGGTGGGCACGTGATAAAACACGTGCACGGCGCTCTTCGCGCGATACGTGAAGGCCGTGGTACACGTCACGCGCAATGTGTCACGTGTCCACCTTTTTGAATTTCCCGCCACTCGTTAGCTTGTAACGACCGTAACGACGATGAAGCGATTACGCCCCCAGGTCCCTTTTGGGAAGGGGTAGCGTGCAGTGCCTCGGGTGCGGGAGCATGCATGCGATGTGTTGTCCTGAAGGGTATGCGGGGAAACCATTGAGACCTCTATCAGGCATTACGGAATACCCGTGCAAAAAGCCGTAGCGAGAGAGGGCACGTAAAATACTAATAACTATGTACGAGGCTAAAGCAACGATAAGAAGAAAAACGACAGTAAAATTCGTCGTTTCTTCGAAACAGCATTCCACGAGCCGATCTCAGACCTCTCCGCGACCGCAGCCGCCATCACTCCCGCCCGGCGGTCGGACGCCGGCGGTCGGACGCCAAGGTCTCTCTGCCACTCCCTGATTGGCCTTGTCCGCGTCAAAGGGCACTCGCTGATTGGCCTTGTCCAATTGACGTTTACCGAGAGAGAATTTCCGAATGCTCTCAACATCTGTCGTCTGCTCTTGCCATGCATTACATGAAATGGCACAGCCACTAATTCGCGTCGGATTTACGGCCTCATTGTCGGTGATGAACGAGGAGTAAAGTGGCACTGTAGTTTCGGAATCGACCGCTACGGATGCAATAGTCACTTCGCCCGTGATTCGCCACGGGCTCTTGCGCGAGCCTACCAAAATGGCCTTCGAGCGCGCGAACTTTGAGTATAACGATAACGCTTGCTATGTAAGATTCCAACATCGGGGCCCAGGTCACCACGTGTTACAAGCGCATGGAATGCCTACACAATGTCGTTCATATTGAAACGGAAAGGAAAGGAGAAAAAAATTAATAACTTGGGGCAAAGAGTTACCAATTCTTGTAAGAAAATACGTTATTATAGCTACATTTTTTGCAGTGTAACTAATGGTGTCGTCGACTGGTCGTCCCGAAACTCCGACCTGGAGCGGGTCAGAGCGCATCTCACACCAGCTCCGAGCCGGATGAATCGTGCCGAAGCCGAACGCGGCAGGTTCGAGCAGAGGAGCGGAGAGGGAATGTTAACTCACGTGACTTCCGGTGTTCCCCTCGAAGCCAGAAACAACGACGACACAAAACGCAGAACATGTCGGGCATGGCGGAACAGAAACACTGCTCAGCGGAAGTTGGCGCAGTCACGTGACCGGAACCCAACCAAATTTCGCAACCGCTCCGACGACGGTGGTGAGAGCACTCTAGAGAGCGTTCTGAGTTGGTGGAATGAGCTCCAAATGAACCAGTCCAATGCAGTGAAAGCGCTCTGTGGCTCTGTTTCGACCAGTCGAAGACGGAACGTCGCTCCATAGCGCTCTAGAGCAATCGGAAGCCACCAGTCGAAGACACCATAAGACATTGCTTTGTTACTTTGTAACGATGTTGCTTGTAACGTGTTACGAACAGCTCTGGTTGCTGCACCCAGTGGTTTACTCAGAATGTCGTCGTTGCGGGGTTAGGCTCTGCGAGGGGGTGTATTTACATGCTTTTGACACAATATTGCGCAATTTCTCAAATTTTTAGGGGGTCTCCTCTAGATTTTAGGGGTGTTAGGGGGTGTATGGGAGGACATGGTAGAATGGGCACAAAAAACATGGACGAGAAGAAAACAACACCAGCGCACCTGTCTTCTTCTAGTCCGTGTTTTTTGTGCGCATTCTACCATGTCGAATGCTTACCAACTAGCCCAACGTTGTTTGTTATTGGTGTATGTAAGGTCTGGATTACTCACTGGACAGACTGTACGAATGTTTCAAAAGAGCCATTGCAATAGTGCAGCGACGGAGCGTGTAGCTGCTGCAAGTTGTCCTGTTTTGCTCACGCCATAGGTCTCAACCATCAATCATAACTCCACTCTTACCGAAGTGAAGTAAGCCAAAACTGTCGTTGTTATGAGTAAATTTATTACACAACAGTACATATCACACTCAGCACGCGACATCACACACACACAGACCAGAGAGACCACTACCACTCCCACAGATCCTTCGAGGGAGCCTGTGGACAGTTAAGGCTATACAGTTCAATTCAGTTACCTATGACCTAAAAAAAAGCAGCAGCGGCTCGCCCTAACCCGAGTTACGTTAAGCAACAGTCGGACTGTAATCCTTCGTCTTCGTCTCTCGGACACTCTCCTCACCGTGCCCCCCCAAGAGAACCAAAATCGCGGCAGCCCAAGATAAAAAAGTCTTTTGCTGAAGTAGTCGTGACCGACACAACTGGTTCCCAACCTTTATCTGGACTTCCAGCTCCAGCAAAAGGTTCCCTGGAAATGTTACGCCCCACGCCTCAGGAAGGACGTGCGAGACGAACTGAGAAGCAACCTATCCGGGACAGGCAAGGTCGCGACTGTTTCACCCCGCTTTTGCCGCTCATCTTAGCCGCATTCCGATCGGTTTTAAGGCTTATCCCAACAGCTGCTGAGCTGCCTGAGGTGCAAGCGTTGCTCATGCTGGAAACCCTTCTGAGTAGCTACCAACAAACGTGTCCTGTATCCACCAATGATGGCATATAGATACTCTGGGTCTTGCGTCTTTCAGTGGAACTGCAACGGTCTACAGAACAAGTTAAGCGACTTTAGAAATTTCGTCTTCAGACACCAGATGCCCCTCCTTGCTCTCTGTGAAGCACGTGTGCCCGCCTCTTTCAGACTCTCAAGTTATGTTATCTATCGCTCTGAGAAACACACTGGGTTCAGCAGGGCGATGCTCTGCGTAAGAAAAGACCTCCCAAGTACTCTTCTTTGTTCATCTTCCGATGACCACTTCGAATATGTTGTGTGCAGTGTCCGTCTTCACGGGCAACAGGTCGCTATTGCTTGCGTGTACATCGCTCCCTCAGTACGCATCGAAGAACGCGTGTTCGAGTCGTTTTTCCGACTGCTGCCTCAACATTTCATCGTGTGTGGGGACTTCAATGCCCATGGCAACGCGTGGGGAAGCCAACATGAGGATGCGCGGGGTCGCCTCTTACAGCAGTGCCTAGAGACTTCTGGTGCCATTGTTTTGAATGATGGTTCCCCGACTTTTTTTCGCGGGCCGTCGTACTCCAACTGCTTAGATGTCACCTTCTGCTCTGCAGCACTTGCCCGAACACTGCACTGGATGCCTGCTTCGGATACCATGGGTAGTGACCACCTGCCAGTGCTCGTATCCCATAGAGGGATACAAGGTCTTCCTAACAAAAGGAGGCTTATAAATTGGCAAGTTTTCAAGTCACGGGCAGAAGAATTGGCCCCGTCGTCCGGAAACCTAGAAGATTTTACACATGCTTTGGGGTCCAGCCTCTCTATGGCAAGCAAGCAAATATCTGTACCGCCAATGCACTCCTTTGTCGATATTGAATTTGAACGCCTCAGAGCAATACGACGTCGAGCAGAGCGACGGTTCCGCAGAACTGGATGTCCTCGAGACTACAAGGACGTCTGTAAATTACGATGCCTTATACGCAAACACCTTCAGCGCCTTGGTCGAAAGACCTGGAGGACGTTCTGTTCCTCCCTTTCCCCTTATACGCCGACCTCAAGAATTTGGCAGGTGATCAAGACCCTCAGCTGCCCTGCTGTTGCACAGGAGACGCCCTTCCGAGCACTGGCGCTTCACCAGGACGTACCAGAATTAACTGTTGGTGACGATTTCTGCCGTCTCCTCACTCGCTCATCCTGTGCCTCATTAGATGACGCTCACAAGCAGTCTGCCCATGATGCTCTCAAGGTAGTCGACTTCCATTGCGGTGCTCGCGAGCCTCTGATGGACCTAGATTTCTCCTTAAACGAACTACAGTCTGCAATTTCTGTCGCAAAGAAAGGCTCGTCGCCAGGACCCGACGGGATCTCATACCAAGCCTTACTCTCTTTGGGACCTGAGACGCTTGGTAAGCTGCTGTGTCTCATAAATGAATCTTGGAGGGACGGAGTCGTACCTGACATGTGGAAGACTGCCCGCGTAATCCCGGTGCTGAAACCAGGAAAGTCACCAAGAGAACTGGCATCGTTTCGGCCCATCAGCCTCACTAGCTGTCTCTGCAAACTTGTTGAAAGGTTGATCCTGAACCGCCTCGACTGGTTCCTGGAATCCCGAAGCCTTCTAGATCCAGCACAGGCCTGCTTTAGACGGGGACGTAGCACGATGGACTGCGTGATTAATGTGGTATCCCACGTGGAACAGGCTAGTGCTGACGGCCTCCTGAGTGTTGCCGTTTTTCTGGATGTCAAGCGAGCCTATGACACCACAAGTCACAATCACGTGCTGCATGGGCTTTTTACTATGGACGTCACGGGGAGAGCCCTTAGGTGGATCTCTGACTTCTTGCGAGACAGGACCGTATACGTGAAAACCTCAGAAGGCGAAACCCTTCATCACGGTACAGCAGCTGGTGTCCCACAGGGAAGCGTCCTTAGCCCGCTCCTGTTCAACGTTGTCATGGCCGCACTACCCTCTCTCCTGCCACGGGGCGTCAATGTTAGCTTGTACGCTGACGATATTTGTATCTGGTCTTCTGGAAAGCAGTGGCCAGCACTACAACGGCGCCTGCAAAGCGCGCTGGACATTGTAGCCTCCTTCCTGGCAGAGAGAGGTATGGACCTGTCCCATGAAAAGACTGTGTTTTTGCCTTTCACACGCCGCCATTTGAGAAACCTTCAGCTCTACATAAGTGGGCACCCAGTGAGGCGCGTTATATACGCACCACCGGTTCCTTGGTCTCATGCTCGACCGCAGCTTATCGTGGAGAGCAGAAGTTCGCTGCTTGAAAGACAGAGCAGAGTCCCGACTGAATGTTCTGCGCTACCTCTGTGGTACCCGGTGGGGGCTCACTTCTAGGGCTCTTTTCGGTCTTCACCGGTCCCTTGTACGTCAGGTATTGACTTACCACCTTCCAGTACTGCATCATCTCTGCCCCACATCTGAGCAACTGCTGGAGACCATTCTTGCGAAGAGCATCAAGACGTGCCTCGGCGTCCACAAGTCCACATCAACTGCTCTAGTCTTCGCGGAAGCCAAGGAGCCACCTGTACCCATCATGAGGCTCGATCAGTCTCTTAGCCACTATATGAGGCTGGCAACTCGCCACCATCGACACCCCTTAGTGCGCGCTTTGATTCGTCGTCCAGCGTCTGGGTACAGCCAAGCCGTTCTTGCCCACCGAAGCATCATCCCCAAGCACAAATCTCTGCCGAAGCACCCTGACCCACTATGGGCCCTGCCCACACCCCCTGTCCGTCTAGAGGTACCTGGAGTGTCCTCGAAGAAAGCTGCGTCGACGGTCGTTCTACGGCAGCTCACCTTGGCCGTACTTGACAGCGATAGAGGGAAGATTCAGGTTTTCACCGACGCATCAACGACGCGTTCCGGCTCTGCTTGCGCCTATGTGATCCCACAGTTGTCAGCTGAAGGATGTGCAAGACTCTCACACCGCACGTCTGCGGCGGCGGCGGAACTGCACGCGATTTGTATGGCGCTTGGCTTCATTGCATCCTCTCCATCCCCAGCTCAGTGGTCCATCTACACCGACTCCAAAGCCGCCTTACAAGTCCTTCTCCACTCTACAGGATCGGGATGTCTGTCTCCAATGGTGCATGACGTCCTTGAAGTGTACACTTCTGCCGTATCACGGGGACATGACATCCAGTTGCAGTGGGTCCCTGGCCATTGCGGTGTCCCCGGAAATGAGGCTGCGGATGCGGCTGCCAGGCGTGCCCATCTAGCGCGTGGCGTTCGCACGCACCCCGTCTACTTCACAAGAGGGGATGCAAAGAGCACGATAAACGCAGTAGTGAAACGTCTGAGCGGGGAACACTGGCATCGATGCGTCCCGGTTAACTCACTGCTGCACAAAGTGGATCCAGACCTGCAGTTTTTAATGCCCCCAGCGCTCCCCCGGGCCGTTACCTCCATCATTCACCGGCTACGCCTCAATGTGCCATATACCGGCCGCCTCCTCTTTAAACTTGGGAAGGTTTCCACACCGAATTGTTCCGAGTGCGGGGTATTGGAGGACACACAGCATGTTATAGAAGCCTGCCCTCGATACAGAGAGCCTCGTCTTTCCCTTGAGGCGGCACTAGCCCGCCTCGACAATCGCCCTTTCTCCGTTGTGAAGGTTCTAGGCTGCTGGACCGCCCAACACCAGGTGCCGGCATTGCGCGCTCTTGTGGACTTTCTTATCGCTTCGGACTTGCTGGACACTCTGTGAAAACTTCGGTGACATTGTGTTCGCACTATATCTGACATTGTGCAGTGAGTGATTCTCGGCGTCGAACGTCTCCCCTTTCCTTTCCCCCGTCTTCCTTTATGCTTTATCCTGCTTGGTTGTTTGTTTGTTTGTCCTATTTTTCGTAGCTGACCTTTGTCTTTCTTTTTGTTTACCAACAAACGCGTTTTGGAGTAGCCAGTTCTGACTGGGTCGGGACTAACCTCTCCATATTTTTCTTTATTTTCCAATCCAATCCAATCCACCTATGACTTCGATTTGTGTTCGCTCTCATATAGCTCTCTGACTATAGACAATAAAATAACACACACACACACACACGTTAGATGATGATGAGGTGGGCGATTCACAGTGAGGTACACAACCCCATTGCTTCTTGATAACGAATGAGAGCAGCATGGTAGCCAGAAAAATATTTCGGAGGGGGGATTCTATCGCGACTTTACATGGGGGAGGAGGCTTTTGTGTTTTGTAGGAGCCACCATCTCCATATTTTTCTTTCCTAATTCCAACTCCAACTCCATACAGCTAACAATTACGTTACATACGGTGGCGGCGAGCTAATGGCGACACAGCTGGGCCACAGTGCTGCAGTTGCTGTTTCCACTGGTCCAGTTGAACAAATGTGAAATTCAACACTATAAATGTGAAGTGTGAAATCTTTGAAACCTGCATCACATATCTTCGTGCATCACATCAAGTCCCAACCAGCGATCACCACCGAACCGCGATGAACACCGCCCATAACACAAGGCCGTCATCTCCTTGTGAATTTGTGGGGGTTAAGGATAACCACTAATGTATTCAGTGATGGGTGCACATCCCGGTGCTCTTTCGTTTCGGCCGTTAGAAATCGTGCGTCCGCCCACACGTAAAGTGCCCGTGAGTCACGAACTGGAGGCGCACAAAATAGCCAGGTCTTTCTTTCGCTTTTTCATTTTTCTTTCTTTCATTCTATTTGCAGTCGTACCAGGGGGTCAATACAGGAGAAAGAAATAGGAGATACGTGTTGTGTCATTCGCAAACCCTCCTGTAACGTTGATTTTCGCAAATGCTTTGTAGTCCACCCACGTTCCACCGTATTCCGATGCACGTTCGAACGAGTTTTTTTTTTTTTTTTTCTCTCTTTTTTTTGTATTTAAACAAGTTTTTTTTTTCGGGACTTTAGAGCAGAATTGCTGTATGCAAGTTTCATCGCGAGGATTGAAGAGCTTACACGAGGTGTCGCGAACCGAAATAACAAGGTCTAGTCTTGCTGAATGCTGTTCAGCGAAACATGCACGTACGATTAATGCGTAAAGTACGCATTGCCCAAGAAAAGATGTCGTAAGTGGCGTTGCAGTACAATTATTTTAGTACGGGCGGACTTCTTTACTGAACATGCAGGAACCCGTGAGTGTCTTAGAATGTGGTGCTGAAAACTCTGAAAACGCTACATGCTGTCCTTTCTTTCTTTTCTGACAGTTCACCGAGGCAGTTCCGAGGCACCGAGCATAGGTGTTCTACGACATGTTCTCCGGGAAAAAAATTACAGACGACCACGGAAGGTGATACGTTTTACAGAAGGGTGATTAACACTGGACAGAGGTTTCGACATGTTTCACACTAGTTTCTTCATTACAGTAATATCTATTTGTTTTCTTTCTGTGGAACGCATTCAATGTTCTAAAACTTCGTAATGCGTGATTTCTTTTAATTCCGTGTTTGCGCCTGGAAGCAACCGTTCAGACGTGGACAGACGGAGAGAGGACAGCAGGAAGGAGTGGGGGACAGGGGGGTTAGTATGCGTCCTGGGCCGACTTCAAGGGGAACTGTGTCGACATTTGTCTGGAAAGTCTTCGGAAAACCCTGGGAAAATCTCAGACAGCACAGCCGGTGACAGGATTCGAACCCGTGTCACCTCCCAGTCTCGGCGTGGAAAGCGATCATCTTAACCACTATGTCACGGGAGCTGGTCATGCGTTTTTTGAACGCGTTTCGCGTTCGCGGCGCCAGGCGCGTTTCCAGCCGCTTTTCGAGAACCACTCCGTGCCGCAGCTTCGGAGGGCGGAAAAGCGAACGCTTTTCATCCGGCCATTCGGAGTGCTGGCGGAGGGGTTCGTTTGGCGTCCGCGGCCTCCCAACACAACAGCTATACCACGTGGGAAACTTTTCTCCTTGTGTGCGTGTGTGTTTGGTGGTGAATTCATTCCCACGAAAAGTTGTTTGTTGTCAACAACGAGCTGGGAATTTACGCAAAACACATAGTCAACCAACATAAATGCGATTTTGAGTGTGACTATGCCGTGTGTGTTCGTCGCCAGCGGGTGAACATGTGTCTCGCTTCTTCTGCAGCTCCTTTTCTGCATCTGCATTAGCGACTTAAGTCGAAAGAGTTCAACACAACCCAGGTGGCGAATTTCCCCATTCATCAGAACAGCTACTGCTGTAAAAAAGAAAGGCTATAACTGCTACTTTTACGCTCCATATTTCAAGAAAACCCACTCTCATTTGATACCCTGATACCCTGAGACACGGGTCGAGTTGAATGAAACACCTTCACAAACCAGTCACTTGGTCAGCGCAGTTCTTGCGCACCAAATGTGTTGGGCAACAAAGGTTATACTCCTTGGTCATACCCTGTCTTTTGAAGAAGATGAATTTTCCATGCATTCTTATTTGACAGCAGTCATCTCGATCCATGTTAAAAGCGCCATATTTTATTGTATAAAGATATCGTTCGTTTGGTATTTCTCCCTACTTACTACCAAGAATCCATCCTCTCAGCACGTCAGATTTTCATATTTGGTTACTTCTAAAAAAAATAAGTACCATGTCAAACGCCGCTGACGCCAATGCCTGTCCAGTGCAACGTATAGCCAGAGCCGTTGTTTATGTTTCCAAGCATTGGGACATCTATTGTTGCAGCAAGCGATAATGAGGTGGAAAGGAGGCATCGAGGGCGGAGCAAAGTGGCCGGAAATTCCAAGGCGAGCGCGGCCTTTCATTAGCTACCTGAGCCTTGGAGACGACTTCCTCCCTGTTGCTATGGAGAGGACGCTGGCCTCCCGAGCACCGGTCCGCGTAGAAATGGCGCGGTCCATTTGTTCGCGTCTAGTGGACGTACACGTAGCTGCGCAGCCCCATGGGTGACTCCCAAATACCGAGTACAACAGAAAAATGATAACGCGCCTTGCCATGCAAAATTGCCAGTGTCGAGGATAAGAAGAGACAAAAATAGATTGAAGTAACAAATCCAATGCATCTAAATTTTGGGTATGTTTTCGTCATTTGATTAATAATTACTTGAACTTTACCGTGAATCCAGCATATGAACCTTCGAAAATGCTTCGATTTTTAAAGAGTTGGAAAATATGAGAGAAAAATTACAGGAAAATATAAATATAAAAAATATAGGCACTTCGCAAGTTATTTTGCTACCGAAGAATAATACAATATTTTCGGTTCAATCATTCCTGAAATGAACGGTATGTGATATATTGTAATATATCAATACGTAGATAGTGTGTCGTACCGCTCTCACTGAAATATGTTAGATTATTCGCGTCGCATAATGCGGTTATTTCCGCTTGTGAACCCGCACCTTTCATCCAAATAACTTTAATACAAATAAAGGAAGCAGTCTCAAACGTCTAATGAAATGGAAGTAACGATCGAAATAAAGTATATGGGTAATAAGTTGGTAGATGCCGATGATGCCCCATGCAAGTGTGCAAACATAGACAGGCACCGACGGCCGTGTAAAGATGGCGGTGAGCGCGGGAGAAGGCGAGTGCGGGGTGACGCATTTTGCGTCATGCATATTAAGCTCCTCCCAGTGACCCAACTCTTGGAAACTTAAACGGCTCAGCATATAGCAAAACACAAAACCCTACATCAACGGAAGACAATCGTCCAAACCAGCCGCCACGCATTCATAATAAGGTTTCGTTAATATCATCATGCAACAATCGCAAAGTTTATTACAATTGCAATAATTCTCGAATGTCACCAACTGTACACATGTCCATTGGAAAAACAGTTCAAGATGAACGATATAATTTTAAAAATGAAAAAAAAAAGACGGCACATGTGTGAGATTAGGACGGACATTTAATTTTAAAGCTATCGATGACACCTTATGGAAAAAGTTAGAGGTATAAGCTCTGATATCAGGCTTCCTCCCGTGATGTTGCTACTTCTTCCCGCTTATCGCATCGTCACGGTTTGATCCGGCTATGCAAGAATAATGTGTCTTCCCCGCATAAAAAGTGTTCGGGTGCCATCGCGGAGAAACGTACACTTCTTTCTTTTCTTCTGTACCTCTTTTTAACGACTTTAAGTAGGCCAATGATCCGACACCCAGCGACGAAGGCTAAATTTGATGCCGTCTAGCTTGCCAATAAAACGGGTTGCCGTAGATGTCGCGGTTCTGCGTAATTTCTTTTTAGATTCCTTTTTTGAACGTCTTTACAGGAGACCATACTTCACCCGGAGTTTTTCTGTTTCGTTTTCCTCGTCTAAGTTGGGTACGGAATAGAAGATAGCGCTTTGCATTATATATTATCGGACAGGTCATCAAAATAAATTTCTGCCCTGGTTTGGCTTCGGGCCAGGCTATACTTTTCAAAGAGAAATAAACTGGTCCACCCCATAACGAATTTTTCATTATCATTACCAGCTCGTTACAGCGGAGTAGGGTGTAGCAGCGAGCGAAAGGGAGGATACCAGTACTTCATAGCCTCTAATCTTTCTTTCTTTCTTTCTTTCTTTTTCAGTCGTTTCTTATCTCTGTTGTTACGCCTAGGGATTTAATATTCACATTCACGCAGCCAAAACTGAGGGCTTACGATTGGTGTTAGCCAGCGAAAGCAATCTGTTCTAAACTTGAAACCCACAAAATTTACCGCCTGGCTGTGCTGCAGGCGTTGGTGAGGTTTCCCGGAGAAGCCAGTCTGGGAAATAGACCCTTTTTCAATTTTCTGTACTGATTTTTTAGTCTGATTTTACCACGTCTAGTGTAGGTGAATTCGAGTAGACAGTTCGACCTTGTCGCAAAACACGACTTCGTTTTTCTTTTTATCCATATCATCGTCATCATCACTGCGTAGTACGTAAGTAATACGTTTAATAATGTACACAACACTTGAAATATTACTGACAGATTTCTATAAATTACAGCAACCGCCCCGTAGAAAATGGTAGCTCGAGCTCACTGAGCTCATTGTGTCCTTTAGCATGTTACTGTATTGCATTTAGCTCGGTGTAGCAGTTGAAGAAACATTAGGTCCCATATTTCAGGGCGCTTACAGGAGCAACTTTCCAGAAAATATTGAACACCTTGATTGGTGCAAAACCTTCAACCCCTGAACTTTTCAGCGCTTCTGTCTGGGGCGTATCTAAGTGCCACCTACACCAAACGGAAATATGCGCCCGCGCGTGTTTGAATGGAGTGGAGTTATTAGCAAATCTGCTTCGCAGGCGAACAGTGGAAGACATGATACACTATAGGTATTTCCACGTTCGCGATTGTAATTGGTCGTCGTGCTGGAAACAAACCATGTAGCAAAGAAACGTACAGTTAACCCCCCCCCCCTCGCACAAACACACACACCACCACCACCACCATGCACGTAGAGCGCGGTTGTACTTTGAATAAAACTGAACAAAGCTGCCTCATACTTGAAGTTTATCAAGTCCTAAAACAGGATAGTGCACGTATTTAGCAGCCTTTTAACTGCTTAATAACTGTTGAACTCATGCTCCATGACGAACAGGTGAGTTTGAGTTTGAATATATATAAAAAAGGGGGAGATATTGAATTTGTCACCTGGCGAATTCTGCTACTCCCACAAAGATCCCCTAAACGAACCCCACAGAATGGAAAAGGGGAAAACATGAAAAGATGAAACTAGAGAAATAGAAAAAAACCTCCCCCCCCCCCCCCCTCCCGGTCACCAAACTCCACGCGCACATGCGCAGCTACGTCCCCCCGAAGTGACTTCGGGGGGATGCAGCTGCGCATGTGTGCGTGTAACAGGAGAGAAACTAACAGGAACGGGGAACACGAAGACACGTGCCTAGAATCAGGGATCGGAACCGAAACTGAACCCGAACCGAAAACCGGAAAAAGCCGTTATTTTCTGACGAACCCGAACCGAACCGAACCCGAACGATTTTTTTGCTTGTCCTGAGCCGAACCGGAACTGAACCGAAAAAAATTGATACGGTTACCGGTTCGGGAATCGGTTCAGAGGTGAATTAATTGTACTACTGGCCGACCTTTTTTTTTTGCTCACCTGAACGGTTATCTCACACCTTTCTCTTACAATCGTGTACGGTGAGCGTAAGCTTGCTTGCATGTAGCAAAATTACTGCCCGTGGACCGGTTAAACCGAGGCCGAAAAAAGTAACTGTTCCAATCCCTGTAAATGCCCCGACCGCTGACAGATTTTTTTTTTGTCTGTGTATGTGCGGGGGGGGGGGGGGGGGTCTCCCTGAGCCGAACCCGAACCGAACCGATATATCTGAACCGGTTCAAGCACTGATTTTTCGGTTGATAATTTCGGTTCAGCGGAGCTAAACCCGAACCGAACCAATATGCCTGAACCCGAACCCGAACCGGACCGAAAAAAATACCGGTTCCGATCCCTGCCTAGAATGCGGTCCTAAAATACAGATTCCATATCACTGCTCACTATGAAGTTGATAAGTGCTGATAACGCCGCCATCTCTATCTTTTTGGGTTCCCATACACCCAGCACACGAACAGCTGATCTCCGGTGCACCATTGGACACAAGCCAAACTCGTGTCTTCTATTTTGTACGTGTGCTGTCTGGCATACCTAAGCTATACTCGGGACACATCACCCACCTCAGCTGCTTCCGCTTCTGAATGCTTCAAAAATTTCATTTTGGAATCATGTGGACGAAAGAATTTGGAAGCCGCACCTCTGAGCCTGGCGTTTTAGTTATGCATCACGGTACACACTTCATTCTATCTTCTGACTTAATGTTTGCTCATTGATAATCAACCCTTACTCCCATGTTAGCGCAATCTCACGGCAAACACACTGCGGTATCTCTGGGTGTTATTCCCGTCTATCTATACTGCTGAAACATTGCATGTCAGTGCACGCTTGCAGCAGGGTGAACGTTCGGCGTCTATTTTTTGCTCTGCTCTAGATGCGGTAAAGACCATTGGGAGCTTTCTTTTCCCTTAGTAGGCTCACTCGCGGTTGATATATGTGAAGGTTGTATTTTAACCTGTACGGGTCCATTATCTATCGAGCATTATCCTTCTTTACTTTCATTGCACAACTGAACTTCTGTCTTCTGCTGTCCATTATTCTGCAGTCGTTCTCGTGCGATTGGAAATTTGTCTTTGTCTCGTGTAGTTTCTTGATAATCTCGCAGTAATTTAACCGCTTATATGTTTCCCCCTGGCGATGAAACTCCCCATTCATCATCTCACAATAAAGTTGTTGTTGTTTATATATGTTGCCCTCGAATCAATAACTATACAGCGAGGTACACTGTGCATATTACATGCCAAGAGCCACCAATGTAGGTGGCAAAGGACACTTCAGGACTACTAACTTTGCCTTCTGCTCGAGTTCCTTCTAAAAGCTTTTCGAGCCCCTAGAAGAAGAAATTAAAACCTACTGCCGTAATAGAACACTTTGTGGACATTGAGTGCAGTGGAAGCTACTTGCAGCAATTAAAGCAGCACAATCTCTGTTGGAAAGACAGCCATTTATTATTCATCTCACGGCCCAGAATGACGGAATTCTTATAAAATACTTGCATTTTGAATAGCAGTAGTTGCGTTGGGTGCCACGTGGTGAACTGGTTCTAATTCTTCCAAATTGTTTCCCAGGAATGTTAGCACGGCGTTGTAGTTACAGCTTACACTGTTTTTTGCATTCTTCACTTTCATTTGCACTTTTTTTTTTCAATCACAATCTCATGCCACCACAGCGAGAGCTTCAGACGAGCGACTCAACAAAAAAAGCTGTCGCTGACTGCGACGACTCGAAGTATAATTTTAGACCGAAGCTGGCGTCCGTATAAGAGCACCGGTGTCTTCGTGACTGGGCTTAGAACGCCTTAGTCCCCTTCCCAAAGCACCCTACCTTGGGAGCAACTTTGTTTGCCCCCAATCGGTAGAGTCCACCCTGTTTTCTTTATGCCTGTTTAGTGCCCGAGAGCTGAATGCTCTTACGACGAAATCTCACCCTTCATAGCACAATGCTCATGAATCACGTGGGTTAACGACGAACCCGTTCACCGGATATGCAACCACGTTTCACGAAATACGACTTTCCGTAACGGGACTTTAATTATCGACGACCTATTTCGAAAGGATTTGCGTTTCCACTTCAACTACTGAGAGCGATAATTTCCACTGGATCGAAGACGACACAATGTCCAGCATGCCAGTGCAAAAGTGTTTTGTGCTCTTTGCTGCCACGACCGTGCTATGGAATTTCAGCGGCATCAGCTTCATCGAGCCACTTCGAAGGTTCTGGAAAGGCAAGAAGAAGAGTGAGTAATGATCGGTTGTATTAGGTTCCATCTCAAACGTGCAGATGTTGGTTGTCAGTGTACAGGTATACGTGCATAGAGTAACACGCCGTCAGTTTTCTTGAGCCAGTAGACTAGCGTCACAGATAGAGGGGAGATAACATTAATGTTTTTTTTTTGTCATAATTGGACGGGTTACTCATTAGAGAAGGTCATCTGAGTATGCATATCATGTCTTTCTTACCGAAGATGCCGTTGCACTATTTTTCTGCTTATAGGCGTGTCTTACCTTTCATAAAGTAGGCCAATAGCAGTTTTAAATTACGTGCGAAAATATATATAAAAAAAAAAGCTGCTCCGCAACGTATCGAAAATGAGGACTAAACAAAACAGAAATCGTCGAAATATCTGACGTAGTATTTGCATCATCAGTTATCTGTTTCGTTTTTGCTGTTGCTATATATTACGAGTTTGTCTTGTGGCGGATCTCCTCATTCATCGTCGCTTCATCTATTTGTTGTTGTTGCTATTGCGTCGTGAAATCAGGGCATCAGAACGTGGAGAAATAAGTTCGCCAACACTGCAGGCTGTGCCGTGTTGTCGGATCCCTTGACTCATAGTCTCGGTGGGAGCACTGCCAAATATGGCATACGCATGGCTGCCTTCTGTGCAGCTCGTTTTCGTGCAATGTGTTTCGGCTGTTTCCTAATTTAACTAATCGCTATATTGTTTCACCTTTATGCCATAAGCACTACTATTATTCGGATGGTGCGGGGCCATTACGTACTCTTTACATAACATACCGTATTTTCTACCAAAAACCTTGCATTGCTTGCGACACGTAACCTAGACGAATGCAACAATAAACGAAATCACTAGCTAAATCTGTTTGTCTTCAACTCACATTAGGCTTTCACGATGGAAACGTGCCAACTCAGAACTAAAGTACAACGGCTGGCAGTATAGAAAAAAGTATCATTACCTTCCCTCCATCAGATGAGTGTTGATTTCCTGTTGGAGTCGTTCACCTGCTTCGTTCCCATCAACACACCTTATAGCGTGGTTTCCAGATAGTGTAGTTTCCCAAAGAGCAACGTGATAAGAGAGTTGGTCGTGAGCGCATCGCGAGTATTATGTCCGCCATTCTAATCCGTTCCTTCCTGGTTTTCTCTTTTTATCCCTTTGTTTAAGGCGGAAGATGGCAGCTCCTGATACCGCGCGGCATTGCTACCGTACCGCGTGTCTGCCTTTAAAGGGCAAGCGTTGCGCAAATTGAATTTCGTCCCGTCCGCACTGATTTGCCTCGTGATTAGGCGATGCGCGTATCCTTGTTGATAAAGACGTGGAGGAAAATAGCGTTTTTACGGTGGCCCCTGACACGGAAGAGAGCACGTCGTGTTCCGCCGTTTGTACTACTCATCTAATTACTATATTTCTTCGCTATAGTTCCGCTCTGCTATGAATGTTTCGTGCAAGACATATGTTCTAACTACTGCGTAGTTTATGAAACATCTAAAAATACGAGGGAAAGAAGCAAGCGTTCGACTTAGGCGTAAGATTCGCCTTCACGCGCGTGCCTTATACCAGAGGAAGAACACATGAATATTCGACACAAGCTGAAGGTTTCGTGGGTTAATTGAAGTAGAAATGAACAAATACGGTGTAAATGCATGGCGCTCGAAACAAAAGTCGAATGACCAATACGTTGTAAATTATTGCCCAGACACGTTGTCAATTTGACGAAGGGACTAAGCAGAGACCTGTGGCGCAGTGATTCTGGAAGGCCGCCACTGATCAGCATAGGCCCAGACTTTTCGTTCGTGGCCCCAGCCTCGCTTCCTCGGCCCATGGAGACCCTAATCCACCGGTTTCGTCTGAAGGTCCCATGCAGCAGTAGCTTTCTACACCATGATCGGAAAAGCAGCCTCCCCAAACTGCTCCATGTGCGGTGTTGTGGAAGATGTAGATCACATTTTAATGTCCTGCGCACGGCACACTGAAACTCGTCGCCTTCTATAGTCGGAGCTGGCAGCAGTGGACGGCCAGCCGCTCAGCGTTTCAAAAGTACTTGGGCCCTGGTGTCACAGTGTCAGACACCGGACACATTGTACACGTCCAGAGGAGCAATATTGCTATCGCGTCCAAAAACAAACTTTAATTTGTTCCAAATCAATGCCTCGTTCCAGGCCTTCAAAAAGTACGTATGTCTTGCCCAGAGAAAGAGAGCTTTCCTTCTTCCCCTCCTCCGCCATAGTGAAATTTTTCCGGGACATTGATGCGGACAACAAGTTTTGAGCCTGTGTTTTGTGGGTTTTGCTGTGTTCGACCGTTTGCGTGTTGCGTGTTTGCGCGTTCTGTGACATCTCAGTGTGTGTGTACTTGTTTTTTGTCGGAATCACCACCACCACTAATCATCTTCATCAGCATCATCATCGCCATCCCCCTCCTCACCTCATTGGCATCATCATTACAGTAGTTTTCCACCAAAGTAACTGGTTCAAGTGATGTGGAGTTGCGGGCCTCACACTAGTGAATCCAAAATCTCCATTTTAGTTTTTCTTCAAACCAAACCAAACCATTGTAAAAACAAAAATCGCTGTAATAATTTGCGAAATTTATGCGATTACGTTTAGAGTGTGCAACAGGCGTACTGGGATCGCTCGAAAACCCTCACAGCGCTTTCAGAGCACTCCGTTCATAAACACTATCGCAACCACAAATATTCTGGTGCTGCTGTCGTTACTACCGAGTAGTTTGCCTGCCGGTGCCGTGTCGGTGCATGGCGGCGTACTCTCCGACACATTTACCTTAGAACGTCTGACGAATCACAGAAACAGTATCGGCCGGTGCATAGAAGTATCGGCCCACAAGCGCTAGGCACAGTGAGTTCAGCCGTGCAGCGGGGATTAGCGTCTATTTTTATTATTTCGTCGTCTCTATTTGTTCTTTTTTGTGTGCAAAGAGGCTCTTTCCACATTTCTCGCATTTACACTGTTGCCTCAAGCCCAATACATTTTTACCGCAGCTACAGAGGTCATATTCGAGCTCTCACTACATTGCCTTCTTTTTCATGATCATCGTTTGTCTGTTGTTGTTGTTCCCCGAAAGTCATCAGAAGGAGAATCCTTGGTCTTGCACAGCATAGCCTTTGTTTTCCTCCACCACCGAACGTTCGAGCTACACTTACGGTACCCCACTCAAAAAACTGCGAATTGATCATTAACTCATCCAACCCCATGATTAGTGCGTGAGACAAGCTCTGGTTGACTTGTTCCGCCTGGTTTTCAGTTACAGAATTGGGCTTTACGCGCACAAATGCGCCCTTTTTTGTGTAATTTCACTTCCCGCTTCCACGTTATATGTAATCCTGAGAGGGGGAGAGAGAGCTAAAGAAGAAAAAGATGGAGGCGCCCGGCCGCGCCGGCGGAGCGAGTTCTGAGGGTGCACCGTACAACGCTATGGTGTAGTAAGCTCCTGGACGTTTACATCCAAGGCTACGAGCATGCTTTTGAGTGTATCTCAAACGGATATTACCCTAAAGTCTGAAATACGTCGCCGCTTACGATCCGAGTCGGCAACGCTCGAAGACGGGCCTTTAAGTGTCGTCAAAATTCTAGGGCCGTGTGACCCACAGTTCCAGCAACGAGTGTTTCCCACCCCAGTCAAATATTTCCGGGACATTTAGCCGGACACTAAGTTCTATGGCTTTATGACCTCAGTGAAGAACAGTAGAACCGGAGGAGAACTCGTCCGGCTTCGTTACTTTATATTTTCGTAATCTCGTGCCACAGAATAATTTCACTGTTCCGTTACCTTTTATTTTATTTTACTCGTTCACACTTTAGTTTTCTTCTACATTTCTCCCATGATCCAAAGCGGTCGATGAGCACTCATGAAGCAGATAGATCTATTTATCGAACTACTTTTGTGCTTTCTGTACTTTTTTTTCTTTTCACATACACATCCATCCATCACTACATCACACGACAAGAACGAAGAGAATTAAGTGTCAGAACGATATCGCAAATGTGGTAGACTTTTACGTTCATGCTAATGTACTTGAGCTACTATACAAGCCAACGTTGGATTGGTTGGCGTCCACGAAAGAGATATCGATGCATCATCGAGCGACCCGATTTTTCCACAGATAATATCGCCGGGGGGAGGGGGGGGGGGGTGTATGTTAAAAATAAGGAGTCGTTTTTTTTTTTTTTTCAAAAAATAATAATAATATCGAGTTGAGCGAATGTGATACCCGACGACGATTGGACGGTTACTTTGGTGTACTCAAGTTGTCCTTATTCGAAATGAGGAAATAAAATGAATAAAGAAAAAAAAAAAGAAACATTGAACTGGACGTATACTGACTGAACTGTGGCGCCAACTGCAGGTAGCGATACAAAAGCTGCACTGAACTATATGTTTCGCGACTTTAAATGACTTTTCCTGATGAAGTTCAATCCATTTCAGTTGCAGGCCATTACGTTACGGCTATTTTTCTGCAAACCATAATAAATGCCCTTCAGCGAGGGTTTTAATAGGGTATTATGCGTCAATTTATAGGCTATAAATCAGCGGGAAATCAATGAAATCTACATAGTGTTCTGATCAACGAAAGCAATCCTCGCATTGTAGGATGCGGCGTCATTTCGTCAGAAACCCGTAAAAAAACTCGAGTTCTTCCTCTCGATTACTTTTAACCTAAGGTTGTGTCAACGCCGACAACTTTCCCGCTATTTCCTCCAATATGCCTACATGTATACATTGCAGCTAATAAAAGCTTAGCTTGGTGCATGATATGTGTATTTTAACGTACGAGATATGTCGGAGTGTATATCATCGAGTGTTCAGTGTTGTGACGCCGCATAGGGTACTCTCAGAAGTAAATACAAATAAATCGTCCTTTGTTTCCTCAATTTTTGATCGAAACCCTTTCCGGTCTGGGTCTTTTAAATATTGAGTTGAATTTTTTTCCCGACAGATTTGGTTTCTATACGTTCAAGGAACCCAAAAATACAAAATAGAGGTTACTATTTCTTGGCTATAGAAGATGGCGTCATATACTAAATATAGTACTATCAGGGCCCAGTGGTGCTCGTCGCCTGCCGCTCCTGGTGAAGCCAATTCTGCGTCTTCCTCCTTACTTGGATCATATCTTCTCGGTCAGATGCCTTTCAATTACCAAGTAAGGAAACATGGGAATATGAAGGGAGAATTCTTCGTCGCAAAATAAAACAAAATAGGCGCAATTCCTACCAATAAAATAAAAAGAAAGTAAAGGAAACACTGTAGCGAAGGACTAGTACCTCCTGAGCCCAAGGAGTGACAGGTGCTGGGCCCTGAATACCCTGATGTACTAAATATAGTACATATGTACCTGGACGTGCCATATCCGATGCATACGCTGGGGCAATACTTTTTCAGTGAGCATAAGGTCTTCAATGTTTCATAAAGAACTGCACGCAAAACTTTCATCACGCCTGTTACAATACATGACTCGTAAAAAATTGAATATTTTATACTTCCCGCTGCTTGCGTCGCTGGCGTCTTTACCTTCTTCCCCTGTTCCAGGGCACTCGAGAGCGCAATCAACGATGCAGATGAGGATTAGGATGTCCTACGAGTATTTTCGGTTTGGATATTTCGGCCATTTCATTGAGGCATCAAAACAGATCTTTGTTGTGTACTTTTTTTAGTGCACCATGGCCGACAGGGTTAGCAGCGTTACCCCGAGCGACAGAGCACCTACTTTGCAAGGTCAAGATAACAACACCTGATACAACAAGAGCAATTACTGAAACTACGCATTTTTGTTGAGATAATTGGTGGTGGTGGTGATGGCGATAGGGCTTGCCGTTGTGTCACGTATGCGGGCAGCGTCACGACTGACGCCCTGGGGGAATGTGCGTCCTGGGCCGACTTCTAAGGGAACTGTGCCGACATATGTCTGAAAGCGTCTGAGGAAAACCCAGGAAAAACCCCAGACAGCACAGCCGGCACCGGGATTCGAACCCGGGTACCTCCCAGTCTCGACGTGACATGGCCAGCACGCTAACCACTGAGCCACGGTTGTTGAGATAAGCAACAAAAGCAGCGGAGAAAAAGGTAACAAATCACAATATAGCTAACACGTTATCTGTCTGAATTTGGTGCGCCATTAATGCAAGCACCAGTGTGACGAGCTCTTTCTCATTTTCTCCAAATGGTATTTTCTGAAGCGTAAGCGAAATCCATATAGGGTCACGTTATGAAGTTAATGTCGATCTTGAAACCCCCACTCTGCATTTCTTCGTGGCCCCGCGAGTCGCGGGAATTAGGTTATGTTATTATTTCTTTACGAATGGGGAGTCTCTGCGAGAATGGGGAGTTCAGTCGAGCACCCTTTCTCTACATAAGCTTGCTTCTTCGCCTCCAGTATCAGCGTAGTTTGATTTCAGTGTTGTCAGTGGTTGACTTAACTCACAACACCGGGTCTTACACCAACACTATGATACAATAGAGTTTATTGACTGATGTCACCCCTCCAGAGGGTACTAGCTTCGAAAAGACGAAATCGCTGCCATGTTGTATGTCCGTCGAAGTTGGGTTCCGGTTTTCGATGGCTGCCATATGCTATTTAGAGGACTATTAACGTTGAAAACATAGGGATTACTTGGATATGGTACAATATAACATTCACACAGCACAATAACTTTGAAACACCAAATGTACGGTGAACTCGATGTGGGTGAAGTCTTGGACAGCAAAGAAACCTGTGGACCTACGATGGGTGTTCAAGTCAAACCGGGGTTCTAGCCGCAGCGCGTGGTTATTGCCTAATGAGGTCTACAGAACACGTGAACGCGAAAGTGGGCTCCATGAAAACTGTGATGCGAATGAAGCAAAGATTGAACGCCACGAGGATTAGTTCAATAAGGGGTTGCAGGCTTTCATTCTGAAGTTTTGGAATGTGCCCATGGGAGACTGATAGATGGCTGAGGTTAAGGACAGCAAATCAGCCAGTAGTTAATTATAAAAGTTAATTATACGAGGGGTGTTCAAGTCAAACCGTGACTTTTCATTTTTCGCAAAAGTAAAATGAACTTACAGGTGAGAAATTAGTTTTATTTTTCAACGTAATCTCCAGCTGCACTAATGCACTTGTACCAGCGTTTCACGAGGTCTTGGATGCCAGCAGCGTAGAAATCCTTACCGGCACGTAGCAGCCATGATCGGACCGCATTCTTGACCTCGTCGTCGCAGCTGAAGTGGTGGCCCCCAAGGAACGCCTTCAGCGGCCCGAAGAGATGGAAATCGCTGGGGGCGAGGTCTGGACTGTAAGGGGGATGTGGCAGCAACTCCCAGCCAAGTTCCTGTAAGGTGCGTGTCGTGAGATGCTCGGTATGCGGGCATGCATTGTCCTGTAGGAGGAGGACTCCTTTGGTGATAAGGCCCGGCCGGTTTTGCTTCAGCGCCTTATGCACATCCCTGAGAACCTGGCGGTAATATGCACTATTGATGGTGGTACCACTGGGCAGAAAATCAACATGAACAACGCCAGCCTTGTCCCAGAAAACCGTGGCCATGACCTTACCCGCAGACGGGGTGCTTCGGAACTTCTTGGGAGCTGGCGAGCCCGGATGCTTCCACTGTTTTGATGCGCGTTTAGACTCAGGAGTGAAATGGTGCACCCACGTTTCATCGCACGTGATGATCCGATCAAGGAACGGCTGTCCTTCAGTGTCGAAACGGTGCCTTAGCTCTTGGGAGATTTCCAGTCTTCTCTGCCGGTCAAACACGGAGAGCTGCCTCGGGACCCAACGGGCACTAACTTTCCGAAACTGGAGGTGTCCATGAATAATAGTGTTCAACGTTCCCACAGAAAGGTCCGTCTTTCGAGCCAGTTCGAGACATGTTATCAGTCGGTCCTTAAGGATCAGGCGGTCCACAAGTTGGATGTTCTCAGGAACTCTGACACTGGGCTCTGAGCCGCCTCGGCCGGGATCGTCCTGCACTGATCTATGGCCGTCTCGGAACCGTTTGCAACACTCAAACGCTTTGCTGCGGCTAAATGTATCGTGGCTATACTGAGCCTGAAGTCTTATGTGAATTTCAGACGACTTTACGCCTTCATTCACGAGAAACTTCATGACAATTCGCTGTTCGATGTGCGCGCTCACATCGTTGTCGGCCATCTTGTCCAGCACGTCTGTTCTGTTTTGCACAAACTTTGGACCACCACGTGGTGAACGCGGAGACCTGTCGCGTGCGAAAATGACGAAAAACAAGTAGCGCGAGCCATTTATACACTCAGGAGACAGAAAGTCCCGGTTTGACTTGAACACCCCTCGTACATTATGGCGGTGAACCTCCAAGCGACAGTGGCGCTCTCCTGTGGATGACGTCATGTGAATGTAGGATAGTTCTGCCTAACACATAAAACTACCTCAACTTACAAAAGCTACCTGTTCGGGTTGCTGTGCACTAATTGGTTGGGCGGAACGGAAGACAGCAGCGACTCACGTCCCACGTGTAGTCCCGTGCCCCGTCGAACTCGCGTGGGGGTGCTCATCGTTGTGCATCGCGCATCTCCGTGTTGGCCATTCTCGTGGAACCCTGCCATTGCCCTTGACGGCGCGCGTTCCCCGAACTCACCGTGCTTTGAAACCTGCATCTGACCCGGCTTCCGAAAAGGCATGACCGGACGTGCTGTGTGGCGAAAGAGTGCGATATCGAGTGTGGTTGCCCGTAGTTGTCTCTGTGAATCCAAGTTGAAAGACCGGTATTTCATTACGTTGATTCGTCACACTGGGGAACCATGTTACGCATATGTTCTACGCATTCAGGAGCCTAAAAAGCAAGCACAAAAAATGCGACTTTGACGAAGCTGCGTTACCAAGCTGGCCTGTAGTACTTCGCAGCCAGTAGTACCAATATCATTATCGGCTGAGGACAACGCAGCCACAACATAATGAAACTTGGTCAGATGATTGACGATTCCACGTGTGGGAAACTGGGGTTCGATGTGTGCGAACCATAGTGGCGGGTCAGCAGGCCAGAACGGTGGGAGCTTCAAAGAAACTGTGCCGAGTCGGGAAGGCAGGACAGACGCGTCGGCTCGTTCGAAGGCTCCATGTAAGCGCGGTAGCGACGTGACGGTGATGTGATTGACGTCCAATTTCAGGGTCGCCAAACATTGAGACGCATCCAGTCCGTGGGTTGACAGGGTTTATTCTGTCCAGTTATGCTGGCGGACCGCGTGATACGCTCATGCGCGTGAACGGCACAACTACTGTCATCGTGGTCGCTACATTACCATGCTCAGATTCTTCTCTATTGTTATTATTATTATTATTATTTTGGAGGATCGTCGCGTGTAATGTACTCTTTCGTGTGGCCGCAATAATAATTATGCACATTTGCTATCGAAACAACCATAGGCGCTCACTGCGGGGGGCTTGGGGGCCTGAGCCTACACGGAGCTTTCCCAGGAGGGGCGGTGCAGCCCCCTTCGGGAGGTCTACCCAGCTGATCGCCCAAGATGATCGTTTCGAGGGATATTCTAAGACTCGCGTATTTCGTGCGAGTGATCATGAAAATCCTGTAAAAATTTGTCTCACAACGTCACATCACGGTATTCCTGACACCCTGCAAGACCTCTGTGTATGAAGGGGGGGAAGGGGCTTTGCGCCTTCTCCCCCTCTGGCAGATTGAAAACTCTACGCCTATGGAAACAACGATCGACTGCCGCTCGCATTGCCTTCCGCGCTGTATTTCTTAGCTATTTTAATGAGGGCAAATCACTGAGTCTAAAATGATGTCCTGAGACTGAAGTTGAAAATGTCAAAAAGTTTCACCCAAGCAATCTCCCAAAAAGTTTGGTTTCGTCTAAAAAACAAAGTACGGAGACGTTGGCCCGCTTCGGACGGGTTACTCCGGCGCGTGTGCGGATCTCGGTACAACACACCCATAGTATGTCATGCGTCAACATTTCATAACAAATCATGCCAAACGAATTTCATGTACAGGTCGATGCATGAGTGGATGCGCTTTTAGAATAGAGACTGATGGTTGCGATGTGCATTTGTGAAGAGCCAGTTATAAAACTTATGGCGGGCAGTGTTAGGTTGAATAATTAGTATCTACTGTTTTCCTGATTGTATCAGCGTTTCGATGCACGCTGCGAACCGCTGATGTACATCAGTCCTCACCTCAGATGAGGATTGGGGGGGGGGGGGGAGTATCACGCATGTAACGTGGCGCAACACACGGTTCATGCTGTACACAATCAGAGCCTGTGAAAAAGCGCCCAACGCCGTTTGAGACACATTGACCGATGTGTCCAACCCCTTTGCCTGCATTTTTCTATGCTCACGTGTCAATTCTATTTGAAACATGAGCATGACTTTTTTGACGCGATCGTACGGTGTCACTTCCAAAGATTCGAAGTTTTGCATTGCTTCGCTCGCAGAGAGCATCTCATAGCCAAGACCCACAAGATAAATACAGTTACCGTCTGTTGCAACACATAGTAATCGCTGTTGCACTTTAAACTCCTATACCGTCGCCGTCGCGCCGCGAGTTCAACATCCAGTGTGCCCGCCTACGTTCGTGTCTGCCGCTTGCAGCAGGAAAACAGCGTCACGGACACGCCTCCTCTCTCGTAGCGCCCCTTGCGGTGGAAGAGAAAACGAAGGCCTTCATTTGTACGCTGGTGGTTGGGAGTGGGGGCTATTCTCATCCAGTGCTCGCCGGCACTCTGAAAGTGACGTGTGTTTTGTGTGTGTTCGCCGCCTTGGACAGTTGGATTACAATGGATACCTGTCGTGATGCAACCAGATAAACCAGTGTAAGTATACCCGTGTCCCGTCCTATATGGTAGTTGGCTGCTGCGTCGGATCACGACGCGTGCACTTTGCCGCTCGCGCGGATTGCTGAGCTATGTTGGCGTGGGCCGGTGACAGCATCATGCATAATTCCCGCCTCGACTTTTAGGTTGCTTGACTCACGATAAAATGATACACTGTGGTATCATGTCCCACGTGACACATCCTGTCCGGTTATGCACTGTGTGTGAAACACACATACGAGAGCTCCCATTGAAATGCAGAAACGACGCTACAGTATAATATTGTAATTTCCTAATTTCGTCTCACATCCTATTCATAGCTCTCGTTATCTGCACGGTTGCATGTTTCACTTTTATATATTATCACAAGTGCTACCAGTGGCCTGTCAGCAGAATCCCCGCACTCGGATTTGTACGTCGTCGCCCGGAAGTTCATGTGCACATGGCGAACCCTCCGCTTGACGTTTACCAAATATTCAGAAGGCAACGCACATTTGCAAACGGGGGATGACTATCAAAGACGTAGAGAGTACGTATTTAAGGGCCAGACGAAAGTTACCACGCACGAATGAAAGACGAGTCAGACCTTTGTACTGTCAGCTGTGCAAACATCAACGTTCAGTTGTGTACTCTGTCTCAAACCGTACTATTCGCCCTATTTCCGCGATACGAGTATTTTGTTTGAATACTCATTGATGGTAGGTTACCTAATGCAACGTAACGAATCAGCATTGCGTAGGTGTGTGACTTATTTGAATATCTCTAGGACGGTGCACTTCTGCGCAAAGGCTATAAAACAATGTACATGCTACAGCTTGTCACACAAGATGTCTCCTACGCAGGGCTTACCGGGTTATTCGTTGAAGCAGTACATCATGTCGCTAACCAAGCAGTGTCAAAATTGTCGGTACATGCGATACACGTTTATTGAATTGAATTGAATTCGGAAAGCGTTTATCTTTCGTTTACACACGGTACACCGTAGGAAAAAACGTGATAAAATGGAACAGATGCGTATCTACGAGGAGAGAAACATATCGCTATTTTCCTGTCCGTATTTACATATTTAAATGAGTGTTCGTTCAACTTGTTTGACCGCGATGGCAGTTGATAAAAAGAGGCGCATAATTAGGCTGTACACTTTACAGCGACGTACTCCTCATCGTGTTGCACAACACGTCTGACAAAACTCAGTGATAACTCGCACACTTACCAGAACACCAAACTGAAGAAATCAATAAAAGGCTTTATTTTTATTTTCCGGGCTGGCACGCAAAAGTCGCTGTCTTACACGGCTGAGTTCAGTTGTGTTGCGGATCGTGCTTCACCTTGTTCATTTTGGCGCAAGATATACAGAACAGGGTCGCGGGTAAACGAACGTCTCTGCTTCTTACTCGTGACCCTCCCCAGTCGTTCTTGGCGCTGTCGCAAAACGGTCCCAAGCGTCAGAAGCCCTTTACTGAAGAATGTCGTTGAAGACATTCCTTGAAATTGAACTCCGCACCGCACTTTGGTCTCTCGTTGTTTATCTTTTTCTTCGTACGCCGTACTCGTACAGCGTCGAATAACTCTAAAAGCTCGGGTTACGCGAGTCAACTTGCCTGGCGCATGCATGCGTCGTTCCTGCTCTGTCTGTACCGGGAAAACAATCCTGCGTAATTCCGGTAAGGGAATGAACTCGGCGCGCCTTCCGATCGCGTGACCTCCACTCATCCCTTTGCCAATATTAATTACCGTGTGACGTGCATCAGGTACTCCACTACTTAGACCAAGGATACATGCATTTAGGATATTGCAGGCATCGTTCTTTCTTTATAAAAAAAATCTGCCTTTTTTGGATGTTGTGATATGTTAACACGACTTGCAACCCGTTCGGGTCCTTCGCTCTTTTATTTGGGAATCATTTCGAGCACGAAAGGAAAATCTCCATGATGCATTGAACGATACTGACGCAGACACGCAAGAAAAGGAACGTCTGCAGGGCACATGGTCATGCGAATGCTAATCCTGAAAATGGAAATAGTGCATATTAATAACAAGCTGAGCAGCAACTGCTTGCCATCGATATCTAGGATGCGTGCAGAAACCTTAGAAACTGGCAACACTGATAAAATGTTGCTTGAGGGAGTTAAAAGAGGTGATTTTAGTGTTATTGCAGTGTTTCGGCAGTTCATGTCGCACACGAAACATTGCTTCGGCCGTCGACTCCTATTTTCGCTTGACCTTGTGGACATTTTATTAAATCATAGGCCCCTGTCACTCGTGCAACACCGTTGAGGCCCTCTAATGTTCAGAAGTTTCTGGTGTCTACCGGTTTGCTCCAGACGCTCTAGTGTCACACTAGTGTCTAGTGTCCCAATGATCATCGGTGCTGCTTTCGTTTTTTCTTCATCTTCATTTTGTTCGGTGTAGCACAGCCAGCGTAGTAATCACGAAACAATTGAGCACATCTCTGATGTGATGGGGGTAGGGTACTGCTCTCTAGCTGTGAATCACCCCCATGTCATAGTCACGATTTGTCTGTTGTTGTTAATGAATTTCCGATTTGTACAACACTCTCAGCAAGACTACACGAGCAACCGTATAGTCACGTCGTTTCGAACTTAATGTACACTGTTGCACAAGAACGTACCTGTAGCGATGGTAACAGATGGCGTCCTTTTATCTGCCACGTCCCTCTCTCATCCGTTTCTCGGTCCCTTCCGCGCTTCATTTTCATCTTTTACCTAAACTAATCTTTGCACTTCTGGTGTCTTCCACATGCCCGATACACCACAGTGTCGCTGAAACTTTCATTGTAGTAAGACGATGTGTCTTGCGCAGTATAGGTTGCGTATTACAAGACGCCACGAACTACTCCCTGTCGCGTTCGATTCAATTTCAAAAGACGCGTGAGTCATGGGTAGCCCTGTGTCTGTGCTATTCCTTGGTGGGAGCCCCGCTCTAAGTCCATTCGACAGCCCCCTAACAAGAGGGAATCTCAGTCGGGGCAACACGTCTTCCCACGTCTAGCAACGGGGAAAGAAGGCAGCAGGTTGCAACCGTACACAGGTGCTGGCGCAGCAGACGATGAAAAACGAGGATCTCACCTTGTAAATGGCTATGAGGCGACGAGGGTAGCGGACGCGTTGCGGTTGATGTTTATGCGCGCTGTCTGGAAGAGGATTCAATGCTGCTGCAGGTTATGAATTGCCAGCGACACAACGATATTGGAGCCGTCTACAAGACGGACGTAGAAACGAAGCATTTTATAAGCGCGCAGGAGACACGAGGGTGTGGTGGTGATGGTGATGGTCTCGCCGTTGTCGGCCTCACAGAGGTGGGCAACGTCACGACTTACGCCCTGGGGAATGTGCGTCTTGGGCCGACTTCTAAGGGAACTGTGCCGACATATGTCTGAAAGCCCAGGAAAAACCCAAGACAGCACAGCCGGCACGAGGGTGTGATCGGCAACGTGCAGAGACGTTGACCAGTCGATTCAGAGTGTCAGTGACCACAATTCACAATATTCTGGTGTGTCTTAATCTTTCATTTCTTTAAACAAGTAACAAAGCAAAACTATGAGACATGCATTGGAGTATCCAAACGTATTATCATTTTTCTGTTTGGCTTTTTTTTTTTTTTCTGCGTGTTCCTTTTCGTTCCCTGCGTTACTTTGAGTTTGGTCGTATAGTCGCACACGGCGACAAAACTGTCTGAATCGAACACCTGCCTCTCATAACGTGCCATATGAAAGGTTTCGAACGTGCAGCTGACGGCCGAGTAGTTATGTGTGTGTCTGACTGTCTGTGAACCGAACTGGGATTTCAAATCAATCGAGTTTTTTCTTCTTCCTCTTCTTCTGCTTCTTGAAAATTTTATTTGTACGACAAACCAATATTTACATTACACTGTGGGCAATGTGAGTGTGGCTGCATATTCCACTTAGTTTAGAAATATATTTTGTGTTTGGTAAATAAATACCGCCTTTGCAATCTTTACGAGAACTCATAAACGTTTCGCCACACTAAATGCTTGAACGTGGCTACACGGACGCACGGGCACGAAACAACTGACCTCGAAGTCGGTTATGGTGTGTTCGTGGTCCTTTGTTCCTGACGCAAGCAGTTTATTAGTTTGTTAGCATGAGGCTCCCTGTGCATGTACACCATGTTGTTAGTAAACATTTTGTGTTCGTCGCCTATTATACAGCTCCCCAACCCACAAGGCGTTAACAGCACCACGAAACATGCACTGCATCTGTTTTGTGTCGCGTATTACTGTTCTCATGGGGTGAATGACTCCCATAAGGCTGTAAATAATGTGAAATTTTACTAGAAATTCAAGTGTCGCAATATTCAGAAGAAGAAGTCTGCTCGCAAACAAGAGCTGGTAATAAAAGCAGCGTCTTCTTCGGTGAGCCGGTGGCATAAAGAAAAACACGATCCAGATGGTTTAAATCCAAGCCGTGCCAGTGCTCGCTGGGTGGTGGTGGGGCACTTTGCTTTCTGGCGGGGAGTCGTCGCGGCAACTTTGGGACAGCGCGCCATGTGTGAGAGCACTGTAATTGAATCCGTCTGAGAGCCCTTTCTGCGCAGATTAACGACGAAGCTAATCAACCCGGTACTACGACATTCGTCTGCTTTGGCAGTTCGGCGAATTATTTCACTTAGAAAGATATAAAAAGACAACAAAGCAACGATTAGATAGCGCTTGATCATCATAAATGTATCGTGCGTCAGACTAAAATTACGTTAGTTTTGAAAAAAGAACAAATGGAATGTCAGAATGTATCCATCTAAATCTTCAGAGAAAATATCTGCAGTATCACCGGTAAGAATTTTTTATCCCAATTTATGCGGCTTACCAAGGTTAGCACACCTAATGTTACCTGAATGTACAACATCAGCAAAGTTACAGTCGTTTGCAACGTTACTGTGTAACCGATTCCGAAGCCTCAAAAGTGTATTGATAAAAGTAACCTCAGTAAGTATTTCATGTCCTAGAGGGATTTATATGTGGGAGAAGGAGGGCACGTTGCTCTAACCGAGACGTTCCTGACATCTGCCATTACGAGATTTTAGTCTTTAGTCAACAACCATCTCAACCCAAGAAGTCTAATAGCTAGTATCATAGTCTGACAACGGAACTTACCGTCACTGCACATAGTTTCTGTGACTGTGGTGTATTTAAACGTCAAGATCTATGGAGGAGCTTAAAACGGGTTAAATATAGACGTAGCGTTTGCTGCTGTTAAATGTTGGGATCCCATTTATGTGCGCCTATTGAGATCATAACTCATTGCCTCTAAGCTGATAGCTTCCTGCTATATCACGTTTGATGCCCATGCACGAAGAGGAAACGGAACCAATGAACTGATCGATTTAGTGCCATTGTAAAAGTGAAAGCATGACTTGGGTCGTTAGATCGTTCTGCACATACACTTCCGCATCCTCTCGGACATTGGGCAATAAGAGGGGACTTCCTTAGCAGCTTTTCAACTGTTTAGTTCTTCTCTCAGAAGTTTCAGATAAGAGCACAATAGAGATCGAAGAAAAAAAAGCATTGAGTTATGAACCTGCTTTCTTTTCTCACTCTCTCTTTCTCTCTTTTAGTGCCTAGAGGGTGCGTCTGTAACAGTCCATTACATATATAATAAGGACCGCACTTATAGCGAGACTATCGGTTTTTGTAAGCAGGTTCTCTTATAGCGTGAAGAACTGTACATTGTAAATCCAAAGAAGTCACAGCATTGTAATGAGCTTTATTAAGCGTGTCAGCTGTTTCCTCTTTTATCTACGTATGTTTCAACAGCAAAACACAAAGCGCTTGCATCGGAACCGCCTTCTTGAAACGAAAGAGACAGGGAAAGCGAAGAGAACTTCGAAGTGGTGACACTTTCCTTCCGGTTATATGGTCTCTTCTATTTACTTTCACCGTAACCACTCACAGCATCCCACACAGTACTAATGCCACAGGGTCTGCTGCACGAATGTAGCGTTTCCTGATAACGACATATCCAAGTTCCATTTTTAGTAGAGAGCCTCTTGTTTTTGTTTTTTTCGCGATCTGGATGTCCCACGTTCTTTCCACAGTTACCCACCAGCACGACCAAGCAGGCAACTGTTTTAGCGAATGCGTAAACTCATCGTGCACGCCGTGACCGCTTTGGCTATTCCACGACATGGTATTGTGGGCGTGGGGGACACGGGACGGCCTTTGTTTTCACATTCAAAACGCTGGCACATTCCGGGCTAACGACGTGGAAATAGGAAGTGGGACGCCGTAACGAGAATGCTTTCCTCCACTGTTATGGCGACGGGAATAGATAAATTGTTGTATGACACGCGTGCTGGGTAAAAGTGAAGGTCTCACTAAATGGGAGACGATAAAAACATAGCAACTTGAACCACTGACGATACGTCGAGTGAAGCATTCAAAATACAAGGTGTTCGGGTGTTCCCCATAAAAGTCTATACCCGTGCCGCGGCATGTCATGCTCGCCAATTGATCAATGCAGGTGCAACATTGTGCGGTCTACGTAGGAAGTTCCGAAGGATGTTCAGTCGTAGTAGAGTTCAAAGAGATTAAACGTCGTAGCGCAAAGTTGTGATGGGAAATGTACGAGTCCCGTATTCGAAAGAATCAAAATGGCGGTGTGGCAGCTAAGACGGTACTCCCCAGATGCACGACATTGGAGCGGCACTATTGCAGAACAGAGCTCTGTTGCAGAACAGCTCACTGCGACCCCAGGCGGTTGAGTGTGTGGCCGTCTGGGGGGAGATCACCTCAACTGCTTTTCGCAACACGGCGATTTTGATTGTTTCCAATATGGGGTTTCCTACGTTTTGCACAATGGCTTTGTGCTGCGATGCTCAAATGCTTTGAAATATACCACGATTGAATCTCCTGCAGAGTTCTATATGTAGAGGACACAACGTTCCACCCGCACTGAGTAATTGACGAGCATGACATGACGGCACGGGTAGACTTTTATGTGGTAACACCCTGTACGTTGTTGTTGCTCGCCAAGACGTTTGATGTCTGTATTTTGTTCTACTAATATTTTATTTTTTCTGTTTTTTCTTCGTATAGTCCACGTACCAATTTCCATATTGCACTGGGCTTTGTGTTGTCCTATACGATGGTGTTGAGTTGAGTTGAGTGTTCCTCGCATCTTCGCTGGTCAGTGTTCCTTCTTGCAACTACAGATCGCTCTTGATGCACCCTTTGGGCAACATATCTAATAGATTCATATTATCGGGTCACCTCTGTCCCACCAATGAGCGTGGCCACTTATCAAAGGAGAACGAAAATTTTATTTATTTTCTCAGCTTCTTTTCTTTTCTTTCTTTCTTTCTCTCTCTCTCTCTTTCTTTTCGTAGTAGCCACGACCCATCCTTTTGGAACTAATGCCATCCTCTTCCCCTTTCTCCTGCGATAAAGTCCGAAGTCGAGATCTTGCAACATATTACGAGGTCCTCGAATTTTGATGAAAAATAACCTTTCTCTAGTTTCTTTTCCCCATTTTTCAGCGTGTAAATGTGAGCACAAAACCTCTTCTTGCAACTGCGCTACCTCTCTTCGTTGTCCCCCTTGAATTTTCCTGTGACGGTCAACATTCGGTCTCCCGCTGAATTCTCCCCAACTGGCGCAGCGCTTATTGCGGTCGCTTCACAAGAAGGAACTGTGGGAAGGAACGACGGGCACATCCCTGGCACAATACCAAAACGACAATTTCGTTCCACCCACCTCGTCCCCCACTTCCCCTCATCCTCCTGTCATTTAAACTCGGATCGACGCTGCTCGTGGATTTACCACTTACCGTTACACAACACCAGGGACCTGACACGTTGTCCCTAGTCCCAGTGCAATGTCGAGAGAACAAAGGTCACGCCGTGTAAACGAAGTCAGCTGCCGTTCCTTTAATGAAACGTGAAGTAGTGGACTTCGCTTGACGTCATATATACAGGGTGTTTCACATGACTTGTTATTAATTCCTCTATAAAAAAATGCGCGGTGACACATGGATGCCGTTATCAGCGGCAACGGCTAGTGTGACACTGCGAGCGGAGCTTAAGGCTACGGTCCCACTCATCACCCGAAAAGTGTCATTTTCACTCAAAGGTTACACGGCTTCTCGGCAACTTACGTGAAATATGTTGGTACCGTTGGAAAGCTTGTTCTTTGGGCAAGCTAAGCCAAGAATTCGTTTTTTTATGTGATGATCAGCTGTGGCGTTATAAAGCGAGAAGGACGACCATATCTTCCATTTTTGGTGTTTTTCAATCAAGGATGATGCGAACACGAAAAGAGATAGCGCTGTCAATCTTTTTTCAAAGTAACGTTGCACAGTATACAAAGGATAGTCAAGAACTTTTTTTCTCGCGTAAAGCGTCATTAATTGATTATTGCCTATCAAATTTAAGAAAAAAACGCTACTTTTACACTTGCCATAAAAAGCTATTCTGTACTTATTCTCGGCTGAAAATGTGATCAGCGGGCAGGTAATTATCAGCAGGAGTGATGTCCAAAGTTTTATCGCAAATGAAAGAATAATAAATAAACTAGCGTGGTTCAAAATCACACACAGAAATGCAGAAAATATGGTGACAAGCGCCACCTGCCGTACGCGTTTGAAACCAGCGGCAGCTTCGCGTTGCAAGAGGTTGCCGAGAGATGGCACGGGTTCCTATGTGCTGATCACGTGATCACGTAGCGGTTCTCTGTTCTCTGACCTCCCTGACTTACGAAACGTTGGCCCCGTGCGTGATTCCGTATACGCAGGTTCCTGCCGCGTGTACTTTTGTTGATCGTACGGTTATATTGTGTCCGGTTGGCTGAATTTCGTGCTGAGGAGTTGCATTACTCTCCATTATGCTGGTCGCCAATCGTCCTTTTGTAGTACTGCAGGGCTGCACATTGGCACGTGTGGGCACGTTGTCCTCATGTGATTTCTTTATTCATATGTGTTGAAGTCAGGAGTTAAGAGCACCGGACCAACCGCATGGAGCCGGTTTGGCTTAGATCAGCCAGTTACCCACACACTGCAAGCAAACACCACTGAGCATTCACACTGGAATGGTGGAGCAGATGCTCTTGGTCGAAGTTCGGCCTTTGTCACGTTATGCGCACCATTTCGTCGTGTATTCGATCACCCAGGATTGTAATCAGACTACCTAGAAAATCACTCTCTCGCAAACGCAACATATTTCGTTGCTGCCATCTTTCCTGCATATTTCGTGTTTCTGTTCGTGCTTCCGGATTGCTGTTCGAACTAAATTTAGAAAGCAAAGAAGAGCGTTTACTATTATTATTTTTGGTGTGTGTTGTTGTTGTTCTACCCTGACAATTACGTCCCCCGCGGAGTGCAGGTTTGATAGGTATTTTCTCAGTCCTATTTTAGGCCCCCTTACTTTTCTGTTGAAATTATTCCTGTACTGTGTGAGAAATTTTCTACCTTTACGAATAACTGGACTCGAAATGTGGTACGTTACCAGATAAAGATGGAACGCGTTACTTTCGTCGTTACCGCCCACGTGATCAGAACAGTGCCCGTCGCGACGTCGTTGTGTACGATATAACCAGGTCACGCTCACGCCGGAGCAAGGATGATCAAACAGCATCGAGAAATACACTCAAAGCAAATATATTCGCACTGGAATGGCGGGAGAGAGGCTCTTGGCGGAACTTTAGACTATGCAAAACGGAGTAATCACTTCGTCGTGTAACTGATCACTCAAAATTATATTCATTTTACCTAGAAAAATTACTTGCTCGCAGAAGACTGATTGAAGTCAAATTCACTAAACGAGTAATCGATCTTCACGTGTTACGTACAACTCGGTCGTGACGTTGTCCGCTCCACTGAGGTAAACGTTGCAGCTTTCACAGAGGCATAATTCCATCTGAAACATGTCTACCTCATGCTACTTTCGAAAATAAAGATACCGTTCGAGGCAAATTTCGCCAGCGTTCCAATTCGAGAAGCGACATGAGAAGTGCGGCAGACACCGCGTTCAGGGGTGCGTGCAAAATCTCGCCCTTGGAGTATGGAGCCAGGGCACATCATCACGACGGGTAGCTGTGGGTCAGCTTCTTCGCTTCTTTTGTCTTTCAAACACACTTCTCTGTTGGGTTCAGTTTGCTTTCTCTCCATTTCCTTGTTTGCAATTGCAAGGTACCATGCTCCCTTCTACCCCTCCCCATCCTTCCAGAGAAAAGCAAGAGAAAGAGCCGTCCCCCTGTCATTCACGATTGCGCCGTTCCTCGCCAAGAACAAGTTCAAATCCAAGAATCGGGTGCTCCAAGAACCAGGATAAAATTCATTTTGTAGACAAGGGGACGGCATGGTGTTGCAGGCATTTTGCTGTGAGGAACCTTCGCCACGCGATGCTGTTTTATTTGAAATCAGTTTATGGAAACCAATTTCTTGAACTGAACTCTGAAGTTTACATGAAGGATCCTCTGTTCGCTCGCAAGAAGGACGATCACTTCAATCACTTCACTGCAAACTAACGCGGCGGAAAAGACTGAACTGAAGTAGCGAAATCAGCGACTTGACTCTGAGAAAGGACACACGTCTTACCATCACATAAAGCAATAACTGCGCCCAGTACCAAATTTAGGTGGCGGACTACTGCTACCCGCTACTCCTCTAAAAAGTAGCGCAATTACAAGCGGCGCTACTCATTTCTAAACGATAGTGTGATATATCACTCTTCCTAATTACTAATTATGTATTCGCGTTGTGGCGAATGCGTACCCATTTTGACTACATGTTGCTATAATCAGGAGCAATGAGCACGAAAATCGTCGATACCAGCCCTGAAACCAGGATTCTAGACAGAATAGGTTGGCGCAGAAATTGAAAAATGTCACCATATCACCCGATCATGTTGGATTGTGCGGCTAAAGACACGGCTCCGCCTTGTCCAAGTGGAACGCCCTGAGGTACGGTATACTTCTTTCCATTTTTCCCACTGAAATAGCGACAAAGTAGCTGTAGCAGCATCGAATCCGCTGCCAAGCTTTGTGGCGGAAATTACTTTTCCGCTAGTGGTTAGAAACGTAGCACATCCGCTCCTCAGCTAATGAAAATCATGTATAGCGATTAGCGACTACAGCACTGCGCATTGTGGTACTGTCACCGCGGCTGCCGTGCGGAATACAGACGGGTCTAAGAGTAAAACGCGCAATTTCCCTATTTTTGCTTCGTTTATGCCATTTCCGTATTACGGGCATTGATGCTGGTCAGTTTCCGTGCGCAGTGTATGCCAGTATGCCATTTCCGTGACTGCTCGGTTCCATAGGGTAATTTTATAAATGATTTCAAGCTGAAATAATAGAAATAAAGGTGAAAACACATAAACAAGAAACTTCACAGCAAAAAGTTGTTGACTACAATGTCTTTTTTATTATGATTGTTTCGTCATCTTGCATTTGAGAGGAATTCATTTTTTGCACACTGTACGTCACATGGCATGGACGCTGCAGGCAGCACCATACATAGGACGGTGTGAATGTTTGGGTTTTTGAGCACCGAAGTGAGTAATCGTATATCCTATTCCATTTCCTAATCAAATATGGAATTCAATGTTCGAATTCCAAATCGAATTGATGCGTCTACTAAATTGACAAACTGTACAGTCATGGGCCTCCCGAGATGTGATACCGCTAGATATATTGAAATATATTTTTGCCTGTCAATTTTGTTGCTTTCCCCCCGCATTTTATTTCCCTCTTTACACATCACACCTCTCGTCATCTCACAAAGCGATAACACGAATCGCAGCCAAATAGAAAAAAAAAAAGTCATCTTCACCTACTAGTCACGGCCGGTACTATGCGGAATACGGACAGGTTACATAGCGTATAATTGTCGACTTCCCTATTTTACTTCGGTTATGCCATTCCTTTGATTCTTATCATTTTGTGTGCGTACTGTGAGTTGAACTTCTAGTTTCAACAGATGTGGTAATTTCATAATTCATTTCAAGAAATCCTGTTTCTGTAAGCTGTATTGAGATAAAACTGCTACCGATCGGCACGTGAACAGACTCTTCACAGCTGACTGCAATTATTTAGTATTTGCGTCCATTTTTATGACGGTTGTTTGACCATTTTGCGTTTGAGATATATATTTTTTTATATCTCAAATATATTATATTTTGCACAGTCTTCGTCACACGCTACGCGCGCGGCAGCTACCCCCGTGCTACTCAAACCACGAAAGCACCAAAAATCAACTCGCCGTCTTGCACGACAGTTTCAAAAGGGTTTTACGAGACAATGCTCCCTTCTACACACGTATAAACACCGGGTACGGTGGCATACAGAAGAGACTCAAGGTCAAAGGGTCCAGTCGGGAGAATCGCGCGCGGTTCTCCCTAACGGGGTCATCCACGGAAACCGCGACGGTGGCGCCCCGCCGTAGCAAGTCCGTAAGTAAATTCAAGATGGCTACCGTGAGACCGTAGCCTTAAGGGGTGGGGCAAGGCTCCCTCTCACAGCGCTTCATGACTACAAAATGAGCTTGGCGGGCACTTAGCGCGTCTCAGAACGACGATTTTAGAATATGTTGTTTGAGGTCTTGCCTGTGGAACAGGAATGTGTCTTTGAGTGGGTTAAGGTTGATGTTGATGTTGGCGAAAAAAAAATAATAATAGGGAGAGATTGGGGTGGGTTGGGTTATTTCATACGTGGGCTGTATATTTCTGGCAAAAAATGTTGCCTTCACTTGGCAAATTTTCGAGTTCAATTCTGAAAATTAAACTTCCCGCAAAAAAAAAAAAAAAAAAGCTAATTAAAACCGACACAAGTGATGGCAAAAGTTCCCAGATGATAAATACCGTTGATCGCATCTTTTTCGGACAAGCAGATTTTTTTACAGGAATTAATAACACGTTAGATGAAACACCCTGCATATATATATCTACACCTCACGCCTGTACCCCGAAGGCCCTGTATCGAGAGAGACATATCGTTTGCCGTTAGCCGGTATATTTGGCGTAGAAAGTAAAACATTGCTCACTGTCGACGAGCCTGTGTCGGTTCCTGTTTGTTAAGTTGGTTCAACAACCTGATGGGTTACTATAGCGACTGTGTTTCACTCCTTGCTCTAGAGGGCAGGATTACCTATTATCGAGTCATCTTTGTCGTCGTGTCCCCTGTCGTGGCGCATCTCTTCCTAGGTCCGACCAAAGTTCTTTCTTGTATGTACACTCCAATGAGGATAGAAATACAAATAGCACGGTACTTTTCACGCTATGAAATGTTAAGGCAACCTATATTCTTCGTAATGTTTCACATCTGCAGTGCATCCTCTTGTGTGTGTGTGTGCGCGCGCAATGCCTAAAGATTATCTCACTTGAAACATTGTATAGGTCGGTTGATTGTCCGCGCATCATTATCTGAATCTGTAATCAGCTCAAATAAAAAACCGTCTAATGTGTTCTGATCGTTGATTTGATCGCCCCTCCATGCAAGATGAAATCATTCAACTTTTTTGCTTGTTGGACGTGGTGGTGACCTTGTTCTCACACAACTGATGGAGCACGAGACATCAGATCGAAATAGTCATTAGCTTTTGTGTTTATCAAGGACTGCCTTTCATTCAATCGAATCCACGGCAGTAATGGCCTGCCAGTTTGCCTTCTCCGGTGTAGTCTCTTTAAAACGCGCACCACCAAGAGTGAGCTGATTTATGTGCTGCGTACGAACTCTGTGACCTAGTTTTCTGATCGATGATACGGTGCAATCCAGTTGACGGCAACCACATATGTCTGCTCTCTGACAGACATAAAGTGCGTAGAAGCTTGACGATTGAAGTCACATGGGTCAGTGCGAACGAAATATGAGTATGCATGCGGGCATACACTGAGGCCCGGTCGGCGATTAGTCCGGTTATGGACGGTGCAAGTGCACTGGCGCGCATCCAGAAGTGTTGTATGTCGGCGTTGAGGAAGATATTTGGACGATGGTCATAAACAACGTATCTGGAGCTGCAGACACTTCGGTTAAATAGTGACGTCCACATTGCAAGACACGAAGATACTAGGCAACATCCTTGCAAGGGGTCTGCTTTTCTCTCTCTCTCTCTCTCTGCTCCCCACCATCCTGAGAGCTGATGTCTAGTACAGAAAACCTCGTGCCCACGTATAAGTGGTGACTGTGACTGTCAACGCTGTGATTAAATAGCGGCTTTATTTGAGAGCGGCTTCCGAACGGCGCGTCGCAGGGAACGACCACGAGTTACGTTGCGGCAAATATGAATGTACTCTATGCTATTCAACGGGTACTCCGGGAGTCTGTTCATGGAGGCTTACTCGGGACTATACAGCAGCATTTTTATTTCAAATAGTAACACCACAGCAATATCAATAGTAACAACGTATTTATGAATAGGACACCAGCTGACATGTCCTGAACAATATAGTTCGTTTGCGCTGATACTCAAGTCGTCCTCACATTACCAATCTGCTCCTGCAGAACGCTTTTAAAATTATTCATATCATTCGCACGATTGAAACTAATAGCCACGTGATATTTCCAATAATAAACGAAGAACTTATATCGAAATGTAAACAACTTGTAAATGTCTGCGGGAATATGGTAGGGACGCTGAAAGGAACGCTGGTACGCTGGAACGCTGGAAGGAAGGAAGGTAGGGACGCTCGAAGGGACGCCCTTTTCTTCTTGCTCCACCATGATTGTTGAGATGTAGAGTCTGTACCGGCCGTTTCCTGAAATACTTATTGAGCGCTGAGCGGATATTTCTTGAATGGGGTAGAAATTAGGTACATCACCTCGATCAAACAGCAACAGGAATCACCAAGCTATCACAAGCAACAAGCATCACCAAGCTATATAGGCAACAACAACAGCTCTCAAAATTGCTTGTTCGCTGGACAAATCCCGCACACCGACGCTCTGCCTTCAAGTTCTTTTGACCTTTTTGGACACCATAGGACTTCGATTTTTATTCTGAAGGGGCTCATTATTTCATTCCCCACATCACCACCAGCACTGGGGTAGAGTATCGCCCCCGGCGATGAAACTCCCCATTGATCTTCTCCAAATAAAGTTGTTGTTGTTGTTGTTCTTAACAACAGCAGCTACATGCATGACGATGGCATGAAGTGTTTCACCGCAGGAATTGCTCAAGCTATAGATGCGGTTGAATAACGGTGCCGTTTTCGTGTAACGTTGGTGGACTGAGCCCACGGCGGAGTACTTTCTCCGAAGAAGTATTATTTATAACTGCACGAAGTCTACATGTATTACATGTGTGGAGAAGAAGAGGTGGTGTTTGTAGTGGAACTGCTTGCCGTAAGGAGAAGAGGCTGCACAAGTCGGCTACCAACGTGGGCAGCCTAATACCGAAAGGAAACTTTTCGAATTTTAGTTTAAGCTACGCAAATTAACTAGCTCGAACGAGCAGCCCACGACCATGGCTACCTGACAGCCGCGGACAGCAACAGGCTTATCCGTCCCTCTACTTTGACCTCGCTAATCTTCTTAGCAGTCTTGACCAGTAGTGAACTAATCAGGCCATAGCCCTTTTCAAACGCTGCAGAAGATTCCAAAGGCGCCAGAACCGGCTCATTACCATCTCGATAAGCACCACGGAACAAGTTCAGCGCCCTTTGCAAACGAGGCACAACACACAGAGCCTTGAAAATTGTAGCGCTGCAATCCTCTCGATCGGCGCTTAATTTGCAACTTCAGCCGCGTATTGTGTGCCGTGCACGAAGCGTGCATCTTACCGGCCGTGAATTATCGATCCCGTTAGGCGACCCCGTTCCTCGAGGCGTGTGCTCTGAAGGTCAATGTGAAGTCATTGCGCAATAGCAAACAGACGCGTTCATTGTGGTTTATAATGCGACAGCTTTATAGGGTCAACCACCGTGTAGGTCCGTCTGTGGCTTTATAGGGCCACGTGACACCACGTGAGCGCCAGACTGTGTTCGCGGTACGCTGAAGTTGTGTAACCACCACAGGAAGGGGGGTGGATTTATTGGCAGACAAAAAAAAAAAGGAACCACAGGAGGATTAAGAACAGAAATCATGTTTCTGGGTGGTTGAGACTTGAGAGAGGGGGGGAGATGCCACTAGGTCCCTGGACCACCTTACAGTCGAGGCCCCGTTGCTGAGATAAGATAATTATAGGAAAGTGAAAGAGAGAAATAGAAACCACCAGAGGTGGTAAAGTAAAATCATTAAACAAATTCACAAGCGATTAAAAGGCTTTTATTAAACATTTAATGGCATTCCAAAATTGGTTTCGCCTAAAATTGGCAAGCAACGGTGGCCCTGTAAAGCTACCGCATTCAAACGAATTTGCCTAAGTTGCAGCCAGTTTTTTAATCCTAATGGTGTATTATTCTGCATATAGCGTATAGGCGTAGGAATCATTGGAGGCATTTTAGCGTGCTATTGACACTGGTATCTTAGCGTGGACGAGCATTACGGGCACACAGAAAGAAACGGCCGCATGTCTAAAAATGTATTCAAAGAGCACAGGGAGTACAGTCGAGCACACATGCAGAAGTGAAGACCGAGCTCAATGTTTTGTCTACCTACCCACCTCTAAACATCAACCGTAAGGTTACTGTGTCGTCTGTCGCCTTGCTTGGTATATCTATTATGTCTTTTGCATTGTATCGGCACTATGGAATCACTTCTCAGACGGGTGCTGCGTAGGCAGACATCCTCCCGGATTATACCATCAAGCTCCAGACTGCTTCCATGAGGCGGATCGCTAGACGGCTTCCGGGTTCCTTGCACGTTTGTTATTTCTTTTCTCTGGTAGGGCTCTGGGGGCGATAACATGCATATAAAAACGACTCGTAGTCAGTATGATCAGCTGCCACTAAAACAAATGTCAGCTTATTTCCGGCATACTTTCTACGTAATGGACGCTCGAAGTTAGCCTATACCTTAAGCTTGTCCCCTGGTCATGCGTGTCTGGTAGACGGTCGAATAGCCGCGCGAGATATTTGAAGTAAACAACGAGAATTAGCCGAGGCAGGTTTGCTTATAACTGCTGCGCGACGTAGTATGTCTCATGCCACCATCCGCCCTGGTGTGACCACCGCCAATGTGCTGAACTGAACTCTTTTTCTTTTTAAGAAGTTCAAATATACAGTGGAATTCAGTACAGATGATGGAAGGATTACGCCAGTACGGCCCGCATCGTAGCATAATAACGTGTGAATATCCACCTGTAGGTCTGTGTGTGTGTGCGTGCTCCTTAGCACGCAGTTACGTATCAACAATTACGCCATCTTCTGCCCTGAGGCTAAGGTGTCGGTGAGGACGATGAGAAAGCGGCACGAGGGTGGCGCTTTTCGGTTATAAACACATTACACTACTAAAACTAAATCAAACTGTTTTTGTTAACACATGGTTGGTCATTACCCGGGCGCAACAACGAACACACACACAGGTTATCCACCCTCCTTTACGCGTATACGCTGTGAGGGGAACTTGCAAGAGCAGTACAACGTCGTGGATACCATAGTCGTGTGATACAATAATAGAGCAATTGAAATATGACCGTCCTCGAAAAAGTCGTACAGTGACGGGTATCGAACCATCGTGTTCACACAGGAGAGTAGTTTCTTCGTTTCTTTCAAAAAGGAAAACTGCGAACACTATCGCAATGATGTCATTCCTCTCTTCGCCACTTCCATTGCCCAGGGGTGTTTGCAGGGAGTTCTACAATACACAAATAGAAGTCCGCACTACACAAACGCTTCTAAACGAACGGGACAATTCTAAAGAAGCCCTCTTGGGCGAGTGCGAACTGAAGCGCTTCCTGCAGTCTCCACGGGTTGTAAGGTTTCACATTCACCGAACACGTTCTCATGGGGGGAAACAGGGATTCTCTCGGGTACTTTAGAAAAGAGGCTCATAGACTGCGACACCTCAGCAACAAACGGGACTCTAGAGGAAGTTCTTCGGTAATAGCGACTGTGAGATGTTCCTTTTGTGTGCGGCTGATGTTTTAATACACTCCGCTATTTTTTTTTATATCGAAATATGAATTTCACTACTCTCTTTATCTGTTTATTTGTGCTGGCGCATTGGGAAGACTGCATCGTCTCAAATAAAGTTGTTGCTTAAACTGCCTCATTATTCGTATTCTGTTATCAGCTTATGTAATTTTGTACTTTTCGAAGCTTACCTAAGGGCTACGGTACGACTCGTAATACGTGGTTTTCGTTAATATGACAATTCGCTTTATGAGCAAAATCTGCGGGAACGGCCGCGGTCATATTAATATTTGGGACACGTATTAAAACGGGCGAAAAACGTGTTTCATGCTTCCATTTTATCATCTAGTAGTGCATCTCAGCACATGCATGGAAAGCTGTGTTTTTGTTTTCTCCCTTATCACGCGAAGGCGGCCAGGGTGGCGTGCATGATGATGACCCGCGAAGATGGCCCGGATGCGTCTTCATACCAGGTTCGATCACCGTTAACACTTGGGCCGCGATTATCCCGCCGTGAGAAGCACCTTTGCCCGGACCGACAACGACGACCGTGCACATCCCTCCTACGATGTAGCCTGCCGATAACCGGTGTAATTGGACGAAGTTATTAGGCCGATGCAGCCTGGGATCTGCGTCCGTGCGCGCCCTCCGACCCCATTACGTCGGCCAAACAAAGCCCGTGTCTGTAGAGAGGCGTCGCCCCCTCAGCCAGAGCAATGGGAGCCGATTTTCGCCGACGGAGGAAACGGCTCGTAAAGATGGTCCTCTTCGCTCCACCGACCCCGTTATTATTTTTTTATCAACTCTCGTTTCGCGGTTGGTCGTTTTCTTTTCCCCTCTGACATCGGAATCTATCTGCTTTTCTTTTGTTCCATTTCATCCACCCCGCTGCCGCTTGGAAGTAGCTGGCTCTCTATCCATTCGTTGCCCGCTGACGCCCTTACGATGGCCGACTCCACTCATGCGAACACCTTGGACATTCCTGTAGCCAGCAGGCGATGTTTCCTGCGCCCTTTTTACTTCGTGTATTGGGTTCGCGTCGGTTATGATGGAAAGGTTGGAATTCTTTTCCGTTCTTTCAATACGTTTCAGCTCTGCAGGCAGAAAGTGACCCTTACAATTTCTTGCACAGTAGAGTAGTGTAACGTTCCTAGAAAGTTTGGTATGCCTGACATATTCGGTGGCATGCACGTCGCCGAATTGGCTGGGTCTTCCGCGAAGCGAAGACTTGAGGTGTTTCCGAAGTTGCGATCCCCAGTATGGAAAGAAGGTATCTCCTTTAAGGTCTCCTACAAAGATTCTGAGTCAGAGGAGGAGGACGGAGCCAGAGCGAAGCGGACTGCACATATGGAAACTGGCTCTATTCGGCCTCATTCCCATCCTCACAGTTACAGAAACTGTATATACACACGGGCTATCATTCTCCAGCTGCTCTCAAAAACATACTTGCTGTCATCCTCATCAGCAAAGCGATTTCTCATTAATCGTTGCGCGTTGTTGTCGTTGCTGTTGTTTTTCTTTTTTGAACTGCCAACATATATTTCTAAGAAACGAACGTGGCGCAACTGCTTTTTCGAAACACCCTGGACAGTTCAAATCAAGCAGTCACTGCACTTAGGGTGAAAGTTTTCTTTCAAGCCTGCGTCTTACTAATGAACTCATTTTTCAAGAGGAATCGTTGCGAAATACTGCAGGAAATATTCAGTGGGCACAAACCCGAGAGATTGTGAAGACCCGCCTCGAAACTTCGTTTCAATTTGCCCAGACAATTAGCTGCGTCGGAGTTCAACAAACGCTTCGTCGCTTCCTAGTTCCCCCATTGTGTTGCGGCAATCGTGTAACGTCGCCATTTTAGCCCGCGGTGCCGCCGCCGCTACTGTTCCCACTCCGCGCAATTTCCTCAGCTCCGTTGCTGTTCTTTGGGGACTCTGTGGCCGCCGGGCACCTTCTACTGCGGTAGAACCCTAATTGTTCCCGAGAGTTGGAGCTTGTCGTCAGGTCCTTCTGATCTTCCCCGCGGTTCTGTTCAACTTGTCGTTCGGGCGCGCCCGTCTTAATTAGAAATAGCTCGCCGAATTTGGTTCGTCCCTGTTTCTTTAATCGTGGTTTACTGCCGCGCGAGACCCGAGTTACACTTATGTCGCAGAGAATTTGTGTTCACAGTTCTCGAGAAGGGCTTTTTGACGCAACGTCGCTTGGCGATTGGGATCTACTGTGCCGACCTTTGCCGATTTCACATAGAACCGCTCCTATACGCTCGTCTTGGCATGTCCGATGAAAACACGGGAAAAACACCCAAGCTGCACAGCCGATGCACTCTTAAAAATGAGGGTGGGGTGGGGGGGGGTAATGGCAGGAGCGGCTCGCCGTTGTTGGCCATACTCTTAAAAATGATGGTGGTGGTGGTGGAGACGAAATCCGGCTTGTTCTTAAAAATGAACTTCACCACATAGCACGCTGAAGGCCAACTATTTTACAGAGTAATACCTGTATCACTCTTGATTTGTGGAAAGCGCGGAGCGTACACCTTTTTGTGACAATTGATATTTCTGCATAAGTGTCACAAAAAGGCGTATACCTCCCATTTTCAACTAATCAGGGAACAGAATGATCTCACTCGGCATCATGGTTGGCTAGCAGCGTGCTATGCGGTGAAGTTCATCCTTCATCCTTCATCCTTCAGACGCTTTCAGACATATGTCTGCACAGTTCCCCTAGAAGTCGGCCCAGGACGCACATTTCCCCAGGGCGTCAGTCGTGACGTTGCCCACATACGTGAGGCCGACAACGGCAAGCCCTTTCACAACCACCACCATCATCCTTCGTTTTTTTTTTTTTTTTCTTTTTTGCTACAGCCGTGACGACGCCCATTTCTGTGTGGCTAACAACGGCGAGCCGATCCTGCCATTACCCTCCCCCCCCCCCTCTCATTTTTCAGAGTGTGAGGTGACTGCAGGCTTGACTATAACTTATAAGTCATGTTTGCTGGTGTCAACCTCCTCATAAGCCACGTTTTTACTGTACAGTATGTATAGAAATCAGGGTAAACTTAATCGAGGTTTAGGGTTTCAACTTTTTCTTTTTTCCCTGATTGAATTCCGCGCGAATGTCATTGATCGGGGACAGATGTACGTGAGTTACGGCATCGCTTTGCGCGGCTTCACGGCCGTGCCGTCCATTTTAATGAATTCATCAGGGCGTTCTTATTTCTTCGATTTATGTGAGTTTTCTTTCTTCAAGTATCTTCATCCCATCGATCACTGTCATACCTGGCCAAATCCAACGCGCTGGTTACTGACCCAGGAACGCTTTTGAGTGCCTTTGACGTTTAACGTCTCAAATTTCTTTGCTCGGAACTTTTCAGAGTTGATCCTTCGGGAGTGATGCTCGCGATATATCAGTAGCGAGGCAGGTATTGACCCTCGGATATTCTCTTTGAATTGCGGCTTTGTTTATCTTCAACATGATGGAGTGGGATAGGTTCTCTTTTGGCAACGTGAGCGTGGGAGAAGCAGTTGTCCGTTTTAATCTTGCAGTCTACGCTGCTTAACACAAAAACAAAGCAAAAGTTCGCAATCTAGTGAAACGTAAATACAGGAGGTATGTGCTCAGCGTACACATGACGATATGGAGAGAAGAGGTATGAAGGTATGGACCCCACTTAAAGCACATGCATGTTTCATGACGATTGTGTTTAGCGCCATGCGACAGCTATTGGACGGGATTGGATTGAAGAGAAAAATAATATGGAGGCTGTGGTTCCATAGAGCCAGTTCCATGGAGTGAGAAAACCTTACCTAAACATTGAGAATCGTCTGAGGCACCACACTATCGGCCTTGTAGACGGTGACCACATGTTGTCTTGTTGTCTACTTACAAATAAAACCCGCAACGCACAAAAAGCGATGGGCATTCGAACAGAATCTGAGTTACAACGGTTCTTAACAAAGGCACAATATAGCTTTCACGGACTTACAACAAGATATCCAGAAGGTTCACGTGGAAGGATATGAAGTCGGACGTCATTGCCTACGTGAGTTCATGCGAGACTTGCCAGCTGCACAAAGCAAAGATGAATTCTTTGTGACACCTCCGTGTAAAGTGTCACTCGATATCTTGCTAACACCGTTCGTTGCCACTACACATGTTGCTGGCACCCTTTTAAAAGTCACAGTTCAGAAGCACGACTTGTAGCTCTGCGCTGCCACGGGCAGAAGCAGATAACGGATCGCATCCCTTTCGTTTTCATTGTTTTAGTCTTCATTTCTTTTTATTATATTGATTTGGGAACGTCCCGCTTCCTTCGCAATACCCTCGCGAGGCGAGAAAAGAATAGAATGCTTTCACAGCTTCGTCACGGGAAATGGAGTTAATGTCGTCCGGAAATCGAAACAGAGATCGAACTTTCAACAGTTCGCATGAAGAAAGTGTCCTTCAAGAGCTTGCGTTTAAGTGGAGTCGATCTGGGGTAGTTGAGAAAGTGGCAACTTTGAAACAAAAAAAAAGAAAAGAAAAAGAACTGCGTTTACAAGAGGCTGTACTTTGGGAGCAGTACTCCATGTGCAAATACGTACCTGTCGTCTGCTTGTGTAGGAAACTGAACAATGATTTTGTTGTAACCTTCCGATCACGTATGATTGGCTTCTATGAAGGTTCTATATTTGTCAAATCCTGACGAAGGGCCGTACGCAGTGACTGCACCCACGCCACGCTGTACCCCTTGTTAGCGTCGCCCCTTACAACACAAATTCGATGCTTCTGACACGCGTATCATTGCAGATATGATGTATTTCGTGTAGGATGCATCAGCAATCGTACGGATAACTTCCAGAGGAGGGGAGACACGTCAAGGAGCTCTTCTTCACTTAGCTGCCGACTCCCTAAATCATGCCCCTAACAGCAGCGAGCAAGTCCTCGGCACATGTGCACGGCTACAACCCACCATCGACGTTGTGGGTATAACACGCTCCGTACATGGCACTCAAAGCGTGACGGCATCATGGTGAGCGAGCATTCATGCATCGTATTAGTGGCGGCCAATCAACGCACCAAAACCTTTTTTTTTCTTCGCTGATGGCCATCATTTGCGGGCGCGCTGGCCGTGACCGTCTGCTGCGGACCCAGTGGTCTGACATCGCCGAACGGTGTTCGTCAGGAAAACCCAATTACCGCAGGAGGACGTATTCCTAATGGATGTACTATGGATGACATGCGGCTTTATCGCACTTAGCATTATCGTGCGTAGATTCCGCGTCTTACATCTACGCTTGTACGCGGAGATAGTTGACATGGTCAAGCGGTGCCCCACGCAGCTCCGCTATATAGATGACAACTGTTGTGTTGGCTAATTTGCCGTTTGCATACTGCGAGATAGATTGTTCACTTCATAGTTCAAGGATACGTTCAGCTCGCTGCCGCTACAGCTTCCAACATGGGCTGTGTGGACGACGGATTACAAAAGAAGAAGAAGAAGAAAAAAAAAGTAACGAAACGACGAGGAAGAGAAAGTACGACAGTGTATAGTGTGTGCGTGGTCGACGAAAATCAATTTGTTCAAATCGGTTGTTCGCCTTATACGTTTGCGACTGGCCGTCACCGTACAATATCAGAGAGAACTCGATTGGACGATATGACTACCGTGAATTAGTTTGGTTCCTAGGAGCGTTTGATTACTTTGGCAGTCTAACAACCTGCTTCTTTTTTAAGCGAAGCGCACGCCTGGCGCACTCCAAACGGGATGGCCTTCTAACGTTATATAACGTTAGGTTATAAGTCAGTCTTTAAAGTTACATTAACGAACTCTAATGGGATTTCGGTATAGCTCCGAAGAATAAGCGGACGCTTTGTATTTGAAATAATTTTCGTGAGGGTACCGCAAGTGAACCGCGGGAATTCATTGCGTTCGGGAACTCCGACATACATTGAACGACGCTCAAGGCAGAACGATTTGACTGGCTTTAAGGGTGGGCGCTGGAACAACAACAACATATATACTGTGATGATGAAGTGGGGAGGTTTTCCACTCTAGGAGTGGAACGCTACCCCATAGCTAGGTGGGCGCTGGAAGATGTAAATATAACCACTCAATAGTGCTTGCGTGGAGCTCTTTCTATACAAGTGATAGCAGAAGTGTGCTTAAAGTGACATTCGTTTTACCTCGTATTATAAATCAACCTTCCTCAAAGAGGCAATATGAAAAATATAAATGCAGTGAGTGAACATTACACCCTCGACAAATTTTCGAAAGAACCCTCAAACCTCCATAGTTTCGTACTCTCCAAGGGCAGGTAACGTCATCAAGAGTTAGCGTCTCGCGTCTCTCTCCTAACAACACAACGCGAGTGTCTCTGCTGTTCAGCGAACGTTGGAGGTCTCCCAGACTCCCAGTAGCTGTGGTAAAGAGACCGAAAACCACCATTTCGGAGAGCTATGTTGCCAGACGCATTGGTGAATTGAGCCACCCCACGACGTCACACTGCTCAAAACTACAGATTAAATTCACGGTACTTCCGCTCCAAATAGAGGAACAATATTTTAGAGGAGAATACCGAGCGAGCCACTTGGATTGCAATGTCATAAATTCGGTAGGATCCAGAAGACACGAGATTGAGTTCGTAGTGACATTTTAATAATATACCCTGGGGAGATTGAACATGAACGCCGAGTATATATCGTAGCTATGCATTCACAACATATTCTTGCCGGCGGAGAGCAGTCGCTTCTTTAGATGAGAAACTGCATAATTTAGTGCAGTAATCCACGATGTTTCATGAGTGACTGATATTTCTCAATTTAGCAACAAACTGCACACATTGCGAAATGTGTACAAACAGCAAGACTTAGAGATACTACTGCATTGTGGGAGCATGTGTGGATCTGTAGTTTTCAGAGCAATTATTGTGAAGAAGAGACATTTTCTCCTCTTCTATCTGTCCTTATGGGCTTTGTTAGTATCATTTTTCGTCAGATATGTGTGGAAACGTTGGAGTAATCCGCTTACCTAAAAACGTAACGTCAAGTTACACAGTTTTTGCTCGTAATTGGTATATATGCCCATCGTTGTAATTGCAAGATTGCCGCTTTCCCACTGTTATCCAACACCCGACGTACGTCTCCGTCCCCAAAACTTATCCCCGAACTCATCCCGTCATACTGCCATCATGTAATTACCCGAGCCAAGCTTCGCACCTTGTTAACTACAGCTTTCGGGAGTGTTCAGGCGTGAAGGTGGCTATCAAAGCCACTTCTCTAAAACGGCGATTTTCCAACACGACCTCGTGTTCCGTTACAACGTATTCGCCCACCTTGATGATTAACAGGGACAAGACCTGCAATCTCTCCTGCACCGAGTCAAGTTGGGGCGGGGGAGGGGCGGTAGCGGAGTAAAAAGAAAAATGAAAGTCCGTCTTACGAGCATCTTTAGTTTTCGTTAGCGACAAAAAAAAATAAAAAGAACAATACTAATAATCAAGAAAAAGGACAGCTGCCCTAAGTGTTTTTTTTTTTTTTTTGTTGTTCTTAATGTTTTTGTGTATATTATTAACGTGTACGCTAGGCTTTTTCCAAGCTGTTAGAGATGTGTTTCGCGTACTGCGATGTTCAAACAGGTGCTGCAGGCATCGCATTATAGCCTCGTTGCCATAGCAAAGAAGCGTTGGAGGTACACCCACCTTCTCCGAAGTCATCTCCCAGGTCCTACATCCGGATGAAGACGCCGACGTGTGCCGCCGAGGGAGCGACCAGCTCTAGGATGGTTCATGAGCGCTACTGCCAAAGTAAACTGCAGTAAAGCCGCCGTAAAACCGCACGTAAAGACAGCGCTTCCTCTGAACTCCTAACATAACCTTCTTGGCCATTTAACGAAAGTCGACAGGAAGACGCTCTTTAGAGTTAGTCCCGAAGCCAGTAAAAGGTTTTAAAATTTCGTGCGTGAATGTTCATTCTGCATGAGCTCCCTATGAGATCACGGGCACGCTGGCACGTGACTTCTCTCAGTCTAAACGCTAGCTCTCCGTTTCAAGTAGCGGCTTTGGTATCACGAAGGCTGATGCACGTAGGGGGTGACCCAATTAGAGGGCGCGTCATAAGTAGCCTTATTATGGCGTGTTTTCCATGTCTTCTGCGTACAGGTTTGCCCGTGGGTGTCCTTCGCCTTCATATTCAGATTGCTCTTTCCTCTCCTCATGACAGTGGTGGGCCGCAATTGCGCATCTTCCTATCTGAGCCCAGACTCATTATTGATTTTCTGAGAGCGAATCAGCGAATGTGATGCTTAATAATGATGAACGACGAGAGACATTACACTGTATTTGCGGCGTCCTACATCCATGATGCTAGGCAGGCATCTCAGCTCAGTACATGATGCTGTACGAAGATGCCTACATCCTTTTGTGAGTAATGCGTGTTTCAAAAAAACATAGTTATTTTATTATCTCTTTACTACACTTTCTTGTGGGTGCAAAGTGTAAAAATGCCACGAGCGAACATCGATCTATACTGCCCTCCCAGTGGAATTTGACCCGTTGAAAACAAAGCAGAGTGCATTTTACAGGAAGGGTAAAGTGCCGCCCTGCATTCGCTCAAGCTTTCTAGAGGTTCGTTCGTTGTGTTTCACGCGTACTAATTATTTTACACAGAACCCAGTTTTACCAGAGGGTTGTCTAATTTCTCTCCCATGTCCGTTGCTTCTTCTTGTAGACTTTCACGGTATAAAGTAGAGATGAGACTAATCCAGAATTTTACGAATTCGAATCCAAGGAAGGTTCTGCGAATCCACGAATCTTACGAATCTCGAATCTTTCCAATCCTTTCTTTAAAAAAGAGTTTAAAAGCCAGGAAAAAAAAAACACTTCTATTGAAAAGTGTTTTGAAGCAGAATTCGATATCTTTGTTTAACGAAAAACAAATTAAATAATAGTTAACTTTCAGGAACCAACATACACATATACTTCTTCTTAAATGTAATTTATTTAATATGCCGTTCAGCGACTACGGGAAATACATAAACTCTCGAGTCTGAATTCTTCCTACAACAACAACAACTACTACATGAATGATCATGGGATGAGGTGATTCACCGCAACAATTCTTTCTATAAAACTAAGAGACCATCAAAAGTAAGACCATGTTTCTTTTAAACTTGTAATGTAAGAGTTGCAGCCTGCGAACTCTTTCAGTCCAGAGTAATGTAAACAAACAAACAATGAAACGCAGCTGAAAGTTTTAAATTAATATGCCCGGGGCCCGCCGGCCAATCAGGCTTTCGGCGGACTCAAGAGGCGCCAATTTTAAAAAGAAACAAATATACGTGGTTGGTGGATTAGAAAGATTCGATTCGCCGTTTTTGGGCACTGGGATTCAGGTTCCCGAACCTCGAACCCTTCCTAGGATTCGAGGTTTCGCTGAATCGATTGGCCCTTCCCTAGTATGAAGGCTCAACCGCATGACGCGTTTTCCCAGCGGCGGGCCGTCGGTCAGTAACGGACATAGGTCTTTGTGTACGTAGTATAAAAACCTGTAGGTCCTTCTGCGTCATGAGTAGTGGTGGGTATATATCTGTCTGCTAACTTACTCATGATATTTCTTAAAGTCCACCATGGATCGTGCGACGTTGACGGGCGTTTAAACAAGTAAAAGCAAGAAGACGAGGCGGAAAATAGCTCTCCTGGTGAGTCCTCAAGAAGTAATACTGGTGTAGGCGTCTTGCTTGAGGTCACGTTGGTCGCAACGTCACGATAACAATGTTACGCGTGACGTCATGTCACATGACGGTACCGTGCCTACCAGAATCTCCGGTGGCGCAGCGGTAACGCGTGCGCTTGGAGACTGGGAGGTCCGCGGTTCGAATCCGCGGGCCAGCTGTGCCGTCTGGGGTTTTTCCTGGGTTTCCCTCAGATGTGTAATAGGCGTATGCCGGCACAGTTCCCCTGAAGTCGGCCCATGGACGCAGCTATCCTCCCCCCGAGCGGATGCCGCTCGGTCTTCCACTTCACCCTTTCCTCTCCTCTCTCCTCTCCTTCCCTTCCCGAGAAACATGCCGCCTAATCAGGCAGGCAGACCTCTCGGGTTCCTCCTAACGACACTCCTCCTCCTCCTCCTCCTCGCAGCACGTGTGACTCAGAGTCGCATTCGTTTATTGGTTGCGGTAGATAGGGTTCTTCGAAGACCACGTTATCAACAGTTAGCTAAGGCTCCGTATTTAAATCTGGGCTCTTGGTCTTAGCTTTTCACACCGTTTTTTTTTTTTTTTTTGAGAATTTAAAAGTAATGAAAGTTTGCGGAGGTGCTGCCCTTCGCGTGACTCGAAGTTACGTGTTTGAACCCGGCTGAGGACGACAGTAACGTGGTCGCGTGGAGCAAGTTGCTTGAGCATATGCTGTCTTCCGTAAAGCAAATACGGCGTACCACGGCCTGACATTTCAGCTTACGTTAGAAAACCCTCCGGCGAGAAAAATTGATCCGGGGCTCTACCACTGTGGCGTCGTTCACGCTCATTATTGTCTCACGACGTAAAACCCCGATTTATTGATCTTGACTCGTTGGAGCACCATCTTGGCTATATACCTGCTGCCTTCATTTTCTGCGAAGCAAACAAAGGCCGACAACGCAGCAGAGGATGAGACGTAAAGTGGTGAAAGCAATCAACCACTCTAATCCCTTCTGCGGCTCTTGGGACACGAAGCCTGTTGCGCCGCTTAGAACGTGTGAAATGTGCAACGGCTTTTGTTTGCCAGCCGTTGTAGGAGCCATAAAGATGGTGCAAACGTCGGAAAAGTTTGCCTTTATTTAACGAGTGTTCCTCGTTTTTATTCCCATTTTGCCCGATAAAGAATTCCTGGCTTTTAAGTACCATGGTCTTGTGCGCTGGTTGTGCAACGGCCTGGAGGAAAAAACTCATGATGTGTTGTTCTGCTCTGATGTGTCTGGCGGACATTACTTGCGCTGGCATTGCTACAGTCGTGTTCAACCTACGAACGGCACGTGTAAGTTCAGCCCTCCTCTTATTCCTATTGGCTGCAATAGCTAGCCCCGTCACTCCATACGTCACAAAATAGCACGGCGACGCCGGAACTATTGGAGCCCTGTATAAGCTCGGCTGGACCAGGTGGCGCTTTTCTGCGGAGTAACTCTGCAAGGGTTGATGGACTACATTTCACGCCGTTCTTGGATTGAACACGGGTATAGTTCCAGCCCGCACGACATCATTTAATTTTTCTGCTGACCCTCCTCCTGCTTCGTTTCCGTCGCTTACAATAGAGATATTTTGTGTAATGGGACAGCTCTAGCTTTGTTATACTTGCAGAAGTATGCACTGAGACACAGCTCTCGGAAACGTAGCGTCGTCTTCGATGTGGAAGCTTTTGTCTCCGTGTGCCGCTTAAAGGAGCAGTCAGGTGGCCCCAGGAGCTCCTGCGAAAGCACGACGAGCACAGGTGACTTGTAGAGCGCGCGCCACGCCTCTGTCTGCCACCCCTTCCTTTCAAAAACCTTCCGTTCTTTGAAAGAACGTGTAAGAGAACGAGGGAAGGATAAGGGTACTCCGCGACGTTAGCTGTCCCCCTGGCGAATGATCACACGGCTCGTGACGTAGACCGGCGCAGCGGAAGCGGGTATAAGCGCGTGAGCCAAGCAGAAAGAAAGGGAAGAAGAGCACGGGTGACTTTAGGCACGGGGAGATATCAGTGTCACGGGAAGAAATTTTGCTGGCTGGTCAAGGCTTTTTTTTTTTTTTCAGTGTTTTTGTAAATTTGATTGCGCAGCGACAATACACCGCACAGCGAAGATATTTTGCATGGTGGCTCCTGATCGACTTGTTGACAAATGAAACGCGGTTTCGAGACGCGTTAGATCACTTAGATGTCACGTTCCTGCTCCTTTGGGGGCACCAAGTACGTCAATCGCACGTGCGTGGCTCTCGCAGATCTAGCACTCCATATTGAGACGCAATCGAAACAGAGATTTTGAGGTGTCTGATTGAGTATTATGCGAGCAAGTACTCGTACCGTAGCCGTAATATGTCCTAAAAACTCTTATTTTTGTATGACAGCGAGAATAGTATCAGTAACGAAAATAGTGTCATGGAAACAAACCGGATAGGTAGCGCCGCTGTACATGTTCCTGGAAGCCACGCTCTTCCAGTTGCCTTTTCTCAATATGAAGGATCTAATTCGCTTCCACCATCGGCTCCCTTCCTAGGAAAACGCCTAGACATCTCTTTGGACGTTCTCCTGGTGTAGACATATTTGTCCCCTCTCACACTTTTCTCCTTCCCTACTGAAGAGAATGCCACTCGAAAGCATCGTGACCGCAAAGTCGAGTAGTCCCACAACCTCCCCCGCCTCTGCCTTTTCTTTGTTGTTCTCTGAAGCGCTTCTCGTTTTTCTTTCTCTTTTTCTTTTTTTCTCATCTCTGCTTACATTTGACTTCAACAATACGCCCATCAGCGAAAATCGCAGCGATCTCTTGAAACAGCGCATTCATCCGGCCGCTTTCTCCTTCGGGACCGCGTGGCAAACAATCCGTTTTCCAGTGTCTTTCTCTCCTTGTCCTACCAAGCCCCACCCGCTGTGGATTTGCTGGAAGTGGAGAAGAGCCGCTCCATTGTCTCTTCGCTGACCGCTTCGTGCAGGCGTCTCTTCTGGCTTCACGCGTCGTGACCGTGCGGATCTTTCTTTCGTCATGGTTTAGCTTTTTCTTTCGGGAGCGATACTCGAAGAGAAGGGCTGGTGGAGGGGCGGAGGCGGTAGAGCTTTCTCCAAAATTTCGCGCTGGCGACCGCAATTTATTTTCCGGTCACGGAAGAGCAGACAGTGAAAAACATCCAATCCGTCTTCCTTCGGTGTTGACTGAGAGAGGGTACCTGTGAGGTCGCCGTGCTGTTCGTGCGGTTTGTGATTTATGCACCAAGTTTTAGCGCCGTTATTGGTATATGTTAGGCTAGGGGCCGATAATTAGGGGGTTGTCTCGGGGATGTTTGTTAACGCGTGGTTTCGCTCACTCACACGAAACAGTGGTGTTGGTATTCGTATAGACTGTGCGGTATTGACCATTTCTGCTGCGTGTATTTGTAGTATTTTCTTTGGCCTCCCTGTTGCCGTCTACCACCATGCTTTTGTTTGCATCCCCAGACAGTATTGACGCGATGGTTTTGTTTTAACAACACCTGGCTACCGTATGGTAGACGTGGTAGGATGTAGAAACCGCATTGCTACTGTGAACGCATCCCGTCCGTCCGGCCATGTCCGTCTGTGCTTTTCTGTGCGTTCTCAACCCACAGTAGACAGTCAGGTAATATAGAAGCACGATGACCGTCCCCATTCATCACCATTAATGTATTTGTTGTTCTTGTTGTTGTTGACAAAGAACAAGCCCACAAACAACAACTTTTCTCCGAAATGAAAAAAAAAACCACTCCTTCCTCCTTTTGCGGTATTTAGTAACCGTAGCTCTTCTATGTTTGTGGCTTCCATATATACGTGTGCCATTCCATCCCACTTCATCTGTTGGGAGAACTTAACTTTCTCTCTTCGGAGGAAGAAGACTTTCGCAAAGTATTGATAGTCTTCATCTATCGTCTTCAGGCCCTCAGAGACCAATCCTCTCACCCCTTGTATGCAATGGCATCATTATTCTAAGCTGTGCTTCAGAGCTCCTTCATGATCGTGGGTGTCTGTCAGTGCCTCAGTGATAAATGATATCGCATTGCGCTCATGTCTAACAGGATGTTTTGACAGCGCTCGCATCGCGACCTCTCAAAGGACGCATTCAACCGTCTGCAGTTCCAAATGGAATTCAACGGGCCGGAAGCTTTGCGGTTTCTTCGAAATGCTTGCTTGTAGTGGCCTATTTGTACGTTTCGCGGCGCATTTTACTGATGCTTTGATGAGTGATCTGAGGCTGGAACACACAAACAGAGGAACAGAATACTAGCCTCAAGGTGACTGAGAACATGAAATATTGGAATGTGACATAATCGAAAAAGCCATACAAATATATTCCCGCCACTCGCTGGCTTTTTCGGTGACTGTCATATTTCAACCAATGATGCTTCTATGTGTGTTCCCGTATTTTCGCTTATCTTGCTCTGTAAGAAAAAAAAAAAAAAAGGGTATAGACAGCAATCAATACAAGGTATCTACCTATGAAAATTTACCCATGCCGGCGCACCACCCTCTCCAATTATTCAATGCAGATGGAAAATATTTCTGTGTCCGCATGGAACTCTAATGGGTACGTTTCATCGTGATAAATTTCAATCCGATTCAACATCGCAATCCAAAGTTACAACTAAAAATCTCCAAATCTCCATGGGAAAACAATCAAGATGCAATGGAAGCGATGTTGGGTCAACTTTTATGGGTAGCTACCCTGTATTTTGGGACCACAGAATGCTTCTTTTGGCTTGTTTGTACTGGAATTCGGCAGTTGGTTGTTTCAGTAAAGTAAGACCGCAAACTTTAATCATTTAGTTATTCATATTTGCCTCTTTCCGTGCACAATTATTGCATCTTCTGCCTCGCATCACCTCCAGTGTTCTGCGTCGAAGTCGGTTTGTTTCTCGGCATCGCCGGCGCTCCCGAACTATTTTGTTTGCTGTCCGTGCACTAGTGCAACGTATGTAATGAACATTATCTATATGTATTCAGTGCTCTACGTTACGAAGTTATCTTCCACAAACTTGCGCAGTAGTAAAATACGTAATGTCGTCATGTCATATAATGTGATATCACCTGATCTCTTCCAAGTACGTACAAAACGCGAGCGATCATTCTATCTGATCTCGAAACTCCATATTCATTTCTACGGTTTGTCCAATCAGTAACGATCAAGACTCGATTGTCGGATGTGTGTACATCACGTGTTTGCTAATTATTCTCCGCTGGTTTGGCCCTCCATGTTTATCAGCGGCTCATTTCAAAATCTGTTGCAAAATCATTGCAAGATTGCAAAAATACAAAACTCTCGGTAGGGTACAAAAGCACAAGTCAGAAGAACCAAAAAAAAAGGAAAAGAAAAGGTTATCGATACATATTTTTTCTCGCATACTTTCAATGATACCACGGTTCGTCTGCGTTCCGTTACGTTTCCGTTTCCGTTCCACGGTTCCGTTCCGGCGGTGTTTATGCGACAGAAGCGCATCGTATCCGCTTATCAGATCGAATCCTCTCCCGCCATACCACGCTACTCAATCCGTTGGTGAGGAACTTGCGATAGGAGATACGATAACGATGCGATACTATACGTTTTTGTTCCACAAATTTAGGTAATTCAATAAGGAAAAAAAAAGAAAAGAAAGAACAGCAGCCGCAATGAAGGGTCCCTGGCTGAATGATTGTCTTCTTTCTCTGCCGTCTTCTGAAAGTCGCTGTTCAATCGCAGCAGTTTTTATTTTTGAATTAATTTGAATTTTCCTTTAAAATTGTTAATGCATGAATTATCGAAGTCATGATGTTAGTTAGAGGAAGGGTGCTGAATAGAAGGTTTGCAAATCAAGATCGAATTTGTTCAGGTCATTAGCTGTTGACCTACTTTTCGTTTCGTCATGTCCTATCGGTTCATAAGCCAAATTAAATTGCGCGGAACTACACAGGACGCTGCCACCAGTGACTAATCACATTGTCAACCATGCCAAACTGAACGCATATCCTTCGCCGTCCCTTCTGCTATTTATCTGTCTCTCTCTGTCCCATGCACAACCTGAAGAAGTGCAGTCTCTTGCACGAAAGTTCTTGTTCGAATAAATATTAGTTCCTCCTAACCGTTTTTCATGTTACGTGTGTGATTCCCTCTTCGCGGGCTCCTTGACAGTGTTTTATTTTTTTCCCCTTTTCGACGTATGCACACGATACTATAAAATTGATTTGAAATACGAGGGGTGTTCAAGACAAACCGGGACTTTTCATTTTTCGCAAAACTAAAAGGAACTTACAGGCGAGAAAGTATTTTTTTTTTTTTTTCAACGTAAACTTCAGCTGCACTAATGTACTTATCCCAGCGTTTCACGAGGGCTTGGATGCCAGCAGCGTAGAAATCCTTACCGGCGCGTAGCAGCCATGATCGGACCGCATTCTTGACCTCGTCGTCGCAGCTGAAGTGGCGCCCCCAAGGAACGCCTTCAGTGGCCCGAAAAGATGGAAATCGCTGGGGGCGAGGTCTGGACTGTAAGGGGGATGTGGCAGCAACTCCCAGCCAAGTTCCTGTAAGGTGCGTGTCGTGAGATGCGCGGTATGCGAGCGTGCATTGTCCTGTAGGAGGAGGACTCCTTTGGTGATGAGGCTCGGCCGCTTTTGGTTCAGCGCCTTATGCACATCCCTGAGAACCTGGCAATAATATGCACTACTGATTGTACCACTGGGCAGAAAATCAACATGAACAACGTCAGCCTTGTCCCAGAAAACCGTGGCCGTGACCTTACCCGCAGACGGGGTGCTTCGGAACATCTTGGGAGCTGACGAGCCCGGATTCTTCAACTGTTTTGATGCGCGTTTAGACTCAGGAGTGAAATGGTGCACCCACGTTTCATCGCACGTGATGATCCGATCAAGGAACGGCTGTCCTTCAGTGTCTAAACGGTACCTTAGCTCTTGGGAGATTTCCAGTCTTCTCTATCGGTCAAACACGGAGGGCTGCCTCGGGACCCAACGGGCACTAACTTTTCGAAACTGGAGGTGTTCATGAATGATAGTGTTCAACGTTCCCACAGAAAGGTCCGTCTTTCGAGCCAGTTCGAGACATGTTATCCGACGGTCCTTGAGGATCAGGCGCTCCACAAGTTGGATGTTCTGAGGAACTCTGACACTGGGCTCTGAGCCGCCCCAGCCGGGATGGTTCTGCACTGATGTACGGCCGTCTCGGAACCGTTTGCACCACTCAAACGCTTTGCTGCGGCTAAGTGTATAGTGGCCATACGGAGCCTGAAGTCTTTGGTGAATTTCAGATGACTTTTCGCCTTCATTCACGAGAAACTTCATGACAATTCGTTGTTCGATGTGCGCGCTCACCTCGTTGTCAGCCATTTTGTCCAGCACGTGTCTTCTGTTTTGCACAAACTTTGGACCACCACGTGGTGAACGCGGAGGTCTGTCGCGTGCGAAAATGACGAAAAAGAAGTAGCGCGAGCCATTTGTACACTCAGCAGACAGAAAGTTCCGGTTTGACTTGAACGCCCCTCGTATGATGCTAGATACTGAAGCTATAGAATAGAACGTACTTGAGATACGGTGCGGTACAGATGCTTGGAAAAGCAAGTAGTTAGAGTAGAGTAGGAAACACTTCAAAAAAGTTATTAAGATATATTTAGGACACTTGGGTATTTGTCACGAAGCTGGTTACCGGTTTTGTTTTGTTTTTGTTTTTGCTTTTAGGAGTTTTACTTCATACTGCTCGCCAGTCAGCCTTACTCTCTTTCTTGAAAAAAAGTAATCTACAGGGCTAGTCTAGCAAACGTTACACATTTTGATCGCATCGTAAAAATAGAAGACGGAGTTTATCCTACACGAAACTTTGCAGACTGGTAACCATTTGTCTGAAGTTTTGTTGGAATTTTTCGTGAGCATTATGGTCCTGTAGAAGAAAAATTAAAAATCAAGCAAAAATTCACTCTATGCATTTTCTATGGCCTATCTCACTCAAAAGCCGCCATTTTGTGCTGTGTGCGCTTCATTTTCATTCCACCACACACGGGTGGCACCAGCATACAGAACAGGACTTGAACATGAGCATTGGTGCATAACGTCAGAATCGGCATGTCACATCGTTGTAGGCAGCGCTACCTGTGTGAAGTGATGTGAATGTGAAGCAGACACAAGAAAAAATGGCGGTGTTTACGTGGGATAGGCCATTGAAAATGCATGGGGCGAGATTTTGCTTTATTTTTAATTTTCCTTCTACATGACCATAGCGCTTACAAAAAAAATTCGAATGAAACTTCAGATAAATGGCTATCAGTCTGCAAAGTTTGGGATGGGTCAAACCTAGTCTTCTATTTTTACAGTGCGATCGAAATGTGTAACGTTTGCTAGAATAACCCTGTAGTTGATGAATGAGTTGTTGTCATTTCCACAATGCATTGGAAAGAATAAAAATACCTTCGAAGCGAGGATACTCTTTTTGTGAACCTGAACATCCTGCGAAGGCAAACAGAACGTACAGTAATTAGGGTATTGAGTAGAAAGTATTGGAAAAAGGTATTTCGAATAGCACAGATATACCTTTTCGAAAAAGTACAGTGAGTACGGTGAGTAAGATACTACAGTACCAGCTCCCGTGGCATAGTGGTTAGGGTGTCCGCTTTCCACTCCGACACTAGGAGGTGACGCTGGTTGGAATCCCTGCCCCGGCTGTGCTCTGGGGTTTGCCTGGGTTTCTCGGCAAACTTGCCAGTCGGCTTAGGACGCATGCTAACCCCCTGTCCACCACTACTTCCTGTTGTCCTCCGCGTCTACACCTGTGTACGTCTGTACGCCTCTTATAGCCACAGTTGCTTCGCGGCGCTAATACGGAACTTTAAAAAAAAAGATACTACAGGTACTAAGGAGAGTACATGAAATACAGTATTTGCGGTCCTCCAAATACACACAAGTATGGACGCACCACAAACAACACTTGAGCGTCACAGGACCTCATCGACGGCAGCGGAGCTGGTAGCCGTACAGCTAGCCATGAGTTACCTTGCCACGCTCGAGCTGCCTGCGCAATGGATAGTGTACTGCGACTCTAAAGCCGGCCTTCAAGCTATCTCATCGTTCTTGGAAAAAGGCCGTACGGCTTCAACAGTACGAGACCTCCTGTTAGGGTATCGCAAGTGCACAGACATCGGTCACGACGTCATTCTTCAGTGGATACCTGGCCATATTGGCATAAGTGGTAACGAGAAGGCGGACGAAATGGCGAACATCGCACACCTGTCATCGACAGAATATCTTGTCACGTTTTCAAAGCAGGACATCAAATCTTTCTTAAAATCCATGACTGATGACATCCGCAGGACAAAATGGCACCAAACCGACAGTGGTCCGTCACTGCTGCGCACGCTGGACCCGGAGCTGAATTTTACGATACCTTCAAAAACGCCCAGACACATAGAAACTCTCCTGCATCGTCTACGCCTGAATGTGCCCTATGGTCGCCAGTTTCTTCATAAAGTGGGCAAGGTGGACTCGCCCAACTGTCTACTGTGCGGGACAGTGGAAAACACTGAACATATCATCATGCATTGTCCAAAACATGCTGCACAAAGAGGCATCTTGAGGCTGACCCTTGGCCATCTCGACAGCAGGGACTTCAGCATAGAGAAAGTCTTAGGCGTATGGGACGCTAACCACAGGGACGCGGCCTTCAATGCTCTTGTCAATTTCATTGTGAAATGTGGACTAGAAACTCTATACTAGACGGAGCGTGGACATTACGGCGGATGTGAACGGCGCGCTCGGTCCTGCGTTGTCGCGGTCGAGACGCTCACCCCGGTGAGCTTTTGCGGTGCGCTCGCACATTCTGTGGTGCAATCGTACCGTTTCCTTTCTTTTTTTTCTTTTCTGCTTTGGGGTGTACCGTCTTTCTTTTTTTGGCGGTAGCAGAATTCGCTTGCGCGAATTCAACCTCCCCTTGTTATTTCACCAACCACCACCACCAACACTTGAGCGTCACACGAAGCATGCAGCACGAGCGTGCGTTGCGGTGAAAACGCAGGCCACAATATACAACCAAACGCGAGAACGTAGCCTCATGCCCATGCCATTATAGCATGTGGCCTGTGGAGAAGAGAGGAGGAAGGGGGGGATATATTTATTAAACGAAAAGGAAAAAAACCGGGGAAAGGTCAGCCAAACGGGACGTCGGCTTGCTATTCCAGAAATAAGAAATAATAATAAATAAATAAAGAGAAAAGGTAAGAATTAAAGAAAGAAATAATAATAAATAAATAAAAAGAAAAGGTACGAATTAAAGAAAGAAAGGAATAAGAATGAATAAATAAAAAGAAATAAGAAAGATTAAGAAATAAAGAGAATAAAAAGAATTAGGAAGAATAAGGGGACGATAGCGCGCGAAGGTTTTTGCTTGCTGGTAGTAAAACGTTTGAGCTTCTTCGGGTCGGTTGTCTCCTCCTTTCGTTACATGGCCGTCTCGGACAATGTCCACATATTTTCGGTGCAAGCCGCAGCGACATAAGCTAGGAAGGCATTCTCTCGTCAAGGCGCAGCGGGGGTGGCTTTATTTCCTTTTTTTGCTTGGAGCGAGCAGCCGTGTCTGGAACAGAACAGAAACGCAGCGTCTGTTTTATCACTCCGAGACAGTCGCTTGTTGTGGAGTCTGGTTTCATCCGTCGACGGAATGCTTTTCATCTTTGGCCCCCGAGTAACAGGAAAACGGGTGGAGCCCCCGATTTTCCCTCGGGCGTCGCGCTTCGTTTTCTCCCATCTACAATGAACGTTAATTAATCTCACTTTTTGCTCGGGCTCCGATCAGTGCTTGCTTTCGGGGCTAGTGTGGACGTGAGGGGAAGTGTAAATGAATGAGTTAATTAAATGGTTACTTTCGTGCGGTAAGGACGCGTCGGGCAATTTTATGTTAAAAAGGCGAAGCGTAATATCTATCCGAGTGGAAAAATTCGCGGAGAATGCGTCGCCCTAACAACAGAAAGCTGGCGTAAGAGAAGCAAGCATGGCGGAAACTTGTTATCTTCCAGTGCTGGTAATTGGGTTCTAAAATATGGAACATCAACTAAGAAGGTGTCTGATCGAGCATTCGCACATTTTTATTCGGACTTTGAGCGCCGCTGGTGATGTGCAGCGGTAAGCTGATCTTAGGAGGGGGCATCTCGGACAGATAATTCACGTAACATGAAAGAAAGGTGAGCGCTCCTTCATCACAGCAAACCGGCAATAGCCTGGCTGACATTTCCATTTTTTCTTTCTTTCCATTCTGTTAAACATATCCCCCACCCCCACCCCCTTCATCATACGCGTTTTTGTCGTGTTACACTTCGCCGTTTGCCGCGATGTTCTAGGTGCTAATCTTCAGCACACGCCTGTCAAGAGTTCGCCATCGTCTTTCACGGGCGCCTTCAGGGTGAATGTATTTTTACCATTGCTTTGTATTACGGTGTGCGGAGTACAGACGTGGACAGATGGAGAGAGGTCAGCAGGAAGGAGTGGGGGACAGGGGGCTTAGTATGCGTCCTGGGCCGACTTCAGGGAGAACTGTGCCGACATTCGTCTGGAAAGTCTTCGGAAAACCCAGGGAAAACCTGAGACAGCACAGGTATTCATTCTAGTGAATAACTTCGAGGCGGTTGAATTTTGTATCCTAAAAGAACGATATAAACTCCAGTGGAAGGGACGACAAAAAAGAAAAAGTAAAGGGCGAAAACGAGACCACACAAGCGCCGACTGTCAACCAGAGACTTTTTATTTGTGATAGATCCACGCTTATAAACACAAAATGCTTTCTCCCCTCCTTCTCCTGTCGAACATTCCGGAACTGCCGTGCGGCGCCTAGGTCACCAGAAAGTTCCTCACCTTATCGAAAAAAAAGAAGAAAATCAAAAAGAGAAGAGTTGCTGCTTCATTTTGAACCCGCTTTTCTTTCTTTTTTTTACTGCCTCCCTGTACAGCAGACAACCCGATCTTGTGCTCTTAAAAGTATTGATGTGATCTTTTTTTTTGCTTTTGATGTTTTTGTTTATGGGATGTCCACAACCGTTTATTTCACATTTTTTTGACAGGAGGGTGATTTCATGCCGGATCAGGCAGGGTGGTCCGGTCGACCTCTTAATTTTTTTTCTTTCAAACATATTTTAAAGCCTTCTCTGTAGCAGGCATATTGGCGCTGAAAGTAGTTGAAAGTAATTAGTGGTTATTTTTTAATGAATTATCATTCAGATGTGGGCATTTCGACCATTGCGCTTCCTACGCAGTTTGACGCCACGTATCTTCATAACTATTTGACATATTCAGCTGAATTTGTTTTCCACGTATTGTCTGTGGTTGGTAGCACTGCATACGAAGTTCTGAAGATCCTAAGGTTTGCCTTTTAGGAGATAAAAAATCGCAAAGTTGCCTCATTTGTAAAATATGGTACGTTTTGGGAACCTCACAACTCGTCTCCCATTTGTGATACGACCCGAAAGTAATCTACATCATTGTGTTCGTCTCGAAATGCCCTTTCTTCGCATAGCGAGTACATCGTATTGCGAATTAGGGCAACGCCCCCAACAGTCTTTTTGTGAGGGGTGTCTACGGAAAATGCGTAAATTCGACATCGCGCATCCCATATATTCCCACTCACGACATCGTTAATTTTACTCACAAACGTTCATCATGACAACTCAAAACAGCACATTAAAAAAATTGCTTCAGAGATGGTCGAAATTACGTTGCGAACGACATTGAGTTACGAACGTAACTTCGACCATCTCTGAAGCAATTTTTTTTTTTTTTAATGTGCTGTTTTGAGTGGTCATGAAGAACGTTTGTGAGTAAAATGACCGATGTCACGAGTGGGAATATATGGGATGCGCGATGTCGAATTTACGCATTTTCCGTAGACACCCTTCACAAAAAGACTGTTGGGGGCGTTGCCCTAATTGACAATACGATGTACTCGCTATGCGAAGAAAGGGCATTTCGAGACGAACACAATTATGTAGATTACTTTCGGGTCGTATCACAACTGGGGGCCGAGTTGTGAGGTTCCCAAAACGTGCCATATTTTACAAATGAGGCATCTTTGAGATTTTTTATCTCCTCAAAGGCAAACCTTGGGATCTTCAGAATATAGGACGCAATGCTACCCACGTCAGACAATACGTGTGAAACCATTCAGCTGAATATGTCAAATAGTTATTAAGATACGTGTCATCAAAGTGTGTAGGAAGTGCAATGGTCGAAATGCCCACATCTGAATGATAATTCATTAAAAAATAACCACCAATTATTTTCAACTCCTTTCAGCGCCAATATGCCTCCTAGGGACAAGGCTTTAATATATGTTTGAAAGAAAAAAATTGGAGAGGTCGACCGGACCACCCATCCTGATCCTGCGTGAAATCACCCAGGACAAAGCCACGTTGTTCACTATTGTCGTATATTGCTTACTATTTCCAGCTGATTCTTGATTGATTGATTAATTGATTGATTGGGTTTTAAAATAAAAAATGGAGATGTTAGTCTCGAGTCGTGAAATAATAAGCTATTGTATTGGAATCGAGCAATCAGTTCCAGCAAAACTGATTTCTCAACCGAATGTGGTGCCTTGTATACCACTGCTTCTGGTCGAAAAAAAGAAAAAGGAAACATACGAAGGCATGTTTTCTGTCACATTTGTCGGAGTACCAGCACAGTGTAAGAGTTCCTAGTAATATTTCAACCATGTCACATGAAAGATCGCAATGTTTGCATTTCAAATGAATGAATCCGCCACGAGCCTGTGACAAATGTGACCACCTGAAAGCTATAATGGTGAACCGTATGGTGTGAACCGAAGGTGACCACCAGACGGCACAGCCACCGAACTTTGCACTGAACGTATCATCGCTATGTGTCGTGTGTCTTGTTGGTGTGTCTCGTTTTTTCGTGTTTCCCTTTTTTCTTGTCTTTCTCTCTCTCTCTCTCTCTCTGTGGCAACTTGCCGGCAGGCAGACCGCCCTCTCTTTCTTATTTTTTGCTTTCTTTCGATAAACGACACCCCCCGCCACGCGCCTTGACAGAAAGCAAAGTCGTATATGTCCCGCGTAGCTAATAGTATCTGGTTTCTCCTCCGCGACGCTGCCTCATCATCACCAAATCGACGCCCGGCTTCACTCAGGAAGCCTTACTCCGTGATTTTCAGGTTTACCCTTCTCTTTGTACTACCGCGGTCAAGCATGGCCTTCCCCGTGGGGAGATTTGTATTTATCTCAATGAACCTGGGTGTGTCCCATTAACGCGATCGCTCAGCACCGACGAGGTCACGCAGTGGCAAGTCTCCCGATAGAAGTGCTCAACGGGAAGCGCGTGAAGACGAAGGCGGGAGACTCCTTGACCGCGGCTGTTTGCGGTGAGCAAACATAAGCCTCGAGACGCGCCGTTTTGTCTGTGGGTTGAATCACAACGGTTTCCTAATAATGCGTAGTACAATGGCCAAGCACATCTACGCGTTTAAACTGTCGTTATCGCCGTCGACTCTCAAACGGGATATCCTCGCCGTCTGCGTTTGGTGCAAGACTAAGCAAAGCGCTGAATTGGCGAGTTCCGATAAGCGTGTTTTAGCCCGTTTAGCGCTTACAGGGTGTACATTAAGAAAAAAATTGTTCATTCAGTGGTTCACACAGGGTGTATTAAGTGAGTTATTGATTAATGAGGCGTATGCAAATAGCGCAAGCACAGTATGCGGGTAACTCTCAGTTGTGTCGCCTTCCCGTGTGTCTCGCTTCTAGACCCAGTTCTTTTCGACTAAGTTTCGAGATTACCAACACTTTCTGCGGTTCTAACACTTTTTGGTATACACACGTCACGACTGGTAGTATATGAAAGCAATTTCATTTAAACATTTCATAATTGAAATGAAACGAGGATGAATGATCCCCCCCCCCCCCCGTTTAGTTTTCCAGCAATCATTATGTTACTTGTGCAAGGAAATCACACTTCCACTTCCGCAGGCGCCAACGCGTCTCTACCGGGAACGTAATCGTGTAAATCCTTCACCGAGCAGGGAGGTGGTGGTGGTACAGCTTGTCGTTGTTGGCCTCGCAGCTTTAGGCCTCGTCACGACCAGGGAGGTAACTATGAACGAGACAGCATGAGGCCCAATCATAGTGAGGATAATCAGTGACCAATCATAGTAAGACACGAGGATGTACAGTTAGGGAAAGGTACATCATTTGTTGTGCGGCATGAAAAAAGAAAAAAAAAAACATCCCGCATGGACGTTTTCACGTGGTCATCTTGTCTTGCGACTATTCAGGAAAGGTTACGTCAGTTCGAGAGCGGCTTTATTTTCGTCGCGTAACACGATTTTGTACCAATTCTATCGCGTCGTACATTTTCCTCGGCGATGCACCGTCGCCAGTTTGCGCAGCGGAAGATATTGCTCTCTCTCTCTCGAATAGGAACATTTCTTCACATACGTGTCTTTTTTATGTTACGTCTTCACTATATTAGCACGCTGCCTTACTCCTGCAACTTTCTTTTCGAAGGTTGAACTCGCATGCGTTGTATTCCGAGCCACACGGAATATTTATGGATGCAAATTTCGCTACGCTGTGCGCAGGTTTTTCTTGAACGGCTTCGATTCTGTTCTTCTTTTCAAGTGATGAGAGAGGTCAGTCAATATTTGGCTCGCGACTCTTCGATTGTCTTGGCTTCGATTGAGCGCGATATTTAGCGGCATAGTATGGTAATTGACGCGGAAGAAGAGAAACAGTTTCCATATACCAGAAGTGTTAAAAGCACTGTCATCCGTTTCACATTGCGGTGCGATTTACTGTAGAATTCCTCAGACGGCAGCAAAATGGGCATGTGTATAAAAATTGTTTGCAGGTAGAGCTATGCATATAATCCTTCTTTATGTCTCGCATGACTTTCCTTTCCTGCGTTTAAAGTTGCTTCGAGGTCATTCTATTGCCAACAACTCTGATAGTGCCAAGAACGTCAGGAGGTAAGGTTAGTTCGCCGTGACATCAAAACTGAAAGAGGCAAAATCAGGGTTAGCGGAGCTCCATTTATCGTGCTATGCAAAGACCATGCATCTACGTGGGTAGCTAATAATGCGGTCTCGGACTTGTTTGCTGTTTGTTTGCATTGGAATGGTGATCAGACATGGCAGCAGCGAAGATAACGCCTGTGAGACACGTACGTAGGCGGAGATTGCGGGCGAAGTTCCTGGCACGAGATGTTGGCACTTCATGATCGAAGCCATAACGGAGGAACCACATGTACACGCATCATACGTCCTCCGCGCTCAGTCACCTTTCTGTTTGGATCCCCAACCACGATAATAGCCAGCCTTTTCTCAGTACGCTAAACGTGCTCCCGGTGTCACCTCAAGACGCTTCTTTTAGCCCTATGAAAACATATAATCCGTGTTGACGTGGACCGTGGTCTCCGTGATGTCAACACACGACTTCACGCGCACGGCAACGACACGCACAATATGTGCGTTCAGGGTATAACAAAGGGAGTTAATTACGTAATCACGCACACATAGAGAAACAGATTTCTTGCGTAACTGATACCACTCTTCATTTTCCTTGCATTACATGCAAAAAAAAAAAAAAAAGGAGAGACGCAAGGTCTCCGGCGTTCTGTTAGCGATCCAGCCTCCACCTGCTTAACCTTTTTTACATATTACCCACTCCCCACTTCAACCTGAAGGAATGGAAAGCCCGGCACAGACGTATTGTTCAGGACACTCGCAGACATCTGCTCAAAGTACAATAGACAGGCACGGCAGCCTTGAAGAACTCGTATGGCATACGATAGGCCAAAGTGTAAAGGCCGACCCGCATACGACGTTTCCTCGACGGAAAAATGTCGAGGGCTAGACGGTTTTCCGCTCGGCTCCGCAAACAATAGGTGTAGACCTGCTTCACGGACGTCTGGGCTGAGCAGATACTCGAGGCGAACGGCGGAAGTGACGCGTCTGTCTTGAGACCAGTTGGTGCCCGCCAGCCGGAAGCGGTCGCCGGCACAGCAGTGTGCTCGCGCCCGCGTGGACAGAAGTAGCAAACGGCCGAAGTGGGCAAAACAATTGAGTACACAAGAGCATTCATCTTGTGTAAGTACAAAAAAATCATGTGATAGTTACGATTGTGTAACGCGAATTTAAGGGACACCGTCGGCATTGGGCCGTCATTTTAACACTCCAGTTCTATAGTCGAAGCAGTGCATGGCAAGTCAACGGCAGCGTTGGAGATCATTCTTGAACCACAAGCGATCGCACACCGAGCAACTCTACCCAAATGGGTTCCCCCTGAATTGTGAAGCCCTCGTGGTTGCTTCGGCTTTCGCTTGCCTCCGCTTCGGCGGCGCGTATTACCTTGCTGCTCAGTCCGCCTTGCCTCTGTTTCTGCGGCACGCACTGCAGGGTCTTCGCGTCTATGTTTTACGTCAGCTTCGGCGGCACGCACGTTGAGATCCTGACATCGCACTCTTGTTTGTCGCCTCGACTGCACGACGAACTGGGTCTTCGCGAGCTCTGCGCTTTCCGTCGCGTTTTCGTGCCCGCCGCAAAGCTTTGCGTCGGCAGGACACGGTACCTCCATAGCGTCATAAAGCAGAATCACTAAGGGTGTTTTTTGTTTGTTTGTTTGTTTACTCAAGCGTCATGCTAACATTGTCCTCGTCGTCGTCGTCGTCACTATTATGATATTACTGTGTTCGTTTTTCCTTCTGCGGACGACGCCGACGCCGCGATCTCGGGAAACGATGCACAAGCAGCTGCCCCTGTAAGAGAAGGAAGAAAAAGAAAGCAGAAGTCGACCCAGTTACAGAACACATATAGATTCCGGCGACGGTTGCTCCCCTCTATCCTTGAAAGCCCTATATGGTCCCACAAAATTGGAGGACTGTTTTCGCATTCTTCTTTTTCGTGTTTGTGGGATTCTGTTACCAAGTTATATGCATGTTGTTTTATATTCTAAACGTGAAACCGTAGCCTATGTTCTTGCTCGCGGCAAAGAACCTCACTAGGGGCATCGAAGGCCTAGCATCGCCAGAGCATCGCCGGCGCACGCAACGATCCGTCGAGAAATCGCCGTTTGCGGGCAGGTTCGGCGGTTTTCCGTCGGGCTGACGTCACGACCACGGAGCTCGACTCTTTTCCGTAGAGAAAAACATCGTATGCATTTCCCGCGGAAATGGCCACTTTTGTTTGCAGACGCTTCACTGTAACTCATGCCCGAGTCAAACCTCTCCTAGCATCACGAAAAAGACAAGCCTAGCACCGTCACGCACTTTTTCGATATTGTGTGTTTTTTTAAAGTTGATTTGTAGCTTTATGATACGAAGCTCTACTTCAGTGATGGACACGTGTGCCCATGTGTACCGTACCCCCACGTATATCACGTGTTTGATGTTCCGCCGCCAAGGTAGATTTGGGCATCCGAAGACTGGATGATACGGGCTTCGCGAAGAGGTTATAATCAACGTTCCAAGTGGTTACACGCTTGTCGCTAGTTACGTATGTTCAAAAGTTTCGCATCGTCATTGGACACGGTAGTGACGATGAGTGACGAGTGAGGGAGTACGCGTGTCATATAGAGCAAAGCTTCTTCTCCTGCACCAGATGGTTCGAAGGTATTCAGGGGGGCAGGAACTCCCAAGAGGACGTTTGGAGAACAAAGTAGTGCAAAGAGCAACAAAGCGTGATGTGCTAATCACAAGGCAGCATCATACAGCGCAGTGATCAAGAACTCTGCGGGGCTATGGTCTTCTTGCGGCTTCCTCTTTCCGCTCGAGCTTTTACCTGTTGTAGAGGGAGCACTGTCCATTCGAACTTTCTATTGTGAACCAATCACTACTCAAGCCCGTTGTTGTCGCACTAGGAGGTATATTGAAATATTAGGTCGGCGAACAGTGACCCTGAGGTGACATCTGGTGACCCCATGAAACGCCTCTTTCGGCTTAGTCGTATGGGAGGATATATTCTGCTCTTTTCATCTCTATAATTTTTTATTTGCCATGGTGGTAACTCTTCATGCATGGTGATGGCCATCCCTTTCACGATGGCTCACCATGACTGGGCGCACTTTCGCGCTCACCGGACGTCCGTTGGCGTATCTGCGGGTGTGCCATGGACGTTCAGCCAGTCAGTGACAGGACGGACTCATTGATGCCTGTCTGACTACTCGACACGTGTTCAGTACAGATCGGTATTGTGCATCCAGGCATGGATCGACACGGATCTCACACTGGGCGCGAAACGCAGAGCTCCATGAGACTTCTGTCCAACAAGATCCTTTGTCGTATATACTATCTGAAGAATGGTCAACTACTTTCTGTATGGGTGTGTTATGCTCTGGAACCAGCGTACCTGGGACTCAGTTTACGGATTGTTTGGCAGTTCTCCTGAGTGCTTCACAAGGCTCTGCCTCTCCCAGAGTTTGACTTATTGAACTGCAACTCATCGATGTATAGGGAGCAGTGCGCCATCAATTGGAGTGTCATGACGCATCCAACAACAGCGTAATCGTTCTTCAGGTATCCTTGGCATAGCGTGGCACCAACCAGACGTGAACAACATGTCAAACGTAACGACACCGGAGACCGAGCGGTGACCTGCCAGATATGACAACAGGGGTGCTGCACGCATACATTTAAAAAAGGTGAGGAATGTCCTTCACCCTGACATCTGTACGAAGTTGATGGCGACACCACAAAGAACTTCGCCGGAGTCCTCAACAGCGTACGGCTACCTGCCGAGTTATAATAAGGAATTGCAACACAATTGCCGAGATGGTAGACGAGGGATTACGGTCTTGTTCTCATCGGCCAACTCCATGGTGCCATACCGTCAAAGTGACGATCAACAAGCATTTCCTTTGCCTTTGGAAGGTCCTGGTTGGACTTAGTCGCCGTGTCTGGATTAATCTAAGAACTGATACCCTGCACGTCCACCCGTTCGCACTTCACTGGTAGAGGTCGCTGATGCACATAGAGGCTAGTCATTTTTGTACTGGAAAGAGAAAATGGACCTGTGGTAATTGCACGAAAAGAGCTTGCAAGGCACGGCTTTCCGGTCCGGCCCTACGAAGTTTTAGAAACACACACGCACATACAGAGACTCACATACGCACATACGTGGTACTGTTGCCCTAACCACACACACATATATACTTTAGATGATGATGATGATTAAATGGGCGATTCACCGCCGCTGTGGCGGTACACTGCCCCATTGCCTGCCCCAGCAGGATAACGAAGGACAATGTAGATGCGTATTCTTCCATGTTTGGTAATCCGTGGTCAATAATACTAATGGTTATTGGTAGTGTATGAATTACGCTTTCCAAAACGCACAACGGTTCGAGTTCTGATGCGATGATTGTTCTCCTATTCAAGTGCAAGTCACTAAAATAACTGTTCGTACCTGCTCATTGTATGAGACCCGTCTGCAACCAATATGCAGGTAGATTAAAATGTAAAAGAGGTTCCTGTCGTGCCCACATAATCGCACACTTTGAAATTCAGTCTGCGAGTACACATGCTTACTGATGGGGTTGTGGAACGTAGCGCATGTGTGTCGCATAGTTATGGACGCTGTTGCCAACCGTAATTGAGGGAGTGCTTCTCAAAGCGACACTCCATTGTGTACAGGTAGGCGACGCCTGAGGGATATGATTTCAAGTACGAACGACAACACGAGACCTAACGAATCACATGCGCGGATGCCGCATTGTGCACACCACACTCGTATAGAGTTTCCTTGTGGGTATTGGCGTGTCAGAACTGGATAGACAACTGGACAGGCGCATCAGTGGAACAGAACTGCAAACATTTTGCGCAGCAAGGTATACTTGAAACCCCTTACGGAGACTGGATTTCGCATCTGCCGAACCAGAATCGAAACGCCCACTTTGGAAATTTTGACCGAACCGTCGACGTGACACACATTGAGCAGTGGACACCCGTCAGGAGCGCCACTCGACCAATGCTGTTTTCTTGCGTTCGTTTAGTTCCTTGCCGATGCGAATTTTATCGCAGATCCCCAAGATGTGAGATTGATGACATATCGAAACAGGACCCTTCGTTTCGGCACCACCCGACTCATGAAACAGCCATTGGCACGGCAGGTTTGTGCCACGTGACAAAAAATAGCCTCTGTGCTCGTTGTATTTCTTTCAAGAATGCTTTTTTTTTTTTCTCACGAGAAGAATGATTGTGCCGCATTAAGTTATCCTGCTACCTCCAGGGTGTATCTGGAAAGATTGCTTTTCGTTTAGCACCTGGTACTGCCCATCTTCTACGGTCTCAATACCAGTTTTACGGACCAGGCAAATGTTTTGTTGCTGCTTAGAAGGAAGAGCGAGGAGGTGCATTGACAGTCTCTTATCCATAATTACGTGGTAGCCTATGGCTGATTGCTGATGCCGGTGGTATTTAAGAAGGGAATTAACGAGCCATACAACCGAGTGCAAAGGGGTATAGCATGAGATATTAATGAAAGTCTCGTTAAGCGATGCCTGACGAGCCGTTTGTTGAACCGTTCACCGCGTATTTTCTCCTCCTTCGATGGGTTCTTGTGTGCTGGTCCCACAATATAGGTATAAACGTGTGTGCTGCAGCTAATGTGTCACTTTAATACTAAGACGTGTCGCTAATGTTGTCTTGTCTTGTTCTTCTTTGTGTCTATGTGTGTGTGTGTTAATGCTTCGCTCATCCTAAAAGCAAGTTGTGTAAACTCTGCTGTATTGATTCCAGGAGCCTGCGTGAGATTGCGATGTCAAGCGCACGCAAGTTTAATCTTGCGCGCATTGTAGCAGCTGGTGTGGATGTGATGTGTTTGTATGCATGCGCCATCGCATATGTGACCTTGTGTACGGTACTGAATGTGTCTCCACGTAATCAGTTTGTATACGCTCTTATGTGTGCTTTTGCAACGTAATTAACCGCATGTGCACTTGACCAGGTGGCATGCTTCGGCCAGCGGTGCACGAAAATGTGATCCCTTCTAACTCCTGGCCAGTATGACACATATGGGAGACTTTGGGCCTCAACAATGGTACAACGGTAAGTACTCATTCGCCTTTGCTGCAACATTATTCGGATATGGAATGCGCAAAGTCATCGTCATTTGTCGGCCTTGTCAGCGCTTGTGACATGTATCCAGAGGTGTGCGTTGGAGTCAAGTCTATTAGGAGTTAGGACCATGTAATTCACTGTGCGGTAAATCACTACGTGAACCGGTGATTTCGTGTGTGTGGGGGTTCTCTTTTATATATATATATATATATGTTTTTGTTTTCACCTTTGGAGAGGGGGGGGTCTGTTTATGGCAGTAGCCGAATTTGTCGTGTGACGAATTCAACCACTCCCTAGTATTTTTCTTCATCAACATCAACACCTAATTGTTGTGAGTGGCGTTTCCTTTAAAGTACACGAATTGGTGCCTGTTGGTGCAGGTCCTTAGCCTTATACGCTATTACTGAATATCCATACCCGTCATCGTAATGGGCATTATCCTGCTTTGTCTGTTCTTACCCTTTCTATATATCTCTCTCTCATTACATGGTTCCTACTGGTCCTTAAAACCCTTGAATACCATGGAATTTGAAAATGCATTTTCAAGGTCTGGAAAACTTGGATTTTTCTTTACAGTCCTTGGAAACCCTTGATTTTTTTTCTTGTTCTCGTGGAGCTGCTTGTGCAAATTACGCTTTTCCGAAGTCAGAATTGTAGCTTCGAAACGACAGGAGTTAGTACTCTTTGCAATAGGAACCAGCAGCAAGGAATGAACGGCACCCTCTATTCTATTATTAAATTCTCCTTTCTGTACTATGATCTTTAGAATTCTGTAGCTGTCAGTCACATCTGTGAACCGATATTGTGCAGTCCCCGTATTCTTTCATCTGATACCTGTAGCTTATAAATAGTTCAGCAAAATATTGAAGGCCTGGTCATAAACTGTGTTTTACATCCCAGACAAAATGACGTCTGAACCTCAAAAGGTCCCTCAAAACCCCCTCAATTTTTGTTCCGAAATTCAGTGGGAACAATGTCATTAGCCACAAAATTCGCACTAGTTTCGCAAGTCACATTAATCGAGAAAAGAAAAAGGTCATTTAGAAGGAGCCAGTGAGAAGCCATTCTGTTGATGTTGATGTTGAAAAAATAATAATAATAATAGGGAGAGAAGAGAAAGTCATTCTGTCTCTTTCGCTATGCCCAATATATTTTATTTATCACACATTAAATATTTATCAGTTGAGGCCTTTGGAAGTCTACCTTGGTAGTGGTGGTGGTGGTAGTGGTGGTGGTGGTGGTGGCGGCGTGCTATTTCCGAGCAATCTGCCTTTTGTTTCATTTGCTTGGTTTGCATTTGCTCACCCCCATTTTCCCTTCCTTTACTTCCCTCCTCTCTTACTAATTTCTTTCTCTCTACGACTCTTGTTTGTCATTTATTTTAATTTCTTACCTTCTCTATCCTTTCTCTTTTACTCCCCCTTCTCCACTTCCCCCTTTTCACAAAGGAGCGAAACTTGCCACCTTGTCTGAGCGGGCAGACCTAACTCCTCTTCCTTTGAACATCGTACCACCACCACCACCATTTACTCACGCTCGAGAAACGTGCCTCACTCAATCGAATCGCGCGGCTTCGCGAGCAACTTTAACAGTGACATCAAATTAACGATGACAGTCCGGGATGGTACTGCTGAATGAAAATTTTTCTTTTACGTATTTCTTGCGACACGAACCACAAATAGACACAACATTGGATATTTCCAGTGATTTATTGTTCATCCGTGCACCGTTCTAGAGGAAAGAAAGAACGTATACGTTTTCTTGCGAGCTTTTCGGAGGGCATCTTTGTTCTGCCTTCGGGTCATTTCCAACACTAAATGTCCGCTATTCTCTGAGAAACATTTGTTCTTTTAAGCCCACCACTGAGCCTTGACAGAGCCTCAAATTCTCCGCGATAGTGCTGGGAACAGATAGCGCGACGACGACGACCCATATTCTGCAGCGAGCCACTTTCCACTTAACGAGACTGCAGTTTAAGACGTTTATTCGCAAGGCGCCCGTACTATCCCGAGCCTCATTTCCACAATGCGATCCGGAAGTGCTCTGGCAAAGTGCTGCAGGGATGCATTGGAAGATGCGCCACAGGGAGTGGCTGATAAGCGGCTCAGGATATGCACAATCAGCCGTGATCGCATAAAACCGGGTTCTTTAATTGCGGACGCTTTGGGCTCATCGTCTCAAGACGGCAATGGTGGTCACAGCGACGACACTGAAGAAACGGAAGCCCCTTCACGCGATACTTCTTCCTGTCCACACTATGTCACCGATTTATTAGGCGCATCATATTAGCTTTGCGCATGTCGAGTTCAGGAGGGCGCTGTTTGAGGGACCTGAAACGTAGTGTAACCCAACCGGATATTTAGCGACCCGAGCCTATCAGTTCAGATTATATGCGCTCCACACAGGAAGTGTCAACTGGCGGATGTTCGCGTAATCCATGCTAGAGGTCCCTCGCCGGGTAAATGAGATTGTTAGCCCTTGTGAAATGCGCGACGCACAACGATTGTTGCTGTAAAACGACGGCCCTATACGAGTGGGAGCCGGATACGTTTCGGACTAACATGGAGATGGGGACGACCGTGCAGTTTAACCTACATGAGTACGATGCTTTACATTCTTCGTCGCACTGTCATCCTTTCGAGTTACCAACTTTGTGGTAACGTTGATGATTATGTTGGGAACGCTTACTACGCAGTTACTTACTTAATACACAGGTAGGTAATTGATACAATGCAATGTCGTGTGGTGCTCTTGATTGTCACCCCTGTTAATTGTGTCACCCACCCCAATGTTTGTAAATAAACAGATATTTCCTCCTCCTCCCGAAATAATTGCTTACAGCTTGGACTGGTTGGGATTAAAATTAAGACTTAATTAATTAAGACTTAACTAAATTAAGACTTAATTAAGACTTAATTAAGAATTAAAATTAATTAAAAAACAACAACCTAGGATTGGTTAAAAAACAAGATATCGCAGGGAAGAATTGCGTCGTCACTCATTCATAGCAATCGTTTTCAAAACAAGAACGGCACAAAAAAAAAAAAAGTGATACACATACTGTATCTGAGTGACATCCTCTCGATAACTGAGAGCCACCGTGTTCATTTTTTCCTTCTACACAAGGAAACACAACAAGGTTCCCGTACTATCAATCTGACTGAAACAAACGCAAAGAAATGGATCGCTGTAAAGACTTTAACGCGTAGCAGTCCCCATATGCCCCCCGTATCTATAAGCTCCGGCAAGCCGCAAAGAAGAGCGATACCAGACAGAAACGCAACCCTTGGCAGCTCACATGTTTGTACAAGATCGCTAAACGTAATTATACGAAAGAAAAGTGGCATGGCAGCAGGACGAACGCAGCCGCAGATGAGAACTAACTAGGGGCATGGCATAACACTGGTTCCGTTGTGTAGCTCCGAAATTCCGTCTGTGGTCAGGATCACTGGATTCCTCTGTTAGGTCTGGCTTGGTACTTGAGGCACAGCTGTCTGCGAACGTCAGCAACTTTAAGAGCCGTGTCGTACATTATGCGATATGGCGCGGTTTCCCGCACCGTTTGCGCGCTTAGTGAAATGTGCCACCCTATGAACTTAGTTTATTTAGTTACCATACCACAGGCAACAACAACAACTACATACTGACGATGAAATGGGGTACCACGGGCATAGACTACAACAGTGTATGACTTTCCAGTGTTTCCAGATGTGTAAAGAAAAAGTGACTCTCTCTCCCATAGAAAACAAACAACTCTTGTACGGGGCCATGAAAAAATAAATAAACGAGTTATATGTGAGCTTGGCAAGCTCACATATAACTCGTTTACGTATGCTAATTTTTACCATGACTGATCGCGAGCCAGCACTGAGCGGCACGGGCTGAGTTTTATTCCTTGCTGTGCGTGTTCGCATGAAATAATGGGTTGCACACTTTTATAAACAGCTTTTCATTTCCTGGTTTCCCTTCTTAGAAGGGGTATGAGGCGCCCCATTTGTCATTCTATGCCTGTTCCCAAACAGAGCATAGCTAGAGTTAGCAGGAAAAACAACAGGACATAGCAGAATACCAACATTTATCTTTCTTTTCCTATTATACTTTCGAGGTTTATTTTCTTTGTTAATCGTATTTAGAGCGATCAGGGTACACAAACATGTCGCGCCTTGAAGCGATATATCCTCCCGTATAGTGAAAAGGTCAACAGCCGTATTAGGGTATGGGGACAGGTGGCTCTGTCACAGAACGAGAGAAACTCCTCTGCGAATCGTGAATAATCTACTTTATATACCGACGGGTATTCGCGACGGGAGTTCCATGTTCTGATCTTCGATGCGTGACAGCGTGGACGGTCGGTCTTTCGTGCGCTCCAAGAGGACGTGCGGACAAAAGCAGAGGCGGTCAGCGGAACGGCTTTCACTGGCATTCGTTATGGACGTGTCCCAGTCCCCTTGGGGACCCCACGAGCGGGTCCAATTTGCGAGTAGTCTAGGCCGCGGTGGGTAGACGTACATGTTTGGATATCGCAAAGCACCAGTGCGTCGAAGGTGCGCTGTTAAGTCCTCCGTGAAGCGCGGTTGTTAGGGAGGAGACACCGTAAAGGGCTCATACGGGATAACACGGAGTACAAAGTGAAAGGAAAGTGAAACGTGAAACGTGCGACAGAAGCGTCTGTGCTCTATTTGTGTCTTTTTAAGAAAGTGTGTTCATCAAGCTGATTTCGTACCACAACAAAGTAACGACTATTGCGGTGATTTTAGTGAGAGGTCTGTATCGAGGCGTCGCCGAACTTACACGTTTCTCTAAAATCATCGGCTGATTTGTAAAAAAGGGGGAAATTGAATTCGTCACGTGGCAAGTTGTACTGCTCCCAAATGGGCTCCTCGCAACGCCACAAAAGAGAGGGAGAGAAGGAGAGAAAAAAAAAACAACGACGCTGACCTGATATCACCCCTACGCCCTTTCCTATTTTTCTGACATGTAAAGCGTCCATCTTCCTATTCTTTGTTTCTTTTTTTGTTTTTTACTGAAATACTCACTATTGCCTCTTGCATTATGCAGTTCATGCCCAGTAGTCACAAGTGTGCTTGATTTATGTAGAATTTCGTGCGGACAAGTCGCTTACCAAGCTGGGAAACCGATAATATACACTTGTCAAAACGCAAGACGCTCTTCAGACAAAATCGAATGCTCCCCTTTTGTTAGTCGCTCAAAACTGTGGCATACCAGGTGTACACATTCATAGCTTCTGGTGCCGCGTATCATAAATAATGTACCACCTGGCGGACTGTATGCAGCACAGTTTTTAAAGGGTATAGGATGTGTGAGGTGAGAAGCAGTTCAAACGACACATGGGTCGAGTGTGGCGGCAGACATTGATTTTTTTTTTTTTCTCAGCTGTAACGTCATTTACCCAATCAGCACACAATGGGTGCATTAAGTAGATACGTATATACTCCAGAGTCAAAAGAGTCATGACACTGTCCACTGAACGACCAAAAGAACTTGCGGAGCGTGTTAGAGTCAATCCCTGTGAATCCATCTCAAACGTGGGCGAAAGCGACCGAAAGGGAAGTGCAGTCATGTAGTTCCGCAAGGTTTCACGCGTTTTGGTGGCATTCAAGTGACATGGAGGGCTCGTCATTGCACTTCAGTAGCTTTGGATCTGGAGTACGGGTTCGGTACGAATTCATTCTGCTCCAATGGACTCCACGAACTTAGAAGAAATGTTCCCCACGCTCTCCGAAGCGGAAACGTGTGAGCGGAAGTACCTAGCGTTATAGGCTGGTTATATATATGGGCGATGCGCGTTTGGTGCGATAAGCAGAGCGTCCTATAGTGGAGTCGGGTAGAGTCACCCTCTTTGGAGCACAAGAGACGGTACTTGACGCACCCATTGATGTGCATCCCCTGTCCTGAAACTGTATGACATTATATTATAACACCTAGAATCATCACATTAGGACCTATGGAATGGCATCGCTGAGCTCCCGGCCTGATCGCAATTATGAGCTTGCTTCCTCCGGAATATACAGAAGCCAGCGTTGCGTGTCACACCGACTGACCGAGGCGTAGTTATTAGATGGAAGTGCAAGGCTGCAGGCGAGCTCGTACGTTGTAAAACGACGAAAAACCTGAGACAAGTAGCAAAAATGAACACACACAGCACGTTCTCTCTTAAGAACGTGTTGCGTGTGTTCCTTTTTGCTCCTTGTCTCAGGTTTTTCGTCATTTTGCATATTTATTAGTTCAGACATTACTCGCAATTCATAAATTCCAATTTTTAAGAGGCAGCCGTTCTACAATGTTTAGGAAACTTTATATCTGTAAATAGATTCGTTGATCTACAGTGTTTCCTTCCATAAGTTGTTGACTGGGTGCTGGGTCTCACGATGTATCCATTTGATGCTATTCATGCTTATGTCCCGTCTATTCTGTTTCTTTGTTTCGATGGTTGCCTCCACTTATTCCTTGCTCCTTCGAAACAATCACCTACGCCAGCCCAGAACCACGTTTCTCTTCTTCGGGTCATCATTTTAATCACCACAAGCACGAAAAAGAAAACAACGACTACGGTAATGAGATAGAGTGTTATTGCCCGTGGCGGACAAACACACCACTCATTATAATTGTTGTTGTTGTTGTTGTACTTGTTGTTTCGTTACCACGTTCACTAAAGTGGATGGAGTAATAAGCTGTTGATGACACTTGCTGTGACGGCTAGATTTTTACGCGAATGCCAGTAGGCGACGAGTGTTCAAACTACATGCAGTTCTGACAAAGAGCCCTCCAAAAGTGCTGAGCAGAAAACACTGACTGCGAACGGTTTTATGAGTGTGTCTTGCAGAGCAACCGGGTGTGTTGGAACGAGAAAAGTACTTCGTGCCGAGCAAGCGTTTTCCGGAAGAAACACCCGTGGGCTGCGCCGCCTACGTGGAGGCGACCTACGCCGAGGCCTAACGGGATTTTAGTGCCGTAGGCTCGTCAGTCGTCTGCAATGGCAGACGTGCATATGCAAAAGTGGGCTCGCCCTCGGCACTTTTCTCAATTATTTCAACCCGTTCGTTGAAGGACGTCAGCTCTGAGTGATTAGGTCCGGTAGACTGCGCGACTTCTAAAGAAAACATCCGGATGTGGGAAGACACTGCGTGCCATTTATTATAACGAGGGCGCTGTTTTGCGCCGCGCGCACTTTATACTTCGATGCCCTTTTCGTCAAACGGCGCATTCTTCCTTTTCGGTAGTGATTCTTCACACTCCGCAAGACTTGACGCGTGCGAACTCCAAAATAAATTTATTGTTGAAATGGATAGAGCCAGTCTATACGCTAGGAAATGGAGAAGAATAGGAGAAAGAGAGAGATGCAATTAGATATGAATTATGAAATAAGACGCAGAAATTGCTTCTGTGTGGACTGATGCTACGCAAGTTAACACTCGCAGATGCATTTCTCGTTTCTTTCTATTTCCGTTTGTTTGTAACGATATGCAACATGATATTCCATTTATGGCTTACGAAGTATTCCAGCACCTTATCTTGTTGAATCGACAACCCCAGTCTAGCGTTGAGTATGCATACCGTCCGAAGCCGATGACAATGCAGTATGACCCTCGGTGGTACATATAAATGACTGACGCAACATTCATTGATCGCCTCCGACTTGGTACTGCTTTCACAAGAGCCTATAGGTATAAGCTAAACATGACCGACGACCCTACATGTAGAGAATGCCACACAAGCAAAGACGACATCCATATACTACTGCACTGCACGAAATATGAGGACGAGAGAAAGATCCTCGAAAAGCGTCTCTTCACACTGTACAGCCCGCCACTTACGATTGCAAAGGTTATGGGTGCATGGTCTATGGACGACAATTGCCGCAAGGCGGCAGGCTACCTGCTACAATTCCTCAAGGCCGCAAACCTGCGGGACCTGTGACACGTGCTTCCGCGCATCTTCATTTCCCTATGTCTGTTTTCCTTTTTGTTTTCTCTTTGTGAGTGTGTGTGGGTGAGCGTGTGCCGTTTTTTCTTTTTTTGAAGAGTTGCAAGCCAGATATCGGCTGACCTCTCTCAACACTTAAAAACAACAACAACAGTATGGTTAGGCACCTAGGTACTGTATGTAGTGTACTATAGTGGAGCAAATGAAACATCATCATCAACCGCCGTTCTTGAAGTGTCTTGCGAAAAATCCTGAGCAGAATAAAAGAGAGCTCTGCGAGGAACATCACTAAAACGCGATAAGAACGCCGCCGTTGTTCTTATTTCACCTTCACGCGGCACGAAGTCAGGGAATGGAGGTATGACGGTTGTAAAAATGTAATAGCGGAATCTCTCATCACAAATTTACGATGCTAATATTGAAAAGAGAGACGCATACCGTTCGAGAGCCCCGTTTAGTGATGGATGGGGCCCTCCCTCTGGTGAGAACGGCGAACCTCATGCGGTGCGCATAGAGGCCCCCTTTTCGGGAGAACCCTTTGCACAGCCCTCGAGACCTCTTCAACTCCCTCGAGAGGGCCTCCTCATTGTGTTTTTGTTCCTCGAAAATACGGGGACAATACACGGATAACGCTGCTAAGTGGAAAGCCTACTTCAAAGAGACACCTGCAATGGCATGCGTGTCACGGGGAAGTTATTGCGTACTTGTTCTTTTATATTTCAAATAATATACGCGTTCGTATCGTATACGTTGAAAAAGCAAAAACGCCCGCTGTGACGAACTGGCTTTAAATAATAGATGTGTTCTCATGCGTGCAAACCGCTCATTTCCGCGCTTGGACACGCAGAAACGAGGGAGAGATCTTGAGATGAAAAACCTGTAAATCTCGAACCTGTAAACCTGTCGTCAGCATGTAGAGAAGTGTCTGAGGTACAATGTTCTCGATGGACAAGCATATTTGATATGATAATACCGGCTTCTATGATGCCCGTAGCCGCACCTGCACTTTCCCAGCGATACCATTTATCCTTCTCAGCTGCCCAATTCGGAAAACTGTATATATCTCTTGACTGCGAGTAGGTGTAAAGCGCGTTGGCTGAGTAACGTGGTAACAAAAGCGAAGACAAACGCGAGAAACGCGAAGTTGTCCGTCCTTGTTTCTCCGCGTATGTTACCATGTATCTCTTGATGATTGCTGAAATCCCGCATGTCACCCTTTCTCGTGTGTTCCTCCGTTGTAGCCGTTTCTCTTTTCTTTTCCTTTTTCCTTTTTTTTTTTTTCACAAATATTTAGAGTTTATCTGCCATCCGGCATAAACGAGACTACCGATTTTTCTTTGAAGAACCGTACCTATTTTTCGTCGTGTTATAGAACAACGGGCCTCAAAGACTACGAACGTTCAATTTAAATGCTCCTTGTGAACGTTATGTATTTACACTGAACTTTCGCGGAGCTGGAAATCATTCACAAGTTTAGTTTTCGTGAAGAGCGGCAGATGACGTCATCACGCGCGTTGACCGTCCATCTCCTAGCAACGGCGTATAGGCATCTTCCCGATACACGTTGCAGCATGGCCAACAGTTTTGTCTTGTAGTCAGAAGTCCGAGGGGGGGGGGGGGACGTTGGAGGTGGGGTATCTCGTGGAGCGACGATATTGCCAGACTGTAGTGAGATCGTGCGCTCCTTTATAGCAACAACAAATATATGATGACGTTGACATGGGGTGTATCACCGCTGGAGTTACCATACCCTATATACCGCATTACACGCAGTCCGTTAGGTGAGTGATATGAGAATGAAGAGAAATGACTTGAGTAGTTTAGTACGAACCATTGAGGCGTCCGTTTGTGATGTGCAGTACAGACAAATTGAGAAGGAAACGTAGAAAAAAAGGAGCGTCGAAGGGTAAGTAGAAAATATATATTATCATCAGCAAGTCACGTTATATTGATCTATATTTTTTATCAGTATACTTTTATAATGCCCGTGTTGCGTAGAAACAGGGTAGTCCGCGAGAATACAAAGTTAGACACGTAATTGGAATTCCATATATTATGTACGATTCCGAAGACACAAGATCTAGTTCGGACTGCGCAGCACAAGCATTCTTCTGTTTAGTTTGTGATGATTGCGAAGTTTATGATGTGCTAAACAAATATGTAGCTCCAATTGAATCAAGGCACCAGCAGTGTGATTCGACCCCAACTGCACCTACTGCCTCCCATCGAAGATGCCAAGGCCGTTAGAGTCCGTCATCCATCGCCTGCTACTCAACGTCCCGTTCGCAGCAGCCTTCCTTCATAAGATAGGTGTCGTTGGATCGCCGAGCTGTTCAGCTTGCAGAACTGTGGAGAACACGGAGCACGTGCTGGCCACCTGCCGACGCTTCGACATAGTCGGCGAACACTGAAGAACGCCCTCGCGAAACTTGACAACCAACCTTTTAGTGTTGAGAAGGTACTGGGGAGCTGGCCAAAGCAACACCAGCAACCCGCGCTGTGTGCACTGGCAAACTACCTCAAGGACATATGCTGAAATAATCTTTTAAATCATTCAGCGTCACACATCAAGCGTACTGGAACAGCTGGCCGCACCAGTGTGACCTACGTTCCCGTTTTTTTCTTTCTACTTCTTTTCTATTCTATTCGAACCGCACCTACTTGCCGCATCTACTACGTATTATGCTGCTGCTGATATCTATTGGAGGAATTGCAGTTCGCTTTGCCAGTTCCAAGTATGTGTAACCGCGGCATTTACAATACCGATGGAAACAGCAGCGACCAGAAGCGTGGCGTCGTGCATCCAGCACAGGTACATATAGTACACCGCGAACATCGTTAGGCGAACTCGGCAACCATGAAAAACTACGCTGGTGAATTTGTGGGCAGTTCGTGCGTGTCTGCGAGATGAGTTGGATGTCCCTAAACGTCACGCACGCTGCGTCGTCGGCGATGCACTGGTGGTCGTTAGCTAGCGCTACAGTTTTTTCCCCCACATGGTGGTACTACTATATTCCTCCCTCTTAATTGCCGCTCGTTATAGAGCAGAGGCAGATACGGTACGGCCGACGAGCGTCTGGCGGTAACTAATGTTACTGCCTGTATTTTATGGTCGCGTGTTCAGCAATATTCATCCGCATGAATTGTACGCTTCCTCAGACATATCGCTGAAAAACATTCACATTCTCCAATCGATCCTTCCCATGCAGGCTCGGAAAGATGGGCTGTACCGTTCAGCTGTATAAAGTATATAAGTAGAAATATTAAATACTTAACACTAGAAATTTAGCCAGAATTTTCATCTGGGGATGATCGGGTCGTCTCATGATTTTTTTTTTTTTTGAGGGGGGGGGGGGGGGTGAGAGGTGCTGCGAGATATTTGAGGATGCAGGGAGCTTCTGGGAAAATTACCGCATGCCACATTTGTAAGTACGCGTGTCATGCATTTTGTATCGTTACGCAGGGAATATCCCGAAATCCCACAGTTAAGAATTGATCCACGGGCTGAAAATCCTTAATCGGATGCCGACACCGTCTAGAACATGTCCGGGGACCTGTAGAAGACAAACTGGGACTAACGTCGGTCTCACAACAGAGCTATATAGGTCTCACGTTCTCACCTAACCAACAATCAAACGCCGCTTCGGTATGTGTTGCTCCAGCGCGTCCGCCCTGCTAAGTCCTGTCAAGAAACGTCCATTCTGCACCGACTACGCCTTAATGCCGCCAGGACACCTCTACTTCTCTGTAAAATGGGTCTTCTCCAGTCACCCAAATGCCCCACTTGCGCACAAATTCGACACCCCTCGAGCCACGCTGAGACGACGCCTTCTCGAGCTGCAGTGCACGGACTTTTCTCTGACCACGCTGCTCGGCCCAGTACGAGATCACACACAGCGGTCTGTGACCGAAGCAGTTCTGACTTTCTTGAGAGATTCAGGTCTTATGAACAGCCTGTGAACTCAGTCGTGCAATCTCATTCTTCTGTACCCCACTCTCACCCTCAACGAATTAACCTCATGCTTTCCTTTTAAAGTCATCTTCTGTGACCCATCTCGTCATTCTTTCACCGTTTGTTAATCATCTTTTTTTTGTCATCTTTGTCTTTAATCTACCTCACCCTTCTTTTATCATTTGTTAGTTTATCCTTTATCTCCTAATTATTTTTCTTTTTATTTATTTCCTGTTTCTTAATTTTATTTATTTATTTATTTATTATTCCTTCCTATTTCTTTCTTTAATTATTTTCTTTTCTTTTTATTTATTTATTATTTCTTAATTTTATTTCTTTCTTTATTTATTTATTTCTGGAACAGCAAGCCGACGTCTCGTTTGGCTGACTTTTCCCCCCTTTTTTTCCCCCTTTTCGTCTAATAAATATATATATAGCGGGCACATTTTAGCGACGGTCAGGCTTAGCAGGGCCCTGCTAAGCCTGACCGTCGCTAAAATGTGCCCGCTAAAACGACTATGACGGACATCGAAAACACGCGGAGCTGATACATTGCTCAGTGACATCCTATTTTGAAATACATATTTTGCTTTGATATCACTTTGGGATTTTGAGATTTGGGATTTTGAACGCTGGGATACCGTGGCATACCCATATACGCATTGATGGTATGGCACACCATATACAGGGTGTCCCAGCTAAATGCAAACAGATTTTTTTTTAAATATATATATCACTTTACCCGAGATGAAGTCAGCTGCAATGTAGTATATGCTGAAGGGCAGTCCTTATAGGAGGGCACCAGCAAACTCCTATGGCAGTGTCCTAATTAACTTTCAGTAATTAACTTTTTAATTAGAAAAGCTACGAAGTTGTCCCAATGAGAACATCCAGTCTTTTTGGACACTTGATACCGTAGCCGTTTTCAGAACAAAAATCCGTTCGATAGCCGTTCGCAAAAAATTCGTATAGGAACACTTTTTTTTTCTTTATTTTTGGTCATTGCGCATCTCCAGAGGCGCGTCTTCCTTCCACTCCCAATGTGAGAGGGTGAAGGAGCACAGTGCCGCCTCATGCGTCGAAGATGAGCTTCTTCCGGAAACAACACAACAACAAATGTATCGGGTGACACTATCGGAACTGCCCTTATCTTGGGTTGCATTTCTGTTTTCTTTTAATCTTTTTCCAGAACGCAAGAGGCGATAGTGTGCTCTTTCACCCTCCCACATTGGGGGTGAAGGAAAGACGCGTCTCCGAAGATGCGCAATGACCAGAATAAAGAAAAAAAGGTGTTCCTTCACAAATTTTTGCGGACGATCTATCTAACGTATTTTTGTTCTTAAAACGGCTACGTTATCAGGTGACCAAATAGACCAGATGTTCTCATTGGGACAACTTCGTATCTTTTATAATTAAAAAGGTAATAATTGAAAGTTGATTAGGACATTGCCTTAGGAGTTTGCTGGTGCCCTCCTAAGGACTGCCCTTCAGCCTATACTACATTGCAACTGACTTCATCTCGGAAAAAGTGATATATATATATATATCTGGGAAATCACTGGTCCCAGCTAACTGCGAACAGATTTTAAATATATATATACATATATATATATATATATTTAAAATCTGTTCGCAGTTAGCTGGGACCAGTGATTTCCCCAGAAATTCACTGCTGGGGGAGAGGGGGGTTATGGTTAGTGAAGGTTCCGCTTAAGGAATTTTTCTTAGACACGGAAAGAATCGTGGCACAATGGTGACATCTCTGCACAGCTTTCCCGTTTTATTTGTACATGTTATTACGTTAAAACACAGTACATTAGAATACAGATTCATTATGAGCGGCATTTCAACATTAAGATGCATAATCACACGACCGACAAAGAAAGAAGACTAGCACCTTGTCTCACGAAGCTCAATGACTACCTAGCAACCAACGGTGAAAACCTTAGACGAAAAAGCAGAATACCTCGCTTGATTGAGCTGGGCGCAAATGGTTCTTGATGATCCACATTGAGTTTGCGTGCCCGCACGCATTTTTGCTCGTATATGCGCGCAATATATGCATTGAACAGTCACTTTCAAATGATTTTGGACAAATGCATGGTACGATCATCTGCATGACTGTGGTCCTACAGCCCAAGTTTGACAGTACAGAATGTAATTCGCTGCGCCGGACTCTCTAACAGAACGTGTTGGTGGCCGAGCTGGGTGGGGTCACCTGAGAAATTTCAGGAGGGGTGTTGCAAAAATGCAGGGGGGGGGTAGGGAAATCCCTGGCTGGGGCACCCTGTATAATACTGTGTTTTCACTACCGCCACTGACAGAAGGTCGACAGTAATTACACCAAATTGCATGTGAGTTTCAATGTCTCGAGTATACCAATATGGGAACACTTCCGAGAAGAGGATCACTACGAGGATTACATGGCGAAATGTCCGTGAAGCAGACGCGTCTGTGCCACCGCTCTTTGTTCGTGTGAACGACATTGTTCGCTAACATCTCCTTAGGAAGTAGAGATAGCTCGTCAGCGTGCAACCTTTGTTAATGTCCTCTCTGGCAGCTACATAATTATAGTGAATGGGAACGATCCACTGGTCTGCCAAGGTTAATGTCCAGAACCACTGGTTGTGAGAAGCGCTTCCGGGATGTCAGACACTTTTAAACATGACAATCATATCTGAAGAGAGTAGAGAATCGGGACACCGAAGGTGCTGAACCTAGTTTTCCGGTATCCTACCCAGAGAGCAGCACTTCGTCGTTACTGTAAAGGCGAAAGAGGATATGTTGCCGCAACAATATTCAGCCATCACAGGATCGTCGCCCATATCTTTTGGAAGAAGTAGAAGTCATGGGAACCGCGAGAAAATTCGAAGTTTCAACCGCAACCCTTTTCCTAGGAATTCCTCGAAGCGAGGTTCAAGCGATATCTACTTCCGCTCAGCGTGATGATCGAGCTGAGAGGGTGCCACCTGTGCACCAGAATGAACCTGTGAATACCAGCCAGAGAGGCCAAAAACGCAGCAAAAGCAGAAGATATAGGCGTGACCCCCCTCCCCCTCCGGGACACCGCAACAGCCCTCCGACATGAAAATCCTGCAAATATACCCGGTTCCATACATACTTAACACGGTGCAAACCCAGCTTGTAGGCGCTGAAAGGAAAAGGCTACGGGCTGGACACAAAGTTAAATAAATGGTGGCGGAAGATCGGTGCTCTTTGACCGTGACCTACGTAGTGCATGTTAGAAACCAGTTCGTTATAGCAAGCATATCGCTTAAACTAAAAAAGGTCAGGTAATACAGCACTCGTTCTGGGCGAGACCGTGTGCTTATGTTGAAGGCTTATCACGGAGGAAGCAGTATTAAGGAATAACAACAACGATTAAATGATGAACGATGATGTCGTGGGACGACCGTGTAGGAAACAACCAGTTATGAGGTTAGTTTGCGGGGAAGTGTGACGCAACAGGAATAACGTAGCCAACTTCGCCAACCCTGGTTTGCGGCCACCACGTAGAACATAGAATGTAAGCAAACTAGTGCAGGCTAGCTATTTCCTCTAGGCACAATATACATTAGACAGACGTCCGACTCGTCCGTCCGTATCTGTCCGTTATATATGTATCCCTATACTCAGGGCACGGCCCCTCGATCGCTCTCTCCGCTTCGAGCGATCGAGGGGCCGTGCTCAGGGAAATGTTACTCATCTTCCACGTAGTTTTTTGGAGCGAAGGTATGGCTCGGTCAGCGACTTGGCGTAAATAGTTGGCACGGAAAAGTACGAGCAACAGCACACGCGGCTGTAGCTCCGGAGGGGCACGTGCAGGTGTGCCGGTGTGGGTCATGTTTTCAAATGAATTCTAACATTTAATTATCGATACAAATGTTAAAAATTGTTAACTTTACATTAATAACCCCAACTCTTTTGGAAAACAATAACGGTTCAATGAAGGCATAGCGAGGATAGCGACAATTCGTATCGCATTTGAAGTTCACGCACACAAGAAAGAAGTTATTTCCGAAACGTTTCATTGCTCCCGTAACCTTTATCTCTCACAACTCCCTTGCAAAGACAAATAGAAATTGCGTAATTGCTCCACGCAGCACAACGCGCTTCGTTCTCATTCCCGTCACACAGTTCAAGCGCAGCGCGTCCAGGGGTGAGAGAGCAGCGAACCCGAATGTGTGACTCTGCCTGCAGCAAATCTAGGTAAACATAGATAGAGAGAGAGAGGTCTCAGACGAGCTTCTAAATGGCTTTGCTTACACGTTGATAGTATTGTAGTCGAGTTGATTCATTTATCGGAGCGGTGGAGCGGCGTCGTAGAATGACGGACTTGAAGGAAGTTATAGTTGTTGTACGGATGGTTGGATATGTAAAGAAAAATATGGAGATTGTAGCTCCTCAAGTGCGGTTCTGTCTGCTCCATCGCTCTGAAAATTTGCGATTATAGGAAGAATTAGGAAAAAATTAAAGTGAAGACAAGCAACATAAAAGAAAGGGAAAGTGGGAGATTTCGCACGAGCGTGGAAAAAAAAAATATATATATATAAGATGACGAAGGGAAAATATAAAGTGGCATAATGCGTTCCACTGTTGTTCTCTCAGGTCCGCACGATCTAGAAGTTGACTATCGTGTGGCTGACTCTTTTATTTCGTGCATTTTTCTTTTTCTTTTTTTTTTAAACGAGCTCTTCTACTTCTTTTTTAATGACAGATTTTAATACCCTTCATTGCTCGCGATGTATGGCTGTTTATTCAGCCAAGCAGGGAGAACTCGAAGGTAAATGTAGTCACGAAATTCCGCCCCTTGTATGCTGCAGTCTATATTTTGTTTGTACTTTCTTCTTCCGCTTTCGTCTTCTTTGATTTCTTTTCTTTTTCTCTCTCTCTCTCTCTCTCTCTCTCTCCCTTTCATTCCACCGCCTCGCCTGTGTCTGCGCGTTGTTCGTTTAAGTTTCATGCGCATAAATGCGTGCCTATAGTCATTCTTAAGCAGTCAAAAATAAAGGGAGACCAAACAAACTCGCTCGGCGATTACACGCAAATAAGTGATGAAGCGCTGTGAAGCATCAAGGTCATCATCACCGCAACGCAGTTTATTTATTTATTTCCTGTACCTGCTGATCATTTCACTGCTGCTGTTGAGTGCCCGAGTGAGATGAATGTTGCTCACCCAGAAACTGCGGATAGACGGGATCAGAATTCAGGAACAACAACAACAACAATAGATGCTGACGATGAGATGGGGGTGTTTCACCGCGGCGGTGCGAAATTCAGGAACACGCTGAACTGCCTATGGTTTTTCCCGGCCGTTCTACATGATGTCGTCCCAACACGCACTTGCCCCACCCGTTACCTCATCGTAGTGTACGTGTGCGTTTGTACATGTGCGTTTGTACCTGTGTCCATGGTGTCATAGTGTCCGACATCGCTGATAGACTCCGTGTGTGTACGATGCCACACGTAGCGTCTCGGTAATGTCACATGTCGATCGAAAGAACCTATTCCACGACGCGAGCAACGAACTGCAAACATTGCGACAAACAGCGTTATGCCGCTGTTACAGTATAAGTGTCGATACCAATCAGCACAGCGTCTTAGTGCTGAGCGAGTCTGTTCCCGAAATTCTGCCCCCTGGCGGTTGCAGTGGCCGCCGCGCTACCTTTGCTAGAACTCGGCGTACATCTTGAACTAATCCCTTGAGTAATGTTCCTGCAATTCGAGCGACTCGTGAAATGTCTGGTCTCCTTTTCGTTTCATAGTCCATTGTATTGTATATTTACAGTCACCAGTTGAGAAAGCGCAGTTGAGAAACGTTAATTTTATATTCCTTTTGTGAGTATATGTACGCAATACGTTTCTTTTCCTCGCTAAAGTAGCCGTAACTCTTCTCCGTACCGATTCCAACTGATATATATACTTGTAGCTGGCAAGATTAACCGCTATATAGAAATAAATAAATGCCTTCCCGGTCAGCAACGCAATGTGTACTTTAACGACGTGAGCACGGAGGATATCGTTGCAGTGTGGATGTCGACCGCGTAAATTATCTCGCTTAAGGGTATTTTATCGCGGGACCTCCATCGTATTCATTTAGAATCACTTCACGCACGTAACAAACAGTCGTGACCATTAGGACGTGCGTCATGACTCCCGAAGCCTAGAAAATCGCCAAATCACGCAGGGACAGTGAAAACTTAGCACGAGTGTGTTCGTATACAAGCGGTCCAATGAATTTAATGATAGAAGGCGAGCGCCATTGAGCAGACGTTTTGCCAAAGGCTGTAAAAACGATTGAAGTTCTAGGTGCGTGTTCGAAGTGGGTGGTAAAATCAAGCATGCCGCAGACATGAAAGAAGGAGGCAAGAGAATCGTGTCTCTTGGGGCTAGAAAAGGCACTCAGAAGCTGACCAGAGAGATAGTAACTCAACTAGCACGTCTATGGGTGTACGTAATGGGGTCGAAATGAGCCAGCTTTGTAATGAGGCGTGCTCCGGGGATATTAAGCGTCCAACTGGAGGTCCAATTATAATATATCGCTCGAGGGACGGGAATTCTTCTTGGGAGCCTCCTTTTGCTTTGAGTTGCGTCAGTGAACGAAAGTGCTACGTGTGTATTTGCTGAAATATGGGATTCGTTAAGAATGGTTTCCTGCTCTGCACCTATGTGTAGGATTTGCGAGAGGCAAATAATGGGGGTGACGGAATCTTAGGTTTCTTTCTTTTCTTTTTTCTTCTTTTTCGTGGAGCTAATGATTTTTTTCCCAGTCATGTCACGCCCGTGTGTTCGCGATGCGGGCTATTAACATTTGCAGAATATTGCTCTATTCATTCTGCCATATCTACGAGCTTATTACGCGAAGAGCGGACGAACACCCACATTAATTGTGTACAGTTTATCATTTGCGGCGTAGGCATCGCTTTAGCCGGGTTCATCTGTACCCTGCGCGGTAAAACGCCGAGTGATGGCCACAAGGGCGTGACGCTCACAGTTGTTACTTCGTGAGGCACAGCCTCTTGTCTGATAGTGCTGCAAGTGATCGTGCTACCAAAGAGACAGCTGCGCATTACTGGAAATGCAAGTTGAAGGACATGTTTTTGCATTGACTCACCCAGTGTGGCTCTGTGTCGAAAAGCAATCCAATAATATCCGTCGCGTGTTTTTGCTGTTCGCCCCCTTGAAGCGGGCCCCTTGTCGCACGTAATGATGTTTCCCCTGCTTAATCACTGGCTGGAAAACCCCCGCTGGCACTCTTCGGTGGCTACAGCTAACTGCGCCCAATGACATTTTGCCAAACGAGAGGTATTGACACTGAGTCCAGACGCTTCAAAAACTGATGGGGGGGGGGGATATATATATTAGACGAAAAGGGAAAGAAAACGGGGGAAAGGTCAGCCAAACGGGACGTCGGCTTGCTATTCCGGAAAGAAAGCTACAGGAAATAAATAAAGAGAGAAAATTAAGAAATAAGGGATAAATAAAAAGAAAAGAGAAGAATTAAAGAAAGAAAAAGATATAAGAAGGAATAATAAATAAATAAATAAAGAAAATTAAGAAATAAGAAATAAAAAGACAAGGAGTTAGGAATTACTGATGGGATTTGATGTAGAAGCTCCATGCAAGTATATTTCCTTTTCACAACATATCGCGGATTTTTCTACGAGAAACTACGTGATTGTCTGGGCTTCTCGCTTCTCTCTCTCTCTCTGTTGTTCATTTCTAAACCACGGCGGCCACATGACCATTCGGATCGGTCACTATATACAGAAAACATATTCACTACGGATTGCCTTCTGAAAGAAGAAAGACGAAACGAAGAAGAAAAAAATGAGCCCCCTTGTAGGCGGGCCCAAAATAACCTGCTTTATGCGTGCCTGGCACGCGCTGATGTTCGTGATCTAGTCGTGCTCTTCGGGTACATTGCTCACCCCTTTATAATGATAGGATGATAGCTGTGGAAGCAATTCAGCCTCTGATATCTCTTACTTATTCATCATCAGACTACGGAGAATATTTTGGATTCGTTCGCCTTCTTCGCGCACCTCGCTACCTTTGCGTCTTACGGTGACTGAAATGCAGCAATTCATCTATATGCTCAAAAGGAATTTATGATTTAGGGTATAGACTATCGCCACTGGCGACGGAACTCCCCAATCATAACCAGCAAATCAAAGTTGTTGTTGTTTTTTACGACATAGAAGGACATGCATGCCGAATCGACCTATTTGCATCGCAGGAGTTGCATATATTTATTATTTACCCAGCTCGAAAACTCTACAGGTTAAGGTGACAGATCGGCCATTGCGTGTGTTCGAATGCGGGTAACGTTTGCCCGACAGTGTGTATCAGGGTTGCGGAATGGGACCACCAGTTCCATTCCAATTCCATTCCGAGGAATGGAGATTTGTGATAATTCCATTCCTTTCAATTCCTCGGAATGAAAAGGTATATGGCCAATTCCCATGGGAATTGGCCATACCTTTTCATCGAAACTGCGAAAAACTGCCGAAAACTGGCGAAAAACTGCCTACTTCCATTCCCATTCCATTCCTAGGGCAGTTTCCGCCATTCCATTCCAATTCCATTCCGGGCTCTGATAAATCTGGAATAATTCTGGAATCATTCCAGCTCCGGAGTGATAACTCCGCAACCCTGGTATGTATATTTGAAGCAGACGCTGTCTCTCTGTAATACGTGTTCGGGCAATCGGCAATCGTGGCAATAAGAATATACGCCGCCGACCACCGTGTGAAACTAAATTAAAAATTATCTATGCCCTACAACTGAAATCAGGACAGCAAAGAAGTCGTAGCTTCTAATGAGTGGTAAGACCCGTGCACGTCGATACAAACGCAAGATAAACTTCGTCTCTTAAGACCGCTGTCCCAAATAGGCAATCCGCCATGCACGAAAAATTTCCTGCTACCCAGCTGCACTTGACCTTGCACACTTCCGACATAATCAGTCAACTTCTGCCGAATAAGTGGCGAAATACGTGGAAGCATGTTGCCTGAGGTGAAGGATTCTATTCATTTTGGATTAAAGGCTGTGGTGCTTCTCTGCGTAATGAATGTCTTCAAGTAAAATAACGCGAGCCTTCATTCAGGTTTCACTATTAGCATATAACTTTGCCTAGCAGTGCGGCCAAGTGAAGGATAAGGCGTAGTTCGAGAGGTATTGCTTGCTTCGGATACCTGTCTTGTCTGCGGTTTTCTTTACCGGGTTTTTAGGCGACTCCTCGTTCGCATCAATATGGTGTGGGCCAGTCTTCCTCAGTGACAGTTTGCTCTATTCATCATGCATATAGCACTGTAGAAGAGAAAAACAGCATGGCAGGGTAGGACGTCTGCAGTAGCATCTTCCCACTAGCTTACGGCCCCGGCACGCTATTCACTTTTATATGCGTGTCTTCACTACGAAATTTTCTAAAGGCGTAGGAAATACGTAGACACATTTATCCTACGTACTTACCACAGTAGAAACGTTATCGGTGATCTCAGCTTCTCTAGAATCACCCGGTGTACGCCATAGATCACTGTACGGGCCGCATTATTAGGTCCAGGCCCGGCTTTCCTTTGATTCACCCGTCCGGAGCCGTCCCGACGGCTCCTACCTGCGCACTGCGGGAAGACCTGTTTATTGATGATATCATATCCTCTAGCTTGAGGTGGTGGTAGGACAGGACACAAAATTATGTTGAACATCCTCAGACACCAGCTTTCTGTTCCCCCTTTTTCTCATGAAGAGCGTCTGCTCGAAACACCAGGTATCCTATAATTATCGTCCTCCCACTTATTCCACCTTTTGGGTACAGCTAGTTCCGATTTTTACTCTTGCAGGACACAAAACACAAGTAGACAGGGCTAGCGCTAGCACTATCTGCTTGTGTTTTGTGTCCTATCCGTACCACCACCTCACTCTGTCCCCAAGCTGTCACCACGTACTGTCACCTCAAGCTCAAGGAGATGATACCATAGACATCGTTACACAAGCTTGCTTGCGTTTTATTGCTTTATTCATCGCCTTCTTTGTTTTGCGCGTGCGCAAAACCAATAACGCCATCCCTTACGTACGCAAAGGCGATAGCGTGCGATGTCGTATAGAACTCACTATTATCACCGGATTATTTATTTATTTATTTTTAATAGTTCTGGCGATTGACTCGCCGTGGAAGCAGGGACATGCAAATGCAAGAATCAGAACTGTGCGCATATTCCAGCACTAATATAAACATAACGTTGAACATAAACATTGAAGCGTATTTTAACGCGTAAGATACATTTCTTCAGGAGCAAACGTAACTGGCACGGTGCTGACAAACATTGCTACCATTGGCACACGGGGCTTGAAATATACGAAATATACCACATAAAAAATGAGTCTTCCCCGCGCTTGACAAATGACGGAGGCATTACACGCTCCCCAAATGGTTTGCGCAACGCGGGTCAGCACCTTTGGCATCGAAATTTGTCTGAAAATGGGATCGACACGACGTGTTCGATCAGGTTGTCCTCGAAGGGCGCCCCATTTGTCCTTTCCTTCATGAAAGTGGCTTTGGCAAAGGCAATTAATCACGTCGAAGCGAAGTTTGGAGATTATAGGGCGTCTTCGAGACGACGGTGTTTGCTCGCACGTTTACACGGTGAGGTCCTGCAGATACTGACCCGTTGTTTGGTTCACTGTCTTGTCGCGCGCTTTTCTAAGGTGCATTTCGCCGAAGATCACAGATTTGTGTTTTCATTCAAACGCATCCCACTCTTGTGAAGCAGAGCGTTTCAGTTGAAGGCTTTCGCGTCATTGTCTTTACCTCAATTTCGCGCATTGCATATCACTCTGCACACACGGTCCACGACGTGACGTGTAAAGTCAAATTAATGTTTGAGAATCAAACCTAACTTTAGACGAGGTAGCTTTTAAGTCATCTCGATCACTATCAAAACTGGCAGATTAGCGTAGGTCCAAATACGTATGCATATACACAAAGGGTTCAATGGGATAGGGTTATAATTGGATTATGCGAAGCCAACCAAATCGAATATCGGATCCACAACTCCGCATGCGCGTTTGATGTGCGTTCAAATAGTTTGGCTCTCCTCCGTCGTGTCCCGTTATTTACTTCGTGGTCTCATATGTTTCTCATATTCGCTGTTTTCCTCGCTGCATTTCTGGTGTGTGTATGTCTTGATTGATTGATTGATTGAAAGAAAGAAAAAAATGGGGATGTGTATGTCTTGCTTCTCATGTTATTATTCGTCTGTCGGAAGATGCACTTGATTTGTCACCTTCGGAAAGCCAAATGACCCCGCACCCTGCACAAGGTGCTTTTGAAATATGCATCCTCAATTAAGAACTTTAAGCAAATCTGATAAATATTTTCGCATGAAGCATGCTCAGTCATATAAGGCAGTTTTAGCAAACCATTGGTAAAGTTATCGTGCCTATCGGAACCAATCGCGGTCGTGTGTGACTCAGAATCTTATACACTGACTAGAGACTTTTAGGACATCGTACGCTATCGCCTTTGCGTACGTAAGGGATAGCGTTAATGGTTCTGCGCATGCCCATAACAGAAAGAGAGCTTCACGCAGTGCGCAGAACCAACAACGCTATCCGTTACGTACGCTATCGCCATTGCGTGCGATCTACTAAAACCCTCAATGTTTCCAGTTGATACGATTCGACGCGAGCAACGTTATCAACGGTTCTCTAAAACGCTCTATTAGCACCTTCATTCCCGCGCAGCTGCTCACAAACTGGCCAAAGATCTTGGATTGGAGGCATATTAAGGAATTTTTTTTCGCTGTGACCGTCGCTAGCAACTATAGGCCGCTCCGACGCTGTATTCAGCGTGCGCAAGACCTGTCGCTTAGTAATGGGACGTCAGTCGTCATGTTTTCCGCTTCGTATTTCACCGCATATCTGTGGCGCCTCAGAAAAAGCAAGCGCATCATAGAAGGTTCATTGTTCCGACACCGTTGAGATGGGATGGGATGGTGACATTGGACCTCCTTGTATGGCCCTGGTGACGTACAAGCGAACTTCGCATCAGAAACGTTCGCTTCTACACTCTTCCCTCTTACATGTGATGGTGACGGCGATGATGATGGCAATAAGAAAAACAAAATGGGGATGTAAGTCGGGACAGGGTCGGATTGGCTACCCCGAAACCCCAACATTATACATTACACGTGTTCTGCTGTTTCATGTGGGTCCAAATTAGTATAGCCACACATGAACTGTGCTGCCGTCTGACCTTGTTGGAGTACACGGGGAAAACTGTGTGCAGAACACTTTTTCAAATGTGAACGGGAGGGAGCGAGCAAACTCCCTATATTGATCGGAAATGCCAAACGTTCATCGCCCTCGAAGATCGACTGTCTTAAGAGCCAACCGCGTTCCATACGATACTTTTCGTCCTGTGTGTTGCTGCAAAAAAAGAAAAAAGAAAATTATAATGATCGCGGGACGTGGTTCATACGAAGCACAAGTTTTTCTTTTCCTGCCTTCCTGTGGACAAGTAGACGTATGCATTTTTAACTCACTCCCGTCAGGTGACTTTCCAACCACGACTGATAGGTTTTGTTTCGTCACATTTCCTTGGCTAATTGCATTCAATTTTCCATAGTGACAAGTCATCGACAACAGATTTCTCTTCTGCGGGTGTGCAGATGGCTTTGTACGCATTTTTATGTCACGTCTTATGACGGTCACTTATTACGGTCGCATCAGGCAACTGCCGCCCTCCTCACATGCCAGGTCACATCCCGTCTTTCGAAGATGCATCCTCCATATTATGACTGCCCCGATCTTGAAACAGTCGTATCACTTGGTATAAAAGTGACTTTCGAACACGTTTAATTGCATCGGTGGTCAGACGCCCACATACGAAGCCGCTGTAATAAAAGTACAAAGTTCAGAGCTAGCCATAAACTCAGTGGCATACGTCCTTGACCAAGCCTGATAAGGAAGGCGAGAGGGATTTTCAAAAAACATCCCATCAAAGTTCGTGGACGGTGCGCCGTGAGAAGTGGATTTCGATTCGGCAGTTCGTGGCACCGGCAATTTCCTTCGTGTCTTGAACATTCGCCCACATGGGGCGAGGGCATTTCGGGGGAGCCTACGGGTACAGGCGGGCTTTGACCAAATAAAGGGCCGGTAATCTCCGCTGGCCTCGGCTATATTTGGGAAGACGCGCTGCTGCTCCCCGTCTGGTCGACTTCCATAAGCTTAATCTTGAGTGGCAGCGACTGCCACACCCGCTTTTGTAAAGACTCGCTTTCTTTTAACGTAACACTTGCACGATGTGGTTCGCCTCCATCGCAAACTTTCAGGATAAGCCTCACAAGTCTGGGAGCGATATATTCACTACGCCCGGCAGAGACCGTATGCGCTTCAGGGAGAAGTTTTCCAGTATGAGTACCCTGTCGTGCTAATTCGTACATTTATAAATCGAAACGTTGTCAGTCAGTGTATAATTGAGAACGGTAAAGTCATCATCCGTGAGTGATACGCTGTGATTCTCACCACGCGAAACGTTGATGACTAGCTCGCACACGTGACTCTTGCTGAACGACGTGTAATGTCGCCCGGCGATTCTTTACAGAGCGCGTGTCACAACCGCTAACCGCCTAGGGAGAAGGAAGAGATGTATGTTCTTACAGCGTACAATATGCCAAGACAAACACATGTGTTAACGATTGTCACCCCTGTACCACATCGAACGCCATCGGCATCACCGCTCGTGAGCGGGTCTCGTTCATTGTTCTTCATCGTATAGGCATAGGTGTCCTTTAAACGTTGTCCATCGTTCGTTATACAGATCCCTTCTTTAAATTCTTGCACATTTGGTGCCGAAACCCGGGAAACCGGAGTTTGCGTAAGAATTACCAACGAAGGTTTGGATTGAACTGGACTACATCAGAATGGATAATTTAGAAGAGCCGTAGAGAGAGGAATCAGTGCCCAAGTTATCTCGTCCAAGACGACCGCAAAACTGCGACGAGCTCAGAAATGCGTTATTCGCACACCTTATTTCCAGAAGAGCTGCCAAGAAATGGTTCAGAGATGTACCTGGACAACCTGATTGCGTCACCCCGTAAGGCCGACGTGCACAGAAGCAGTAATGTCCAGTACTGCGATGCGACTCCATCGACCAAGTTTCTCCTGGATGACCTATACGCCTTCCTGAAAGATTGCAGTCCCATCAGAAGGTTTGGAGCTGGGGACGACGGGTTCCTGAACCAAGTCAACATTTCAGAAGGAGAAATCATTGCGACAGTACAGTCACATTCGGAAAACATTCCTCCAGAACAGGATGAACGGATGTCTGCGAATGGCGAGATGAATCTCAACAATTTCTCCGAAGACACGTCCACTTGAGAGGATCACCTGTATGGTCTCTTTTGTAGACTACTGCAGCAAAGTGACACCGGAAACGTCCGATCCTGACAATATCCTGAGAACACACGAATGATCTTCATCGACGGAGTCCTGTGCGCCGGTTTTCAAACCCGCTGGCGTCTCTCCCATCAAGTCCGAAGGACAAAGAACAGGTACAAAACGCGTGGTGCGGGAGCGTGAAGCTCGGTGGTTCCGATGCCTTCGATAGCTTGTCGCCAGTTTGTTTGTGGCCGGGGATTGTTAAAGATTGTCACCACTGTACCACATCGAACGTCGTCGGCATCACCGCTCGTGAGCGGGTCTCGTTCTTTGTTGTTCTTCATAGCCACATTCATAGTATAGGCATAGGTGTCCATTAAACGTTGTCCATCGTTCGTTATACAGATGCCTTTTTTAAATTCTTGCACAACATGTATTTTAAATACGTGTTGGTCAAAGTTTCTGCTTGCTGATTCCGTCAGTACAGCTCGTTTACATTCATAGAAGATTTGCATTCATATCGCGAAGAAGCATAAAACGTGTTATCCTCAATGCATAAATATTTCACACGTTGCTGTAAAACCCAGAATTAACGATCTTCGAGTCCTTCACAGAAGGTGTACCTTCAGGTATGCCTTCCTCTTTGGACAAGACTGGTACTATAGAAACAGACGCTAAGTATTGAAACTGTATACTGTTGTAGTTTTTCGGACAGGTTGCTTCAAATTGAGCGTTCTGTTCATCCTCGTCATATATAACCTTCTCAACGTACCAGTAGCTACAGTACAAACGTTACCGTTGACAGCTGGCGAATGCAAAACACTCGCTGTTGCTTCGAATCAATTATGCACGAGACCCTGCGGAGAAAAACCACCAGCCTGCCTGGCATAGAAAGCGCGCCTGGCTCGCCCCTTGTGAAAAATCCTATGGTCATATTATAGCATTTCTATAGAGAAAAGTCTAAAGAGGCTATAGACAACAAATAGACGGCATATAGACGCTGTTTGGACCCAGTACTTTCCTTCCTTTTTCCTCCGTTTAGCTATTTGGTACGGACATTCTATAGCATTTGTGCTATTGGAAAGCAAAAGATAATCTGTCGTTGGACATGCTATAGACTTTATAAAGGTCACCTTCTGGGGCTTCCGCCCATTGCAGTTGAAATGGTCCTTCTCTTTGAATTCTTACGGTGGCCTGCATGCATTTGTTTTCGCATGTTCTCTTCGCCCCCCCCCCCCCAAAAAAACGCGCCCTGCCTTAGATAACACACTGACCAAGTCAGACATATGAAACGCCAGAAAATTTATTGTTCCTCATACATAATTTTTTCTCCTACACTTCGGGAGCCTTCTGGACAGTGCTTCGTTCTCGTCTTCTAGCTCAGCTGCTCGTTTCACGTTCTTGTCACATGTAGTGCCAGTGGGCTCTTGTGTTGCTGTGACCTGCGTTCAAAAAATGTTACCAGAAGAACCTGTTTAAGAATATCTGGGTACTCAATATCCCAGATTGACGCCGCTCATAGCCACAGTTGCTTCGCGGCGCTAACACGCAATCAAAAAAGAAAAAAAAACAATATCCCAGACTGTCCCTCTCTGACGGCGATGCTATCCCGCACATTTATCGCATAGCCATGCACCATGTCACAATCACTTTCCAAAACAAATCCAAACAAAATCCAAAACAAATAAAAGTATAAAAAGGGGCAAAGCTAGAGCTGTTAGAGCTCCGGCATTGCCGCTCTATTAAGCCTATCCATCGTTAAATGTAAGCATGGCCAACGGTGAGCCCTTCACTCTTCCGTACGGCAGTTCGAATGAGTTCTTTCCCGGTTACGATTGATTAATGAACGAGTGCATTCAACAAACTCTCCGATTCCAGTTACGTATTGCATTCTTAAATTTGTTACTGGGATGGTTTCCCATGGACGCTCGGTTATTGGAGCATTCCGTCGGCAAATCCCGTTTTCACGCAAGCCACGCGTGTAGCCATTTTGATCATCCAAACTGTGATGGCAAACAATGAGAGAATAAATTAATCACGATCATGGGGTACTTACGTAGTTTCCACATAGGTCGGCAACGATTTCGAGCGCCTTGAGGATTCCTAACCTAATTTTTTCCAAGGCTGCAGCATCCCCTGTACCAATAGAAGAGATTATGAACCGCATGCATGCAGCAGAGAACACCTTCCTAAAAATGCTACTCGTAAAATGTACGGGCACACACGGCGCCAAGAGCTTCAGATAAGAAAGTAACTTACCAGCTGCTACGATAAAACCTTCGGACGGTTCAGCGACCAGATCCCATTTCACGGGCAGCTTCGTTCCACCACACGCGCACCGTGCAAACCAATGTCCACATCAAATATTTGATCCACCGGGTAGACATACAAAGCGTTCATATGGGGCCACATCACTAAAACGTGCATTTTCTGCGAGGCAAATCTGTGAAGGAACACGGCAAGACAGACCTCTTCACGCTTCCACACCTACGACAAATGGCGAAATAGGTCACTTTGTCCCTTTGTCAATGGTGCCTTTCCCCTGAATGGGAGGCTAACCAGTCCCGTCGACTCATTGGATGACCCCGTTGACCCACATTGGGGATAACCACGACTGATACACGTGGCCCTCGCCTGAGGTGCCAAGCAGTGTTGTATGAATACCTGCAGTTTTCCAGTGGGTTGTACTGATCTACAGAACTTTTCTGAAATCTAGATTTTTTAATCTCTTGGCCAATTCTGCGTGTCAACCGCTTTCGCATGTAATTGTGTATGTAATGACCTCAGTGTTCGTTTGACCTTCTATTTCTTTTTCTCTCTTTTTTTTTTTGTGCAGTGACACAGGTGCATTAAATTGTTCTGTAATGGATTGTCATAGTTTTCGTCATTGCGAGAACACAACACATTTTTCGTGATGTGATCTCCACTCATCATTTTATACATGTGGGAGTCACACATCCATGTATACATAAACACAAATTAAAAATTGTGATCAAGCTTCCGAAAATGTGCTGTATATGTAGAAACAGAAGAGACTGAAATAGCATGACAGCACGATGCTGTCTTTGCTTCACTAAGTTTTCGAATCTGGGGTAGCCGGCCCTCGTGATGAGGGCTACAATCCCCATTTTTTTCTTTCTTTCAATCAATCATCAAGTTTTCGAACGAACTGTCTTTTGTATTTCTATTTCCTATTGTCTATTAAATGTGGAGAAAAAGAATTTTCAAAGAACGTCTATAGACTTCCTTTGGAAGAGTGCTTTGGACATGCGGGAAAAAAGGTGTCCAAAGCACGTCTTTAGACGTTATTTGTACAATTGTCTATAGAAAGGCAAGGTAAAAAGAAAAGCCAAAGGGGCCAAAAAACGTCCAAACAGAGTCAATAGACAGGCCAAATTTATTTTCACGAGGGGCTACAATATTAATCTGTTCTCGTCTAGAGGGGTTGCACTTGCAACCGACGGCAGGGCTTGTGCTCGTAGTCGGGTACCTTCTTTTATGGATACCGGCTGATACGAGCGTGCCTAACACGATTTGCTGGCAGAAACCAGTGTTGCCCTCCATATGAGCCACAATATAGGAATACTTCTGGGCATGAACTTCTCAAAAGAGAAGAGAAGAAGAAGGGAAAAAAAAATAAAGAGGAAGAATCCCCCTAGCACAAGCGGAGCTGTTTCGCGATACCTACGAGATTTTACGTCTTTTTTCTTTTTTTTTTTTGCTTACTCTTCCTGGCTTAGATCTTCTTTCTCGCTGCGAATGCATGGGTGAACTGGTGCAAAAGGTTCTTACGCGAAACCACATAAGGGAACAAGTTCTACTCTTCAAGCTATAGTGCAGCGACTTGAGCACAAGGACAAGGCTGTGCCATATGGGTTACACAGGGCAAAAGGTTGGAAGTATGAAGCCAGTAGAAGAATTTCGAGGGCACGAAATATGTGCCGTTTATAAGCTCTATACCGGATTAAGGATTATAGGGATTATGTGGAATTGGGAAAGGCTTTACGTGGTCATAAGCATTAGATCAAGAAGGAAGTATACTGTGCCGACGCATTTCTATCTACACTCTTTCCTCACGATCGAGAACACATACAGGGGCGGAGGGGTTGTGGCTTATCGAACACGGAACCAGGGCTTCATCTCACGCAGACCCACTTAGCCGTTTGACAGTTCTCTGCAGCTTGCAAATCGAACTCTTGGACACAAATGCGGTTTGGCAGCGCGAATACCGAAAGCACGGAAGAATAACTCGTTGTGGTCGTCTCTCAGTGGAGGCGCGAACAGGTTGTTCTTATTCGGCATCCGCCTCATTGGCATTGCATCTATCTTCCTTTGGCTGCTGTTGACAGTCCTGAGATCTAGGTCATGTACAACTGGGGGGGGGGGGGGGATTCATCATTGCTAGACACCTCGAGACGTCGACAACTGCACGTTGAGAAAAAAATGATATCAACAATGATGAAGTGGCGAAGCACCACTTCATCCGTCACTCTGATGCGTTTCCGTGACAACAGTAGCGACTGATGCTAAATACGTTGTTTATGCCTACGTACCTTAAACAGTGGAACTGATAGAATTAGGAGTGGATATTTTTGGCGCTTAACAAGAGACATTCGACATTCCGTTGCTATTTTTATTGCTGCTCGCGCCTTCCAACAATTTCTCTTCCCAATTCTTCCTCGCTCCTTGCTGCACAGTTTTGAATTTGCAGCTCATTGGGCATGCGAAGTTTGCTTTCAATTGGCTTTTTGAATGAGCTTCGGCGTGAACTACTTTTCTTTATATACCTTGATGCTTTCTATACCTTCCCTGTATTGCCATTTTAATTCACCAAATCAACGTTCGTTCTGTTCGATCACCTTTCTGCTTTCCGCGCCACAATTTCTTCGACTCCAGTCTCGCTTCCTGGAATAATATGGCGACGATATTGTGTGTTTTATAAACTATAGTATAGCGTTAGGCCTCGTCCGCGCACCGTAACCCTTTCTATTGAGCGCAACAGAAACTTGCGAGAAAAAAATTTGACTCAATGGAAACAACTGCGTAGCCCTTCTTTTCTAATCGCTGAAGAACACGCCGTATGGATCAATAAGCTAAATGGCTCGTCGGCTTGTGTGTTTTGGCGTCGTATCGTTGGCAACACCTTGACATCTGCTTTTCATTCGTTTCCTTGGCGTTATGATGTAGGAAACGAGAGAGGAAGCACGATGAACGTTACAATTTTCTATAAGCATGCGTCTGAGTGACTGGTCCTTTCATCGATATAGCAGACACATTGGAGAAATACACCAAGAGAACGGCTACGCCTTACCAAACACTGCAAATGACATTGGAGTGTGGTATTCGTGGTTTTCCGCCAAAGCCAGTCCTCCGTGTAAGTAGCGTACACAACGAGATAAAAACGCGATCTCTGACATAGTCGCCGCTGTAATTTCACACATGCCATTCACACGCTCATAGGACTAAAAGAAGTTCAATTTTTGCTCTGGAGGCCATTAACAACCGTTAGGTCCGGGCAATGGTCCACCGCCGACAAGAAACAAAGAAACAGAAAAAGTAACACAGTACTAAGTACTGAGGACTCAAGGACAGCATGTACTGAAGGACTTCAACGCCAGCTGAAATCGCAGTGCAAGCCAGGCACCGTCCAATTTGTCTCGCGATGGACGATGTGTCCAAGCAACTTGTACTATGTCACGAAATTGTTGTTGTCGTCGGCAGGGTTTGAACTCGCAACCATATTGAGTTGAGCTACAGTTGGCAATACGACCATATTGAGTGGGCAAGCTGTTGGGGCTTTTCTCTCTCTTCCTCTCTCTCTCTTTCCCTCTCTCTCTCTCTCTCTCTCTCTAGGGAATTGTGAAGCCGGAATTGTGTGGCCACACAAGGCTTGGATGCGAGGGTATAACTTTTCTCCAGTGCATGCAAAGCGTTCGTCGTAAAGTGGATGTCGGAATTGCAACTCGCATCCCCCTCGTCGCCTGATAATCAAATGAGTCAAGATGGATCAGCGACAGTTAGTGGTTTGCCCAAGCCCCGGAATGGCACTTGGCTAGAAGTGATTGCTCTAATGGCGTGCACGTCGGAAGTTGTGCGAGGGAGATTGCTCCTCAATTGGCCAGTGCTGAGATGAGACGAAATGGCAAGAGCCCTCGAACGTGCGTTGCAAATTAATTCGATTGATGTGACACCGCGGACGAAGGCAATTGCTTTGATTCGGGCTCTCATGTTAATTCGCCTTCTGCGTCTAGTAAACTTCTTCATAACTGCGTGGTGTCTGGAGCTATTTGCTTCATTCAGTCGGCACCAGCAGTTGGTGCAGCTGTAGTTTAGTTGGCGCCTAGTATGGATGACTGGACTTATAACAAACAAATGCATTCAGCGGTATACTGATACTGTTTTGTGCTTTCGTTTACCGCGAATACCGCAAAGTCTTGTCGAGGACTCGTTCTCGACTACATGTTTCGAACGGTCGGTGGAAGGTCACAAAATATACCTATATAGTATAGTATGTGTATAGGACGATGGAGTCTCATGTCGGAAGGTGATATTTCAAACAGAGACTCTTGATGGAAAGCAATTGTTCTGACGCTGGAACAAACAAACACTTCTTCTTAATTCATTTCTTAATTCTTCGACTGGTCCCAGAAGGACGGTCTCTATAACAGGGCTCTGACCCGGGGGTTCTTCCTTAACACACTGATAACGGATCATTGCGCAATTAACGCTAACTAGAATGCTCGAGATTATTAGAAGGTTATTTGGCGTTTCTTGTCATGGGAGTATACGCGTCATTGGTGTTTCTTTTTTCTAAAATACGTAACCGAAACCGACTTACTAAAACGCAATTTTCGCGCCACCAGGTATCACAGAACCTTGCTTAGAGCCCCGTTGCATATTCATGTTGCTGCACAGTGATTAGCACTTGCCGTACCTACGTACCTACAGAATCTAAATATCCTACGTGCGATCCATATTTGCTTGGGAACTCCGAGACGCTCCCAGGGAACGCTCGCGGCTCATCTGGTGACACTGCGGGGCAACGAGAAAAGGCGGGAGTCTGTTTTTTTCGTGACCGTTGACTTCCACTGATGACGCCTAATTGGCGACGAAATAACTGACTGGAATAATGAGCCCAATACTTCGTTGGGCCCAATCTTGTCATAGTTGGGCGATTTCCGACCTGTACTGTAATTAGTGTACGGCGGCCACGCTCAAGCGGGCAGCGTCACGGCTATACCGCAGGGGGGAGGGGAATCGCCCGTCCCCAAGCAGCACAACATCTTGGCCCAATATCGGCAATACCGGCGCCATATTCGACCAACATTCGGCCGGTATTGCCGATATTGATCCAATAGTGGGCCAATATGTTGTGCGGCTTGGGTCCTGGGCCGCGTTCACTGGGAACAACATTTGTCTCAAAGCGTCTGAGGAAAACCCAGGGAAAACACCCAGAATCATATCCGGCGCTCGGATTCCATCCCGGGTGTCACCAGTGTACAACCAGAAACGTTGGATCCCATAGAGCGAATCCTGCACCTGTTGTCTTTTTGTCTGCTTCGTTTCCTCCCTGCTGCAGGTTCAGATGAACGGCGAATTTGTGCTTGTTGCCAGTGTTAGCGGTAACCCCGGCTTTATGATTAGGAGTCGCTATAGATCAATTTTTAATGAGCTTAGCACAGGTGTATCGATGTAAACGGTATCATTTCCTTGAGCTTGAGGGGGTGGTGAGTCTCCTCAAGCTCAGGGAAATGATACCGTCCACAATTTTTGATGTCATCAGTAATGACAAACTACAAGTTTATCGTGAGATGATGAATCCGTAACGACTTTAATCAGTAATGACTTTTGATAGGTTCTCAACCTTAACACGGTTGTGGTTCTGATCGCATAAATGAGAAAGAAACTTACAAGAAGCAAGAGGCGCTAAAAATAAATAGTGCAAAGCGTATACTTTTACTTGATGAACACGATCCACTGATGAATCAGTCCAATCTATGAATCAGTGATGAACGAGGTATGCTTTTCCTTAATGTTTAAAGGAATAGCAACGCATGCTCGCGTCTGCTGGTTAGCCTTTCCTGTAGCTTATATATATATATATATATATATATGTATGTATGTGTGTATGTATGTGTACGTAACGAGGAAGAGGCCGAACTCACGCCCGTGCATGGGCATGCATTCATTAAACTGACATCGCTCGGAACGGACGTTCCTGTGTTTGCAATGAACACAGGAACGTCCGTTCCGAGCAATGTCAGTTTAATGAATGCATGCCCATGCACGGGCGTGAGTTCGGCCTCTTCCTCGTTACGTCACATACATACATACATACATACATATATATATATATTCCTGACGAAGGCGGAGCTTCCGCCGCAACGTTGACTTGCCCCTTAACTTTCCACTAGTAAATAACTCCCCCTTTTCCTACTTCCTACATCTTCGTTGTCTCCCTCAGATTTTGTTAGTACCTATATATACGAGTATCTCCCTCTCTCTCTCTTAGGTAAAATGTCGCTTTGGCGAGAGACGCGTTTTCCTGCACTAGCGGTCATGCGAGGGTCCAGTGTGGATCGTGAACAATTAGCACATTTGCACTCCGATATTAAAAACATATCAACTTATCTACTGAACTGCAATACATTGCATTCCGGTCGTTATGCGTGATACGTATGACCGTTTGGCCTAGAGAAAGTTTATCTTTTACGTTCAGTAGAAGTCTAAGGCGGAGGAAAATAAGAACAACAGCAAAAAGAAACAGAAATTTGACTGAATCACTCTAGCGTAACGAACTCGCAGTTGGACATTCAAGGCACGTTGAAACGCCTACGGTGTAGCGGGTGGTTTGTTGACGCATTAGTTGGTTGAGCCCCTATAGTTGTGTTAACCGCTCAGGTTGCTAGATGTGTCGCTATGCACCAGACTAACATATTTTGTCTTCACACTGCTTTCAAAGCCGCTAAATCTGACGACAAAGTTGCTATAACGGCAACACTGCTTACTGTTTGCATGTTTAAGAGAAATGCAGACTTATACGAGGGAAGAGGTACCATGCATGGGTGAAGTCGACGCAATCCAACCCTAATCTTGCTTTTTCATATCACGCAAAAGTAACAACATGATGCACAAAAGGAAACATATGTACATATATAGCCAACTTCTAGCTTATTATCTAATCTTAACCCATTGTTTGGCCTGCTATGGGGCTCGGATCCGTCAAGTTGTCAAAAACAACATTTTTTCCGATGTCCTCCCTTCATCGAAGCAAATAGAAAATACACAGCTATCTATCTATCTGTTATATATTTTTTCTGTTTTTTGACCCACCACATCATCATCCCATTTATATGTGTGTGTGTGTTATATTTTACGCTGCTGCTTTTAGGATTCGGCGGTTCAGTTAGCTTCGTGTTCGTCTTCAGATCTGCAGCAAAATAATTGTCGTCACCTTCTTAAACCACCTATACATGATTTTTCGTGTAATGGACTCTGTCGCGGTCACTTCATAAATGATATTATTGTTATTTATTATTTTATTTTATTTAATATGTGCCCACCGCTTTCGCCTCACAAGTGGTGCACAGTGTCCAATACAACGCAAGCAATCAAATCTAAAACTCAGTATAACGTACTAAAATATCAGGGAGATCAAATTACAATTGGAATCATGTAAACGACTCATAATCGTACGCATAGTCATTATATGGCTTTTGCAGACGCGACACAGGTGAAGTAACAGCAAGTAGGTCGACGTATAGAACAGATTTCTGGATCTGGTTTTCTCAGAGCTCAGGAAACTAACGGATAATAACAAAGAGGGACAATCAATATGCCCAAGAAGTACACGCTGCAAAAACCGTAAGTCCAGACTTGGCCGTCTATAAGACAGCGTTTGTAATCCAATGTGGTCAAGTATTCATAATACATTGCCCTCCCGATATACCTGTCGTAAATTGTGGCCGCAGCTTTACGTTGAACACGTTCAATTCGATTACATTGAAATTGAGTTAGACAGTTCCAAATGACATTAGAAAATTCCAATCTACTTCGAACATGGCTCTTGTACGGAACAAGTAGACCCTTTGGACTCGAAAATTCATGAGTAATCCGGGTAATACTCGAAAATCTCAACGCCGCACAAAGGACGGCATCCACATGTTCTCGAAAAATCAATGCATCATCAATGACAACACCCAGGTGACAAGCAGACGTTGCACGCTCAATTACATCGCCACCTACCTTATAAAGTATGAAGTTACTAATCACTGGGAATAACAACACGTTACGGGAATGCTTATACCAAGCGAGTTCGACAAAATTATAATCACATTTGCATGTCAAACTCTCAAATAAACGGAACTGCCATTGCTTATGAAGTGCTCTTTAATTTGAAGGATATCATTGGGTTCACATCTGTCTCCGAAGTCCATTTATCTTGACTGGAACGCAAATTTATGTATTTCTAATTTGGCGATTCGACACTTCGGCGATGCAGCGCGCGAAGGAAAAAAGAAAAGAAAAATGTCTTGGAGAACCTTGTATAGTGAATGTGAAGCTCCTCGCATAGCCAGCGGAATTCCTGACATTTCTTTTTTTCTTTCCATGATGTTCAGAATTCCTTTATGTGCTTCAACCTCTGAAACATTGCTTCGTCGCTTCGTTCTTTTTCTCTCCCTCATTTACTGTTTTTATTTTCCTTCTCCCGTTTTTCTTTTGTGTGTGTGCTGTCTAATCGCGCATTCGCAGCCACACCGAAAGCTCCGAAGTTAACTATGTTTTTTTTTTTCTTTTTTATTGTTGCCGCCGCTTGCATATTCTCTCGTTTCTGCGCTACGTCCTGTCTCCTTTTTCCGCCAATTCAGCAGGCCCTTTCAAAGATCCAGGGAAACGTCCCCAGAAAGGCTCCCACGCCCTTACTCACTTGTGAACTGAGCTAAAACACAAGGAAAGAATGGCCAAGAAAGGGCAAAAATAACACACGTAGTACACACACACACACACAGCACCCCCAACTCACTCTCGTCCAATTGGGAGTGCGGATACCGTATCACGTGACGGGAAGGTACGTCATCTGTTCCGCACGTGCTACGGATCTCCGTCGTGTCTTTTATTATTTACGCTGATCGTCTTTCTGGGGGCCTTCAGTAGATCAGGTGCCTCGGTGAGGTTTAAACCTCCCGGCTTCCGGCGGGCACTATAGCGATGGGTGAAGCCGGATGGTAGGCCGCATCGAGTACGTGCTCCCAGCGCACAGCAGAACCTTGTCTTTCAGATGAGTTTGAGCCGGTTCTTTAGCTTCCGATGAAGTGTAGCTGCTAACATCCTGCACAAACCGGAGGATATTGTGCCGAGATGGAGGCATCGAATCGCTCCGAGCAATGCAAGACGCGATCCCGCAAGAGGCCGTTCAGGCTCATAAGTGGATTTATCAAGGGATCAGATGGTAATGTAGTATGTTCTTTGTCAGGAAATTTATTTTCTCTTTCTTGATCGATGATATTCTCAATGCAGAGGCGTGTTGGGTAGTGCAATGTTGTTACAACCATAAACTCTATGTCGACAAGCAAAATATGCTTGTCGTTTTCGTGCAACGTCACTGTGTGTTGAAAACCCATGACTTTCTTATGAAGATTCTCTTTTCTCGTGCCGGTCCTTCTGCGACACAGATACACAAAAGGATGATTATGATGATGGTAATGATGATGGTGGACTGTTGTCCGCCATCAAGGTTGCTCCATTGCAGTCTGAAGGGTGATGATTTTGGTTAGACAACATCAGTTCATTATTGTTCGCTCGAGAGGCAGATCAAAAAGTTGTACGTGCCTACTTCTTTCGACTTGTTTAGTAATCCTGAACACTGGCGTCCCACTGTTAAGCTGCAAGCCATAATAACGTTTTGATGGGTTCGTTTGTTAGTACACAATACTGTAAACAATGCAATGGTGTGATCGACGATGCAGTCAACATCTTCTTAACAAGTCTGTTCCACAAGAAGTGCTCTAGCGAAGTGACGCTGTTGGTAACCTAACGGAAGGTGACAAGCAAATGACGGGGAACAGCAGGGAGGTCTCCTTACGACCCGCCTCACCTGACAGCCGTCCGAGTCACTCACTGCGAGGCGTTTCTCACCCAGATGCTTCGCTCGACGTGGAAATAATCAGAGTCGTCATTCTGAGGTGCACTCTGTCTTTCAAGGTTGCCACAGGAAAAGTGAATATGGCTGACGGTCCTCGAGCACCACGCCCGTCACTTTCGGTGTGCTCAGTGTCCATTTGCTTCGGGGTGAATGTTTACTGAGAAAACGAGTCAAGGCCAGGGAACCATAGGGACGTCGTTCATTGTTCACGGCTTCTGACAAGGCAGATGGGGTCAATATGGACGTCAGGAGAACTGCATGTGTTGAGGGGGTCCGTAAACTGCCCTATTGCGCATTGGGAACGGATGAGGGGATGATGATGATGGGGGAGCACTTTCAGAGATACGTCACAAACACGATACATATCTTGAGTAAACCTATTCAATTGCGTTGCAACAGCGTATTTTATTTAGTTATTGCGCCTCGCAGTAAGTTTAAATAAAAGTATTATCCACCACTTATCATCCATAACGTGACGTAATGTTTTGAAGGAACGATCTCCCCACCCGTGTAGCACTTGATTTGATAGCATGACGTCAACGACAGTTTTTTGGTTCAATCCTCGGACGTCATATCGCCGAGAGTCAACAACGGTGTCTTCGAAGAAATCATTGTGTATATATATGCACATTATTTTTGTGATTTCTTTTTCGTGAACCCATTGAGTGTGCTTCCCCGCTTCGCGAAACCCTGTGGACAAATTTGGCAAGCAGTCGACTGCCTGCGCGCTTCGGTCCGTCCTTAAATATAACAACGTCTACGTATTGTTGTCTGAGCGCCCACGGCAGGAATGAATTGTGGCTGGCCGACTCTGCGTCTCTTTCCGCTCGTTTATGGGCTTCTTGCTTCAATGTTTGAGCAAGGCAAGGCCCTTACGCCTAGGCAAGGTCTCTAGTGCCACATCGACTAACTGAACGTAGTAACTATACGTTGCTTTACTACTCGCATGGGCTGTTCAACTTGCTCGAGCGATACACGAGATGTATGTTGGTGCGCAGGTACGCAGACTAATTAGCTGCCCAGTTCACCGCATGTCGTCGTACGAAACATAACTTCGCAGGTGTTGCTTCTATCACCGCGTCGAAATAAGTATCTGTGCATGTTGCGACGCCGAATATTAGTGTCTTGCTCCGTTCGGCCGAATATTATCAACCCGAGATAGCAATTTTATACGAAGACGTCTTCTCCATGAAGGCAGCTTGTGCAGGCTACATCCAGCAGTCATTCTTAAAACCCCGCTTGTAATGTACGTGAATAAAGTAACTAAAGCTTCAATAGTAAATCAAGGTGACCTATCCTGGTCCTGTCGAGCAGTTCGTGCTCGAAGAAGGCACATGTTCTCAAAGAGGCCGTCCCTCCACAGCGTTTCATTCTGCTCTTTGTCCGCGATCCTTAGCAACATAATCGTTTGTATTTACTCATGTGGGACATACGGCAGACCTTTCTTCCTAATAACCTGCCATGTCAGAGTCCCGCAAAACGTGAAACCGTTACTTACTCCTTGGTCCCGTTAAATTGGCAGCACATCCTTCCTGGGTAGGAACAAAAGGTCTACTAATTACGGTCTGCCCGGTCGACACTACGTCATCGAAACTTTTTCCGCGTCTTTTGTACGTGTTCAATGTTCTTTTCACGCGGACTAGTCTTTCGTGTTTTTGTTTCCAAAGTTGATTTGTAGCGTTCATTTGTACAGTTATTACGTTCCTATTGTGAGCATTGGTTATTTTCAGCTACGTCGCTTAGAGGTCTTCAATGTTATTTATAGGTAACAACATTGTGCTCGTTATGTGGCGTTGCCTTGCCGGTTCGATCACGACCTCGAAGAACACGATGGAAGTTTGCACCACAGTTTATTTGCAGGGTCGTCCTAAGCTTCGGTTTCGAAGGTGATAAAGCTTGGCTGTGCGCCTGCCCCCCCCCCTCCCTCCCCATTTCTTCGGACAGCTGTTACTCACAACGTTCTTAGCTAACGCAAACGCTTGCTTTGTCCCGTGGTATGACAGCACTTACGTGTGGTCTTCGTCGATCTGGTTCGAGTTCTTAATTGCTCTGTTGCTTCGCCCCATTTCTGTTACTGTGGGCCTCAGGCAAACCGCTCTAGAAGTGCGTCGTGCGAACCGAAAACGTTGTTACATTAGAGTCATTAGGAATAGGATCAGTATAAATGTGGAACTGGTGTACCATGCATTCATTATGCACGTCAACTATGTAGCCAAGTGTGCTGGGCATGGCTTTAGATTATCACCTTGTCTGAAGCAGACAAAACAATTTTATTTTGTTTCTGCTTTGACCGGCAAGTGCCTCATTACATAACCGTTACTAAAAGGTCTTTAGGGTAAAAAAAAAAAGGAAACCTGCCGGTAAATGCTGATGGGTGAACCAGACACAAGTACGTTCTCCTGTGCCCTTGCGATTGTTTATTTTGTACTTTTCCTGCACATCAAGTAATACAACCCCCCGTCTATCATATTACGGTCGTTTCGTAGCGATGCAAAGTAATTTTGACCTTTGCGATATTTTTTCCACTCCAGTCCACATTCCATGAGGTGCCACTGGAAGCTAGATACAGTCAGTAGGCCGCGTACATCCGGAATGTCACCTTTCTATGTGCTAGGCTGTCAACAAAAACAGCAGCAAATAAGTAATGACGATGTAGTGGGATGTTTCGGCGCTGTCAACATTTATTATATTCCTATCGGAAAAACTACACGCAGTAACTGGTGGAAATACTGTTTTGTGACTGCTTCCGATGCATCCTCCATTGAAGGTCTTCAGGGCGGGCACTGAGGCGAAGTTTACTAACGTGCCATGACCCCCCGTGTTATCAGTGCACATACAAAGTTGCGCATACGAAGGTCGTGGTGATGGTGTGAACCACTTGCCGTTGCTGGTCTCACAGTTGTGAGCATGCAGCGTCACGACTGTAGCTACAAGGTGAGATGAGATGATGGGGAGATGAGAGTGTGAGAGATGATTAGGATCAATGCTTGACGGATATACTCCAATTCCAATCTATGAGACGTTCAAAGACTTGACCAAGCACATCATAACGGTCTCCAAGCTATCTAGCCCCGTTTCACGAAGGAATCGTTCTTGCAGTCTGCTAGTCCCTTAGGATGCGCTTTATGGTCTTATGCTGACGACAGTGCTTGCCGTTAAGGTCATCCACGGACTCAGTTTTGTGTAGCAGCAATTGCTGAGTGCTGACCCAGTTCGCAACCTCTGAAGAGATTTCTTTGGATGTTTCTTGGGAGACCTAACAGATATAGATCCAGTCGACGATTTAACGCAACATCCTGGAGTGCCCCGATTGAAGTATAGTTCTCTGATAAGTGGATGACCGTGCGTCTATCACTGTCCTCCTGGGTTGGTAAGGACGGGCTGCAGTGACGTGAGTTGCAGTCGCTATACTTTGTCGTCATGTTCATGGCTGCTGATCGCAGCGTGTGAGGGAACCCACTGCAGGGAGATTTCCGCGCCACGAGGTGCCTGTGCAGCACACACTTCCGAAACAGTGTGGTAGCTATATGCTGTCACACGTCGGGTTTCTTATTTTCTGGATTTTCGCAGCTTCAGTCATCGAGGACGACTGCCCAATGAATACCCTTGACCTGTGTCGTCGCAGCAGCTGCGTACAGTGTAGCCAGACGTTCAGCAACTGTGGACAAGACAACACAGAGGGACAGGCGTGGGCGGCAGTTATGCCCCTACACATATATGAGCCCCATTTCCGAACCTCCCCGACCTCGGTATAGCTCAATCGGACATGTTTGGGCTTCCAGAGCGCAAGGTCGCAGGTTCGATCCCGGCCGAGGACCGTAGCAATGTGGGGGAATGTAAACATTGCTTCCAGCACCGTGTGTCGGAGATTTCCGCCGCACGTCAAAAGAACCGCAAGTGGTCGAAATCATACGCAGTCCTATACCCTGCGGCACTTGCAGCATGTCGCCACCCAAATATAGGCTGACACACCTTATGGCTAAACCTACCCCGATTACCTATAGAGCCTCGATTGCCGTGATGCGCCCCCCACCGAACTTGCTGTCTCCACGAAGACTCCAGGTTTTGTTTTTGTCGAGTCATAATCCAACACTTCATACGATCGCTTCATCACGTTTCTCACAATAGCCAAGATCCCGCCACTGATGTAGCACCTAGCACTAGCACTAGTGAAGCGAAAATCTCCATCTTATTTTTTCTTTAAATCAATCATGTAGCGCCTGCGCCACCTTCGTGCAATGCAGCATGTACGCGTCTGTTTCGAAGTGCACCGCATAACGCCATTGCAAGTCCTGTTAGTGATTCATCTATCAATTTAATATAAACACGAAGCAGGTACGCTCCGCTCGACAGGTCGTTCATTACAGATTTATCGTACATACTTTTTGTCCGCCAGCACCGTCTATTACGCTAAGAGGGCAGAACCGGTTAATGTCACTCAGGTGCTCTTCAGAGCGTGTAGTGGAACATCGCTGCGGGTGAAGGAACCTGTCGAACGTCATGGCGGAAGGAGTTGCACTTTAATAACGCTAAGAAGAAGGTGCTTAACATTAATGTGCGTTGAAACGTTCCTGGTGGCCACTGCCATCAGGTGCTAGAAACTCGACATAGTGAGCGCGTGTACACTGATTGTATTGCGTTTGCAATATGTATGGGTGCATGTATCGTAGTAATAGAGTAGAATAGAAGTAGAAAGACAAACAAATGAAAACGTAGGTCGCACTGGTGCGACCAGCTGTTCCATGACGCTTGATGTGTGAAAGCACTGAATGATTTAAAAGATTACTTCAGCACGTATCTCCTTGAGGTAGTGCGCCAGGGTACACAGCGCAGGTTGTTGGTGTTGCTTTGGCGAGCTCCCCAGTACCCAGTAGTTTTTGGTCCGGGTGACGGTTATTGTTCTGTTCGAAGTAAATCTTCCGCAATTCTGGTGCTTGTCACAATTAGTCGGACAAAACTTTTAAAATGCCGCTTTAAATTTTGTTTCATCGAACACATAATATTCCACTCAGACACGTGCTTGGGATTGCACGTGAGCACAGAACTTAAAGGAGATTTCGTACTCCGATTCCAGGGGGAAATCTTCTCTTCTGCATCTCTCTTACCCTGCTTCCTACTCCATTTTCACTTTCCTTCCCTCCTAACTCGATCGTAGGCCGAGCGTGGCACACATGCGGTCGATTTATTCTAATGCTCTTTGAAATTGAACGGAATGGAAATGGGAAGAATTAAAAAGACGCGTTAGCCGACGAAAGCTGGGGGCAGTCGAATTCAGTACTTTCGTCTTATAAAAGAGCTTAAAACTGCACCTCGATAACCGACAACGAACGGCAAAAAAGAAAAAAGAAAGCCACACAAAGCGTATCCTGTTGATTGATTGATTGATTGATTGATTGATTGGCAAAAGAAAAAAACTGAGATGTTAGACCCAAACCACTCGGGTCATATCCTGTTGGAAACAACTCGGTTGAGTGTTCCTCAAGGCGTTCCACATGCTTCCAATAGATATCTGAGCCCTTAAACCACTATTTTAAAATTTACCTAATTAATCACTCGGGCAACTGCTCTGCTCTATACTTGTGGCGTTGTGGAAGATACGGAACACATCATTGTGTCATATACGAACGACACTGTGAAGCCCTTCGCCTTTTGCAGGCGTAGTTTGCTGCACTGTACAGCAGGCTTTCCCTAAAGTACTTGTGCCGTGGCATCCCTAAGTAAGGCATCGACCATTAGGCGCAGCGGTAAAATATTTCCCGCGCGTCGAAGCGGGCAAATGATTTCGACACGCATGGTGTCAACGCAAAACAATGAACCGTATAACGGTGACCTATCTTGCATACCCGTGAACTACTTTATTCACCTAGTAATCATTTTTGGCTTGTACATTGTTTATGCTGCCAATACATCGTCATCCCTGCCAACCCCTGGTGGTCTGTGTTATGAACCAGTAACAGAGCTAGAAAAATATTTCGGGAGCGGCTCTATGGGGAGAAGGATATTACCCTCGCTTTGCCTTTCCTAAATGCACCACTAAGTGTACTATATCGGTGGGGAGGGGGTTTGAACCCTCGAACTCCCCCTCCCCCTTCTTTATCACCTTTAGCGGTACAAGCGAGCTGGAGTGGCCGGCACTAACTTGTGTAGTCACAATCTCCAAATAATTTTTTAATGAAATCAAATTCAGTGAAATCGAATCGAGATAAGTCAGTTAACAGGAGCGACTAGGTGGTGTCAGAAGTTTAGAAATGATCTCACAGCGCAGCTATCCGCGCACTGAAAAGCTCTTAGCATGAGCTGGATATTGGACTTCATCTCCATAGTTCAGTCGGAATCCACCTACCCCCAGCTGTTACGTTAATGGAAACGCTTCGCGTTCGCGAGCAACCCCTGAATTAAGCGCCAACCACAACTGTATGAACTATCGCGTAGGCGTTTGTCTGGTACTTTTTGTAGAGTCATCTGTATCAACATCTCCACTTTAGGTTCCCACTGAGAGCGTGCTATAGGTCCTCGAAGCTGGCAAGCGTCTGACAGCAGCCAGTCCGAGCGTGGGTTGGTATATTGCCAAGGCGATAAGGTGTCGTTGTCAACTTCATCAGCAGAGACGCTCCTTCCTTGTTGATCGTGAGAAAAACTTTCTCCGCTTCCACACATGGCGCTCCTCGGTGTGCGTGGGATACGGCGACAGCGAGGGCACTATAGGGGGTGCTCTAAAGGGCGTATTCAATGGTCATGGTAGATCTTCAGATATCATTCAATCGGCGCACCATTTCCTTTCGATTGAAGCTTGTTCTTCTCTCTCTCTCTCTCTCTCTCTCTCTCTCTCTCTCTCTCTCTCCTTTCTTATTCGTATAGTGACCTGTATGCCATATCGCATGGAGCGCTGAGGTTAGGAGGGAGAAACTTGTTTTTCATTTCGCAGCTATTTATACCGACATGTTTGCGGATGCTCCTACGCTGCGACTGTGTCCTAAGCTTGTTAACGTTCTACATTTTGTCCTAATTGCTTGTTCAGGCTGGGCTTTTTCTTCCTGCTTATTAAGCTGTCGTCTTCTGTAATTTGGGTGATAACCTGTAGTACACGATAAACTTGAATAAAGAAAGTTGCATACTTAAGCACCCAGAAAGGGACGATGTTCTAAAGAGAGCATCACGGCACGATGCAAAAAGCTGTGAAACCGCGACAATGTTTTTCCATTTACGTCCTCCACACATTTGTTTCTAACGGGACATAATAGAGTTATCAACAGTAGTAAAGCTCTGAAAGGAGCAGGGAAATATTCCTGCATGAATTTTTTTCGGCTCATTTATAGTTTTCACTTCTTCTTCTTCTTTTTCTTTTACGGTTGCGGTGTTGTCGAACAAACAGCATTAACTTTTGTGCAGGTATGAAATGACTAGAGTCACCAAATAAGCTACGCTTCCGAGTATCGACACTGAGGCAAAAGGGCGCCATGTTGTTCCCGTTTGACATCCAGCGCCATCCATAGAGTGCTCTTCGAAGTGTTGTCTTCTTCCACTGGCGAACTTCATCTTCGTCTATTTCTAGTGCCAAAGTAGAGACCCCCTGGAGGTCAACGGAAACAACATGGCGGCTCGAACTCGCCCTTTTGCCTCCGTGACGATACTCTGAAGCGTAGCTTATTTAGTGACTCTAGAAACGAGTAGCGCATCCTTCCTGTGGCACGCGCGAAAGGCGCCTGCTCTGTGCACCCCCTAGAAAGCGAGGGATCCACTCCTTAAAGGAACCTGTAAGTGAACGAGGGAAGAGGACGTCAGTTCGTGACGTTCGCAGTTCCCATGGGAGGACCAATCAGGTGACTTGTGATGTAAACGGAGTGGCCGTAGCAGTAGCAGACAAATTTTCGGTGGCCAGTGAGAGCTTACGGCTACTTCCCAAGCAGGTCCTTCTCTCGGTTTTGTAAATTTGATTGCGCAGTGACGATGTACCGCACGGCGAAAATATTGAGCATGGTTGCTCGTGATAAACAGCTTGATGAATGACGTGGGGCTTCGAGCCATGTTAAATTTCACCCCGTTGCCCCTTTAAAATCCTACTACAGTCACTAATAAGTTTTTCCCCTTCTCTTCGTTAAGATCCCCGCACTGTCCGCAAGATGATGGACGAACTGGTGGTGGGCCCCCCCGCCACGCGCTGCCCGACGTGCCAGGTGCCTTTCGACAAAGGAAAGAGACGACGGATCATCGAGGAGTGTGGCCACGAACGATGCTACTACTGCATGCTCAACTCGGACGGCGCAGGTTGTTCCTTGTGCGCCGCAGAAGGTGAGTGTTTCTTGCCCTCCTGTGTTGGAACATTCATTTAGTTTTCGTGCATCTTATTTTTTGTTAGCTGCGAAAATGTCCAACAATTCTGCCAGGACTCGACTGAAGACCAATGGTCATTTCACTACGTTTATGCAGACAAGAAGCCCACAGTGCATAGGTAAGCCGGTCTGTGTTCAGAGATATCCGTGGTGCTTAAATTTTTCGATTTTTTTTTAAATCCCTGAATAGGTTCGCCGGTTATTCCAGGCGTGGCCAGTCCAAGGGCTAGCCATGTTTCATGGAAGGAAAGGAAAACAGTGCGACCTTCCACTGTTAGTGTGGACAGTCATGCTACGTTCATCGGTACGTATCATGCGCGGTATGGTATTACTCAGCTCTAGAACAGTCTACGTCAAAATGGGCTATGTTTCTGTTTGTTTTTCTTGGTTGAGGGCGCGTAAGACTTATGTCACCATGGTTAGCAGGCATCCGCAAGTTGTTACAAGTTCTCAAGAGCTGAACTATGTCACAGGCATGTTCTCTTATTCCTTTGTCTCAACAGACCTGGCAAAGGTTCAACACTGGCCAATGAATATGGTTCGCAAAATAAAATCGCTGTGGACCATGGGTAAATATGGCTCCTTTAAGTTGTGTGCATTTCATTCCGACGAGAGCATGCCCGTAGGTGATGACTAGGATCCTCTCATTTCACGGAATGCGCCTGGCATGTCGAGACTTGCCCTGCATGAAAAAAAACTTTGTGCTCGAGGAATGATGGGCTCATCCCAACCAGTTTAAGAAGTAGTTCATATAGGGTCTCGCGTTTTACATTTCTCGGGACGAATTGTCATGTTCCGTGGAACACCAGGAATAATAATCTGCCGGCTCAGATCTTCACACCGTCCATGCCTGAAATGATATTTGATTTTTAGTAGCAGTCTTACAACCGCTATTATTTGTACCGCGTCAAGGGGTGCCGATCTATGAGTCAATAGTGTTTGGCATGCGATAAGTGACGCAAACACATGTAACATGAAAAAGAGCATGCGGTTATTACACATAAGACACAAGTAAAAAGAAACTCTCCAAGAGTCCAGGAGACTTTGAGACCAGTCATGGATCTATGTCTGTGCCATACCCGCAGAGCACGTGAGCCATTAAAGCTCGCCTGTCGCGTGCGTATTTGACGGACAGACTCAGTGAGGTCTCCAGATGTCACGCATTTGTGTAGCAGCCCAGTGGTATTCGATACGAACTGCCCACTTGATGTGAGCTGAAGTACCGGTACATGAAGACAGTGTCCAACTTAAAAAGTCCTGTTACAGGCACTAGACACTATAGGCAGAGGAACGCCGGCGGGACGACGCGCGCTTCTTGTCGCGTGTGCGGCCATACCGATAATTGCCGCAATGAGTTTGCCTGCGTTTCATATTCATCGAAACAATGCATGCCTTGGCTGTAACTTCTATATTCTTCGCCGAAGGAAGCCCCTCAGCAGCGTACGCTGGCATGATCTCTCCACATTACTGACTACACTGAAGTTCTTTCTGCACGCCAGGGGACACTAACCTTGTAGACTTATGATCATATGGAACCATTTCTCGCACTTTGACGATGCTACAGTGCTTGTGTGTGTATTACACTTCTTCAAACGAAATTTGGTTCGTTGGTTGGCACTGGTAAGGAAAACAACAAGAACAACCCCAATAATCACTGCAAAAACGACATCTATGCTACTCTCATAGCTTTTTTTTTCTTTTTTATAAAGACGCCCTGTACGTATACGAATTTAAAGACCGCGGTGGAAAGTTTGACCGCATATACTAGAGACAATTTATACTGCCGAGTTCCGAATATTGCAAACTTTCACAATGTTCACATCATCATCATCCATTCATCTATGTTGTTGTTGTGGTGGTTGTAACGAGACCCCATTCATGTGGGCAGCGTCACGACCGTAGCCACGACACAGCCAAGTAGTCATCTAATGAGTATCATACCGCGGGATATTCGTTAGTTCCCTTTGTATCAAGAGGTCATGACCTCAGGGTTATTGGAATCACGAACTCCCTTCGTGCTTTTTTTTTTGCAAATTTTTATTCTGTATAATTCTGTTCATGGAGCTAGGTCACAAGTGAAGGTGATGGCTAAATTAACTCCAGAAATTACGTCGTTGTCCACTTAAAAAAGCTGGACATTGAAGGGGTTGTGTCACTTTCGTAGATATGTGTTTACAAGTCCCAAACGTCACCACACCAGCACTGGACAGCTGTTTCGGCCTTCTTGGGACTCTTCGTAGGTGTGGTTCATTACATCATGCACACATTGTATTACACATTAGAGTATTGAGAAAAAAATTGGGGCGGGCTCAGTCGTGTCCGAGCCGTAGTCTTTTACATGAAAATGTCACGATGCCTCATTCCTTTGCGGGATTTTAGTGAATGCAATACACGTTTTTTTCTCTTTTTTTTTTATTCAAGAGGGTGAGGGCTCGCTTTGCCCACAGTCGAATTTGCCTCCGCCACTAATCTTCTTCAGTGCTCCCGTAGCTCTTTCGATCGCTCGATGCTGGACTTTGGGGGCGTTCTGTGTTGCTCTCGAGGCGCCCTTTCTTCTGGTTGCCGTTTCATTCGTATTTTAGTTTCATATATGCCGACATTCTGGAAACCTTTTGGTATTTGAACTTTGCAAATTTATAAGATTTTGGTTATTATCATTGAAGCCGATATCGCTTAATGTCCAGGTAGAACCTCACAAGCGCTTTCCAATAACACCTTGACCGGCGTCCTAGCTTCACGCGTTCGCGAAATAGGCTGCTCGCAAGGTACGCGTACCCCTATATTTCCGTGTCTCTCGCACATGCACGCTACACCCAGAGATTGCGTCAGCCGCCGCAATTACCTTGTTAGCTAGAATCCTACACATGTAAGCTATCTAAATTTATCCGGTTGGTTGCTATCGGTATATTATTAACCGGGCTACCGCGTCATGAAATTCTGCATAATTTCGTTGCACCGTAAATTTTGACCCGGCGACCAAACCGAACGTTCAGACGTTTTCACGTCAAAAAGAATTATTTTTATACGTGTCGTACTTAGCGAGATGTAAACCCACACGTGCTCGAAGCTCTGACATCAGTGCTCGGCCGATACCCGTTAGTAGTAAGCACGTGACCTCTCCCGCGCTTCCTCATTGGAAGAGACTCCTGCCGTGGCGTCAGAGGCGCATCAGTTTCGGTTTTCCTGGCGCCGGTTTTATACGCGTCTAACCTCCCCGTTGCGGTAAAACTTGTAATGCAGGATCACATGATCGCAAATAATTGCATTTTACATTTATCCGGAATAACTTGAGACGAAGTGTCGCAACCCCTTTAAAGGAACCTCCAAGTCCGCATGCGCGCTGCAACACATACAGACAGCCGTTGGATGGCAGCACATCGAGTGACAAAAAAGAAAACAAAGAAAGTAAAACACATAACTGTCTTCTTCACCCACCTGCTATCGTCTCGTGCATTCGAAGGGAAGATTAACTCTTTGGTCGGTTTCTGTGGTGCAGAAGACGAGCCTTCGCCACACCATCCACCCTTAGGCAATGCCCCTGCGGCTCCAACTGAACACCTGTACACCACACGCCTGGGCCTTCTGCTGCTGGGCGATGGAACTCCGGTGTACAACGAAGCCCCCAACACTGGCAACCACAGTAGCCACAGTGGAGGATCTTTCGCCAGTGTATCTTCGTTGGCCAACAGTGATCTCAACATGGCTGGCTCGACCAACACCAGCCCAATATCTACGCTCACCGGTGCGTCCCCCTCTAGTCTACGTGTGGTTAACATTATATTGTTGTATTACTCTGCATTACAGGTTCCTCCGAGGCGGAAGCCATGAGTATTATGAGAGGTTCCAGTAGAGAACAGAGCTCCGACAGTGTGGCTTCTTTAATGAGCACTAGTTCTTCGCCATCTCCTTCTCGCCGAATGCCTTTTCAGCAGAGTAAGTATTCAGCAGCCGTAAATAGCTCAGTGCGTCTCGAGCTTACTGTCTACACTTGCTGTCAACATTCACAGGCTTATTTTCATTGGAATGTATCATGCTCTTTTGCAGGAAATAATAGTGTACCCAACAACAGACGGGGTACATTAATTAATTACTCGGACAAAACGAATACCCTTGGTCATGGAAGAGGTAAGAATGACATTTCACATATTCATGTACATACCTCTGTACCTTGGTACTGTGCTTATTGTGCTGTGCTGTTTTTAGTTTATACTTCAATATATATATCCATTCATTCATGAAACTGTCTGCGTGTTACAGGTGGTCATGTACAGTATAAAATTGCACCTCAACCTGCTTTGAAGCCTCTGTTCTTTGAAGTCCCTCAGGCAGAAGTTGATCCCGTATTTGTCGGCAGGCAGTGGCTTTTCAACGAAATCGAACAAGTCAGTGTCATTTCCAAATTCTACAGATATTGACGGTAGCCTGTAGCTAATGTCTTCTATATCTCCATTTTTCAAGGAATTGCGAAAAGATTGCAATCGAGGTGTAGTGTTAGTGGGATGCCCTGGGTCCGGAAAAACAGCTACGATTCTCCAATTGGTTGACTACAGTGTATTTGGCCGTAAACGAGAAGATGTCACGTACAGCACCATCGGTTAGTGTGAGATTGCTTCCTGAGCATTTAGATTTCCTTAGAGAACTTAAAGAACCACTGAAGAGCTACTAATACTTCGCATTTTTCGATAGGGCTTCACTACGGGGACACGAGCCGTATGACCTTGAGTAGCAGCAACTCCTCCTCCATCTACCAAACCCGAGCCTCCGTCAACCAAGAAGTGGCACGTCTACTAGGCGGTCATGTAGTGGGCTACCACTTCTGCCAGGCCGATAACAGCGCCACCTGCCATGTGCCCGAATTTGTTCATAGTATCGCTGCACAACTATGTCAGGCTCCCCAGCTGGTTGCGTATCGCGATCTTCTTCTGCGTGAAACAATGTAAGAGCTAACTGACATATACCCGATATGTTTGATGTGCTCACTCGTAAACCAGGATCGTAAAATGCCAGGAGCATGCGGCGACGGCGAGTAACATGACGGTCGTAAGAAGGTTAAGTGCGACATGAAATATTTCAAAAACTCAGAACAGTTCTTTATATATTGTCGCTTTTTGTCGAGGTATTTCGTCATGATACATTTTTTAGGCCCAACGCGCAGGTTCCTATTCTGTTCCGTCTTAGTTCCAATATAGTCGCTTTAAAAGAATTATAAAGAGATGCTGCAGTAAGGCTTTGCAAATGTTGAGTACGGCATTGAAGCCGCTACTCTATTCCACATGTGAAATAAGACCCGCTGCCAATGCCACCAGGATACAATGCTTACTTAATGCAAAACTGCTTGCACGAAGATACAAAAAGTGAGGATGTCGACTAAATCGCTGCAGACGATTTCGAACACAAGCCTTCAGTGGCTATCAGTGCCTGCCCATGCAGCTGGTGTCGGCTTGTCTCCACAGAACCTTAATTTTTTAGTCACGTCGTTTAAGCAATCAGGCTTCTTCTCTAGGTGGAGTGGCAAACGTGCTTCCCCTGCTGCCGGGGTCGCAACGTCATGGTCGTACCGTGTACCGCGACGTGTACCGCAGAAGCCTTTCATGGCCCTTTGCTGCACGTGCCGCCACATACGTGCGTACGGGCGCCTCGCGCGCAGTTCTGTTCCGGTCACTATACAGCATGTACGTTGAATGTTACACAGCGTTGCGCATGGTTCTATATAGAGTCTAATTGTACTTGACTTCTGTAGAGTCTCATTCTACTACTGCTGTGAAGGAGAGAAACTTTCACCGAGTTTTTGCATCGTCCCTTCATATTTTCAAAGCTTCATCATTTATTTCTTGCTCACGCTTATGCGCTTTTCTATTTTGCTATTGATCATAAAAGGTCAAAATTAGAATTGAGACATGTCAATGTTGTCGGTGCCTCTGCAGGTACCAGGATATGCTGAGCCCTCGTGCTTGCCACGAAAATCCCCACAATGCTCTGGTTAAAGGGATACTTGAGCCCCTCCAGACTCTTAGGCAAACCGGCCGCATTCCGAACACCAGTTGTCTACTTGTCGTGGACGCGCTCAACGAATCGGAGCTCCATCGTCCTGACTACGGAGACACGATCACTTCGTTCCTGGCTAAGCATATCACGAGGTTCCCATCCTGGCTAAAGGTAAGTGTACGATGATATCCGTATCAATCTGCTGACAGGTTCTGTGACGTCTGAAACACGCACAATAGAGGGTGGGGTGGGAGGGGGGGCGTCAAAACTGTTTCTGCACTTTAGCCTGGCACTTTATCAACGGAACTCAATTACCAGCTCCCGTGGCATAGTGGTTAGGATGATCGCTTTCCACGCCGAGGGTAGGAGGTGAGACGGGTTCGAATCCCGGCACCGGCTCTGCTGTCTGAGGTTTTCCCTGGGTTTTCCGAAGACTTCCCAGACGCATGTCGGCACAGTTCCCTCTGAAGTCGGCACAGGACGCGTACTAACCCCCGTGTCCCCCACTCCTTCCTGCTGTCCTCTCTCCATCTATCCACGTCTGTACGCCGCTCATAGCCACAGTTGCCTCGTGGCGCTAACACGGAATTTAAAAAAAGGGCACTCAGTTTCCTTGATTACAGGCGCATATGATGCCGCCATAAAACGGAAGCTCAATGTTCATTGTCTTCGTTTATTTTGTTCGTTTTCGGTATTTTGAAATTATTTAATTATTAATTAATTATTTGAAAATATTTCGCGACGTCAGTTCCTGGTTTTTTTTTTTTTTTTTTTTTTTTCACAGCAAACTTGTGTATCAACCTGTGTTTGCGATGGGCGGAGCTAAACACACGCACATTTACAGAGGGGCAGAGCTGCAGCATACTCTCGCGCAGGTTCTTTGTATAAAGCAGGTGCAAATAAAAAGGGAATCTCGCAGCATGAGCTCTCTTGCTCATCGCAATGCACACCACGTTTCTCACATGTTGCGTTTCCGCCCATCGTAGAACAACATCCAATAGCGCGGGGGCAAAGTCTCGTGCCACAATTATTGTATTCAAATGAAGCCTCCAGTGATGACACCACATTTTGACGAGAGCATAGCTTGTTTTTCTTGTTGTATCAACAAAAAAGTATGATTTGCGTCCGTACATACGCAACACAAACTAATTCGTCATCTCTGTGTTCATGTAGATGGTCGTGACGGTGAGGACTGCGTTCCAAGACATCACACGCCTTCTTCCTTTCCACGAAGTTTCCCTCGACCGAATTTCAACGAACGATCACTTGATGAGAGATCTCATTGGTTATGCCCTGCTCCGCATTGATTCCAGTCCAGCAATACGCGCCAATATCACAATCAACAACGGAAAACAGGAGGGATCGACATATACGAGGTAATGTCGCGTGTAGCGTTGCTTAATATCTCCTGTTTCCTAACATGCGTCACCTTCACAGGTTTTCAAGTCATCTGGCGAACCTAAGTAAAGGCTGCTTTCTGTACATGAAGCTCACATTGGATTTGATAGAGAAGGGCCATCTGGTGGTCAAGAGCAGCAGTTACAAGGTTCTCCCGGTCAGCCTGAATCAAGTGTACCTGCTCAGTTTCAACCTCAAGTTCACAACCACGAGGTCGTACGAAAGAGTAAGCTTGCCCCTTTAATTATTCTGCCTGCGAAATTAATGCTACCACTATGCGAACCATGCGAAGTATACAGTGAGAACGTCTATTACAGCGACATTTTCGAAACTAAAACGCTATTGAAAACATTTGCAGGTCCAAAGCATCCTTCAAGTATGCATGGCGACTTTGACACCCCTTCAGCCTCATGAGTTGTACCACAGCGTGAATGCCGGGCTTGTTTGCGATCCAATAACGTGGCCGGAGTTCCAGCAGAGATTAAACGTCTTGACTGGTGCTCAATTTCTCATTCCAAGGCAGGACAACACGTTGATGTTGGCTCATCCATCATTGAGGGAATGGCTACTCAGAAGGGAGGAAAATGAGAGTACTAAGTTCCTCTGTGATATTCGGTATGTTTTCCTGATCGCTTGATAGCGATAGCTGGAAGTGTGACACCCGATGGCCTCATGTCAGAGGTCTAATGGCCATATCTTATTTCAGATCAGGGCATGCTTCCATAGCATTCCGGATGTCCCGCATCGAATCTCCGCTTGACCCGGAGCAGCTTCTCGCGCTAGGCCATCATATTCTCAAGGCTCACATCTATAAGAACATGGGAAAAGGCTTGACATCTGCCTGCAAACCAAGAGATCTTCAGGCACTGTGGGTCTTCCACAGCACCGATAACGTGTCTGCAGCACTGGCTTGTCTTCCCAACACGTACAGCCCGAATGTGAAGGCAACTGTCAAATTTTGCTTTATATTTATGCCATGTGCGATGGAGTATGAAAGAAGGAAGTCACTGGAAAGGTTAACCAGGCTGCAGGACTCGAACCCAAATCTTCTGGAATACCGGTCCAGGGCTCTACCAATTGAGCTAAGCTAGCACGCCTCCCGAGTCTCTTCCAAGGGTAGAGCCCTGGACCGGTAATCCAGAAGATATTGGTTCGAGTCCCACAGCTGGCTAACCTTTTCAGTGACTTCCTTCAGTGCACCGTGCTGATATTAGTCATAAATTCCTTTAGGTCAGCCGTCTGTTGCTCCTGTCTCAAGCCGACCCAAATGCTCGAACCCCCTGTCTCAACCGTGCGCCCATTCTTATGGTAGCAGCTCACGAGGGCTTTGCAGACATGGTAACGTCCCTCCTGGATTTCGGAGCTGACGTTAACGCAGCATCGGACATTGGATGCACGGCTCTCTGTATGGCTAGTGAGCGAGGACATCTAGACATCGTTAAGCAATTGTTAGCTTGCGGAGCACGGGTAAATATAACCTGCTAAATTTCTGAACGACCTTACAATTTATACTCTAACCTTACTCCTCTAGATTGACCACGTGGACAGTAAGGGTCAGTCAGCCCTAGCATATGCAGCGCAGAGTGGCCATATTAAGGTCGTCTCCCACCTCGTGGGTTGTAACTGGCCCGATGACTTTGGTGTCGCCCTGGGACTGAGGAGCGCTGCCCAACAGGCTCTCATTGCAGCTTCAATGTCTGGCCATATCAAAGTAAGTAAAGTGGCTCTACAAATACATAACACATAAACTCGGGAACATATTACGTGCGGTATACGTTAACGCGCTCCTGATGTGCTTTTAAAGTGTGAGTACTGGTGCAGACGTTAGTGACCGTCAAAACAGTTCTTTCTCGCTGAAAATCCATCGGGGAGTGCTCCGTTAGATGTGCCGTCCGTAACGCCGCCACCTCGTCATCCAAACATACCCTTCAAGAGAACGTGACGGTTACGCCACCGCAGCTTCACCGTCAGTCTCCTTTTCATCAGTGACATGGCCGTGCCACATGCCACGTGCGACATGCCGTCCACTCGTTGGTGGTAGCCAAGGTCGTTCTCCGAAGCCAAGGTTTTCCGGCAGATTTTCCAGACGAATGTCGGCACAGTTCCCCCTGAGGTCGGTCCAGGACACTGAGCTAAGCACTAGGACGCGACTAACCAACCTATTCCCCGCTCATTCCTACTGTCCTCTATCCATCTGTCCACGTCTGTACGCCACTCACAGCACAGTTTCTTCGCGGCAAACATGGAATCAATAAAAAAAGTCTGCCTTTCCCACCGTCCATGACGAATCCCGGTAGCAGTTCTTACAGTGATCGTGGTGGCATCGTGCAGTGTGCGACTATTGCAGTGTGCGTTAAAAACGTCAAATAAACGTTTAAAGGTGTATATGCCGCTCTTGCCACGCACTCTAACCAGCGCTGATGCGACGAAAAGGACGAAGCATGCGACCGGCAGGAATGCCGTGAAGCTAGCGCGAGATGCATTGATGGTCATATGGACATAGACATAGATTACAATAGATATGTCATACGATAGCATACAAAACGTGAAAATGTATTTTTTTAACGCGACAGAAAGTATTCTCTATATACGAATTTTATCAAGCATTGATCAGAGCTGCCGGCAATTTGTCACAAATGCCTCATTCTGCAATATAACAGTTCTCAAACTTACAGGTTATTCGTGGTCAAGAAATGCAGGTTGTACCCCGCAAAGAACCATATGACTACACACTGTAAACTATATTCTACATTGTTGAAAGGTGAAAGTCACATCCGAAACGAACATCGTTTGATATATTGTTGATATCCCCTAGTCTCTGGTTTTCGTTATGGATATTGTTTGCTGATGGACTTTCAGCATCTTGTAACGACTTGCTTCTTGTTCGCATTGAGGAAGCATCAGCGAACCCTGGTCAACCACCCGTTAGTTTCTATGGACGCATTTAAGTTCTCACTAAATGTTGCTTTTGTGCCTTAACTGGAAGCACACCTGGGAAAAGAATAACCTCATCTCATCAAATGGGCTCATTGAAAACGAAGTATTCCACTGACGCATGGTGCTATGTTCTTTTTCTTTCTCCTAATAGGTCTGTGATTTTCTATTGGACATGATCGAAGTGCAAGTCAACAAACAGGATGACTTCAGTGGGCACACCGCCTTGACAGCAGCGAGCCTTGCAGGACACAAAGACCTGTGTACACTTCTGATGAGTAGAGGAGCGTCCTTGTTAGTAAAAAACAACAACGGAGAGCCTCCGCTCTGCTGTGCCGTTGCGGAGGGCCATTGGGCTGTGACCGAGCTTCTCCTGTGCCACGCGAAGGTTCTGGAGCAAACAGAGAGTCATGGAAGAACCGCTCTTATGTTGGCAGCCGCTGAAGGACACATCGGTGTTCTTGAACTCTTGCTAGCAAAAGGTAACTTTGACTCTGTACTGACCAGGGCCGTATTCCCAAACCATCCGCAACTTCGCCCTCAGGGCGCCCGTAGCCCAGGGTTCCTTGAAGACGAACATCCCCTGAGGGGAGCATACGTTTCTCGAACGTAAACGTGCGCGCCCTCAGCGAAGGGCTGGGGGGGTCGGGGGGCTCCAAGGGGATTCGGCCCGATTCCTCGTAAAATGAGGCAGAAGCGCATGCGCAGGTCCCCGCTTTATTTCCGCTTCTGGCGGCTATCGTCTGCTACATTGGTATCGCCTGTTCTGCTTGCGTTTGGCTTGCGAACTTCATGTCAATATTGTGTTCCGATGTTGTACAACTGTTGGGTACTTCGGATATGATTTGTACCCATCTCGTCATCGTCTCTTTATGTATGGACGCGATCCATGCATGAAATCGCACATGTCCTCCATGTTTGTTTCGAGGCGAGCGTCCCTCAGGAAGCGTACAGGGAGCTCACTTGGCTGGCGCGCGCCCTTGGGGCGCCCTTGCAGATACGGGCGCTTTGGGAAACGAAATTCTCCTCCCTCAGGGCTTGTGCTTACATAGTGAGCCCTCAGGTTTGGTTGGGAATACGGAAGTCAATTTTGGGACTCAGCTCTTCAGTTGTGGATACCATAGTAGAAGCACGCATCAGGTGCATCCAGCTGGCAGCAACAATAGTGCACCTATCGACAAAATTGAACTTTCGTAGCACTCGCTTGAAACGCATATGTGTTCCAATGTAGTAGCATTCTGACGTCAAAGTTAATGTTATATCCCTGATTATGTTTGCTGTGCCATACAAACTACAGTCTGAACACTTTCCTATTTTTCGTTTTGCAGGAGCTAATGTGGTAGCCAAAGACAACGAAGGGCTTTCTGCTCTGAGTTGGGCGTGTCGCAGAGGTCAGCTGCAGGCAGCACAGTGCCTCCTAACGCACGATGCAAATATCAACCACAGTGACAAACAAGGAAGAACTCCACTCGACTTTGCAGCCCTTGAAGGCAATGCAGATGTGGTAAGAGAAGTATGCATGTAGTGAATTCGATTTTGGGCAGACATCATTTCTGTCGCTCTCTTTGGATGCATTTCATAGTATGCTACAGCTCTGACGTCGTACTTCCAGGTCGAGCTGCTCTTGAAGCATGGCGCTGAAATTGAGCACGTGGACATCACTGGCAAGAGGGCCCTCGATAAGGCAATTGCGTCGGGAAATCTCGGTGTCATCAACTGCTTCTTACAAACAGGAGCAAAAATAGGTGTGTAGTATTTTGGGCAGGAATGGCATATCAGTACTGACAGGTGAGGGTCGTGTGATACAATGCGCGGTACATTCTGTTAGATCAAGCCTTCTGTTAACCAAGTTTGACTTGCAATACCGAGCTCACAAAACCGTGACAGAAGCACTTGCAGCACACTGTCATTCAGCACACAATAATCTTCCTGAGACATTTTTAGGGAGGTGTCTATTCAAAATACCCTGCTGCCTAAGAGAACTGCATTGCGTGAGATTCTCTGATAATGTGTGACTTCGGCCATTCAACCGCGCGACCGACACCTGTACACACATTTTGCTTAATGTTGTACAGATTTGGACAAAGGTTTACGGAACACGCGAGCAGTATACTTTTAAATGCGGTTGCGTTTCTTTAAAGGGACGGTCTCATCCGTTCCAGTCAATTTCGAAACTATAGTGTAATTTTATTCCTCGTGAACCACTGACCACGGTATCGAAAATCCCACGCGAAATAGTGGCCTAGATTGACTGTTATTGGATGGACTAGATGACAAGAGCAGACGCCGAATGCTGAGAGTATGCCGGAATTCTCTCTGTAGAAAAACGAGAAAAAATGGCTCCCTAAGAACCAGTGCGGCCGTGCGGGCATCTGAACGGCACATTTCTCCTCTGAACGCCGCCCTCTTACTCATCCGGTTAGGGAGTGATGTCACGCCGCAGGAGCTTCTGCAGCTGCGGCAGCAGCGCTGATCTTTAAAAATCGTTTATTTAATATCTAAGTACTTTAGCTGAGTAGATTGTCGACCGACGCCAAACATAGTGGCATCGGTTTCATTGATGGGTTTCCGGATGCGACCGTCCCTTTAGCGCACTTTTGAAGCCTCGGTCAACCCGCGTCGCGTCAGTTTGAGAAGGAGGCACATCCGAGAGGGACCCTCTCACTCTCGTGACGCAACGTCTCCCCCCCTTACATCGCGCCAGCTCCAGCTGAGAAGAAACCGGCGGGCGCGCTCGCTCGCTCAGTGCCCTTACCAGCTCGCGTGGCTCAGTGGTTAGGTTGCTGGCCATGTCACACCGTTTGAATCCCGGTGCCGGCTGTGCTGTCTGGGGTATTTCCCGGGTTTTCCTCAGGCGGCTTTAAGACATATGTCGGCATAGTTCCCTTAGAAGTCGGCCCAGGACGCACATTCTCCCAGGACGTCAGTCGTGACGTTGCCCACCTCTGTGAGGCCGACAACGGCGATCCCTTTCACCACCATCGCTCAGTGTCTTCTTCTTCTTTTTAAGCGATGAGAGAGGTCAGCCAATATTTGACTTGCTACTCTTTGGAGAAAAAAAATTCAGTGACTTCAACAGTTTTCACAGCGCGTCTCGCATGATGTCGACCGCGTCGTCCTGCAATACGGATGCCGCGGGTGGGCGGTGGACAGGATGGGCACAGGACAGGTTGGACGGTGTGCTGCGGAGCATTCGCGCAAGTATAAAGTTCGCAGATGTGCCGCCATCGCTACGGGAGATGCAGACACGATGGCCGGAACGTAAGCAGCGTGCGGCCGATAATGCCAGGAAGCGCGACGTGTGACAAAGCGTGCCGACATTACAATCGTCCAGATGTTCAGAAACGCACACCAAAGAGTACAGGGACTTTGACAGGAATTGAACGAGCTGACAGACGACACCCCTGTTTCTGCACGAGACCCATGGCAGCCATGGGTTTGCCGTTGCACCGCACGCAAATCATGTACGGCCTCATCGCAGGCACTGTCCTTCGTCTGCTGCAACCCGTCGCATCTCCTACGCGTTTAGCAGTGCGCCAAAGAGTACAGTGAATCTTTTCTTCAGCGCGACAAACTAGCGCGGGAGAAAGCGGGCCCGTTCACGCGTGCAGAGGGGTGGAATAGTGCGCTGGTAGCTTATTGCTGCAGCGGTTGACGTATGGCTTGAACGTGCTCGCAAATGCGACGCATGTGACGAGCACACTCGTTCACCCTAGGAAGTCGTGCTGAAGAAAAAGTACGCCGCTCGCGTGATCCGTAAACTTGTATCTGAACCTGTACATAGCGACTACATAGCGACTGTAGTGGCGCCGCTACCGCATTCGCTACATTCTTCGGAAGCAGAGCAGCAATCCCAATATATAGTTTAAATTGGTAGCGGCAAAAGTATTTCTGCTGCAAATTCATGTAGCGACAGACTGTTTCTCCGTTACAGGCACGTTCCATGCAATAGAAAAAAGGGAAAATGCACCATGCGAGAGAAAAAAGACAAAAGCGACACACCGGCAAAACAGTTATTCTTTTTCTTCCTACTTCTTTTATGGATCTGGTGATCATCGTAGATTGCAGCGACACTAGTATTGCGTTACTTTCCATTGTTTTTAAATGGAAGGAAACCGAGAAACATGCTCTATACGTTGTAGATGCATGTTCCCTTCCCGCTAGTTACAGTATGTTTGCAGCGTAGCTTTCATTTCGTTCTAGAGTGCTGTTATGCCAGTTTGATTCTCGAAATTCTTGTGTTTTCTATCAGGATCTCAAACATGGGAAATGGCAGCTGAAAAGCCGGACATAGTGTACCTTCTGTTAAATAAGCTTCATCAAGATGGAGTTCTTTTATACAGGGTATGTACATATCCTACTACGCCTTTGTTACAGCTGTTGACAAAAGGGTTTGACGTAATAACGTACTCCGACCTATTCCTTCTCGCACTGAAGTATATTACACGTCCAAGTGTATAATATACCGGTCTAAATTGCAGAAAGGTCACTTAAAAGAAGCCACACACCGATACCAGTACGCCTTGAAGAAGTTCCAGTCTGCTTTGTTAGACAACGACGAGCATGGCAACAGCTTTCTTCATCTGAAGCACCAACTGCTCTTGGGGCTGGCGAAATGCAAACGAAAACTAAACGTACGATATCCGTTATGTCTAAGACTTTTCTTCAGCCTTTTGTCAGCTGAGACGAAGTCTCCTCCCGTATGTACCTGTTTCCATTGTAGGATAATAATGACATTTATCAACTTGGAAACATTTTGTAACGTGGTAACCTCTGGTTCCAACGTTGCGTGTTCGAACCCGGCTGAGGACGTCAGTAATGTGGTGTCATTGGACAAATTGCGTACACGCGTTGTCCTCCATGAGGGACGTTAAAGGGATGTTCGCTCTTCAAGCACCGTACATTTTTGTTTCCACGGGCAGTGCATCCCCTAATTTACCGAATCCTTGCTTCACTTTTCGCCTAAATGAGCGGTTATTATGAGCAGAGTTATTACCAGCATAATTTCAACGCACACGGTTTGAAATTCCGGCGCGGAGAAACGTATGCGCGGCGTCAGTGTGACGACGTTGTGACGACACGGGGGAGTGCCGTTTGACCTAACCTCAACTGCGCGAATGATTTGCTTCGATCGCTTCCGCCCCAAAATTCCCCGCGTCCCGCTGCGAAGAATACGCGAGGAGAAGGTCACGTGCTAGCATGCTCGTGTAACGAGCGTAGGTAGTGTACTTGAAGGTGACGTGTTAGCGTGCTACATAGATGTGCGAGAGCACGCTAACACGTCACCTTCCTGACAGAACGTCGCGGAAACGTCACGCAAGCTGATGAAATTCTCCTGCTTGCTCGTCTCCGCGAGTCCACTACCAGCTTTCACGACAGAATACGTGTAACTATGGAAATACGTCGGTTTCGAGCAAAAGGCTCGCAAGAGAGTTGGCTGGTGTCAGACGCTTCTGATGGACGCATTTATTTTCAGTTACGCTTGGCAGTGAGCTTTCTCTTACAGCACCGCGTGCTGAGATTTCAGCGCACATTAAGATCCCTCATATGGGCAAAATTAGTCCACGGCTAGACCACAGTGGCGTCACTCGTGATCACATTTGTCGTGATCACACTGTACGCGGATTTACACTTAGCAACGTTTAGACAAAGTCACGGAAGTACGTGACGTTATCGTAGCGGCCGTTGCACTATTATACGCATTAAAATGATGTTTTCTTTTTCAGGAACTCGATGCTGCCATGGCGGCAGCTAGTCAAGCTATAGACCTGCGTCCGAGTAGCTATGACGGCCATTTTGTGAGGGCTAGATGTTGCAAAGACAGAGGGTGAGTTTGTCCTCATCTTGCTGAACAGCATTCGCTCACCTGTGCGTCCATGCGCAGTTACCTAGAAGGAGCTCAGAGGGACATCGAGGAAGCCCTTCGCTTGGCTCCTATTTCGAGCCTAGAACTAAGGAGATCCATCTTGAGGGTTAAGGAGGAAATACTTTCTGGAACAACGGGACAGTCGTTGTCAGAAAGCCTGTCATCTAGAAGGTACTTGTGAAGGTACCCCCGAGTTACTTGTGTCCTCTACAGTGATTACGATTATTCTTTGCAGCGACTTGGGATTAAGCAAGTTACAGTCTGTCTCGACTGACACCATGGACCAAGTGTGCAGTATCCCATCGGATAGTCGACTAAACCTCTCGGTCCGTCTCTGAGCAAGAAGCAATAGACAAGACAGAACAGTGGACATTCCTAGAGCAGTCTAAAATCACGTTATATTCAGTTCAATTCATTCGTTTGTATGTTAAAGACGCGAGCGGTCGCAAAAGTAGCGAAAAAAATTGATATTTATTTTATGCGCGATTGTATATACGTACATTTTCTGTGTATTTATGATGAAACAGATACTATGGTTGCAATTTTTATATTTGTTGCTCTAGATTGCAATTATTCTGAATCTATCTCGTGAAAAACAAGCCATTACGAGTGTTCCCAAAGTATATGTATTAATTTCTGTACACTGATACACTCTCACTTTTGGTTCATTCCATGTTTTTAGTTATTATGACAGAGCTGCATTATGTGCGTAATTTCAACGTGCTGTAATATGTATAACGTTTCTAATGATATATGACATGACATCATGTCAAAAGACGAGCCCTGCTTCTTGTGGAGTCCGTGGAAGAATCGTGGGGTTTAATGCCTACATGTCAACACACGTGAGAGAACCGGTGCCGTGGAGTGTAATTTCCATGGAGTTGTTGATGCAACGATATCTGTAACATGCTCTATAGCGAACCACGGGGGAAGGACGACCATCAGAACCACATCGTGTCCTCGTCTTGCACGAGCCTGGACGTTGGTTTTCTGTTTGTTATTCGTGAAAGATGCCTGTACGGCGCTGTGGCTTCGTGATATTTCTGCGTTTTTCCTTTAGAACGAACGTACAGCTGTCCAGGTTATGTCAGTTTCCACGCAGCAAATATTGATGTACTTGTACCTAATCACCAGTATTTTTAATTAAGCTTCCCGTCACGCCTCGTGGCCCAGTCGCTTCTGCAGGCACGTTGTTCTGTGAGGAGGAGCACCTTATTGTCGAGTAAGGTTACCCGGGTTCGACTCCCGGCGGTCATGTAGAACACTGGGTCAACACCAGAAACCTTCGACAGAACAATATATCCCCTTATTTCTTCCATGGTACAGAGATCTTCAACCTGACATTCTTTATAGCTTTTTCTTGCTCATGTGTGCTGTAGACTTTACTCCACACGTCTTTTGCCCCTCCGACGACTCAAATAGCGCGAGCGGAGCCAAAGCCTGCCAGTACGCGACGTACATGCTTTCCGAAGTGTAACAGGGCCGATGTGTGATGCCCCCCAACCAACCGAACACGAGTCATCCACCATTATCAGCTACTATAGTTCTCGTTTTATTACATTTAACAAAGTTTGCTGTGGTTGGTTGATATAATAGTTCCCTTAACAGCATGCTGTTCTGGTGTGGCATGGCGACGACACCTGTACTCACTGTGTTTTTTAGCTGGAAGTGAGAAGTTTTTGTACTGTGTAGAAATATTATTTGGCGGTACAATGAACTCTTTAATCACACATATCGCACGCAGTGCCGTTGATTTACAAAGTAGCACTTGTAATAAAAGAAAAATTCTTGGAATGGCATCTATAATACGCTTTAGAGTTCAGACTGTAGACGTTAGAACCTTTCATCTTAAGTTTTTGGCTCTTCCTTGGTAGTTGCCACATAGTTGGAAATTTGAGCATATATTTCAGTGATGCTAGGTAGAGTATTTCCAGATATAAAGTAGCACATTTCGCCCGCACTATGCAAGGGTACCACTGGGACGTCGGACGTCAACCTTTCGTCAACGATACCTGATGTTCTCGGAAATCACGTCGAAATTTTCTAGGTTCAGTATTTATTTCTGTCAATTAGGAAAAATTGTTGGACCAACACAGTGTGGATATCCTATTCCGCCATTTTCTTCAGCTATCGGGCATCACTATAGCTCTGGAATGTGCTTAAGCGAAACAACAAGCGTTGACGTTACGTTTCCCAATTGTTTCAAATTTGATTACAAATTAATTTCTCTGGGAATACCCTGCCTATAGTATAACTGATGCCTTTCTGCTTGTCTCAGCAACACGTAGCCTTGTAGTCTTCAGTAGTATCGATCTAATCTAAACCAATCCAATCTATCTTCCGGCGTTCTCATTAACTCTTAGAAAATGTTTTAGACATTTATAATGTTGGTAAAAACGGTCACACCTTGATTGGTTCGATTATCTGTTTCAATAATATAAATATTTATCATAGCACACAATCGTGAGCTGCCAAAAACAGGCCTGATACTCTAATCTGTTATCCGTGTGTGACCTTGATTCGATAAATTCGGTTATTTCGCAGCTCTTCGTAGTGTGTGAAAGTAGCGTAGGTGTGTTGTTAAAAAATTTCAAAAACCTGACAGTATTAGTTAGCAGCCGAGAGCAAACACTTGGTGGACTACGACTGCTACTGAACATTCCAAACGTTAACGGATTGGCTTCTGTATTATCTTGATTGGCAAAGTTACAAAGCGGTGCGAGAAAATGATTGGGAATATTACCAGATTATTGTCTTACACAGACTGTAAGGGCTCTATTTGCTTTACGCTGTGTAGTATTGACTTGCAGCAACGCGTATTTATTATTGTTTTCCAAATGTTCAACAGAGGATTAGTTTAACTGTCCGTAGGCTGCCATACATGCCTAGTTTAATGAATAGTTATGAATTGTCATTAATATTCCGAATGAAATGCAAGCAAGTGGTGAGCGTACGCGCCCTCGGTGAGGGTTACTTCTGAGTTCACCATTGCTGCTTGCAATATATGTACATACATTTGTGTATAGATTTGCAGTCTGTGTGATAGAAAACCATATGCCCTTCTTATGTCGTATGATTTTGCGAAACTGATGCAAATAAATGTGATGAAATTATTATGATTGATGGAAACTGCTTTCGATTGGCACTTTGACCGGGGCATCACCCGCTCGTTTCTTTGCTTCTGTGACATTTGTGGTAGGTTCTACTCTCGTATTCCCTGGGATAAGCTTATCAGCAACGATTATCAATATTAGGCAACATTCTTCCGGATGAACGTTCTGGAGTCACTCCATCCTGAGCCCGCTGGGGAGTGTGGCGGCGACGACGACGATGTGACCCTGCTGCGACGCGCTCACGGGGGGAGGGGGGGGGAGGGATCTATTTATTTCGACAGGAAAAGTCAGTCAGAAAGGACGGCTTGCTATTCCTTGTTAAATAATTCCTTAGTGCGTGTTCCTGGGGTAGTTGGGGTTCTTAGTGCGCTCACAGGGGTGGCATCCTATGTATTGCTCCATAGACGAAAGCGTGCTGGGCGAACGCAATGCATCCTGGGCAGGCAGGTCCTAGTCACACGTCACAGCAAACGTCAACGCAGTCGTGACCTTAGAGATGGCCGCGCCCGTGACCGGTGTTGTTGTTTCTGTGCGACGTTTTGGACGTCTTTCAACCACGGTAATTATATTTATCCGATAAACTCGGAGTAAAACGCGCAGTTTTGTACATAAGGCCTCGTACTGTTGACGACTTCCAAAGTTGAGATGACGACCGCGGCGTTAAAGGGACCATGAAAGGATATTTGACAAGCCCGCGATCATTTTTAATTTGTTCCCCTGTACTAAAGCATTCACTCTGTGAAATATGAAGTTGAAAACGGTTCAAATAGCGAAAATATTATATATTAACCACAGGCGTGAACTGCAGCTGCTACCGCCCGCTTCCGGGGCGAACTGGCCGTGACATCATACACAGAACACGTTGCCGATTCGTGGACGGGCTTTTGCGAGCAAACTGCAAAATTTGCAAACACGCTTGCATACTTCGCCATGAAATATGTTTCAATTTTACCTGGAGACAAGATTGTATTTAACCGTTGATCCTACGAAAAATGTAATATAGCCGTTGACTGTCAGCATGGTTACCGGAGCACGTTTTCCTCTTTGAACTTCTTCGTCAGAACATACCTCCGTCGGTGACATTTTACGAGCTGCTGAGTACCGAACGATCCATAGACGCTGTGTGTGTCGCATAATCTCTTCCTCCATTGCTGACAATTTGCCTTTCGCCATATGTCAAGTGATTTCGACGGCAGATATACGACGTCGTTGTTGTCCAAATCGAAACCGTGCACCCACATGGTCCCGCGGGCTGTGTCCTCCTCGTCGTTCACAGTTGGCTGAGAGAATTGGATGGCGATGACGTAAGCACGCTTCGAAGACATATATCCAGCAGTCACGCCCTGCTATTTTTGTCTGATAACTGCGCCCCCGTTGTACTGAATACGGTTAAAAGTCGATGTGTGTACGATAGTGAGGGATCATGAGAACGCTTTCCTGCAGAGTACCCGGAATTCGCGAAAATCATTTCATGGTCCCTTTAAGACGCACTGAGCCGACGCGATATACTTAAACTAAGGAGAAACGGGCTGCCATGTTGCGGAAGAAGCACCGCATAGTTTGCGCTGGCAAAATACGTTCATCTCTTGGCTTTATGCCAGCGGAAATATGTCGGCAAGCGATAAAACAACATGGAAACAAAGTCACATGACCTCAAAATGACGCTTTCTATGACGTGTGACCAGGGCAAGGTGGCGGTTTTTCAAAAAGCACCTCCTTGAGGGTAGTTACAAATATGGCGGATTTATGTCACCCCTGTGACCGCGCTGGCCCGTCAGTTCTACCGGCACCGTCCTAGCGTGAGGCCACGAACATCTGCCCGCGTGCACATTCCATCACCGCCGGTTAGGGCTCATGTGAAGCAAGACCATCTCCTCTACATTTTGGTGACCCGAATGAGAGTCCTATAGGGAGTGCGAGGCCGCGACATCAGAGTCTCGCGCTCACCTACCAGTTCCGGTACGTAGCGGTAGCCGACGCCACGGCACTACTTCTCCAGCCGGCGTCTCGGCAATCCTCACGGCTGACGCAGCCTCGCACTCCCTTGGACTCTCCGACCTTTCACTCCTGTACCGGTCGCGGTACGCCGTGGTCACACAGGTCTTCTCGTACTTCGTGATGGCACTCCCCAGCATCACCTGCAGCGACACTTCGATGAGCAACGTGCTCTTCTACCGGTCACGGTACGTCGCTGATCTTTCGCCCTGACGCCGCACGTGCGCCAGCTTGGCTCGCTCGCATTCTGGGAGACGCTCGCGGCCATGTCTCACGCTTCCCCCATCGCCCTGCATTGATCTGTCACTGTGCACCATCGACACTGTCTCAGGGGCACAATGCACAGCGCACTACACCGCGAACGAACGTCGACGCTCGCTATCCTGCTGTTGCCGTCCACACTCCCACGAACCCAAGTTACGCGCAAGCCGCGCGCCCAGCAGCCCCTTGTCCACGAGTCACTGTCATTCCCCCTCCTCCGTGGTATCGACACGAGCCTCAACTACCTCAACCACACGCACCGCTCCGCGTCTGAGGAGGGGAGTGATGTGGCAGCCCGTAGACGACGACGATATGACACTGCTGCCGCGTTGGCCAGTCAGTTCTACCAGCACCGTCCTAGCTCTGCCCGCCGAGCATTCCCGCCATTACGAACATCTGCCCACCGGGCCATTCCATCACCGCCGGTCAGGACTCGTGCGAGAGGAAGACCGCCTGTTCCACGGGAGCATGATATCAATACGCTATGAAAGCAGGTCAGCCTTTCGCGCAGTCCCTCAGCTTTTACCTTTCCCCTCGTGCACGTAGAACGGTCTCATTGGATCGCTCTCAAATAAGGTGCCACAACAACTGCACGTCGTGAGGTCAACGGTGCTTCATCTTTTTTACCATAGTGTTGTGACCCTCTGCGAATATCCCCTTATTGTGCTGCTTTCTGAGTGGACAGACGCTTTGTCACGTGCTTTTTCCAACATTTTCCCCCAGGGCGTCAGTCGTGACGTTGCCCGCCTCTGTGAGGCCGACAACGGCGAGTATTTTCACCAGCACCACCAACAACAACATTTTCTTGCTCTCATGCGTAGAGACCTACTGCCGTAGCGTATTGTCAAGGGACACTGCACTAAGAAGGAGCGTGTTACGTCGAGACCGTGCTCGCATACGTGCACACAGTCGCAGATTTATAAACCATGGTGAATCAAGGTACTTCACCGCTGTAATGGATGCCCCACTTCCAGACTCAGTAAAGGACGAATAAAGTGCCCCGAATTTCAGCCAATATATACCGCTACAGCTACACCATATCTCTCATAAGAGAAAATGTGCCACAACGCTTTCAAAGTCCGCCCACGTGCACCAAATTAGACGAAAGCCGATAGCGATATATCCGTTGAGCTTGAGCAACCTGGCAACGTCGCGAAGATAGCTAGAATTTGCTCGTTACCGAATCGCCGTGCATTGTGTTGACCGCGTTTGAATCACGTGTCATAGCGTTGACGTCAGCACCTCATTTCGTAGCTCGAGAGCCGCGCTATCTGTCTCGTATCATGCCAACAGTAATCTAAATTTAGACCGAGGTAGGGGATCGCCCCTCTACCATTGGCATTGGTTGGCATTTGAAAGAAACACTACGCAACGCACTGTCGCGACCGACGAGCTACACGTAGGAAGCAAGCCGAAGCCTCTGGAATTCAGAAGTGGCCATCACCCTGCAGAAGACTACGCGGTGCATAATCGGCTCAGGTGGCCATGGAGCCGGAACCATTGACTTCTCGCACACCTGACATCCTCGTGCAGCACATGGACTTGGATGCAGCAGCAACCAACCAAACACAGTGTATGTCCGGTGCAGCGAGCGCCGAAGACGCCGAGCGCGAGACAGTACATGACTCTCGGGGTATACAGTGTTTCTGAACAGGTGGAGAATGAGGGGCATTGAGGGGAATGACACCATGTAACATTCGGATCGGACCCTTGTGCGCATTCCGCATAGTGTTTCGTTCATATGACATCGTCCTTGCCAGGAACGCCTCGACGGTGCATTTCGACGGTGACTCCTAGGTACGCACGGTACTGGAAGGGCTACCAACAGACAACGTCCCTTGCAACAAAGGATCGATTCTTTCAAGAAACTCGGAAGAAACAATAAAATACTGTTACAATAATGAGGGTGAGTGTTATGTATGGATGTTAATGGTGAAAAATATTGATGAGGATGAGAAGATGGGGATGAGGTGCAATGTGTACATTTATTAGGAATCCATCTATTACACAAGGGACAGCTTCTCTTACACAAACGCTATACAGGGCGCTACTTTACAGTTCTATATAACATGTCTCTTTTTTTCACTGATACCTTCCTTTTTTTTACATGACAACTAATGCCTCTTTATTGGAAATACTTCCATGTACATGTGCTAAAATATAAGGGAAGATGAGATAAAGTGAACACGCATGCCAGCATGCCACGATTACTTAGAAGTTCAACAATAATGCAATAGGGGACCCTGGACTCTGTCAACTATGTTTCCTGAACAGTTAATATGTCAGGATTCTCAGACTTGACGTAGTCAGGACCACCCTTTCCAGCCCACGCTCTGATCCCATTGACGTTCCAGGAACATATTTTTTAAGTTCCAAAGCTTCGAGCTGTCGTCCTCGTGCTTCTCGATGTCAGTTCCCACCTCTAGGGTTTCGTCTGCGTCTCCAGAACCCTGCGCCTTTGGCCTCTTCTGTGTCGGTTCTTCCTCATCCCCTTTGTCATCAGAAGGGCCAGCATCAGAGCTCTGCTTTATTGCAGCTCATTTCTTGCCACGCTTTGCTGGGGACTTCTTGGTAATGGGTGCTGCAGATGTGGCTGACCCCTTTGCAGATTTCTTTTTTGGCAACTTGCTCTCCGATTCGTCGCTCTCAGCTTCCGATGCATCATCCACTGGTTCCAGTAACGCTTTCTTCGTTGGAGAGGTCTTAGTGGCTCCTTGTTTTCCAGCTCTCCTTGTTGGGGCACTGTCAGTTTTCTTCTCCGTTTCTTTGGCGCTGTTTGCCTTTTGTTTGATGATGCTGCTTCTAGTTTTTTTGCCTCTCTTCCGAGGTCCTTGGCTCACAACCACGTCCTCACCCGACTGTTCATTGGAACCCTCTTCACCACTTGTTGTGTGGGGTTCTTCCTCTGCAGGATTTTTCTGTACTTTATTGTCAGACTGCTTGGTCTGCTTTCCTTTTACCTGCACTGGAATGGCTGCCTTGGCAGACGCTTCGTCTTCACCAGTTTTTGAAGGACAAGCACCTTTTGACCTGCCTTTCGCTTCTTTGCTGCAAGCTGTTTTTTGCCCTTTTTCTGTAGGACTGAAACGTCCACCTAGTAATTGTACGTTTTGTTGTCGTGGGAAGCCGGTATGAGTTTAAATTCGTCGTTCTTTAACAGGAAAATGACACGAATTTCGACGGGAGGTAGCATCAGGCGCGGCTATTGGAACAGGTCGGTATTGATCTGACCGACCAGGTTAAAGTATTTTCCACACTTCGTCACTTCGAAGCGTTGTTTCGGAACGCGAGACGAGACGTCGTAATTGTTTTGTAAATGTTTATCGTCCTCGACAAAGAGTCCAGCTACGTGCACACTCTCTCGAGCCAGGGGCGTGGAATGAAGCACGACGTCAAAAATACTCCTGTAGGCGTACAACTGACGAGTTTGTTGTTCGCATAAACGGTGACCATCTTGAACATGCCACTCAACAGATGGTTTATTGGGAAAACGACATCTTTCTCGTCCATTTCTCCTCCGTCGTCCCAAATAATGCCCGTTGGTTGGAGTTGGTATGAAGTATCTTCTGCTCCGTATTGAACAGAAGGGGGTTCGAATATCGTCACGTCTCTCGTCAGACACACCGGTGACCGTTGCGACTGTTTTTTGTCTTTCGTTGACGTCATGGCCGAAGCACAACGGATGTGCAGCCCTCACGGCGAACCAAAGATATCTGCAGGTGCGTTGTGTGTCGGCGCCTTTTGATGACTTTTGTGACGTTTCTTTCCATTGTTCTTTCTAGAGCCCTGCATGGAATCCAGCACGTCTCTCCCCGTTGCTATGGCTGTCTTTTCACGGCGCCCGATATTCCTTTGCCGTCGGCCAAATTCTGCGCCAAGCGCTTCAGTATTTTCTTGGCAATCAGTTTTATTTGTTGCCACATGGGAACGATAACCTTGCATATGTTGCTCAACACACCGCCTCCTCATTGGAAAAGGGGTCCTGTATACACCGGAATTATTTTGGGGGAATTACGGTACATATTTAAAGTGCAGCGTCAAATTGGTTCTACCTTTAGATCGCAACAGTAAATGTCTTCCCGCTTCATCTGCGAGAACAATCGTCACTGAGGGAATTTCGAATTGAGACAGGTTAAAATACTGGATTAACATCCAGTGTTTGTTACTGGATGTTAATCATTTTACTCAGGCTATACTGAGTAAAATGACCATGGGGAACCCATTTTTGCAAAGAAAACATCAGGTTGCCTTAGGAAATTTCGGAGCTCAATTCAAGAAATTAACTTTCTGTCAATTAAAATGAAATAAAAGTGTACCAATATGTGGCAAAAGTTATAGGCAGAAAAAATCCCTTGATCGCATGTCTCTCTGGGGCCCACGTTTTTTACTAAAAAAAAGGGTTGCACGTAAATAAGAATGCCGACGTGGACATGTCCACAAATAAGTGCTAGCGGCGTGAATCAATGCCAGGGAGATCAATCAGGGAGACCGGAGATCAATCAATAATCAATATCAGGGAGACCGAAGGCCCTGTGAAATGGGAAATGCGCGATGGCGTGCCACTCAAAAGTTGAGCCAGAGAGCAAGGCCGCTACAGCGAAACCTGGGCACAGAGAAAAATTTGCTGCGTTCATCCTACTAAAATAGTGCAACATATTTTTGCAGTTGCATTTAGGGGATACGTTGGCCTTTCAGTAATCACAAAATTATTGGAATAAGTATTGCAGTGGCTGAGGTGTGCCATACCAAACATTGTCCATTTTTTGCTCACACCTAACTTTCACGTTCTAACGTTCTAACTAACGTTCACTAACTAACTAACTAACGTTCTAACTAACGTTCACGACCAGGAATATCGAGGTCCTCCCTTATTCATCCCTTGACAGGGAGAAAGCAGGGGGAAAGAAAACGGAAAGAAAGAAAAGAAAACCAGTCAGCACTGACCCGGGTAGAAGCGCGGTCGCCTCTTTCAACTTTTATTACGTCACCAATGACGTTTTTTCATTCTTCTCCTCGTTTGACCCCGAGGAGTGATCCGAGTGGGAACACGCGCGGCGATGTTCAGGTGTCTTATTGTCTACGAAAAACATCGCGTACAGAGAAAATTTTTGTGTTAATCATCAAGTTAAGTTACCTGCTTCCATAACGCGTTCGGAACAGAAAATTTTTGCGATTTCGTCCCGTCTGAGTGCTGCAGTGTAGCGGCATGTACCGGTTGAGCGCCTTGACCAATTAGACCACGCCGGCATCTGCTTTCCGACGACTTGCCTAGGAGCCTCAATTGACTGACGGGACGCGCATTTAATCTCACTCACTCACTCACTCTCCTACGTTTCTTCTCATTCACACACACCTTCGACACGAGTACGAGGCACCGGCATCTGGTGAACATGATGGAAAGTACTGTTCTGAGGCTAAAACATAACACAAGGCTTAAGTTGCCTGGGAACGTGAGCAGTTGAAGTATGGCAGTCATCGAAAAAGCCAGACAACGGCGAGATTTGAACCACACGTCTCTCGATTACCGGTCGAGCGCCTTGACCAATTCGACCACGCTGGCATCTGCTTTCTGATGACTTGCCTAGGAGCCTCAATTGACCTCTGCCCGAGAAACGTCATCATGACGTTGGTAGACAGACTGAAACCGAAACAAATCGGAAGGGGAAGGCTGGGTTCCACGAATGGGTACTTGTTCGCTGCCTCCTATTGAAAGAAAAGTACGACCGAAGGTCGCGTCCCTTTCAGGGACCATCGTAATCCCCTCAAGACCATGGCTTTCGGGCACGATCTTTTCGCCCCTAGCTTTGAGCGTAGTTCACACGCCACACGAGGGGGGAAAGGGTTACACGCCTTACCCACGGAACAAACACGCACGGTGAGTGCGGGAATCAGAGCTATCTTATCAAAAATGAGGTCACCCGACGGCTTGTAACGCTTTCCTCCCTCGTGTGGCGTGTCAATGTAACCTCCTTTCTTCGCAGCTTTGCGCTCAAAATACGAGCCGTCAAAAAAGAGGCGGAGCCAAGGGCTCATTTCCACGGATTTTCGGCGAATTCATTTCGGCAATTGCCATTGCATTACGAGTGGGATTGTGTGCTATACTGAGTAAAATGAACACGGGGAACCCATTTCCGCAAAGAAAACGTTAGGTCGCCTTGGGAAATTTCGGAGTTGAATTCAAGAAATTAACTTTCTGCCAATTGAAATGAAATAAAAATGTTACTAATATGTGGCAAAAGTTATTTGCAGAAAAAAAAATCCCTTGACACCATGTCTTTCCGGGGCCCACGTTTTTTACTATGAATTTCTATCATGGTTGGTGGACCACTTTGTATAGGTACGTGATTTCTGTGAACAGCTAATATGAACATGGTTTCCAGGAATATTACTCACGCTTGCAACTTCCAGGTGACCATAAGCGTATAAGATCTATGCTTCTTATTTACTATACCACTTACTTATATGCTCCAGTTTGATAGTTCATTTTAGTTTTAGTTCTTCAGTTAATTTTAGTTTGCTTCATTGAGGTTTATTTCATAATTTTATCTACATGATATGGTAAAAACTGCAATAATTCGGGTCCGGCGGTACCCGTATTATTACCGTAAATTATTGTTGTTTCCGTTTCTGTTTCAGGTGTTCTAACCGTGCGATATCCGTTTCTGTTTCTGTTACCGATACCTGCTGTATTTCCGGTATAATACCGTTTCTGTTTCTGTTGCCGTTTCTGTTACCTTTCTCCGGTATTAACTCAAGGCGAACATGTCTGCGAGCTGCGAACTCAAGGCGAACATGCGACATACAGCAGATATACGGAAAGGGACATTCACCCATGAAGTTCCCTGTCATGTTATGGATGCCTGTGGTACTGGCTCATGGCATGTGGCCCCCTATAGGCTGCGACCGTCGCATAATGCTCAATCGTTTGGGTACCAGGTACTGGGAGGTACCCGGGTTCAAATCCCGGTGCCGGCTGTGCTGTCTGGGGTTTTTCCTGGGTTTTCCTCAGATGCTTTCAGACATATGTCGGCACAATTCCCTTAGTGGTCAGCCCAGGGCGCACATACCCCCAGGGCGTCAGTTGTGACATTGCCCACCTCTGTGAGGCCGACAATGGCGATCCCTTTCACCACCACCACCACCACCTAGATATAGAAAGCCTGCTCACTCGTCGACGTGACGTAATTACTAAGAGTCAGTCAATCAGGATCGTGTTTCCAACGGCCGTAGCCTATCACGATCGTAGCCATGGAAGCGAACCACCATCGTCTGCAAGTAGTGATCCTACGTCCCCCCATACTAAATGGCAAAAACTTCAAAAAATAAAGTGCAACATGGCCCCATATCTTTCTCAAAAGTGTGTTGCACTTTTTGTCAACAGATTCAAGCCTACATGTAATAAATAAGTTAGATGGAATCATATGTGCCTCACAGGTACTGATAGGCAAGGTGCTTTGTGATCGCTGCGTGTTTAAAATTGCTTTCCCAGGGGCTTCTGAAGCAGTATGGGTGGCTGTCGTGCTGTTGTGAAGGACTGACTATATCCTTCAGGACTACCAGGTATTGGCACAGCGACGGTAATGCTCAGTACTTCTCCTACGTATGAATGTATGGAGGAATATGAAACCCATAATATCAAAAAGAAATTTTTGACACTTGATTTTAACACATTTTTTATTTTCAGCTGCAGCTGAAAATAAAAGCAAATATGCAGCTGGTTATAGACGTGACGCACGCTTGAAGTTTGCTTGTTGCAGCCGTTATAGCGCTGTTGCAGTGAATTAAGTTTGCACAGCGCATTTCGGGCCCAAACGGCCACAGATCCCAACAGTAGGTCGTTTCATCAGCGTGTTTTGCATGGTGTTTCAAACGGTATGGTGCCAAGGAAACTACAAAACCTGTAGGGAATCCACAGAAAAAGCGGTGCTTCTTGAAAAGTGCGAACAACTCGAGACTGTGTATTTGAAAGTGTCGCGTCGTCTGCTAAACGACCGCGTGTTGCACAATTTGGGGCGCTGACGTTGCTGCTCACTCGCGCCACCTGGCCCAGAGAAACAGGTCTATACTCATTATGTGCGTGCTTACCGCCTGTAAATTAGTTTTTGTACACACACAGAAAAACACAGCCGATATTGGTTAGGTTCTGACAGCCGCGCTTTACCTATTTGTAAAGATGTTTCTAGAGCCAGGCACATCCACCTCCAGCACCTGCAGCGTGCGCCGTCTGCTAGCGTAGACACGGAAGTCACCCCTTTTCTCATGATTTTTAGAAAGTACCAGTCACCTAAGTAGTAGGGAGTGACCACTGGCTGCCTGCAACACGCAAGGGGCTTGGAATTAAATTAGCACCCCACAGTAATTAAGACCGTCCATGATTCACCACACTAATTGGGGAGCATCTAACTCGTGTCCAGACCACCCTGTGTGTTGCCGGCAACCATCGTTCATGACAAGAAAAAAATAGATAGAAGTAGAGTGGAGAGAAACAATTTACTTGAAAATCAAAGATGCCATGTCGAAGAAATCACTTCGGAACGAGCAGCTGACCACCGAACGCCGTTGCTTGTAGACAACTGGAAGTTGAAGAGATCGACGACAGGGGGCTACCGTGTTGCAAGGCTTCACACTAGATGGCACCACCATCCCCCTCAATGCGATATACGTGGAACACAAAACGAATGGCAAAATACTAGTGACGGATAAAAATTGCAACACAAAAGACACTGCCGAACGACAAGTCTAAACATGCGAGAGAGCGTACAAAACATCGGGGAAAAGGCCTAACCACTACTGAAAATTCTAAACAAGTATAAACATGCGACAGCACGGAGAAAAGGATGAAGCGGAGAAGATGAACGCTTAGGCCTAACAGCAGCGTCACCGCACATCGCTACGAAACTCGACGGCTAACACAAGATGGAAACAGCAACAAAATACTAAGAAGGCACTGGGGGGGATATGTTTATTACAAAAAAAAAGAGGCAGGTAAAAGGGAAAGGTCAGCCAGGCAAGGCACTGCTAAACAACCCAGGCGAAAAAATGAACTGGGAAGTCAACTGGTACCAGTTTGTTCCCAGTTGCCTCCAACTGGTCATGAACTGGAACCAAGTGGGATCAAACTGGCGGCAACTGGAAACTAAAGTGGTACCAGTTCAAGCTGGGCTGGTGGCAACTGGAAAGTGAAGTGGTACCAGTTCAAGCTGGGCTGGTGGCAACTGGACATGAACTGGTACCAGTTCAAACTGGGCTGGTGGCAAGTGGACATGAGCTGGTACCAGTTCAAGCTGGGCAGGTGGCAACTGGAAAGTGAAGTGGTACCAGTTCAAACTGGGCTGGTGGCAACTGGACATGAACTGGTACCAGTTCAAACTGGGCTGGAGGCAACTGGACATGACCTGGTACCAGTTCAAGCTGGGGGTGGCAACTGGACATGACCTGGTACCAGTTCAAGCTGGGGGTGGCAACTGGAAAGTGAAGTGGTGCCAGTTCAAGCTCGACCAGCTGACATGTTTAGGGGAAGTTTCGGTTTGGGTTCCGGGATAGGTTTGTAATAACATATATGAAGATTACGAAAGAAAGGTTGGGGGACGATTGGAAAGCAACTTTATAGTAAAAAAATCATATTTCTATTTTTTTGAAGGTGCGCTAATGTTAACAAAAGCTAATTTGGAATTATTATGTTTGCATATTTTGCGCGTTCCTGCTCCCCTGATGAATGACGCGTTTGAACAAGGTGTAACGGTCGCTTGCTGCTTCCAGATGCAGCGTTCGCGCTTGTCTGCCGTGTTTTGACTTTTCGCGTTCGTCTCAGCATGCCCCAAGTGACATTTTTGCTCTTAATGTTATTAGCGTGACATGCGACAACATAAATTACAGTGAGCGTCATCGGCTTCAGTACGACCAGACAGGTGTCATACGATTGCGGCTCTGCTGCAGCTGCGAAGACTGCTTCATCGTGAGTACTATGCTCAAGTGTTTTTTGCTTCCTGCGAACAAAACAGAAATATAAATAATGGTACCGTACCGTCCTGCTGCACGTAAGGTTTGTCTCCCCAGTGTGTTGCACGAGAACATATGGACGCGTTTCTTTCACGACCAACGCCCGGTTTATGCAAATGCGATGTTAACGTTAACAAAGCAACTTTTTGCACACCACACGCTGTGAAAAGTGTCTCTTTGTTTCTCGTTCTTTTATTCATCATGTGCCGTTAGTCTGCGCGTTCCCGCTTTTAATGCACGTCATTCTCGTGTTTCAGATCCTTCACACGGAAAACACGGGTTGCTCTATAGAACCCGCATAGCTCACCAGAGTACTCGTGGCGTGGATCGGAAAAGCATGTGAGTCTGTTGTGGAGTAGTTGTGCCTTTCAATTCATGTTTTGGTGATAATATTGTGCTTCACAGAACGACTGTGAAGGTCGGACTCCACAAGCGCCTCCTGTAACGGGGGATACACAAGAAAGGTGAGTGTCTGCGACATATGTGTGTATAGTGAACTAAATGAATTAGTAATGATAGTCTTCCGCAGCTATATACGTAGAAAACCAACTGATGACATGACTTCCACGACTGCCCGGAATGCTTCCTGTTTTCCTCAACCGTTTCTGTAAAGTCAGTGAGAAACTGCATCGTGAAATACAAAATGTCTGTTTCAGAAGTGCACAATAAAATAATTCATGTTTATTTCAGTATCATGCATCTATGGGTTTCATCATGGAGATCCAAATGAGCTCCCGAGTGGCTCAGTTCCGCTTGGAGGAGAAACGTTGCTACTTCGGCTGCGACCAGTTGCAAGCTGGTATTTTGAACTGGGACCAGTTCAAGCTGGGGCCAGCTGCCAACTGGTTGTGAACTGGTCCCAATTCAAACTGGGACCAGCTCAAGCTGTGTTATTGAACTGGGACCAGTTCAAGCTGGGACCAGCTGCAAACTGGTTTTCAACTGGTCCCAGTTCAAACTGGGACCAGCTCAAGCTGTGTTATTGAACTGGGACCAGTTCAAGCTGGGACCAGCTGCAAACTGGGACCAGTTCAAACTGTGTTATTGAACTGGGACCAGTTCAAGCTGGGACCAGCTGCAAACTGGTTTTGAACTGGTCCCAGTTTGAACTGGTCCCAGTTCAATAACACAGTTTGAACTGGTCCCAGTTGGAAAATTTTTCATCTGGGAAGTCTAGACATACTCGTCAGGAAAAAGGCCTAGCTGCTAAACATGCGACAGCACGGAGAAAACAGTGTACATCAGGGGGAAAGGCTTAAGACGAGCGATTAGGCCTGACCACAGCATCACCACACAATGCTATGAACTTCCTCAGCTGACACAAGATGACAACCTGAAATGCTCGGCGCAGTGTAAAAATGAACACATGCGTCAGAGCGAAAGAAAGGCTTAAGACGCACAATGCTACGAAATTCAACGGAGATGACTGCGTCGAAGTCACTGCTAAGCAAGTCCAGTCATGCGGGGAAAAGTCTTAAGACGAGCAAGAGCTAGGTAAAAGTGCGCCAAGACGACACACATCGGGAAAAAAAACACTCACCTTTCTCCCATGCTGACGGAGCGTTTGCTCCTGTCGACAGCCAGGCGTCAACTGATGCGGCACGGCGACCGACAACACGTCCTCTCCCTACGAGAGCCTGCATTCGACTGACAAAAGCACCCCTCCATGGGCGCTACGCATGCGCGGAGGATCACGCTGGCAAGGAGTTGGTATAACAGAGCTGAGCGCACGTTGTCATACCCTGGTGGACAGCCTGCATCATCCCCGTATCGTTGATCCCGTCGTCATCGCTCACTGAAGTCACCATCACGCCCGAACGTCACTGTCTGGCCAAGAAAGGAGTGGTTGCACCTTATTGCCTTTGTCATGTGGAAGATGGCTGTATACCCCTCTCGCTGACATATGTATCTTCGGAACCCGTCTTGCTACTCCAGACGACCTCTATGAGTTTCTTGTGATGCCCTGCGGCTTGTGCAACATGCCCGCCACGTTTGAAAGAATGATGGACACTGTTTTGTGGGGACTATGGGGGCTTTACGGTATTATCATCTATGCTACCCTCAAAGACCACCTCTCACACCTTCCTTCAGTGCTCAACTGGAGCCCTAGTGTCTGCAGTGTCTGTGAGCCCTGTAGTATGGAGCCATCAGTGTGAAATGGCTTTCGACAACTTAAGGGCTGTTTTGTTTTCGGTGCCCGTCGTTTCGCACTTCGATCCCCAGTTGCCAACCGAGATTCATACTGACGCTAGTTGGTATGGCATTGGCGCAGTTCTCAGTTGTCTCACGACGTAAACCCCCAATTATCATTTGTGCAGTTCTTGCACAGCATTGTCCCTCAGCGTCCCTGGAGTCGCCGGTCGCATTCGCAATTCGGATTTTTTCACCAGCCGAGCAGAATTACTCGACGACACACAAGGAATGCCTCGCAGTCGTTTGGGGTAGAGTCCTGCACGGGCCTAATTTTCAGGCCCGGCCCAGGCCCGGCTGCTACGGCCCGCACCCGGCCCGACGTCTTTTATGAATTTCCAGCCCGGGCCCAGCCCGTACCCAACTGTTTCCATGCTCAGGCCCGGTCCCAGCCCGCCTCTGCTCTACGTGTTCTCGAGGCCTGGAGGCGTATTTAGACTTCCTAAAGAGCACAGCGCAGCAAGGAAAAGGACGCAGCTAATTGGAGGAGAGAGTGAGGAGGTACAGGTTGGGAAAAGTTTACGGAACACGCAAGCAGTGTACTTTTTCTTCGGTGTGACACCCTAGCGGCCGGCGGAAGCGGGTGAGTTTATTGCTTCGGAGGTGTGGAAGCGCGCGCTGTTATTGACACACAGTGGTGGGAACAGTATCGCTTGGGGGCTTGGGTGCGTCTGGGAAGTGGAAGCTACCGCTGTGGGTCGCTAACAGCGCACCCTTCCACCCCTCCGAAACAGTAACCTCACCCGCTTCCGGCGGCCGCTAGGGTGTTGCATCGAAGAAAAAGTACACTGCTCGCGTGTTCCGTAAACTTTTGTCCCAACCTGTACACTCGAACGGAGCGGCTGTGTTTCTCTGCCAGGCAAGCCGCTCTGAGCTCGGTGCTTACCCGCTTGGAAAGGCAGCGCGCAGCGGCGCGTGGGTGATATGTATATACCTGTTCAAGAGAGACTCATCTCCGCTCTATTGCGCATGTCCTGGTGTTAGTTCTCCTTTCTCGAACTCTCACGAGAACGAAATATGTCAGAACACCTAACATAACTAATCCTGGTGCCTGACTCTCACGCGAAGGAAATATGTCAGAATACCTAACGTAACTGACCCTCGTGCCGGACTCTCACGGGAATGAAATATATCCCGACACCTAACGTAACTGACCCTCGTGCCGGACTTTCAGCGCGCCCGCCGCACCAATCGTCCCCAAATGTGTGTGAGTGCACGTGTGAAATCCAGACCCATTACACGAAATAAGCATGATCATATATAAAAAGTGATAGTTCTCAGATGAGAATACCATGATATTCCATACGGAATGAAAAAAAAAGTGTCATAAAAATTCAGCTGTCCAGTCTCGTGAAATATGATCGCGTACATGCCCAACCATGGCCGGCGTGGTCAAGCCCGTACCCGGCCCGGGCCTGGTGGCTGAAACCCGAGCCAGGCCCAGGCCCGCATAAAAAACGCCAAGCCAGGCCAAGCCAGGCCCGCGGGTCGGGCTTTCGGGTAAGCAGTGCAGTGCTCTAGTGTGGGGTATCACCAAATTTCGTCCATACCTCTATGGAAGACCCTTCACAATCATCACAGCAAGGTAGCCATCCTGTGTACTGTAGGTCCTGCCCGCTCATTAGAGGGAAGGAAAACAGATACCCAGAATAAAAACAGAACAGGATATATCATACAGGGTGTTCAAAATTAAGCTTTCACGAGCGCTACGCAAACACAGCGATGACAGGAAACCGGATGATAACTTTATGCTGCTTGTGTAAGAAACAGGTGCTGCTAATTATGTAGCACCTGTTTCTTACTCAAGGAAGAGAAAAAGTAGCACCAGTTTTCTTTTGTTCGCCTATTTATAAAGTGCTAGTGAAAGCTTAATTTTCAACACCCTTTATAAAGCAGCTAAAGCTAAAGATTTTTGAAAAAGAGGTACCTTTTCTAACATGGTGCGCAGGGGAGTGGCACCACTGAGGCACTCTGTGGAGACTCAGATCTGTATTCAGGATCCTGAGCTTCCACTCCACACTCCCCAGGAAAAAGAAAGGGCACGCAAGTGTCTCCACTTTGACGGTGGAACAGCTGGCCACAAAGAGGCAGCCACAACCTCCTCAAAAGCTGATGGTTCGCCTTCTGTTCGTGACGGGACCACAAAGGGCCCATCCCAAAATGTTACTCAAAGCTTGGACGTCAGTGATGATCACTACGTGTCGCAGAAATCATCATCTAGTCTTTCAGGTCCTCCCCCACAGGTGAAAGAGAAAAAGGCAGGGGGGGATATGTTTATTGGAGAAGAAGAAAAAAGGAAAGGAGGAAAGGTCAGACAGGCCGAGGCCGACTTGCTCTTCCCAAAAGAGAAAAACGAAGCAAAAAAGGAAAAGAAAAAGTTGCGGGGGACGATGGGGTGGCTCAAAGGCCGCTGAGCAGCCCAGTGTCCTTCATGTAGCACAGGAGGGCTCGGGTGACTGCCCACTGTCTGGTGTGCCGGACAGGTCCCAGCAGCGTCGCCAGGGAAAGTTCCCTGTGGAGTAGGGAAGTGAGACTTGAGGCGAGAACGGCTCGGGGGCCGGCGTACCGCTTGCAGTGCAACAAAAGATGGCATATGTCGGCACTGCAGCACTGCAGGGACACAAAAAACAGAGGCAGAGACAAAAGGCAGAGGTAGGTGAATTAAGTCAGCTGAACTGAAACAGCCTCTGCTTGAAGGGAGACTTCGGTACCAGGTGGATTTCAAGTGTTATTTCTACACTCATTTACATGACAAGGTCATTCACGTGTTATTTCTACACTCATTTACATAACTAGATCATTCACGTGTTATTTCTACAATCACTTACATGACCAGAACACGGTTATGAAATATTTCCTAAGAAAATGAAGCAGGAATCATAAAAATTATTTTTAAAACTTGCGAGAGGCTGTGGCCGACCTGCGCCGATGGAAGTCTTGTGGGCAACGCTGGTCGGATTGCATTCGGCCAGAGTCGAAAAGTTCTTGACGGGATAGGTTGACATGCACTTATTTGTGCGAGTTCTATATATAGAAGTCCTGCATGCAGGTCGCTTTCAACTTCACCGAGACATGCTAATGGACATTGCAAAGCAGCGTGTCGCAACCTCGTCAGGACGTGAAAGAGTTTCTGTCGGGAAAGGAAGACAAACCACTAAGGACGCTACTTCCAGAAGTTGTTAAACTTCTTCGAAATTCCATTCACAATACCTGTGACCTCCGGCACGTCTGAAAGGTCTTTCTCATGCCTCCGGCGGGTCAAAACTTCGGGGAGACTGGGGAGGGTTGTCACAGTTCTTACTTCTGATTTGATGTGACGAAAGTACGTTCGTCAGGCTGATGAAACCAAAGCTGAATTTTAGGGCGATCTTTTCGTTACACAACACACATATTAAACTAAAGCAGGTTTAAAAAATAATATATAAAAAAGCATTTGCGCGGAGGTCGTCAGGGGTGACAATACGCCCCAGTAGAGGGGCAATCCGTCACACGGGCTGGGGCAGGTTGCCTCAGCTGCATTTCCTCGAAATATTTGTTGTGGCGTGTACCGAATGTAATGCCCATTGCAAGTGCATATGAAAAACAAACTAGACGAGCAGAAAAGAGCCTGTTATCTTAGGCCTTACATTTGCACAATGAGCACGTCTGTCAGAGCGGTACACGACTCATAGGACATAGGTGCACCGCAAGCTAGCCATTATTCGCTGTAGACCGGCACTGTAAATATAAAAAGCAGGAACAAATTATTACACGAACTCCAATATGCACCAAACAAGCTACTTAAATAGTTTCTCGCGAATATAGTTTGCGCTGTCAGTCGCTCTACCATTTGAAACATGTGACAACTTAGCCCTCCAGAAATGGGACAACGACGACACTCACAGTTACCTTACTTCACTGGTGGAATGAACCGTGGGACCTATTCTGCTGAAAATGCGTGAAAAAATTTCCAAGCGGTAAATAAACATTATGAACACGTGCAGTTTTTTACAGCTTTAATAAAGCGTCGTGCAAAATTTGAAAATAGATCTTTACCCGAGAAACGTCATCATGACGTTGGTAGACAGGCTGAAACCGAAACAAATCGGAAGGGTTCCACGAATGGGCACGTGTTCGGTGCCTCCTATTGAAAGAAAAGTAAGGCCGAAGGTCGCGTCCCTTACAGGGACGCAGCGTAATCCCCTCAAGACCGTTGCTATCGGGCGCGACCTTGTTCGCCCCTAGCTTGGAGCGTAGTTCAACTCTGCCAAATTGGTGGCGCTGTCGAACAGTATGACGTCATTTGTTTACAAACAGGGAGAAGACTATTGCAAAAACGGAAAATTTTACTTACGTAAAAGCAGAAATTTTTGCGAGGACTTAATGTTCGCAAATTTCGCGATCGACCTTTTTTCGCGAACTTAAGGTTCCGCGAAATAAAGGTAGCCGGAATGAAAAAGTACAGGCACTGGAATTCGCTATGATATATGAGCTCCATAAAGACAAATCGGCTTACTTGACGAGCTTTATTTTCACAAATTTGTTCTTGTCAAACATTTCTGTAATTGATGCGCCACTTCAACATCAGTAGTTTATTCCCTTAGTGTACATTGCAGATACCTGCTTTCACAAAAACCAGCACGTATGTGATTGTTACAGGATTGGATTTCACGGTAAGCCTCTATAAGCCAGCCGGCATGTAAAGGCCGGCTAATAGACCTCTCCCTGCTTGTAAACAAATGACGACATAGTGTTCGACAGCGCCACCAATTTGGTAGAGCTGAACTACGCTCGAAGCTAGAGGCGAACAAGGTCGCCCCCGAAAGCCACGGTCTGCAGGGGATTACGATGGTCCATGAAAGAGATGCGACCTTCGGTCCTACTTTTCTTTCAATAGGAGGCAGCGAACAAGTGGCCATTCGTGGAATCCAGCCCTCCCCTTCCGATGTGTTTTGGTTTCAGTCTGTCTACCAACGCCATGATGACGTTTCTCGGGTAGAGGTCTATTCTCTTTGTTTACTGTCGGCAGTGTCATGAACCCCCGATCTCCCCGATGCCGGGATTTCCGCTTCCGTCCGCTTCCACTCCAATTCGCAAAATTTAGGCCTCGCTAAATATACCTGAAACGCGCTCCCACGCGAATTCGCGAATTATTAAGACCGCGAAATTAACCACTTTCACGGTATTCGTCACTGAAACAAGTTTTGTGTTGTGTGCGCCTTCCATGACAATGAAAGTTTCTTCAGCTAGTGGTAAACTCGTGCCGCTGACAGACAGCGGGACAATGACTCACCTACCCTGCTTCGTTTTCTTTAAGTAGCCAGTGTGGCAATTGACCCGTGTGACAACTCTCCCTGGTCTCCCCGCCTACTTACGTTCTACAATGGGGCAGGCCAGACTAAACCATATCGCCCTACTTCATCGGCACAAAGAGCTTGGTCGCGAAGTAGACCTAAATGCTGTAGCAAACGAGTTTACCAAACAAACGGCTCTTAGAGAAAACACGTTTCAAATCGTAATTGGGACGACGTTTTTACATACCTTGTGAAGAATATACTCTGGTGGTATGCTGGTTTCTGTATCCGCTTTCTTTATCATGTGTATGCCAACCAAAAGTGTACCAGCCACGCGGAAATAAATGTTTTACTTCGTTCAAGCAGTACTGATTTCGTCACTGTCACATTGGTGCACACTCGCTACGGTGGGGCTACACGTCCACCTTGGATGCGTTTCAGCTTCATCACCCCCCCCCCCCCCCCGGGAAAACGCCGAACTATCAGAAGGCCGAAAATCAGAACGCCCAACATAAAAAGGCCAAAGAGACAGAAGACGTACGGTGAGCACCCCACCACTGAAGGGGATTATTTTTTTCATAAGTTTAGGAAAGGTTTTGTAGAACTTCTATTTAACTCTTTTATTAGAAATCAAATAATTGGAATGCGTAACATTTGGAAATAAACTGGCTAGAGAGAGACAGAGAAAAGCAATAATCTATAACATGTTACTACAAAAAGAAAATGCCTGGTGGATGAATGCCAGTGAATGACTTGTACCACCCACTCAATGAATTGTAGAGGAGACTGTGTCGCTCTATACATTTGGTAACCCGAACGTGATTGTCATCGTGTACAATAAACACATACAATGACACAGTGATGTTTACTTTTCCTTTTTGTTTTCCGGCTAAGTTGTCGAAAGTACGTTATCTAACGGGAAGTTGGGTGAAATGATTTATTCCCTATATTAATTCTCAACAAGTCCATCCTACTTAATTTGTAGAGCTCATTTTTTATCGCAGTTGGAATAACAGTTTCCGTGTATTCGGTTCCTTACTTTTCGACCTTACGGTAATTCGGTTATCTGGCGTTTCGGCCTTCAGATAGTTCGGTGTTTTGATCTTTCGGCCATATATGATTGTTCGATCTTTTAATTTTTCGGCCTTCTGATAATTCGGCCTTATGAGTTTCGGCCTTATGATTGCCACCCCATTTCATGCCTTGTTCCATAAAAACAGCTTTTCGGGCACCCACGTATCCAACTTTTTCAGGTTTAATTACCTATCGTTGTGAAGTACCCACTTATTCAGCGAAGCTGTGTTATGGTGAGCTAGTTGTGTGCATGTAACCTCTCAGCTATCGTACGATACAGGGATACGCGCACGATTTGCACCTCGTGGTGTGGTGGTGATGGTGGTGGTGGTGGGGGTGGGGATTCTGTAGGGTATGGACAACCGTACTTTTTTTTCTTCAATTTTCGCCTATTTTAGAGTTATTTTGGCTTCTTTGGCAGATATTTGGTGGTTGTAAGTTTGTTGGAAGTGTACTAGGCGGGTGTGAGGGGGTGCTCACAAAATCTATAGTACGGTATCGCCGACCCATGCTGAGCGAAATAACCACTGATTTTTTGTAAACCACTGTATAACCACTTGTACGTGTACAACAACAACAACTACATGAATGACGATGAGATGGAGCGTCTCACCGCAACAATTGCGGTACTATACCTCAGTGCACGTGGGACTGGAATGACGATGAAAAAGATGAGGCATACACACACGCGCACACACACTACACACGCAAATGATATATCACTCAGTAGTAACCAGGGATCGGATTCAAGAGCTCGTGCAACGGAATCTGTCGTATCTCCGTCGTACGGGAAACTTACGACGAAGTGTAGATTCACGAAGGGCGCGCGTCGCAAGATCTTCGCAGCTTACGGCGGAATCCTGCGAGAGCTCCCGAGCAGTCTTACGAAGAAAGATGGCGACGTTATTTGGCAGCGGTGGATTTGGAGACGGCAAACCAAGACCCCGCAATACGCGCCAAAGCATTGCACTTTGCCACATAACCTTCGAGACCATCCCCGAAGTGACATTGAGGCACTTTTTTACTTGGTAACCTTCAACAAATGCTTCAAATTTGTGCTCCGTAATATCGGGTCGCAGGGATTTTTCAAGCATCCCCTACACCCCGCTAAGACACCCCCAACACCCCTCCAAATTGTCTGCAAGGAAGGCAAAAGAAGCCATAAAAGCTGCAAAACTGGGTGCCACACACCGCTTACAAAACACCCTCACCCACCCCCTAACCGAGACGAACATACTGGGAATATATTTGTTGTGTCATCGAACGCGAAACGCGTTCGATGACACAACAAATATATTCCTGTGATTGCATGGCATCCATTATGGCTACCGAAAGACCGAGAGCACGTGCAGTAGCAAAACATTTGGGGACGAACAACTTCGTCTTCTTCTAACGGGACGACTCTTATTGGTGCGATTACAAATTTGAGTCATCGTTACCATAGCGAAAACAGTCTCGCACCCTTTGGCTTTCTCTCCGAGGTGCACGTGACAGGAAGCGAGCAACTTCCTCTTCCTCATCAAAGGGGATACCCTCCCCACTACGATAGCTTTGTGAATTGCGACGACGCCGTCGTACGCGCGTCGCAGGCTACGACGTCTTAGCGCATTTTAGCGTAACTTACGATCGCGTTTGTGAATCCGACCCCAGTGTTGTAGCGGCGCTACTATAGTAGCGCCTCTACCGTATTCGCTACGTTTTTGCTTTGTGTAGCGGAGTAGCAATCCTTCCTACGTCTTTTTTTTTTTAATTCGGTGTGAAAGGTCAGTGCTTATTTCGCTCACCATGAATCGGCGGTTTTCAGTAGTTATACTTTAGACGTGAATACACCCGGCAAGTCGTTCAGAAACGAAGCTGGCATTTCTTATTACAGTGAACGAAATATCTCACTTGCATTATTTTGGTTACATTTACAACAGCCAAAACCTGAACTTGATGTAATAAATTAGCAACTCGCAATAACAGATATGGTAACAAGTTAATAAGTGAGTCAGGTGACGCTCCACGTACACCGGTCCTTTCGCTACAACAGTGTAAAGTTCGAAAATGCTCACTCTACATTAGCGCTCCATACAGCGCAAGCAAGTTGAGAGCTGCAGCAGCTATATTTATTAACAGATACTTCAGCTGATAATAACCAGCTTATTATCGGTGTGTAATTATTTGCACCGACTGCGTAAAAAATGTACCGGCGTACGTTTATCGATGCATTTCGAACACACAAAAGAAAAGAAAACAGCACGCATTGCCCGTTTGTCAGCTTCTACCGGTCTACTTCTAGTTTGAAATGACTGCGGTGGATATCCATGTTGGTGATTTTCCAGTGATGTATCTGATGTTTCTTTTTCTTTTCTTCTTTTTTTATAGTGACAAGTGCATTGCCGTCTCTGGTCCAAACGCCATATAAATTTTGTTCGTAGCAACGGCCCTTTTGCAACGAACACGTTCAACTGTGTTGTTTCCATGCTTCGCCTTAGCGACCTGCTGTTACAAAACAGCATGACTCACGATTGCATGAATCGTGCGGACACGTGGCGTCACCGCGTCAGCGAATATATGAGCTGTACTAACCAAACACACCATAAAGAAATTATGGAAGGTGATATTAAAAAATACACCCGCACCTCAGTAGACAAACAAAAGAAACGTTCTACAGTGCCTGTGCTGGAATTAATATTCACCTTCACTGTGGTTTTAACACGTTTGTGCGCTTTAACCACTGTTCAGCTAGTAAACCGGATACAGTTCTCTAACGGCCCTAGAAGACACCCGTGTTGAAGCAAATACAAAATTGTGGGAGCAGTGGCAGTGACGCGAGACCACAAAAGTCGGTCGTAGCAAGCGCTTCAGAGTGCGAAAGGGCGAGAGAGGAAAAGGCACCGGAAGACAGCGCCGCCACGTCTTGCATTCTATTCCCTTTGTAACGTGCAGGTCTGCTCTACCTTTGCGGACTTGGACTTGCGAAATCTACAAAAGAACATCACTTCCGGTCAGTAACCCTCCTGTGTTCTGTGAATATCTGGGTGGGTAGGGGAACTTCGTCGCTTCCCTTACTGAAAGTGCTGGCAGCCGCAGTGCACCTGGCTCGAAGTGTGTTCCGGCTGAGCAATATTCACCAATCGTTGTACGAGCAGTGAACGACGGTGCGAAAATTGTGCCGGGACTGATACATATGTGAGTATAGGAAGCACTGTATGTAATTTCCGACTGAATAACGCGCCGCGGATGATACAGTGTGAACTGACTCTGGGTTTGGAAGCGTTTACTGCGCGGTGCATTGCGTCTTCCAAGGCTTGAGACAAGAAACATGTTCCGCAGCCACATTTTCTTACGTAGCTGTGTATTTTAGGTTCGTGATCTGCAGCTCGGGCAGCGATGCCCGGCGTGGAGTAATGCGGCCGCACTTGTGTGTCATCCAGGCTTATTTTCATGTTTGACATGCAGTTTTGTGCATCGGCGTTTCACCTTCCTTGTCACCTCATCTACTTCGCTGACGCATGATGAAAACCCCATTCATCTCTCTGTCGTACTTTGCGCAGTGTTTATGGTAAATTGCAGAGCATCTTTTTTTTTTCCGCTTGCGTCCATGCCTTTTAGGGAGAATCAAGCCCGCTTGGCATACCCTGGCTTCCGCGTGCGTTTGCAGTTATGCTAGTCATATGGATAGAATTGGGCGTTGTACCGGGGATTCGTGCATGTCAATGAGCCTGCCCCATGTTGCACCGAGTTATAAAACACTTCGCTGCGTAGAAAGCCTTAAAATGTACCCGTGAGCTCTTAGCTTTACTTCGCATCCGTGCCGTTGTTTGAATCAAGTTTTAAGGGTGGCCGTGAACCAAATTAAGGGCCCCACAGTGGGCTTCAGTGTGTTGCTGGCAAGCTTCGCCGTCATTATCACTAGGAAGCTTGTTCTGGGTATAATTAGTTCCCATGCGCGAGGAATTCCAACCTCCAGCCTGTCCGGGGTAGAACAGTTGCAGAGTGGTGAGAAGGAAGCTTTGGAATATGAGCTGCCCCCAACTTACAGAAGAAGATATCACACCGAAGGCAGCCCCCCTGTCAAGACCAAAGCCTTACAATATATTTCAGTACTTGGAAGTGTTTGCAAGGTTCGAACACTACAGAAGCGAAAGCTACGCGCAAGCAATACATCTTATGGCATCTCAAACGAGCTTGCGGTCTGATTCGCGACAGTCATACTCCTCATGTGCAACTACATTGAAAGCATTTTCTCTGTCTCAAAGTGCACCGTCCTCACCCAAGGGGGTTCATAACATTGACAAATCGTCCACACTCCCCTCCACATCTTCACGCGAGATTTCGTTTCCAAGCCCTAAAAAGTCCAGTAGCCTCAGCTTATCTAGTTTTTTCAAGAAGTTTTCGCCACGGTTTAAGAAGCACTCCAAATCAAAATCAAAGCCCTGGATAGTGGTGGAGTTCTCACAGAAGGACATTGATGGCTCTGTCGCGGGTAGAGAGAGCATGGATGGAAGTGACCAATCCCTTGAACTTGCTCTGCAAGGGAAAGAGCAGTATATGGCATCCCTCGAGGACCATCGAGTTGCCGGTGCTGTGAAATGTCGAGGTGGAAGCCAACCTGCTTTGAACACGTTAAGCATTAGGACAGCTAAGACGGGCATGTTTGCCCCCGCCCAACAGCTGCCGCCACGGCCGACCTCGGCTTGTTTTGGACTACCTCGAAAGTCCGTCCCAGTTACAAAGAGTGACCTGGACTTTAGAGAATGGGCTCTTCTGCAAAAGCTTTCACCTAGTCAGTCCAAAGGACCTCGAAGTGCACGGTTTGCAAGTGCCTTTCGTTGTGCTCTCCGCCACAACGTCGAGGCACATGTCTCGAACGCAGCAAGTGGCACGGCAAAGGCGGTGGATGGAAAGCGTGAATCATCTTACCAGGTACCGAGAATGGCTTTGAATGTGCCCGTAGGATCCCTGTACTTTGCCTCTGCACGTGAGATTCAGCCGGACCAAGTTCCCCTTTTTGTTGTTGTTTTTGTTTGTTGCCGACCAGCCCATTCTATTTGCTTGATGAGATACGTAAAGTTGCATGCATCCATGCTTGCACCTCGTGGGCATGTGTGTTGATATCTCCTCCTTCTTCAACATTTTATTCTGAGCTGGTACAGGAAGACTACTGCCTACTTTAAGCAATTTCCTGGGGCATGATTGCAGTGTTGGACACTGTTCACGTACAGCATTGTGGTGAACACAAGTTCTAGTTTCCCTTTTCCACTCTGGGTTAAGTTTCCCGTTCATCTGTTCTTGTAAACGCGATCTAGTGCCGATGACTTAAAAGTCTGCCGAGTCTCCCGCATTACTATCAAGCCGAGTAACACTTGTAATTTCTAACATTCTGTTTACGTTGCACTGTTAACATCTTGTCTGTAGTAGAGAGAACAGCCTAGACAAGCTCTCGCTCAAACTTTGTTAGTTCAAAGTTAGCTCAAGAGCACGGAACAAAGGAATACAAAAATATAAAGGAGCACTCAAACTCTGCTCACAGACAGAACTGTCCTTGACAGTGCCACCATTTGAAAGTTGTTACATTCCTGGTTTGTTACATGTTGCTTTACCTGCATGACCTGCAGATACAAGGATGCATCAGCAAGTACTACATGTGTGTTCACAATTCATAGTTGTACATGACTTCAGGTAGATGTGCTTCAAGTTTTTTTCTTTCTTCTGTTGAATGTCGTATGTGTGTTTCGATTCATGTGGGGGCTGAGGTCATACTCTGTTTGCGCATTATCTGTGCATCATGAGGTCTTGCTAGTGATCATAATTCTGTTGGACTTGATTCTGTATTGTACTCTACTATGAATACTGTCTTACTCCTGTTCAACTCTGTTATTCTTTAGTCACGTGGTGTCACCACTGATACTGTATGACTTACTAAGTAATTGCATGTGTGAATCGTACTTAATCTGAGCATGATATTCAGTTAGTGATTGTAGCATGTAATCCGGGCCATCTTGTTTGAAGCACGAAACATTTTGAGTTACATAGTTGCTTTGCAGTTCTTTCTGACAGAACAATGTTGAAGCAAGAGAACTGTGTAGTGTCACATGTCACATTGATGAACATAACAACAATAGGGTTTCATGAGGCCCTTTCTGTTAGGGAGAAAAAATGGCTATTGCACACTCCCTCAGCTTTACCATTTGCTGATAGTCTATGAGTACGAAGTCCTTTGCATCTTCAACCTCTGAATACAGGAGGGAGAGAATTAGAATGTGATCACCAATTTTTGTATGCTCAGAGGCAAATATTTTGATAGGGAAGCACACTTGCCCTCTTAAACTTCCTCCATTGAAGTAGCTCTGCAGATATGAAACAGGTCACTTCCCACGATGGTAATGCTTTCCTAACAATTCATGCGAGACACAAAATGTGGTACACCTACTTCTGTCATTTGTGCAGATTTTTGTTCTAAATATACTACACACGCTGCAATAGTCAGCACATAGAAAATGTCAAACTACATTTTGTCAAAGCTACATTTTTGTGGCACAATAGCTATATAACATTATTAACTAGCCTTATAACATTTACTGTAAAAGTCGTTTTCTTTTTTTCACATGGACGTATTTTTCGTGTTTTTCACATGCACGAATAATTCGCGAATTTATGTACCCGTGAATTGCGCATACCATTTACGGTGTTAGACCTTGAATATGAATACTACTCTTCTTTATTCATAACCTGACCTGGGGCTGACCTCTAAAGTGACCAGTGGATATGGGCCCGTGTCTTTTGAGAATTCAAGTTCCCGCAAATTATTTTCCAGCTCAAACTCACTCCAAAATGTGAAAATATATTCCACACTTTTACGGTATTTGTCCTCTCAGAGCTAGTGCACTCCAAACAGTTGCAATTAGATACAGGTTCCTGCACTGGTAACACTGATACAGAAGTTTTGATAAACATAATTTTGTGGTGTCTCCAGGAAATATTGTGATACACACATGCAGCATACTGCACTGTAGCTGGGATTTCCTGACATGACACAGAGTAAATGGGGAGCATAGTTTTCAGCATGTTTTTCTCTCTCTCCCTCTTGTGTTACTGCCAAGGGCATTCCCCGTTGTCCAAGTCTCAGTTATTGTTCTAAATCAGAAGACAGTTTTTATGTTTCTTTAACAAATGTTTGACCAGCAGTTACTCAGCACTTATTCAAAAAACTTACTGCTACAATAGGAAGTAAGCTTTATAACCATGTGCTCCAAGTTATTACATGTTATATGTTCCATTTCTTGAATAGAACCTTTTTCTTTTCTTTTTTTTGCTTCAGACTAGAAATGACACATCACATCAGCAGTCATCCCTGCCTCATAGCGTGAGTGCAGACACCAGCACCTTGGTTGTACCAGAAACAAGGTAATAATTATCCTCTAATATGTTCTGATTAACACACCTGTGGCCAGTTAACATCAGTGATAGTCTCGACATTTCACTATTTACAAATGGTGGTGACCACATGGAGTTATGCCAGCTTTAATGTGTGTGAATGATAGAGTATTCATACACCCCACACATGGAGAAAGTGGGCTGGGTTAACCTTGCCACGTTGTCGCCTTGACCGGAGTGTGGGTGCCTTTCTAAGTGAAGCTTACGGCCACAGTTACGCAATTGACACTGGTCAGAGCAGATTTATGCCTGCCTGTCTGCCATGCACATGTGTGACCTTCACTTAGAATAAACTAGGAGGCCACAAATTTATGATCTACACCCAGTGCCTTTCATATTATAGTTTTCGTGAACTTCAATTTATATTGCATGATTTTTATCTGGAGTTAGAAAAAGTGCAAGGGCTTCACGTCAGCTAAACGACTCTGAGAAAGCAAAAGGGTGTGTCTGCTTTTTATGTCGGGCTCTTCTTTATTTATGAGGAATGTAACAAACAGGTTACTAGAATAGCCTAGACACACTGCAGCCACATGAAAATGAATGTTTGACAGTCTGCTCTTAAAAGTAGGGCAGAGCAAGCAAACAGAGTGAAAGAGAACTCGTGCTACCACACTTGCGTTAGTGAACTTGTCTTGGCTCTTCTTGTGTACTGACTTCCTTCCTCGTAATGGAAGTGATCTACAAGAATCTTGGTCATAGAATTGTAAATGTTTCTGTGACTATTAAACCACATCCAGGGTTGCAAAAAATCCAGATATTTTTTAAAAAGATCCTCTCCAGTGGGCTTTTTTGGGTAAAACCCGGATATTTTTGGAGAATATAGACAAGCCTAGAAATGTGACACAGAGTAAAAACAAATGTGTTTTGCTGTTCTTCCTGATTTCGTGTGACCTCTCATAGTTTCGGCTGATGACACTGCCTGTCCCAGTAACATTGAATGAGTTTCCATTGTTTTCCGAAAGGTAGAGTCCCATGCACGTGTGGGTGAATGGTGTAGATGCTACACGCCTGACATTAGCTGTCGTACTTCAGTTACAATGTCTCCAGGAAGCAGAAGAAAGCCTCCCCCTGAATGGGCAGAGGTAGAAGAAAACTGGAAAAAAATCAAATTCAAAAAGTTCAAAAAGTCAAGTTAAAAAATTACAAAGTTCAAAAAAAAGTTAAATGTTGCGTGTACCCGGGCTTTTGTAAACAGCCGACACTGCAATAAAATGAAGCGGGAGTTTTCCGTGTGACGTTGAATTACGATTGTCCTTCACATAGCATCTGGACGAAATCTAAAAAAAATCAGGATTAAATTGTGTGGATAAAATCCAAACAACCCTGATCACAACTCAAGCAGCACAACATCTTGGCCCAATATTGGACCAAGATGTTGTGCTGCTTGGGAAGGATAATATTCTTAACTTTCAAATGTTCTAATATTACTATGGGGCCAGGAAATTAAAAATGCATGCTTGAATGCCCCTTTTGAAAGCAGGCTTGTATAGTGGCAAGTATTGCGAGAGATGATCGGTCTCTCCTGCATTTATAGCATAGGGCATCCTTGTGCACAGGCATCTTCCATTTTGGAAAGTGTGTGTAAGGCAGCTTATGGTGCGATGGTCTCGCATAAGCTTTTGTCCTTAGATGTTGTTGTGCCAAAAAATGCACAGTCCCAAACATAAGCTTTTGAATCTGAGCTCATTTGATGCGTCCAAATCCAAACTGGTGCATTTCATGCTAGGAGAGAATCAAGTGTTTGCTCATTCTTTCACACGACGTGACTACTGCCCTAAAGCAATTTGACAGGCTATTGAACGTTGATAATGGTCTAATATTTGACGAGACCAAATTATGACTGTCTAGTGAGCTGTTAGTGGTCATTTAATGTTTTCACACTGTGCTGAGATATGCTCAGAAGCATTCAGTATCTACTTAGCCAAATGTTAATGATTACCTGATGCATAGTAATAAATTTTGGACATGATTTACTTAATGATGTTACGATATTATACCAACGAATTATTTGTACTGGTTCTACAAACGCATAAAGGTCTACTGGGTATGGGCTACTGATAAATGCATCAACAGGGAAAAAGCACAGCACCTGGAGTGAGACCATTAGTGAAAGGTCAGAAAGGCCATAAGGCATTCTGTGTATACATATCCTTCATGGGGGATGAGGAGTCTCATGAATCTGGGACACCTAAGGGTAGAACAGGTGCTGCATAGCTTGGGAAATGCACACATAGGAGAATACTTAGGGGTCGGTTCTGTACTATTGCCGCACTGTGCGTGTGATCCAAATTAGTAAGCTGCGTGTAATACAGCATTCCCTTGTTAAGTACAATGTAAATCAAAATGAAACTTCCGTGCGGAACATCAAACTGGGCAGGAAAATATTTGTTCAGGTTCTGCATTGGTTCAGATTAGTCAAAAGAATAGCTGCAAAAGGTAGTTCAAACCTCCTCAACCGACTTAGGTCCATAGGTCCAGAAATGACAGTGTAACAGGGTATCTGCCTTTTGATGCTGCTCTTGGGTCCATATACGTTTGAACTCCAAACTTAGTTCTGTCTCACACAAAGTCAAGGTTTTCACCAGTGCTATTGTTCAGGTTCACATCATTTTCCTGTTCCACAGGAAGTTTTTATTACTGCAGTAATTTCACGCGTATAAGCCGCACCGCAGATAAGCCGCAGGAACCCTTTTTAGGAACGTTTTGAAAATTGTCCGGCAGATAAGCAATACCACGCGACTGGTTTGTGGGACAAAGGAGACCGTAGGGAAGGCCATAAACCCTGTGGTCCATACTCTGGGGTCGGCATGGTGTACAACAAAGGAGGTCAGTTGTAGTGTTCTACCAATATCGGACTGTGCCCTTGTTGCGTGTTTTTCATGGATCGACATGTCAGTGGCCTTCCAGCAGACATGAATCATTGTCACCACTTTTGTTCGAGCTGCTTGGGGGAATGCACCAGAAGGTCATTCTACTCGAATGTGGACGCACCCCTGCTACGCATTGTTTGTGCATTGGCAGGGCCAGAGACACTGTCGACCCTTTCATTAAAACCGGCGTATGGGGAAAATACCAGGGGAAACTAGTCATCAGATGAGCCGCAGAGCACCCGGGAGAGAAAAAATATTGCATAAGACGCGGCTAATGTGGTGAAATTACAGTAGCTAGTGGTATTTTGCAATGTTTTCTTTGTGTTGCTCAAACTATTCTTCTCTATTCTCTTTTGGCGACCATAGTCGACGGGTACAGCCTCCGCAGACGCTAAGCCTGCAGCATAGGATCGTGGTGCACTCTCCTCCTATGGATCCTTTGGGCATGAAAGTGCCGTCCACTGAATCAATTGGAGCCTGTTCACTGGATGTGGAAGCAAGTGACTCTCAGAACCGTGACTGGAACAGGTTAACAAAGGACGTTTCGGAGATGACACTTCGCAGCGTGGCAGTGTCTGGAGGCAGCAGCAGAAATATGTCCCCTCACGGGCATGGGTCAGTTGTGGAGGAGTCACTGCACGAGGAGAGATTTACAAGCACCACCTTCCTGTATATGTGTGTGTCCACCTATTGGCTTGCTCCTTCTGCTTGTTTATGTTTGCCTTGCCGCTTATCACCAGGTACACTGGAGGCCATTTATAGTCATCAGGGAGTTGTGGAAATCTTGCTGCTATATATGCATTGTATGGATGTAAACATGTGGTGTAGTCACAGGTCCAAAAACACATTGGATTGTCAACTGCAAGTAAAGTGTACAATACATTTGGTCACTCAAAATTACATCTCGGTGAATTTTGATTAGTATTCATGATGGTATTCATGGTGGCATGCTCAAATCCAGGAAGCCGCTAAATTGCATTGTCTCTTCCATGTTGCATTCACTGCAACGTGATATTTTACTTGTTTAGGATAAAGTAACACATTGGACCCACCGTGTACTGAAAGGCACACACACAGAGAAAACAAAATGGACAGTATGTACAAATTAACGACCAAATTTAAGTGAAAAAAAGGCCATAGACATGAATCTGCTACAAACATTCTCTAAACCACGTCTCAAAAGATAGTCAGTGTAGTAGCCACGCTTATGTACTGTGTTTATTTGAAATGTATAACATTCTTGGATTGATTTGATCTGCTTCCAGCTCGTGCAATTTGTTTCGTGTGCCCTCGTCAAATCTATCGAAATTTGAGACAGTGCTAATTTGAGGTCATTTAAATGCTGGACGTTGGCTGGAGCGCTCTTCGACAGCAGGTGACCATAACAGACAAAGCAAAATGTCATCACACTTTTCTAATATATGTACATAAAAACACATATGTTCATCATAGTCATATTTTATAGTCATATTTTCGTCATTTAACGACACCATTCTGGGTCATGTGAGCGCAAAGTAAAATAAGTTCAGCTCAAGTTTTCTATGGGAGTATCATAAAGGTTTCAGCGTTAGTGTAATTCATGGAGGCCTAGATCTAGCAAACCTTCCTGGTACGCTACAAGTTGCTAAGACTCATCATCCTCTGCGAAGGCCTAAACCTTGTGTTTAGATTTCAGTTCAATGCACGTAAGAGATTTCTCTGGTGGACAAAATTAATCCACAGACCAGCCACTAGGGCATCTCTCATGGTCCTAACCGTCATGTAATGTAAAGCCACTAATAATCAAGCAAATATGGCGAGAGATGATGTAGCATTTTCGGTGGTTGTAAAATCGACCTTCTTTGCAGTTTAACAAACTATTATAGCTAAATGTTTTGCTGTTGCAATTCATGAGAACAAATTTGTAGAAAATTTTGTAGAATGCCTTAGTACGATTGCCATCACATGGAGTCTCGTGCCCTTCTCACATCTGGTATTTGGCTCTGTGCAATATGACTATAAATGCTCTTCTGTGTATGTATTTTATACCCAACTTAATGGTAATTTTTGTTTCTTCCAGACTGTTGTCGTCAACAGAATTTCAGATAGTGTTCTGTGCGTAAGGTGTATTGCATGTTTAATATGAGGTTGAACTGCACATTTGCTCTTGCGTTTGTTAAAGCTCTGTGGTAATGTTGGTGAATGCAGAATAAGAAAACTGCATAATCATACACTTCGTACGATTACATTACAAATGCATGCACCGTTTGGCAGTGGACCTTGCACGTGAATGTCTTTACGTTGCTGTCTTGTGGATTGAACAGCACAAGCATTTCTCCTTGTCCATCCTTTTCTTGTTTTAGCATGAAGTTGTCCATGTGTCTGCATGTAGAAGTCACATCCTTTTCTCAGCTTGAAGCAGTTCAGTTTGTTTCAATTTGTGAATTTTCTCATGTTTTTTTTTTTGTTATTATTGTCTTTATTTACTCATACAAAAATACATGAATACTGAGGGCCTGGCAAAAAGCAGCAAAGCTGCTTGACAGTCGGCATGTCATGTGACATGAAATGCCAACTTACCATTGGTCATTTATTATGTATTACTGTATCATGTTTGTTTCCCTGACGATGGTCGATTTTCGAACAAAATTATCTGAATAACTTAAGTGATGGAAAAATGCGTGTATGGTCCCCCTGAATTTTGTCATTTATCCCAGCTACGTATTGAGCAGCACCTGCAAGTTCTCCATCAGATTCTAATGCCTTTCAGCCCTCTGCTATTTTTTAAAATATATTTTAACTTATTCTGTAATGTTGTCACAGCACACCAGATGGCTCTGCAGTACAGCTTTCTAATGGTTACCTGAAGGTGGGAGGAAGCACTGTAGAGAGATTGTCTTCCACAACCATGGAGCATAGGCCATCTTACCTGGGCATCAGCTGTGCTGTTAATGGGTACACAAGCTATAGTCAGTTCTGTAGAAGCCGGGACCCCAGTCCAGCACCTCGTACCACTCAGAAGCCATCTCCATTACATATGGAACGAATTCGGCTTCAGGTTGGTGGATTCCTATTTCTTCAGAAGGGTGTGGAAATCTTACTATGGTACTGTAAAAGTAGAAATTTTTGCGAGGACTTAATTTTCGCGAATGTAGCGATTGAACTTTTTTTTGCGAAATCGAGGATCAGCGAAATATAGGTAGCGGGGATGAATAAAGTGTGGGCACAGGAATTTGCAACGACGTCAGCTCCACAAACTTACTTGAACCTTAAGACTTACTTGACCTTTTTACGACCTTGAAATGACTCGCTTGATAACCTTTATTGTCACAAATTTGTTCTTGTCAAACATTTCTATAATTGAAACGCCACTTCAACATCAGTAGTTTATTCGCGTGGTGTGTCACTTGGCACTGCAGATACCTGCTTTCACAAAACCAGCACATATGTCATTGCTACGGGATTGGAGGTCATAGTAAGCCTCTATAAGCCATATCCGGCATGTAGAAGTCTGTTGTTTACTGTCGTCAGTGTCACGAACCCCCAACCCCGCGACTTCTGTTTCCATCCTCCTCCTCCACACAAATTCGCGAAAGTAAGGTCCCGCGAAATATTCCCGAAACGCGCTCCCACACCCACACGAATTCACGAATTATCAAAGCTGCGAAGTTAACTATTTTTACGGTAACTACAACGTTCATCGCTGTCAGTAGAAAGATTATGCCGCCGTGGTCTGCATTGACGTGTATCATGTACCATGCTGGAGTAAACTTAGGTTCCATTGGTCCATGTGTTGGTTCACCAGCAATCACGCGCACAGCCAGCTCACTTTCTTGGGTATCTGCTGTATTATGTAATGAAGTTGTATACAAGAAGCACTGCATTTTGAAATCTGCTCACTTATTGACGTGACCTTTAATGTGCCTTAGATGCAATCTCAAGCTGTAATCAATCTATAATTCCTTCCTTGAAGGTAACTCCGTGCCACTGCTGTATCTCAAAGGCAATGTTTGCAACTTTGCGTATAGCTTTGAATGTTTGCTCAGTTGGAGAATGTGTGTCATGTAGGCAACATATCTCTTTCTCTTTATACTCAAGGAATATGTTGCTTACAAGTCTGTTACACCAGCTTGCTTGCCTTCTACTCCAGTGTTCACCATGTGTCAGTTTTGCTTCTATGTCTGGTGTGTGGGCAGCATAGGTGGGTAGGTGAAACTTCTAGCATCATACTTGCATCTGCTGAATTCCTCTAGTTGGTGCATGTGAAATAAGGGGGTAGAACCGGCACTACTGCGGTTATGGCTGTCTAAGGCTCTGTGAAAGTTGGCACATAACGAAACTGCCCTTTATCATGTGCAGCTACAGAATACCCTGATGTACAGTATGACACTTCTACAAGGCTTGGTTAAGTACCATATTTACTCACTTATAAGTCGGACCTCCCCCGTGCGAGCAAAATGCGGGTAAAAAATTGAAACACCATAGTAGAGGTACATAAACCCCACCTTTATTCCAAGTCATCGGTGTCAGACTCCCCGGAAACCAACGATATTTCGCCTCCTCCTAGCGTGTCATCGTCATCGCCGGCCTCCCACACTAAATCAGTGATGCTTGAAGCAGGGTGTCCATCCATTACTTGTCTTGAAGTCACCTGTGGCAATTTTTCCCATCTTGCGAGCATTTGTCTTGCATGTGTCTGTATTATTTCCGACGACACTGCCAGGCCCCTCTGTTTAAGTTTGTGTACATAGGTCAGAATGGCACTTTCGATTTCCGGAAACGTGCTGCGCTCGGTCTCCGGAATGCCATGTGGACCTTTGCAGACACAAGGCTCCCATTCTGTTTTCTCCAGTTACGCACCTGTGTTTCGTTCACTGAAAAATGACTAGGAGCATCACGATTTCTATGTTGCTCAGCAGGGCGGACTGCCGTGAGCTTTAACTTGGATGTGTAGCTCTCGCGTCTCACTGGTCCGACCATCGCTGGTTAAAACCTAAACTGACAACTCCAAGCACGTTGGTTGACAAAATTAAATCATACTGTTAACGATCGCTCTCCCTCATCATATGGAATGTGTCCTCCTCATTGGGTGTCAACTATGGCGTTACTTTTCCTCTATGCCTCCTCATTCTCTACTTCGTTCCTGTCCCACGGGCACTCGATACGTTGCCTCATGTTGTCAATATGAGCCAGCTGTGCCACTAAAGTCTGGGAGTGCCACTAAAGTCTGGGTCTCAGGAGGATGGTGGGAAAAAAAGTACCAAAATTTGGGCTCTCGAGTTAGGGGTGCTTTCTATAAGTGAGTAGATATGGTATTTAAGGTATGACCAATAAAGAACAGGACCAAGACTGAAACCACATGTCAAGCGTAATGCCACCAACAAAATCCCGTCTGGGTTTGATACACAGATACTAAAACACACAGATGCTCCTTACTGTACCCTGGTAGTGTTGAGGAATGGTAAGGAAGCATAGATGCATTATTTCTTCTGGGCATCAGTGTTCTTTCTTTCAAACCACATCTTAAATGGCCAACCAGAATTCATGCTAGCAGATGTCCTCGGTCATCTTTAACATCCTGTTTTACAGAAAGACGAAGTCACTGCTAATGGCAAGTGCAGCAATGGGACAAAGGAAGCACAGCCTTCACGGTCTCTCGTGCAGCAGCGCATTGCCACACTCTATGGTGCAGAAGCAGCCGAGCGAGTAGCCAGGTCTCGTACTCGCACTTCAGCAAGACCTGCCGCTGTAGATTCCGCTGTGGGCAAAAGGAGCCTCTCTTGCTCAGCGCAACCACTTCGTGGGCGTTCCCGTAAGTGCCACACGTTCCATATGAGTAGGCTCTGAGGTTTTCGAGTTTTACCCGATTCTTCCCCAAATTTACCCTCCGAATCGCACATTTAGTGAATAGGGTAAAACCCGATTTCTACCCAAACCGGGGCGAAAAGCATGGGATGCACTTTCTCCAGCGTCAGAACGTCTCATGTATGCCATGGCCTCGTACGAGCTTCGAAGAAACGCTCTCGGATGACCACCCGAAACGCATGTGATGCTGACGGAGCGAGTGACGTGCGCCAATGTTGCCACGTTCGTCGACCACAATCGTTTGCACGCAAATATCAGCGGTTGACAGATTACAACGTAAAGTCTCCGTGCACGTTAAAAGTTGGGTTTTCTGAGGTCACACGTACACCAAGTGCGCGCGTCTAGAAATGGTCGGAACAACGCCGCAGCGCGCGTTGCTTCTTGCAGTTCCGCATGTGTCACGCCCTTTCGGGATGGCCGAAACAACGCCCAGCGCCAAGCAACTGAGTAGCAACTTAGATAGTTCTGAAAAGGAAGAAGTCAGGAGCCAAAATAAGCAGAACTGTCAACGAATCGCCAAACGTAACTGAATTCCGACACTCATTTCTCCTACTTCAACGCAGGAACGAAAACGAAACCGCTTCTCACGTGAAGACTTGTAACAGAGTCACGTTAAGCGAAATAGTGTGCTTTAATCCATGTACAGGTTTGCATCATCATCATGCAGATTTGAATTACCGTTCCACTCAATGCAGGTTTGAATTGCCATAGACCTTTTAACAGAGTCCTCATTTTGTCACAGACAGTGTTATTAGTTAGTTTAAAAGCTGTTTTCTTTTTACATTTGTGATGTGTATAACAAGCCTGATAAATCAAATTTTTACCTGTGTCATATAATACCAGAAATTTTACACCTGAATTCACTCGAATTGGATGCTGATGTTTTCCACCCAATTTTTACCCCTAAATTTGGCAAAAAATATTTCCCGCAAGCCTCAGACTCTACTTTTGAATAGTGGTGTTGTCATTACTAATGTAGTCAGTGTAGTAGTGCTTTAGGTATTACAGTGAAACCCGCGTATAACGATATTGACGGTAATCGCGAATTCCATCGTATTACGGGATACATCGTTAAACGAGGGATGACATAAATAGCGCGTCCCCGAAAAGTCGCGCGTCATCCCGCATGTAGCAAAAGAAAAAGAAACAGATGCAAAAAAAAACGCGGAGCTGTGTGACATAGCACTGGCTTGGGAAAGCAGCGATGAGAACTCGTGGAGGGAACCAGGGAACATAGCAGGACAACTTCTGGCAACACTACACGTCACCATTCCGCAAGTCGGCTTCACCTAACGCCTGTGTGCTTTAGGTGAAGCTCGCTCTAGAACACTGTCGCGCAACTCGCGGGTGGAAAGCATGTGCTAGGCCTTTTGAATCATCTCGCGAATTTGAGCAGCATTGGCCAAATACGGAGACAAAAAAAGCGTTACCACCTACCTCTTTCACTGACTGTATTGGAAAATGAACAGTCGCTGTCTATTTTGTTGCCTCAATTTTTATTTTGGTTTAATTCTTTTGATGTGAATTTCGGATTATACGAATTTTTTCCGCTACCCCGTGATATTCGTATCATCGAGATTCTACTGTATCTTCTACTATATTCTATTGAGGTTACGTGCACGGGACAGCGCCCAACATTGTTATGCAAGTACTCGGAAGCGCGGTCTCCATCGCTATACGCGGGTTGTTTCCCCATAGAAACAATGTATATTTTGACGGTAAAATCATGAACAATCGTTTTACGAGGGATATCGTTATACGCGATATTGCTATCCGCGGGTTTTGCTGTACATCCCCCACAAGATGATGTCCAATATTTTTTGTACTCTGAGAAAACATACGAGCTCCAGTAGCAGGGGTATATATCTCTGCCAGCAGAGAATGTAGTTTTGTACATTGAGAGTGAAGTATCTGGGAAAATGGCAAAAAAGTGCAAATGCTGTGCCAAGCTGTGCCTTCCTATGCCTAAGGGGCTATTTTTACTGCATCAGCACCAAAATTCTACCAAAAAGTCTACTACCACTTCATACGTGCTGGAGGCTGTGACTGTGGGAAGAAAATGAAATTGAATTGAATTTTTATTGGAAATATACAAGATGACATCAAATGGAAGCTGAATGCAATGCGTAAGGCCCCTGGTTTTCTGCTACGGCACAGACTTGTAAGTTCCGCGATTTTCCACAGCAAGGCGTCACCGGCTGCTTGAAACGGGAAACACTTTATTTTCTTGGATAATGTGGGAAAGATATTTTATACACTTACTGATTCAAAGCACTGTTGTGGCTCAACATTACATGCATGATATCTTGTGTTCTCCTCTGACAAAGAATGCGGTTTCTCGCCTGCAATCAGTTTATACCTGCCGAAAGATCTTTTGGCATCTACAGAGTTTATAGGAACTTTATAGGATGGAGCTTACATCTTAGGACACCCTTTTTGTTTCTGGGCTCTAGGCATTACTGAAGTGTCTTTAAAGGCAAACTCCAAAACATCAAATCAAAATCCCCCACTGCCACCGCTAAACTGCACAGGGGAGGGACGCCGCCCTTTTGTCAGGCGTAGTATGCACAATAAACTTGGGCTAATACCCCTGTCAGACGTACTAATTTAGTGTCACTTATTTGAAGTGCACTCCGTCCTGTAATGTCACTTTCACTAGGCTCCTGCTACACGGCATAAGTAAGTGTCACTAAGCAGTCATGGTGATGACGATGGGCGAGCTTGAACACCCACCTAACATCGGGGAGTGCGCCACGCTTTCTTGGTAAAATCATTTTTTTTACGTCCAGAAACATTTCATAAAGATTTTCTTCGCAGTCGAAGTCGATTGAACGTCATAAATATAATTGTTGCGAACCAACACAAGTATATTTATTTGACAAATTTTCAATCTTCTTCTTCACCTCTTTGGTGGTGTTTACTATGTCTTGCGCGTGCAACTGGCCCGCGATGTCAGCATACACTTTCGCGTTTCGCTTGCTCCTCCCATGTTCTGATAGCATAGGTTTCTATCTCAGACCACGATGCCCTGTCTTTTTTGTCTTCCATTATTCAGTGCTTCACTGCGAGTATTTCACGATTTCGCCGGTAACACTTAACCACCGTGCAATGTCAACAAATATGGTTGCCGCGAAGTGGATTACGAACTCTACTGGGCAGTCTGTGAACGAGAGTACCGGTAAATCACGCCAAAAATCCTTACGTCTTTCTTATACAAATCAGCGCTGTCTTAACAAATTTGTCCAAAAATAAATTCCGATTGGGTTGTTTCTTTCCTTTTCCAAAAATAAGCTTTTTGTTACGCAATCCCTGCCGTGGAGGCTACGTACTTGATTGTCGCAGGCAAAGTGAAGTGAGTTTGGCGAACTCACTTCATCGTAAGTGTACTTTGCATTTAGTGTCACTAAAAGATGCCGTGTGACTCCGAAAGAATGACACTTACTGCAAGTGTACTCGCTGAAAGTGACACCAAATTAGTACGTCTGACAGGGGTATTACATTATCTTAAGCTAAACTACAATCTGTCTGTGTTGGTCCTGCAGCATGGGCAGTTTTGTAAAGCTGGCTTCACCTCATGCAGGGAACCGTCTGGTGAAGCCCAATTTCGGGAGGTGTCGTTCGTATTCTGCGAATACAGTCGGAAATTCGGAAATCCGAATATTGGGTATTCGATCCGCGAATGAAATACTTCGAGCGATTGATATTTAATTTGAATTAGAGAACTCGAATATCCGCACACCCCTAAAAGTAACGGATTCCATGAAATTCTGTGCCAAACAAAGGATTGCGCGATGAATTCTGGATTCTGCGATATTTCGCGGAACAGATTACAGATGGCTAGAGCTGGATGTTACAGATGGCTAGAGCAAGTATGTGTTTTGCAGGTAGTCCTCCTGTGTTCAAACATCTTACAAAGAATTTCCGAGAACACCTCAGGCTGACAGAGGTGTCAGCATCACCAGTAGAAAGCCTTCCTGGGTATGTTGAGCAGTCTACGAAAGCATCAAAACTCTTTAATGTGGAAGAGAAGACACCACCAGCAAGCTCAGAAAGCAGAGGGATTAGTTACAACAGTGGTGACCTTGCCTTTGTACAAGGTGAAGATGTGCCTGATTTGTGTGTACAGAAGAGTGCAAGAATGAATGGATGCACAGAGGCTTCTGCTTTATCTGACAATGGTAAACCGATTTTCTTATTGTCATTGAGAATGCTGCGTACATTAGTATTTTTTGTGGGCACCCACATTTATTTGTATGCATCAGCATTGCAGCTGTCACCCATGCCCTTTCTAAATAGATTTTCCAATTGTCGTTGAGAAGGAACATTCAGAAAACGTTATCTTTATAACAGCTTCAAAAAGAAACGAGAGTAAACCCTCGTTATATCGAAGTTGATGGGACTGCAAAAGAATTCGATATAAGCGGTATTTCGATAAAAGCGGAGACTCCTCAAAAACAGTAAATTTAGACCCAGGAAAATGCCGTGTCATCGCGACAATATTTTATTGACGTACAAAAAAACGCAGTCACTTGGGTTTGGGGAGGAGCTTCTAATAGAGTTTCCGCAGGCACGTCATCAGTTCACTGTTACCGCCACTGCATTCTACCTTGTTGCGAATCAAGTGCAAAATATTCTGTGTCTCCGCCGCTGTAGGGATTTCGTGAGGTTCCTCTGACTCATCGGCCGAAGTTCCTTCGTTGACATCCCGACAACTGACGACAATGTTCACACTTTCGGCGTCTGTCACGGGACTGACAACAGAAACATAGGTAGCATTGGCTCCGTAAAGGACTGCGATGCGTTCCTTGCTTTGCTTTGCGCCTGACAAAGAGCCGTCCGCAGTTGTGTACGTCCGCTTGGGAAGGAGTTCATAAAACAATCCAGCTACCTCAAGATTGTAGGTGTCACTGTCCGGGTACACTTCCAGAAATTCTGCAAGCCGATTTCGTATCCACGGTATCCTGGTTCACGGCACCACTTTCACCGTTGACAAGTGTGCTATGTACAGCATGCCACTTTTTGAAGCGCTCGAGCCAGCCATTGATGCATTTGAAGTTCGGCATGCCCAATTGCAATGGTAACGTCTCAGCCTTTGTGGTGAGTGTGGGTCCGTGCACAGGGAGGTTCGCAGCCCCGGTGTTCTCGAACCACTCAGGTAGTGCGGCTTCCACCTCGGGATAATTCAAACCTCTGTCACGAACCACTTGAGCCACGCAAAAGAAAACCATCCAACCACCCACATGTTAAAGTAGCACAGAAGTCATTTCCAACACCCTGTTTCATTCCTATATAACTGTCAAGTAGGCCAGTAAGATGCACCATGAGAAGTAATTCACACCACAGAGTCATAATTATCGCAAAAAAAATTGAATTTAAAGTACACCGCAAAAAGCAACCGTGCGCAACGGCGGCAGAGAGTAGTACCAGCCTGCGATCTGCCTGGGACCTCGCGCTGATGCTACAGGGGACACGCTCGCTGATTGGTCCATAGAAATGTCGTCTGCTACTCCGCTGTTCGGGGTTCTGAGAAAGCATTGCTCCTGGCTCGGTCATGATACGGCCGCTCCTTCGGTCCCCAATTCTCTGGGAGCACGGGCAAAACTGGTTTACGGCGGCAAAGGGACAGGGCGCTGACACCCCACTGACCGGTGAACCAGAACGAGTTCCCCCTGTAATGTCATCAGTGATGTGGGATCATACTTTCTCCTCGTCATTATATCCAGAGTGGCGAGTTAAGGGCGAACGCACAGAGCCATGTTTATGTAAGTTTTCTTCTGGGAAAGAAATTGCACGCATCAAAACCTTTCGCGCTATCCGGTAAAATGACATAATACTTTCATCAGACGTCTTAATCTGAAATTTTTTGGATGACCTTCTGTACTCCTTTAAGGCCACATGACCAGTCGCTCTCCCTCTTTCTCTCTCTCCCTCCCATATCAACGAGCTGTCCTCGTGCGTCCCACTCCTCGCAGTACGGAAGGAAAAGAGGTTGCGAGGGTGATGGTGTTTGGTGAAAATAAAGAAAGAAGGGTAATGCGGCTTTCGGGAATGTTCTGGGTAGTGACCAGCAACCTATCGCCGGGCACACGCTTTGTAATGTGCGGAGTTGGCTCTCCTCACACTTCAAATAATCTGATTGTAAATACATGCAAATGCACGGGGATTTCACTGTACTTCAGATAAAGAGATACATATTAGATATACATGTAGTTTAAAGCGACTTCGATATAACGAGGGTTTACTGTATTAGAGATCTGTAGGACTGTGAGAATAGTGATTTTCGAGCTCTAATCGAATACGAATCGAGTACAAATAATTTAGAGTCGAATACCAATACAGATCGAATAATCAAGTAGACAACAAATTCAGACATTTTATTTTTAATGAAGAAAAGAAGCACACTTAAGTTCCTTATGAACAGGCATTGCCTGTTTCCATGCAGAAACAACACGCTCTGGTGACAAGCGACAATTTGTGACCATGTCGGTGCAAACTGAAAGCAATTCAAGCAACCTGAAGTCGCTGGTACGAAAATATATACAGTTGCTGTCCGATTTTTCGGACTTGGCGGGGATCGCGTAAAAGCCCGAATAATCGAGCAGTCCGAAAAAACGAATTTCGCTTCAGAAGTCAACTTTATTAAGCAATACTAGGCGGATAACATTGTTCCGAGTTCAGAGTTTGACGGCTGGGCTGGGAGACGGCAAGTCGTCGATATCCCACAAAAACATGGATGAAACATACTTCTGGCAACATTATACGTCAACTTTCCACAAGTCGGCTTCACCTAACGCCTGCGTCCTTTAGGTGAAGCTCGTTTTAAGCACTGTTGCTGCTTGTTACCAGCTGCAGTGTTAAGCACACTGGTACTTCTTACTAGACAACAGTGCTTAACACTGCAGCTGGTGTACACTGGTGCTGCGGACCTGTTGTGCGACTCGCGTCTGGACAGCACGTGCTGGGCCTTCGTGAATTTCGGCAGCATTGGCCAATACGGAAACGCAAAAGCGCTACGACAGGCTTTCTTCACTCAGATTAATGGAAAATGAATAGTCATTGCCTATTTTGTTGCCTTAATTTTTATATTTGGTTTAATTCTTTTCATACGAATTTTGGATGATACGAATATTTCCCGGCGTCCCTAGAGATTCATATGATCGAGATTCTACTGCCGATACTATTCATGCAGCAGTTGCACGTCACCAGATGTGGGAAGGGAGACCTGGTCCCCTTTTGACCTGTTTCACTCCTTACTAGATCCATTTAAATTGGATTACAAGGAAGAAATGACTAATGCGCAGTTCCTTGAAACGTAAAGGGGACTTAAGGGGACCGTAAGATGGATCTGTCAGGCTCAGCACCTGTGCCGACAGAGTAATGAGCTGCGACATGTCTGTCGTCTTCGTAGACAGACTCCCTCACTCTACGTTTATTTACGTTATATATAGGGCCGGACTTCTTAGGGTTATACTCGATTATGCCAGATATATTTACCTCCCCATCCAAAGCAGAAAAAACCGGGGATTCACCGGGGATTTCCCAAAAAACTGCTGGACCAGGGGATCCAAAGTCATCACAACTAACACAGAACTTTGAAAACTGTGTTGTAAATACACAGATACACACAAATACCTTGCAAATTTCAGCTTTGCATGCATATTTCTGGTAGTGTTTGGGCAGGTTTGATGGTAGAAATTAATACACACTGGTTATTTTCTTTTTATTGCTTGTTTACAAGAAATATATTGGCATAGCTAATGAATGTGTCTTTTGCTGCTCTTTTAGCTTCAACACAGTCATCACTTGGTCAAGCTTTGCCACTTGTGAATGTTTCAACAAAGGCATTACATACACCATCAGTTGAAAAAGAGGGTTACGCATTCCTAAAGATACTCGAAGACACCCAAAGTGGGTTGGAGGAACGTATTAAAATTGCAAAATTGGACTTGGCTCAGCAAGGCCTTTCTGAAGACGCACGTGGTCACATCCTTTCTGCTGTGGGAAAAGGCAACCTCCTCATTTCACAGAAAATGCAACACTTCAGAGAGCTGTGCCTAAAAAATATTGTAAGTATGGTGTGCACATAATTTAGTTCATTTTGGAATGTGAAATGTCTAACTCAGCAAGCTAATGACTGGACTGACTGATGACGTGATTTGCTTTTAGTTGTCTATGATGTGATGCCTATTCGATACCTATGACAATCTCTAATAATGGAAACAGCACATTACGGTGTATACAGCAATCATGGGTTTTCATGCTATAGCACTGGAGTGCCGTGTCAAGTGCCATCGCTGTCCTCTATGATGATCAGCACTGATCAACAATCTACCTTGAGGAATGCATTTGGCGTATCGGAACTTCAGCATAACAGAGAGCTTCACAACATCATGTTGTTAATGTCTAAATTGCTGTTACCTGCAAAGCACAAAATGGATTGACCTTGCAATATATTGATATAAGAACGTTTCACTTACATCGCGGTGCACAAAATGAAACGACAAACTGTGTGTGTACTTGATATAGGTGGGTATCTGTGCAGGTATACCTAAGGTACCTGTTGTTATGCGAATTTCGGGTAGAAATTTATTGTCATAGGCTGCAGGTAAAATGTAGTTGTGTACAAATACTAGTGGATACATATTTGTAAGGCACGGCTGCAAGGCCCCGTGGTTTGTGGTCAGTTGTTACTGTGTTTCCATGTGTTAACCATCCCAAGCAGTCTGTTATTTCTGAAAATAACAATGAATAACATGTGGCAGTCTGCACAGGGTACTACGATATAGTGTAACCTCATACACCAGTGTTTCAGAAACACAAGAGTGGAAACATTTAGATGTCCACATGTGTTTTCGCTCGCAGGAGCAAGATGGCAGTGATCCTTTCCAAACAACAGGAGCTGACCTAGCGGGGTTTTGGGACATGGTAATGCTTCAAGTGGATCAAGTGCACGGCATATTTGACAACCTTTCTGCACTGAAGCAGAATAATTGGGTTGAGCCCGTAAATGTGGTAAGTATCCCTCAGGTGCAACAGTGCACTCAAGCTGGTTTTATTTTTTTTTTTTTCACATTTGTCTGTATTACATGTCTTTTTAGCCGTTTACCTTCTAAGTTGGCTTTCCAAAACAAAGTTCCGTTATTAATTAACCTAACCTATAAAGCTGAATGTGTTCTACTGTGTAACACTGTTGAGAACGATGTCTTCCTGCAAAATTGGAAGTCTCCACATAAAGAAAGAGTGGTGGGTTGAGGTTTTCGTATTTGAATGGTGCAGACCAGTGGTTTCCAAACTTTGAGCTCAAAGACCCCCAATACGTTTGTTGACATAACGAGGAACCCCCTTTACCTGCCTCCTGATGACAACATGCTAAAATGACTTCATGAAGCAATGAGCAAAACAGATGGTTCTCCCCACATTCACACAACTATTTGCTTTTCATGATACATGAATCCATACTTACATCCATGTACCTATTCTTCATAGTATCATCACATCATGTTACGATATACCCTGTCCAACAATTGTTTTTACATTTTGAACGATGTGTTTGCTACCGAAGAGGTTACGGTTGGCACCGTTGCTCAAGATCTCGAAATCTGCAATACATAGCACATCTGACAAAGATTTCATCATCAGGGTTCACGTTCTGCTACTTTTCGTGCTTCGATGGACTTTAGTAGATTGCGGCTCTCTCCATGCAATACCTGACGCAGCTTGGTGCTTTAGAACACAATGGTGCTGTAGTTCATGTTTGTGTTTAGCCATACATTCGGCCCCATATTGAAGGTCCCCCGGTCTTCCGCGATTCCGCAAAATTTCGTGGAATCCCTTATTTTGCTCGAAATTTCATGGAAATACGATTGGGTCGAAGGACGCGATTGGCGCGATGTGTACTGTTACTACGGCATGCAGCGTCGCAGGAGAAGTATTGCACGCTCGCGCAAAAGAGCATCAGATAAAAGCGTGTGCTGGGCACGCTCCAAACTGCTCCAAGGTACACGTAACCCTTCTACGTATTTACCTACTCGCATATTTTGCACACTCCTAGTTTAGCACTCAAAATGACAAGAAAACAGAAATCGCGTAATTTGTGCACCCGCGTTTTATATCGGGCAGATTTCTGGCACGCGCGTCTCAGCGACCATGGCAATTGCTTTTCGCAACGCAGTCAGTGCTCTACCAAGGTCATTGCGGTGCTTTTGTTTGATTTGCGCACACTTTCAGGTGACGGTCCACTGATGCGATGGACGATACTGTCACTCAAACTACAAAACGCGGAAAGAAACGCTATGACTAGGGCCTGACTTTTTAGGGTTAAACCCGTATCCGCCCGATATTTACCCCCCGAACGAAATCTGTAAAATTCGGGTTTAACCCAAATCTACCCGAAAACATCCAGGTCGCGTGGCACACTCATAAGCGTGCATTAAAATAAAGTTTGATAACATTGCTAAACATTAGTTCCATGTTAAGACAAATTTTTATTAAACAAAAAGAATCACCCAAATACAGTGAAACCCGCGTATAACGATATTGACGGTAATCGCGAATTCCATCGTTATACGGGGTACATCGTTAAACGAGGGCTGACCTAAATAGCGCGTCCCCGAAAAGTCGCGCGCCACCCCGCGTGTAGCAAAAGAAAAACAAACAGATGCTAAAAAAAATAACGCGAAGCTGTGTGACATCGCAGTGGCTTGGGAAAACAGCGATCAGAACTCATGGAGGGAACCAGACAACATAGCAGGACAACTTCTGGCAACACTACACCGTCACCATTCCACAAGTCGGCTTCACCTAACGCCTGCGTGCTCTAGGAGAAGCTCGCTTTAGAACACTGTCGCGCGACTCGCGAGAGAAGTTACGCGCACGGGACAGCGTCCAACATCGTTATACGAATATTCGGAACCGCGGTCTCCATCGCTATGCGCGGGTCGTTTCCCCACAGAACCAATGTATATTTTGACGGTAAAATCATGAACCATCGTTTTACGAGGGATATCGTTATACGCGATATCGCTATCCGCGGGTTTTACTGTACACCCGAATTCCTGACGACAGAATATGCCGTAATGGGATTTAACCCGAATACACCCGAATTTTCAAATGAAAAATATCACCCGATATTTACCCCCCCAAATTTGGCCAAAAATAAAACCCGAAAAAGTCAGGCCCTAGCTATGACAAACCTTACAGCACAACATGACAAAGTTGGCGAACATAGCGTGCTTTCGGTTGTCAAGTGCGACTATAGCGGCGTCTTCCAGCAGCGTCCCGACGTATTGCACCGGTATACGAGCAGTAGTGGGCCGGCATTTTTCCTCCCAACCTTCGGTAAATCGTCGTAAACAACATAGGCAACGGAGAGACATGCGGTCGAGGGATTTTTTTCTGCCAGGAACATTTGCCACATATTCCGTAAAGAAAATGTTCGGTTGACTTGGGAAATTTTGGAGCTCAATTCAAGAAACTAAATTTCCATCGATTGAAATGAAATGAAAATGGTACCAATATGTGGCAAATGTTCCTGGCAGAAAAAAAATCCCTTGACCGCGTGTCTGTCCGTTGCCTACGTTATTTACTATCAATTTCTATCATGGTTGGCAGACCACCCTGCACGTATACTACGTATGCGTATTGGTGTCTTCTCGTACACATTTCTGTCCGAGCGATCTTATACCACGCACATTTGTCAGCTATTGTATTGAATACTGACGTCAGCATGACATTGCACAACCAAGGGAAGCGCTCACTTTGGGGCACGCCCACCATCCGAATAGGGGGTTGACACTGGAATTAAGTGCAGTTTGGGAGAGGCAGTGCGATGCTTCTGACTGCGTTCGCTGACATCATGGGCACAGATTGGTTCATCATGTTTCTGGAACCATTACAATAATAACCTCCCGATCTACTACTACTTGCTAGTAATTGGTAATTTTGGGTTAGGACACCAATTTCAAGATCTAGAACTGGGTGAGACAAAGGTTTGAATATGAAGGTACTTCATTGACTGAGCGGTAGATTTGAATGAGAGATGGCAATCTTGTACGCTCTAGAAACTGTGACACTTTTGTGACACATAAAATTGATGTGACACCTTTGTCTGCCATAGAGTATACATAGAGCCTGAAGTTTTAGGGTTTCACCCGATTCTTCCCCGAATTTGCACCCGGAATCGAAGGTTGCCTCTTTAGGGTGAAACCCGATTTTCACCCGGCAAATTGCCCTCACAGAGGCGTACGTAGGAATGCACACTAACTTGTTTGGCAGCAAACGCACTTACATCACCATCTGTACTGAACCAGTTCAGTTAGTTTTGAGTAACTGAGCCCGATTTCACCCTGAATTTTGCGTATAGGAAGTTTTTTTCACCCGAATTCGTATGAATTTAGAGCACATATTTATTTACCCGATTTTTACTCCCCGAATTTAGAAAAAATATTTCCCGAAAACTTCAGGCTCTAAGTATACATTTGAAAAGCATCACAGCACAAACTTAGGCTCTGCAACTATCAGAAGCACATTTAAAGTGGGCACTAAAATGCAAAAGCAACTTGCTCTCAAACGAAAGTGTGTGTTTCAATTATTGTAATGCAAGCAAAATTAGTTAACACAGCGCAGAAGGAGCACTGCTAAAGCTAATGCAAAATGTTGTGTTCTCCTGTAGGAGGTGCCTGGAGTAAAAATACCATCAAAGTTCACAAAAAAGATGGGATCTCGCTCAGTGCCGGCAAGCCCGAAGCACTCAGCCAAGGCTGACAGTGTGGCAAAGGCAAGGGCTGAAGCGCGCAAGAAGCTTATGGAGGCCAAAAGAATGGCAGCTAAGCAGGTAGACCGATCGGGAGAAGGTGACATTGCAATATACATGCCTCAGAAGCGGGAAGACTCGTAGAAGCTGCTGAGCCTCGAGGTACCGCTGTTTCTGGAGGAAAGCGGGACAAGGTTTTGCAGAGATCTGAATGTTGCAAAATTGATGGAAGAAACATAGCGTTTTGGAAGCTGGCAGAAGAAGAAAAAAAAAAACTGAGCAAGACCTGTGATGAGACAAACTGCTTCATTGTTGTACAGTTTCTACCGGTTTGCATTCCACAAAGATTCAAGGATTTATACAACAAAGATTTTTTTACTTAGAGCATCGGGTACATGTCTGCTCAAGCTCTTTTTGAGAATAACTGTCAGGGTGAATTGCTTCTGCTCATTTGTAGCTTAGAATTCAGCAATGCTTCCATTTCCTTTTGCTGATTCAGCTGTATTACTTTTAATTTCTCATGGCAGCTCTATTCCTGGAATGAATCTTGACAAAAATAGTTTGTTCTGGTCTACAAATAGTGTGCGTCAATTTTATATCGATGCATTAATATATGCTTGCATATTTTATACTTACTACAGCTGAGATAGGCATTATCTTTTGTGCTCTGTTCATGCCTGCTGCAGAGCAATATTTAGATAGTATATATTGACATGAACTATTTTAATTATCCCCTGTCAGTGCTGTATTTGCAAAGGCTGCAATAGTGACCATTGTGTACCTATTTATGTTTTGCTAGCATGTTATTTATTGTAAGTACAGGAGTTTCCCCAAGATAAAGTACGGTGTTTCTTCCTCTCCATAAACAAATACAACTGGCACGGATCGTGTAAAAATTTTCAGCTCCCAGGTGTGTTTCATGGCAAATTTGTGTGGTCATTTCTTGGCAGCTTTCCTTGACAGATTTTGAGCAATTGAATTTTTCTTGGTGAAAACGTGGCAATCGTGTGTATTCTCGTGGAGTTTTCCTAGCACCAGCAAATTGCCAGCTAGCACTTTTACGCACGGCCTCGATGCAGCCGGGCAGCAGGTTGCCCAACTATATCCGGTGTCGTAACATCTGCACCGCGATGGCCTGCATGTCGAAGTTAACATGAGTGAACACGAGCGACCGCGATGCCCCTGTTGTGATCCAAGTGACTAAATCAAGGCTAACAATTTCGGAGCACTAGGCCATGTTGCTACATTCTGACTGTGCAAATTCAATCCTATCTTTCCTATACAGTCTCAATACCTTATTACAAATTGTTATTTTTTTTTTACTTTTACCATATGTTACATCCTGCAATGCATCGTCTAGCCCGCAAAGGTATTTTTTATTGGTTTTACATTTGGTTTCAAACCCTACGCTTCACCTTGGGAAGTCCTGTATGATTGACTTGTTCTAATTTTGTATTCTCCCTTCTGCTGACACAGGGGTTAGCTATATGTGGGGTTGCATGTTGCTTTGCATTCATTAAAATACTTAGATGAAAGTATCGTTGAAGTTTTTTTAGTGACACATTTTTCTGTACTCGTTTATGTAATCTTTTTAGATTGTCGGCTTGTTCTCGCTTTGAGGATATTTCTACACAGCCTTTCAGCTTGCCCAAGTGCGTGGATCTTCCCAGCAGAGTGCAATTGACCGGCCACTCATAACTAATAGCAGCAATAGCAGCATTATATTGTGGGCTTCAGTTAGCAGTATACATTTGCCTGCATCTCTATTCCTTCTGTATTCTATATTTTTTTATATGTCCTGACTGAGGCTCAGCACAAACTACATATGAATGTGGGAAACCACAAATTTGTAGAGCCTCAGGTTTATGGAGATGCTTGCTTCTTTCTGTGCAGTAGAAGCACAAGCATGGTGACTGTTCAGTGCAAGCATAACCCTCATGCCTTATGTAATGTTCGCATTATCTCAAAATGAAGCAATGAATGGACACATCTCATTGCAGAGCAGGACCTGCCACCCTTAAATTTCATTACTAAGTGCAAACTGCTTTGCAGGAGGGTCCTTTCATGTTCCTGGTACTTTTTTTGTTTCCTTTTTGCACCAATGCACATGACATTCACTCAGATCAGTCTCCTTTCGTCATCATGCAACTTCACGTTGTAGCAAGTTCTTCTGTGATACTTTACTTTCAATAGTTAAGCCTTCAGCTCTGAATAATTATCACATTACATTTGGATCACATCCTGCTAAGAGACTGTCCCTCATGCATTGTTTAAGAAAGCCTTATACTAGCAGTTTCGTATCCAGCTTTAAGTCGCACAAGTTTTTTGTGTTTTTTTTTTTTTTATTATAAGACAATCTGGAAAAATTCCTTTTTTTTTTATTCAATACTATACCACTCACATATGCACACATGACCAGGGTGTCGAACCGAAACGTTTTTCGTTCCGGTTTTCGTTCCGGTTACATCATAAACGATCCGGTACCGGTTCTGCTCCGGAGCAAAAAAATAACGGTTCATACCGGTTTTTAACCGGTTCCGCTTCTCCTGGGAATATTCATCCCCACAAAAAATAAATCAATGTTACAAAATGTAAACCCGTTTATTCCGCATACATGGTATTTAATATTAACAGACAGCTGTGAAATTGGTAGCTCCTGGTTCCTGTAGGTTACTGTCTGTTCAAATGGACTTTCTCCTTTCTTGAAGAACATGCTACAAACAGACTTGTTTGTCGTGATGTCATACGTAAAGTACTGTCTTGCTGGATTGGAGCGATCGCGTCCCATCCGAATGTCTGTTGCTACTGTCTAGTCAGCAAGCACCACCGCACGAGTAGGACGCAAATCGAGGAACACCTTCACTCACAAACGCGCTCGACGGCTCTGTTTTATTTTCTTCGTGTCCTGTCCACAAAAGAGTCGCCACTTCACACGGGCTTGCCCTCGCGTATACGTAAATGTATTCAACTTAGCTGCTCTCCAACAAGTGACGCGTTGCGCGACATTACCGATAAAGACGACGTTATGCGGCCCCCTTGGGTCGCTGTTTAGTTGAGGAGAGTTTGCGGGGATCAAATTAAAACGAACACTACGGCACATTGCTAGAGAGTCACATATACCTCTCAGTCTGTGTGCGTGCGCGAACGATAAACCATTACAAAGGGAGCCTAAGGGTCATAGTATACCGACATACATTCCACCGCAACCGTAACCCTCGTATAGTATCCATGACAAAACTTCAGAGCACACGACGTCTGTTTCATTCGCCTATCCGTAGTCCAAACTGGCGAAGTTTTTTCTTGGACCGAAAACAGTTAAATATATTTTTCGGTTTCCCTCCTGAGCGAAAAAAACGTATACGGTTTCGATTCCGTTCCGGTTCGCACCAAAATAGCGGTTTTCTTCGGTTTTCGGTTCGCTCCGACACCCTGCACATGACGCATTCCTTGATAGCTGTCCTTCTGCAGACGCAGATGTCTCCTCAGCTTTAGTGAATATGTGGGAAAATGTGGGAATGGTGGTGAATGCTCAGGGTCTGTAGAAGCCAGAGTAGTGCACCAGCGCCTCAGAGTTGTAACAAGTGAGTCTGGCTACAAAGGCCAAAAAAGAGGAACACTTCATTAAAACATATGCTTAGGTTTGTTTTGTATGACTATTCGAGGCCCATCCACACCAGTTGTGATGTGCTAATGGCTTACCACACTGTATACGAAGCAGGCCACAGGCTGGTTCTCCAGTGGGCCTGGGCATTGTTTAGCCTGGGCATTTAACTGAAACACCCTGCATATACACTTCTAAATTGATCGTGCATATATAGTCATTCACGAACAATTATGACAATGTTCAGGCACACTGAAATTAGGGATAAGATTCCGAACCTGAATCCAAAGAAGGTTTGGCAAATCCACGAATCCTTTCTTTCAAAAAGAGTTTAAACAGCCAGGGCAAAAAACACTTCTACTGAAAATTGTTTTGTAGCAGAATTTGATGTCTTTGTGTAATGAACAACAAATTAAATAATGTTCACTTTCAGGAGAAGAAATACCCATATATTTCAACGTAATTATTATTTTGACATGTTCATCGACTGCAGGAATTACATAAACTCTCGAGTCCGATTTCTTTCCATAAAACTAAGAAACAATCAAAAGCAGAATCATGTTACTTTTAAACTTGTAATCTCTGAGCTTTATGTCGTTCATGGTGGCGGTGAAAGGGCTAGCCAATCACGCTTTCGGCAGACTCCGCAAGCGCCAGCTATAAAAAGAACCAGAAAGAAGAAAGAAAAAACTTCTTTCTTCTGCTTTCTTTAAAACGAAGTAAGAGGAAAAGTCGACATTTTGGGCACTGGGATTCCGAATCTCGAATCCCTGCCTAGGATTCAAAGATTCGATTGGCCCATGCCTACCAACAAAAACAGCAACTTTATCTTCAAGATGATGAATGGGGAGTTGATCGCCATGGGCGGTACTCTACCCCATTGCTGAAGGTGAGGTGGGGAATGAAATAGTGCAAACGGCACAGTTCCCACCTTCAATTTAGTGAGGGTGCAGCCTTTGCTCTACACTAGACCATTCGATTGGACAAACTTCCGTGCAACGTTTCGTGTGTCATGGAGCAGGTGACGTTTTATTGCCAATCTGGAGCATACTGGCAATCATCACTCAGAAAATTGCGATGCAGTGCAGACATCTCTGAAAAACTATGAGGCTTGCTTTTCTATTCGATTCTATGCACTATTTTACACTGCCCTCGCACTTCTTCACGAATCAGCTGTGTTGTTGCATTTGCGTACACGTTTCAACTTAGAAGAAGAATCAGATATGCAGCAAGCACTTTGACACTGAATGGTTTCTAGTTTTCTACTTCAATAACTGCTCAGTCTGTATTTTTTCTTCTCAGTCTTTCTGTGCTGCTTCCTAATTTTCCATAAGCTTGTAAACATAGTGTGGAAACTAAGTTGAGTCCATCCTAACCCTCACAATGTTCGTTTCTCAAAGTGCACACGAAGACCAGGTCCTCAGGCCACGGAATAGCAGAGTGCAGGTCACATAAGACCTGCATGTTCGAGACCCCCTGATTTAGACTATCGCATCATTTGGAGGCAGATATTTTATTTTCAACATTTACACATCATGCAATGCTGCTGGCATTTGATGCGATCCTTGGCCATAAGTCTGCACATTCCTTTGCAACTGGACCGGTGATGGCGGAGCCTAGGAAGGAACCAGGGTACAGTAAGCATGTTGCGATCGAGTTTCTATAAATTTGCTTCTACTATGTTCGGCACTTTTGCATGTTTCAAAAAAGCACAGCTTACCTTTCATTTCTCCTTTGTTGTTGACAATAACACCAGCGTTGTCCTCGAAGTATAGGAAAACGCCATCCTTCCTGCGGAATGGCTTTCGTTGCCGAATGACAACTGCTGGCATCACTGCATAAAAACAAAGAAGTCAGCAACAGAAATCTGACAGTCAACACTAAGCAGCGTGCTGAACAGTTTCCAGTTATCAAGCTCCAGAAAAGAACAGATTGTAGTATCCAAATATGCAATCCATTTATCTCTAGTGAGCATATATACTGAGCAACAACGCTATTCAAAAAGTGTAACCCATACAACTCTCCTCACTTCCCTATCACAAAATTCCCCCATATTGCAACATTACATTCAGGCACTGGAAACCTGCTATGTTTCAGACTCCTAGTCAATGAGTAGGCTGTGTTCCTGCATAGAGTTATTCACAGATGTCATCCCTGCAGAGGCCACTAGTTTCGAAAAAGCAAAATCGATGCCGTTACGTTGCCATCCTTTCTTTCTCGATATGATTTTGTATCTGAATGATGAAAAATAGTTTTTTTTGCATTTTAATTGGCATGGTGTAGTGCCAAATGCAAAGCCATGGCGAAACAAGCCTGAGCATGGGCAACATGAACATACGTGTATGTTCGTGCTTGTCATGTTGCCTGCTTGTTTCGGCATGGTTTTCGTCCACGAGCCAGCCTGTGTTTACGCCATTTTATCGATCATCAAAGCAAGGCCTTTAGCTCCATGATTTATATCTGTGGTGCAAGTATTCTTTGTTGTGTCTGCAGAACGAAGGCGGCTTTATTTTACTGTGTTACCCATAACAAAATACTCTTCTCTTTGTAAAATATGCATGTGGTGCATTGCTTTCTTACCAAGATCAATGAAAAACGTATGTATTGAGGATTTTTACTGCAGATTTAGTAGATTTTCAGTGCATAGTCGCATGCATATTTCGGGAGTTTCTAGTGTATATTTCTCCGCACTGTAATTATTAACGTGGAAAATGAGGAAGTGAATTGGATATGATACAAATATTCACACATCACAATAACTTTGAAACACCAAGTGCATAGTGAATGCAATGTGGGTGAAGGCCTGGACAGTCAAAACCTGAGGACCTACATTATGGTTGCAAATCTGCTAGCGACAGTGGCTCTCCTTCTGCGGATGACGTCATTTGAATAAACCCTACTGTGGCTGCTTGATCAGGCACAACGTCAAAACATGTGGCGTGCCAGAAAAATATTGCTGGAGGGGTTATATGGGAACTTTACACAGCGGAGGATCGCACCCTCGTTGCCCTCTCCCAAAGGTACGGTGTTGAGGTGGCTACCTTTGGTGTTTGGTGCAGAAGCTAATACATTTTTCGCAGGAAAACAACAAATACCACGCCAACTTCCGGTTCCACGAGAACGTAACAGTTCATCAGTAATTGTCCCCAAGGAACCAATACCAGCTCAGAAAGCAGAGATCACTGACATAATGTAAACGCATGCATTAGGCAAACCTAAGCCCGTGCTTTGCAACGTTTTTCGTCTCCCTTCATTTTGTAACTGAATGTGCAGCACTGTGGCACCTCAAGAAAATTTATGAGAAATAGATGGAACGCAGGCACACTGCCGTCTATCAGCCGTGGTCGTGCTAAAACTGGATGTCGTTTTGGAACCACGAAAGACGAACCGATAGTCGTGTGAATATCATGTATACTGTCAAAGACTGCATCTTGCACGTCTTGCTGCAGTGCTTACTATTAGGATCTAAATTATGTCCGTGGTTGCTCCGTCTTCCATGTGTAACAGAAAGAAGCCTTGCCTTTCTTCCGGAGTTCAGGCTTTCCCTTTTTCACAGTAGCCACGATCATGTCACCAGCTCCAGCAGCCGGAAGCCTGTTCAACCGCCCCTTGATTCCATTCACAGCAATCACGTACAAATTCTTTGCACCTGTGTTGTCAGCGCAGTTGATGACTGCACCAACAGGGAGACCAAGCGATATGCGAAACTTGGCCCCCGCAGCTCCACCACGTCCTGTAAAGCAGTAGCGTGCATGAAATTCTCTCAGACACGTAAGTGAAACACATTTCACGATTCCACGTTACAATTAATAAATGCCACCACAACCTTCCTCTTCAGAAGTATACTGTTCACAACCCTACCCGGTTCCTGATCACGTAACTGCTCCGTCATACATATCCACTGTACCTAGATACTACTAATATCAGGGCCCAAGTCGATAAATGCCACCAGATTATACAAGAAATAACAAGTGGATTGCATTACAACAGACAAACGTTCCGGTTCATGCTTCTCGTATGTTATTGAAACTATAGTTCATGTATACGTAGTGACAAAATTACTTTAGCAGTATTGCTGCTGCAATGGAAACATACAATGAACATCAATGGTGAGTTGAAATATTCAACGATTTCACTGGATTTTGAAGGATTGGGAAGAACAGCATCACACAAACCTCTTTTAGACATTTTCCTGGGAGGGAGAAAGGATCGGTATGCGCATGCTCACACGGATGTGCGATTTTAGAAAACCTGAAAAAGCATGTATTGACTTTTATTTCTTCTTGCGGCAACTATCTGCACAGGATATTGTAAGGATTATTGTAAGGATGTTTGTTAATAGTTCACTTGTTATGAAGAAATATATTCATTAAGTAAATCAGTAAATGCGTGATCTAATATTGTCACTAATTGTTTATTGGAAGCAATCGAAGCACTTGCTTTAGGTAGTTCGTCTCGTGGCCACCGCTACCAATTTGCACGCGCTCTCTGGCGCTAGTACCGCGAATGTTCTTTGTCGTCTGCTCATCGTGTCAGATGGACAAGGTGCTTGCCGGACCCGGACTGTTCAACAGCCATCCGGGCTGTGGATAAATGTTGCATTAAAGTGCATTAGCTTCGATCCATAGCTTCAACACATGAACTTACAGAAGTGTGTCATGAGCCAGGATGAAATAAAATATGAAAGTATAATGCTAGAGTTGCAAAGCTAATATCGGTTAGAAGAATAATTAGTTCTGTTCTCTGTTAGTTCTGTGTTCTTCAATAATAAGTTGTTGAACAGGTTATTACATAATGTAAAACCCCGAGACTAGGGAACACGAAGGGACAGACACAACACGAAGTCTTCGTGTTGGCTAATCTCGGGATTTTACATTATGCATCATCTTCACCAACTCGCTTGCTTCCTAGCCATTTTTTCAGGTTATTACATTTTAAATATTTTGGAGAAACCACATCATATCTGCTTGATGGAGAAAACAGAAGCTGAATTGCAGTCATATGTCCTAATGTAGTTCGAAACCCTTTTTCGCAGTTCGCAAGTTCGAGTGTATGAGTGTATCAGCCTATCAACCCTATCAACTATCGTTGCGATCCTAGTGGCGAAGGCGTTCACCCCTATGATTACAGGACAGAGCCTCGCTTGCATGCGCGCTTGCCGTCGCTCGCTCGCTCGATTTGTCGTGACGTATCAGCGGTATCAGTATCACGTTTTACATTTTTTTCCTTCCCTGTGTGCAGTCGTTTTGGTTGGTGTCAGGTGGTGTATGTGTGTGGAGGTTTCTTCAGTTTCTCATAACTGTGTTAATTAAATCGAGTAATATTCGACAAGAGGAGTGCGGATCGTCTTGTGCGTTGCTTGTGTTATTTTCGCTCAGACGATGAGTACAAAAAGGTGCGCTAGGTGTGAAAAAACAGTGTATCCGCTGGAAGAACTGAAATGCTTGGACAAGGTAAGATATGTTGCTAAATGCAGGACAACTGTTTGGTATATTGCAGTCTATGCGTTCCAGTCGTTCCGCTATCTGACATGTTGTACCCGAAAATATCGTCAAGATTTTTCTAGTTTAATCTAAAATATCTTCCGGATTGCCATGTTCGGTATCGTGACAGGTAGCTTGATTTCTTGAGTTGACGCTACACCCAGTCTTCATAGAATTACAACTGTGTACTGCAGTGGTATTGAACATTACACTCTTTTCAGGTTGTTTGCTCTCGGTACTTGCCGTAAACTTTGCATACTAGGACACTTAAATTGGGGCATTGCGGACTCCATTGCAGTTTGCGCTACTCGTCACGGATGTACGCGGCGTTTAAAGGGATAGTTGCTCTACATTGTCACCAAAATTTTGAGCAGTCATTGCTGATACTGTATTTCGTTTACCCCTCGGAAGGACCTGTGTTGTATCGTTGATTGCTCAACTGATGTTGCCAGGGTGTGGTCCCGAAGTATTCCCGTTTCTCGCCTCGTCACTTGTCTGAAATGTCGCCGATAATAGGCTGTACTCCTTTTTTTCTTTATCTCACTAGATTTGGCATAAAGGATGCTTTAAATGCCAAGAATGTGGGATGACACTGAACATGAAGACGTACAAGGGCTTTAGCAAACTTCCCTATTGTAATGCGTAAGTACGGTTTTACTGCAGCTATGTCTCATTTTGTGTCCTACATATATTGAGAGTAATTGTAGGTAATGTTGTGCGGTCTCTGCTCATAATTTGTTTATAGGCAAGTGCTTCACAAGACAGGTCCACAGCATGCCTTTTTCCAATTCAGTTGCAATCTTGATAGCGTAATGCAAGTTACATTGCTCTTCATCAGTTGATCTACATAGTAACAAAGCTGGAAACGCTTGCTGCCAGGTGATGATGGAGGGAATAACACATTACAGAAACAAAATGCGCGTTGAAATGTGAGATCTTGAGTCACTTGAGAACCTGGCTTGTTAAACCATCTCTCATCATGTTGTTATCGTTGTTCTTGTTGCCATCTGTGGAATAAGAAAGTGATGAATGCTCGACCATGATAAGACCTTGTTTGTCCACAGTATCATATCTGCGAGGGACATGATATACATAGACTCTAACAATAATCCTGAACTACAACCCTCTCGTCAGTCTCGGTATTAACTGTTTAAAGTTGCTGGTATTTCATTTCTTAAGCATGTTTCTAAAATACACAGCAAAGTCTAGTAAGCAAAAATCACGTAGCCGTACGTACGGTCATTTCGTAGTTTAGCCCTCTAATTTCGTTTCTCTTTTGGTGATGTATGGCCAGTCTGCGACAATACTGAGTTTGCCATATTAGTGGTATTGTACTTTTAGGATTCAATACCGCTCCAGTGTAGCAGTGATGTGGGAAGGTAAATACCTTGTAATTAAGGTATGGAAGTAGCTAGCCTCAGCTAGCTCAGTCTTGCTAAATACCTGATGTATCGTGTCAGGTTTTTGAGGGGCGCTTTTGACAAATTTTTCTGGGTGCTGTGGCTAGCATTCTAGGTTTGATACCATTAAGTAGAATATTACAAGCTAACAACATCTAGTACAACACCCAGTGCACATAGTGGAAGCAAACATGTTATTCAGTAGCATATTTTCCTGTCTGGTCAAGGTTTCCAAAACAAATGTCTCAAATTTCAGTTTGGGGGGTCATAATTTTCCTGGTTTTATTGCTGAATAGAAACTAAATATGTGTATATGAACTATCAGTCAGTGTTCAAAGTATTTATCTGTAGAGATAAACACGTCCTAGAACACGATGGATGGGTCCGATGGTAGAGCCCTGAACCGGTAATCCAGAAGATGTGGATTTGAGTCCTGCAGCTGGCTAACCTTTTCAGTGACTGCTTTCTTTCATGTCGCTAGAGTATTGCCGCAACGTACTGAATGACCTAATAAAGTTCTGCCTCAGGAATAGAGTACATGACTGTATATTTGACTGTTACCCATTCAGCTCATTCGCTAATGGAGGTCAAGGACAACAGGTTTGTGACACTGACTTCCCAGGGGGTGCGGCTAAGTGTAGGATGACCCATTAATCAGCCTGAAAAATAAGCAGAGGTGGCAGCAGCCCTTGTCATAGGTATGCTTAACGTGGAAGGAGCACTTGCATCTAACTTAGATGTATTTATGTATGTATGAGGGAAACCTGTGGGTCTTTGACATAGGTTTACAGGGTTGTAGAAGGAATATCAGGTTTTGTTTGACATGGGTTACCACAGGGATATCAGAATACTCCAGCACAAATGATGGGACAGAACAGACATGACGAGGACACCTGGAGATAAACTCATAGGCTTTATTGACTGGTGACCTTTATATACAGACAGAAAACACAAGCAAATGTCACTAGATATACTTCATTCAAGCTGATAAAGATTCATGCTTGCCTTTGGTAGCACGTTTCGCTCCTATCCGTCACTACTATTGTAGGGAATCCAAGCTAAGAATAAGATACTCTTTTCCAAATTTCGATAAAAAGGAAGCAGTGCTGACACATACCCTTCCTAGCTTATCAATATAGTGAGCCTCAATGATGCCCTTTTAGGGCCTTTGGGTTATGAATAAATGAAATGAAATGATTTCACACACCGTTTTCTGTTTGTATATGAAGGTCGTGTCTGCCAATAAATCCTATTAGCTGAGAGCCTGCAGGTGTCCTTGTCATGTCTGTTCTAACCTTCTGTCCCATCATTTGTGCTGCAGTATTCAGATGTGAACTACTACCAACTTTTCTATTTTGTTCCTCTGGTACCACAGGGATATGCTGACCAGTAATAATAATTTACAGCGAACCACATGTCTCTGTGCAGAGGTGTGGTAAGGGGGTTCGTATGTTCTGTTTCTCTTTCCTTTCTTTTTACACCAGGGATGCAAAATGCTTATTTTGATTCGTTTGTCATGGTTGTGTAATTAGTATACTAGTTTTGATAATTGGAGGAAGTGATCTTAATTAGTGCAATGCATGGGAGGTCTACTATTGCCTGCTGTCTTTTAAGCTTTTTGGAATTAATATTAGTTTTTGCAGTTCACAGAAACTTTATGTTGTTGATGATCCCTAAATGACTCATCATATTATCTAAACAAGCATAGGAGTAGCAAGCTTGTGGCTAGGGAATGCAGATGAAGATTGCCTTCCACGCCGAGACTGGGAGGGGAGACGGGTTCGAATCAATCCCGGCACAGGCTGTGCTGCCCGAGGTTTTCTGGCAGACTTTTCAAACGAATGTCGGCACAGTTCCCCCTGAAGTTGGCTCAGGGTGCATACTGACCTCCCTGCTGTCCTCTCTCCATCTGTCTACATCTGTACGCCGCTCATAGCAGCGGCTGTTTCACAGCATAAATGAGAATTCGTTTCGGCTTTATTTCTCCATTTTACTCACCTCGACAAGTGTTGACAAATATAGTGAAAAAGACAAGTCCAGAGCTCTATGGCTGTCCTACAACTGTTTGGACACATGCTCCACACTTTTGAGCTTGTTGGCATGGCATACGGATGTGGGACGACTCTTTCACCCAGTGAGGTGCAACACCATTAAAGTGTGGACCCCTGTTGTTGCTTTATATTCTTGATTTTCTACAGTAGCCTCTATGGCTGAGCATCTAGTAGTGAGTGGAGGAGGCACCACAAATGTTGAAGGTCTGATACAGCGCTGTTTTCAGTGTGCTCCCACAGTTACATGTGTATTTAGACGTGTGTGAAATTTCTTGTGTGGACCAGACATGCTGCATGTTTTGTATTGGCATTGGAGTTTTGTTAGGGGGCAAATACGTGTTTACCTTATCGCGAGACATCGAGACTCTACTTGTGGTGTACGGCGAAAGCTTGCAGTGGTAAATCCAGCTGACATGAGCAGCTTTGGGCAAATCTTTTAAGACAAATCTTTCAACTCGTTGTGTGAGTAGTACGCGATGATAATAATAGGTGATAGGATTCACAGGTTGGAGCCTCTCGAAAATAGAATTGTATTTCCATTCTTCATTATCAGAGAGAGAGCCCACTTATCATGCTCACGCTGAAAGAGCATCCTTGTATCTCGTTAATTATCTGTTTCTTGCAGGCATTGCCCACAAGCAAAACACACAACTGTGGCAGATACGCCAGAAGCGAGGCGTCTTGCTGAAAATACTCGTATCCAGAGCCAAGTATGCACATTTCTTTGTCGCTCATACGTTTGAAGTACCGTACGTTTGAATAGCAAAATGCACAAATAGATATCTTGTTGTGCATTTCTTCCCTTTTCTCTTTCTATTTATACGTTTATTCTATTGTATCCTTTTTAAATGCTTCGTGATGTGCAGCTTTGGCAGCAGTTGGACGTGTAAGTATTCTCAGCATAACTTTCTTCGTCATGTTGACACTCATATAAATACAGTCTAAGTCATGAACAGGATCAAAAATAACAAAGACGGTTAAGAGCATCAACTGTTTACTATATACATAAAAAACAAGACTTTCGTGCAGTAGGCTGCACTTCTTCAGGTTTGAGGACCTGTTACAAGTCGTGAAGCATATATCAAAAACCAAGTCACATGGTACAAGAGAAAAGGGTAAGGGTGAAGAGAACTACAAACGCAATACAAATATCAACAAAAATGCAAAACAAAACGCAATCAATAGGAGGTGGCTGGACAAGGTCAGACAGACATACAGACGAGTCGGAGTTGTACGTGGAGGAAACCAATGAACATCACATGAACAGGACAACAGCTTGCCATATAAAGGTCAAAATGAAAAGTGTAAAATTGAAATGGTTCGAAAGCGATCTGTCGAAAATTATGCTGCTTGCTTGTAAGGTTCTTCGTTTTCGGGTTAAACCCGATTGCTCACGATACCTGCACCCCGAACCAATTTTCTGAAATTCGGGCATAACCTGATGTCTCAGCGAATTCCGCGAGGTCTTTCAACCTTCACAGTGAGCCACGAAAGGGATGAATCATGTTGTCAACCTTGATTCTTAAGCACCCAAGAAAACATCGGAAGCTCCTGCTGTTAGTCGCCTCCTAGGTAGCACCAAAGGCGTGCTCTTTTTTAAACACCTGTTGCAATTGCATGGTTTATCCCTGCAATCATCTTGGCAGCTTGACTCGCATGATTTTAGTTTCACCCGGAAACTTCCGACAGCATAACACACGTGACAGAACACGCCCAATTCTTCCCCGAATTTCCTTTTGAAAGAACCACCCAATTTCTACCCTCGAATTTTAAAAAAAATATAACAAAACCCGAAAACAAAGAACCCTACTTATTTGTACTGCCATTTTTTTGCATGCACTACTACCTGCCTCTCAATCGCTTCAAACTCTCAGTCGCTAAAATATATATAGTACGAGCCTCAGTAAACTTTGTTACCTTAGAACTCGTGCTTTAGAATCTTGGTGTATGGAGAATACTGATACCAGCATTTGCCTTAGGTGAAATACCATGAAGATTTCGAAAAGTTGAAAGGCAAAGTGACTCAAGTTGCAGATGACCCTGAAACAATGAGGATCCGCCAGACTTCTAAAATCATCAGTAATGTAGCCTACCATGGTGAACTGGAACGAAAGAACCTCATGGAACAGCAAAGGGTACTTCTACCTGAAAAGAATGGGGTACAACAAAATGGACAGGGTAGGTTTGGTGCCCCCACTGATGATCTTTTTTTCCTCTCAGCGATTGTCCATGTCATGTTTATACGTGGCTTATTTGTAACTGGTCATCAGCTAAGATAGGGATGTTTCCTGATTAAATCGTTCCTTACTGCCGCAAAAATGGCAATTTTTGGGTGGTTTGACAAATATATTTTTTGTGGCTGACAGTGTCACTTCAAAATATGTTGCTATATAGGAGAATGTAGCCAAATTAATGCCCTATTGAATAGTTTCAGTAACAAAGCTATCCATGTATATTTCCAAAATTAATTTTGGGACACAAAAAAAAATGGTGCAAACAGCAGAAACCTCATGAAGATACGCCTGTATCTTGAACAAAAATATCAATCTACAGGTTCCAAAATATACAAAATGTGGGACATTTTGTCAGAAATAATACCTGCAAATGCACTCTGGTTCATGAAGTTCATGAGTTGTGGAAAATAATATCAACATCCATGTTGTTAATGTAACTGAGTGAAAAGTTCATTGAAGGAGTAAAACAGAAATGAACATCATAATGAACATCACAATTTGTGCAGAAAACGTTAGTTTCATGCTCAGCTTTTCTGTTCTTGTACCACATTTTGCTATTTCGCCCATTTTCTATTCCTCCTGGTTGGTTTTGAGACAGGAAGAACAGCAATAGTGCAAGTTATACATTTCCACACATTCAGGACAAAAATCTGATTGTCTAACACCTTCAAAGTCGTTATTTGCGTTCTAATAAACGAAATCGAACCCAAATATGCTTCAAATGCGAATAACTGCAGTAAATGCAGTAAATCACCAGCACAAGGAAAAGCTGAAACTGAAAACAAAACTCATTTTGTAGTGTTTATACTACCTACCAAATGCCACCACTTGTCCATATCTGCTTTGAAGGCCAAGTATCGCAGCTCATAAACCAGCGGTCGACACTCTATGGGTACAGTCAGGAAAGGGTTAAGTGCAATCGATTAAATGGTGATTGGACCTCACTTTATGGCTCTATGGGTGTGGTAAGGAAAGAATTAAGTGAAACCATTCCAACGGTGATTGAATCTTACTTTATGGCCCCTTTAAAGCGAACTATGTTGAAGAATTTTTTGTTGGGAGTGTGCTTCTCCTAGAAATCGTAGATTAATGATTTGAGGTCGATTCTGCTGGCCCTATGACACCTCACAATGCCAAGCACTGAACTAAAACTATTTGCGATTGGTTTACCTGCAATTCTTATACTTAATCTGGCGGTGCACCTTTGTGCCTCTCACTGCCTATTGCATCTCGTGTTGTGTTTTAACTGTAGCCTGCACCATGTAAAAGTAGAACCGTACAGGATGCTTTTGAGACCTCAGGTGCAAAGAGCAACATACCAGTTTTAACCTCTGTAGGTGTGGGTCTCAAAACATATTTGCTATTGTTGACTAAGCCGCGTGTAAGCCCAGCCCATCTGTTGACCGACTAGGTATTGCCTATGCCAGTCAAGTCTGCTAATCTTCCAATTAGGGCCCTTCCCTGGATATGTGCTTAATTATGCCTGTATACTCTGGTGTCACACTTTACTGTTGTGTAATGTTGCAAATGTAGTGTTAGTCTAAGATGTCATATACTTGCAGGTCTTGATGCAGAGAAGGTGCTTGATAGTTTTGAGTTCTGTAAGTTTTTTCTGATGGCCATATGAATGCATGTGGAGTGCACCTGCACTTGTTAATGCATGCTTCATTCATGATTTGTGGTACTCTTCTTTGCGATTGACCCTTATGATAGTTGGTGCTAAAGACGAAAGGCTATTGTAGCACGTACCTCCCTGATAAGCAAAAACAAAAACAAATGATCGCTAGCCATATCTTAACCGCACTGTGTACCCTGTGCACTAGGCGATACAATGGGTAGAGTTCGCTGTGACATAAGGAAGACCCTCTTTATAAGGACTGATTCTTAGAGATATATTACGGTACTTTTAAAAAAAATACATTGTAGGAAATTTTATGGACTTTCTGAAATCGTCCTGTAAGCCAGCAGTGGGAGGGGGTTCTTTTTTCTTAGAGATGAGACGAATCCAGAATTTTCCGAATCGGAATTCGAATCCTAGGAAGGTTCTGCGAATCCACGAATCTTACGAACCTCGAATCTTTCAAATCCTTTCTCTAAAAAGATTTCAAAAACGCAGGGACAAAAACTTCTACTGGAAAGTGTTTTGAAGCAGAATATTATACCTTCATTTAGTGAAAAACAAATTAAATAATAGTTCAGTTTCAGGAGAAAACATACCCATATAGTTCTTCTTAAACTTAATTTATTTAACACGTCGTTCATCGACTACAAGAAATACATAAATTCTCTAGTCTTAATTATTTTCATAAAACTAAGCAACAATCAAACGCAAAACCATGTTGCTTTAAAACTTGTAATGTAACAGTATCTGCCTGAACTCTTTCAGTCCAGAGCAATGTAAATACACAACAAAACACCCGTCGCCAATGAGGCTTTCGGCAGACTCCCGAGGCGCCAATTTGAAAAAGGAAACAAACAAACGTGTTGGTGGATTTGAAACATTCGATTTGCCGTTTTGGGCACTGGGATTCGGATTCCCAAATCTCAAATCCCTGCCTAGGATTCAAGGATTCGCGGATTCGGTTGGCACATCCCTACTTTTTCTCATTGTACACGCCGTGTGTTTCCCCAGTAATGTGTCAGTTATGCTTCATCATTACTCATCTATTCCCCATGTCTATGTACATCTGTGGTGTGTTTTGACTGCACGTGCATGTGGGCTTTTGATTGGTGCAGCAGTGCCCCCTCCCCCTCACGATGAACCTCCAGAACACTCACAGCAAGCCCGGATGCTCAGTATTGATCCCCAGACGAATAACAATTCTCCGTACTCAGCGAAGCTCCAGTCAACAGTTATTTACACATCCGAGGATGGACCAGGTATTTGCCATGCCTGGGGATGTGCACTATGCCTTCCTTAGCTTTTTATTCTTGTCTTGTATTGCTCTTACCTTGTTGTACTATGCCATGTCATTGTGGCGTATTCTCAGTAAATACGTTCAACCTCACTGCTGCCCTGTACAGTGCTAACGTCTACTTTGAGCACAACATGGAGGCACAGGTCGAGTTTTGCCTGCTTTTTGGCACCTGATGCACACTTGTGTCACATTCCTCTGCTTTAGGAATTCCTTGCACACTATCTTTGCTGGCTGCTGCAGTTGTGTTTTTGTTCTGTACCTTTTTGCTGCCCCCTTGAAATTCCCTGTTGGTGCTCTGAGGATTCTGATACTGAGTGTTTTTTGTACGTACCACTAGTAGGGGTTTATTATTTTAGAACTTGTCACAAAGAGTGTGAACAGCACTCATGGGAGAATTCTTATATTGTTTGTGCTGCAGGATTTCTGATTTGTAGTGTACAGATTAACTAAACCATTATGTCATTTCAGCATTTTGGATTCAGTATATTTCAAAGAGGATGAGCATATCAAACATTGTTTAAGACAGCAACAATCTCAATGTCTTAATTAATTTTTTAATTATAAAAGCTACGAAGTTGTCCCAATGAGAACATCTGTTCCTTTCGGTCACCTGATATCGTAGCCGTTTCCAGAACAAAAATTCGTTCGATAGATCGCCCGCAAAAAATTCGTGAAGGAACGCCATTTTTTTCTTTATTTTGTTCATTGCGCATCTTCAGAGACGCGTCTTTTCTTCACCCACAATGTGAGAGGGTGAAAGAGGACACTATCGCCTCTTGTGTCCAGGAAAAAGACCAAAAGAAAACAAAAAAACGCAACCCGAGATAAGGGCAGTTCCGATAGAGTCACCCGATACATTTGTCTTTGTTTTGTTTCCGCAAGTTAAAGCTCATCTTCAACGCATGAGGCGGCTCTGTGCTGCTTCGCCCTTTCGCATTGGCGGTGAAGGAAAGGTGCGTCTCCGAAGGTGCGCAATGCTAGCGTATCACCCCAAGGAAGGAATACGTGCTCCGTAAACTTTTGTCCAGCACCGTACTATAACCCTTGTTGCCATTATCAGCAACCTCCTGGCTGTTACGGTGTCATTAGGGAATATGTTTCATGGTGGATTTAGATAAGCTGGGGTAGTGGTCTCCCTTATTCTGGCAAAAAAATGGCACTATGCAATGTAAAAGATTTCAGTGTCCAACTAAAAAATTTCATTTCACTCAGTTGAAATGTGATAACATTACTTGTAGCACGTGGCAAAAGTTTCTTGAAAATAACCATAGTTGGACTTTTATTTTTTAGAGAAATAGTGTTTTCAATAGGATTTTTTGACACCTTAGATAAGGCATCAAGTATGAGTATCGCTCATTTAGGAGTCCTACCAGGCATGACAAGTCACTTCGAGGTCTTGTCTGGTTAGGGATCCGATACCACCATGCCACATTATTGCCACGATTTTAAATTCAATTTTTTTCGACTTTTTACTTTATAGTTCAGGCACCGCCATCACGAAAAGTGGGATCCATTGCTGATTATGATCCTCTGAATGATAACTATGGGTCCTGTGCCTCAGGGTATGTTAACCCTCAACAGCAATACTACAAAGGTGTGTACATCACAATTTTGTTGTTTTATTTGCCTACTACATACAACATACTTTGTCCACTTTATGCCCTTTCATGCTGTGTCTTTCTTGAAGGAACAGAAACTTCGAGTCAGCAAATGGGAAACCAAAAGTACACAGCAAGTCAGGAACAAGCAAAGCAACACATGATGAGCCGACAACACATGGCTAACCAGCACATGCCCACACAGCAACATATGGCAAGCCAGCACCAAATGGCTAGCCAGCAGCATATGATGCCAATGCAACCTCCACCATCAGCAGGGGTGAGCTTCTTCCCTTTGACATATGTATATTATTCTTCAAAATGGCTTTACTGTAGTCTGCAAAATAAAAAATTGAGGAAGTGCATGATAGACAAGTCTCGCTACATTGAGCAGGATTATGCAGCCGGTGAGAGGGCAACATTAACGGTTTTGCGCACAGGGAAACGAGTTGCATTTGGCAAATTTAATAATATTGCTAACACTGATTTGATAAAATTTAACGAGCATTGCTACGCGTTTGACCGAGAGGGGTATATAAGTAGGGAGTGACATTTTTGGGTTAAATGCCTTTCTCAGATTCGGGGGGTAAAAATCGGGCGCTATTTTGAAATCTGTAATGCGGGTAGAAATCGGGCGATAATTGTGCTTCCAAGTGTTATCGGGTGTTTTTGGTTCTGCTCTTGTCTATTAAAGTCCTTTCCTAATGTCTCTCTTTTTTTTTTCTCTTTTTTTTTTTGCGAGATCTTGATCTTCCAGCGGTAGTTCCCGACGACATAGACAGTGTTGACACACATGGGTGTATTGCTGGGAACGAAAGTGACCCATTCTTACATGTGTTGCATGTGGCGACCTTTGTTCGTCTTCTGTGGAAACGTCACTTGAGGATTTCATAGTGACCGGAATTCGGGGGAAAATCGGGTTTAACACGAATTGGTCAGAGGTCAGTTCGGGGGGGAATAACCGGGCAGAACCGGGTTTAACCTGAAAAAGTCACTCCCTATATATAAGCTAGAATGACTGGCAAAGTTCTGCATATACATCATGCGAGTTGCCATGTGGAATTTTCAGTTCAGCAGTTGCAAAGCCAATCAAAATGATTTTTTTTTTTTTTAACTATAACGTTCTGTACCTTCTACAGCGCGCATTTCGAGCGATGTACGACTACATAGCACAGGACACTGACGAAGTGAGTTTTCTTGATGGGGACATCATCGTCTGCTGCATCCCGATCGATGAAGGCTGGATGACTGGTACAGTGCAGCGTACGGGACAGTCGGGAATGCTGCCTGCAAATTATGTTGAGCCATGCTAATCAAGGTATTATTGCAGCTGGCACATCGTTTGCATTTTATTATGTTCTATGTATTAGCTTGCCTCTTGAAGCTATCTCAGTGTGATCTAGAACGTTTGGTGTAACGAGCAATAGATAGATATTTGTAGATAATGCAAATTTAATATTAATCTATCATCATTCTGTACTTTGCTTATTGTCCAGTCTTTGTGCTGGGCAGACGGCTCCAGGAGGGAAGGGACATGTATTTGTGAAAGTAGTAATATAATAGGATTATTGTTGTTTGACGTGCAAATTTGAGATGTCTGTCTAAATATTATATTCTGCTACATACGAAGTGCCGTAAGTGGCGTACAATTAGGTGTCAGTATACACATGCAGCCTTAGAGTGGCTGCACTCTCACATTTACAATTCTCATAAATAGTGGCTCACAACAGGTCTCTGAACTCAAATTTGCATTGTGCATTATTTGTTTCTACCTTATGTTACTCAGTAGTTGTGCTTATAATCTTTTCTGCATACATAACTAGAAGTTGATCCTTCTTGCCCACCTGCATGAAAGCAGTCCCTGAATGTAGAGCCCATGGGAAAAGTGAAGAAATTTATTGGATTGTTGAGAGCATTTCATTCAGTTTCATTTTACAGATACTCAGGTAGAATTCAGTATCGCACATGACATAACAAATGTAATGGTGCTCTTACACTGTCCCTGCAACAGGAATGATAGGACACTGTTTTTCAAAGTAACTGCTTGGAACTGGCAGGCAGCACAAACATCCCATTTGGGAACATTGCCTGATTCATATATTACTATGTGACTACATTCTCTTCCAAAGGATGTGGGTGGGTGCACAGATCTCTCTTGCAAGGGGATGGTACTGTCATAAAGCACTTCATTATGCTTAGGGCTCCAATATCAATGCACTGGGTGATAGAAATCCTTAAATTTAAGGTTGTGCAAGTCATAGACCAATTGAATGAGTCAGGGACAGAGTGCTAGAACACTAGAAATGTTTTAGTATTTTGTCTGTAGAGCTTCTCAGTGGAATAATACCTTCATCGAATTCAGTGTTTCTGTTGTATCATGTATTCCTACAATGTGCTTCGAGTGATGTTTCTTTCAAACTGGTTTTGTATGTTTTAGCTCTTCCACTGGCACCTTCACTTGCACTCCCTTCCTTTTTGGTTCTCCCGAAGGAAAGCCCAGAGCTCAAGGACATGTTTTTCATGTCAGCTAGTATTTTTTGGTATCGAGATTTGTCGCAGCACTCTCTCCTGTGCCTTTGATAATGTGCCTTGAACAGCATACTTTACATGCATCATGCCATTTATTTTTTCATCTGCTGCGATAGTTTCGCTTTATAGCTAGGGAACATTTCTAATCTGTCCATTTGGATAAGAAGACCTCTTTACAGTAAAATGCTACAACATCGCCAATAAATCACTGAAGTATCGTTGTAGAAGATATGTTGTTTTTATGCTTTTTTGTGACCTAAAGAGGCACATGCTTGTCTAACAAGGGACATCTCGTTGTATGGTATGAATTCAGGAATCGCTATATTGATGATCCACAGTGTGTTCTGGCACAGCGGGAATGGAACTATTTACTAGCTAACTGTCTCGAATATGCTTGCTTGTACATGCTTTGGTGCGTATTTCTTTTTCTTTTTTTTTTTTTGTAGTGTTGAAGGAGCATGTTGTTGCTCTGTGTGTTGTGAAGGTATGCACTCTTGCATTCATTTTAGAATCGTCTGTGCTCAATGTTGCCTCGTAGGAAATAACTACGGACGTTTTCCTATGCTACTCAGTTCTAGATCCTCTAGCATTCCATGTCATATTGTACCTTAGCCCAAGTACGCTGGACGAAACGATAGATTTGTATATACAACAAATAAAACAGAGTATCATGTACACATGATTTACTAGTTGTTCCTGCTGCAGCACCTTCTAAAGAGACAGGTAGAGTAGAATAGCCTTGCCTTCCCGAGGTTCAGGACAACGTGTCTAATGCTCGTATATTGTGCCACAAAAAAATGGTTACCTTTTTGTTCTGTTGTGACATTCAGTATCCGCATTTACCGATATATTTTGTGAAACTGAATAAAGTCATATGTTAGAGCAAAAGCGTGCATTCTCTTGTTTTGGGATGTGATTTATACGTGCCAGCATTCCGCAAGCTTCAAAAGTGCGCACACCAAAACTCATGGGCAGTAGCGGCAGTTGCACCTCCGAGGGGGTTGTGCACAAATTGTGCACAGGAGCGTTTTAGTATGCAGGTCATACTAAATATCGGCTCTCGCTAAAGCCGATATTGACATCACTGCATTAGTTCGAGTGACAGTATATCGTCCATCGCGTCACTGGAACAATTATCGGAAAGTGTGCGCAAATCAAACAAAAGCACCGCAATAGCTTCGGTATAGCACTGAAGCAACCGCCAGGGTCGCTGTGACGCGCGTGCCAGATATTCGCGCGCGAAAACGTGAGTGCGCAAATTATGCGATGGTGCAAAATGTGCGAGTAAATACGCGTGTACCTTAATCTTAATCGTCCTTAATCCGGGAGCGTGCGCAGCACGCGCGTTTTTCTGACTCTCTCTTGCGCGTCCTTCGACTTCATCGGATTTGCGGGAAATCTCGAGCAAAATAAGGGATTCCGCAAAATTCCGTGCCAAACAAAGACTTCCGCGATGAATTCCGGGTTCTGCGAAGTTTTGCGGTAGCATATTTCCAATATACCAGGTGCATACAACATTGACGCCTTGCAGAGACATACACTGTTATTCGTGCCGACCCAAGAGCGCGTGTCCCTACGCTGTACCGATGGACCTGTGGACGGCCGTTTCGAGCTGCAGCTCGAAATGGCCGTCCCCAGCTGGGATCGTGGCACGCCTGACTTGTGAACATATATATATATATATATATATATATATACCGGGTGTTTCCGTTAAATCCCCGGGCTAAATAATTCGCGAACGGGTGCACCAATCGACGAACTTTCTTTTTTACAAGTATCTGTGCGATACCATCTACAGGCTGCGCACCGTGTAAATGAGTGGCAGGCGCTCATTATTTAAATAACATAATATTTAAAGGACACGTGTTTCGCCGTGTTTGCGGCTCGTCAGCCCTGGGTAGCTGCGCATCGTTCGGGATTGGCAAACCAGGGGTCACTCAGCGAGCGATATACACCTGGGAGGGTGACTGAGCACTCCTCAATGCCACAGTGCAAGCCAGTGAATTATAAAGAGAGGAAAAAAGCCATTAAAAAATAAGAAACCCAGCAGCTACCCAGGGCTGACGAGCCGCAAACACGGCGAAACACGTGTCCTCTGGTGCTGTCGCATCGTTCCATGAGTATCTGTTTTTCTACGTGCAGTCATAGAAGCCATCTTCATCTATAAGTTTGAATTTCAAACACATCTAGCGTCATTTTTCTTATTTTTTAATGGCTTTTTTCCTCTCTTTATAATTCACTGGCTTGCACTGTGGCATTGAGGAATGCTCAGTCCCCCTCCCAGGTGTATATCGCTCGCTGAGTGACCCCTGGTTTGCCAATCCCGAACGATGCGCAGCTACCCAGGGCTGACGAGCCGCAAACACGGCGAAACACGTGTCCTCTGGTTCTGTCGCATCGTTCCATGAGTATCTGTTTTTCTACGTGCAGCCATAGAAGCCATCTTAATCTATAAGTTTGAATTTCAAACACATCTAGCGTTATTTTTCTTATTTTTTAATGGCTTTTTTCCTCTCTTTATATATATATACATGGTGTCCCAGCTAACTGCGACCATATTTTTTAGAAATATATATATATCACTTTTTCTGAGATGAAATCAATTGTAATATAGCATATATGCTGAAGGGCACTCCTTAGGAGGGCATTAGCGAACTCCTAAGACAATGTCTTAATTAACTTTCAATAATAAACTCTTTAATTATAAAAGTTCCGAAGTTGTCCCAATGAGAACATCTGTTCTTTTCGGTCACCTGATATCGTAGCCGTTTTCAGGACTAAAATCCGTTCGGTAGATCGTCCGCAAAATATTCGTGAAGAAACACCGTTTTTTTTTTTCGTTGCGCATCTTCGGAGATGCGTCTTTCCTTCACCCCCAATGTGAGAAGGTCGGAAGAGCACACTGTCGCCTCTGCCCTGGACGGCACTGTGATCCTGAGAATGTGAGAGGGTGCGATTCCGGCGCGGATCTAGGGGGTGGGGCAGGGGTCTGGAACCTCCTCAATTCCAGACTTGAACATAGGGTTCAATGGACAAAACCCAGCATGCACCTGGCATTGTCCATAGCAGCCCCCCCCCCCCCCCTCGGGAAAATGCAAGGTCTGCCCATGGTGCGATTGATTCAATGTCTATATATATATATACACAGATACTTCTTTTTTACATATATATATATATATATATATATATAAACATTGAATCGCACCCTCTCGCATTCTCTCAATACGATGGATGCGCCGCAAATTTTAACAAAACAATTATTTTTAAGCGGAATTTTTCTTGCACGCATATCTAATTGTGTGAAGAAATTGAGGGGCATTCATATTCACAGCTTACTGATATTCAGGAAGTGACCTTAGAGGAGCGGATGGCGTGTAAAAAAAAGCAACAACACTATGCAGGGTAGAGCAAGGTAACTCTGGTGACCTAGTTTCGACGCCCGTAAGCGTTTGTAGGTTTACAGTGTGACGCATCATGTGTCGCACGACGTCTTTTTCAATTGGACTTGGTAGTCATTAGCTTTCTCGTTCCTCTGAAATGTTGATGACATGTGTGTCGCGTCTAGTTCGTAATCCAGAGCAGTACTGTTGGATAAGGACATCCAGACTGCTCGATGTGACAGGACTGGTGACAGGCATCGAATCGCTATCGCTATCATGTTTTTTGTCAAAATGGTTGCGGGTGTGAAGTTAAAAATTACAAGCTCTCCACAATGTGTCGTTTATTTGTTAGTGTTTTTGCCTTTGTTAATTTCTGCAGCGTCGCACGGGTGCAGTTATATTCCACCAAATCCGGAAGACGTAAGTTCCCTTTCCGTTCAAGGTAACTTTGATCAAAAACCACTCGTTCACTCTGTTATTGCGCTTTCGCGCTGCCTGTAAACTGGTTATTTATGTGCTACTCTCGAGCGACAACAATGTTACGTGTATGCCATGCAAACCACTGTGGTTTGGAATAACGACAACCTATTTATACCCGAAGAAAAAATTTAAATTTACGCGTTCCTTTTTAACGAAGTTGTCAAGTCGAGTAAAGTCTAGTCTAACGTTTGCATCTATTACTGGATATCTTCGAAAAACCCGTTAAACGCGCTTCGATATTGCAGGTATTGAATCCGGTTCACCTGGAGCAGGCGCATATTGTAAGAAAACGAAGCATTAGCCAACCGTTGCGAATAAGGGTTATTTATGATGCCAGTGTTTATGGGTAAGTCGATCAGTCCTTTTCCGCTTGTTTGCAAAGTATTAATCCTGACTCTGACTGTTAAGCAGGTAACATAGTTCTGAATAACACTACAAAAACGACGTAATTGAAGCATCTATTAAGTGACTGCATTATTTCCTCACCATTGCTAACCGTCTTCTGTCAACTACAGGTTACCAGAGGAGAAGTTTGTGATAATTAATGTAAGTTGAGTTTGGACAACGCAACACTACATATTGGGCGTCTTGTTGAATGCAGAGGTACCGTGGTTGATCTGTCCTAATGTTGCATACCTTTCAGGACACAATACTTCCTTCTGCTCTTGCTTACTGGGAGAGGACACTTAATGTTAGGCCAACAAAAGTCCCAATCCGACTAAACAGGTTGGTCACATTACTAAATGCCCTTCTTCTGGTGAAAAGCTGCAGGAGTTCTTCCTACATTTACCTTTTCTGTTGCAGGAAGTGCAAGAATAACCAAGCCTTCTCGAGAGACCACGAACCACACTTGTACTGCAATGAATACTGTGAGAAGGTTACAAGCTGTGGGGAGGTTGTGGTTCCTGAAGAACACCTAGAAGTAAGCTATTATTTGTAATATTTTCTCCGGCTGTCACCAATGTCCAGTAAGATACTATGCCCCGACACAACGTGAGAGCTATACTGTCACACACAGAGGCATATCCCGACAGACAGGGAGGGTGTTGCTCGTTGTGTTGATGCACACATTTTACGTGTTTGTGAAATATGTTGTAAGTGTGGCATCTACGACGAGTGTTTTCGAATCCTGATCTGTCTTCAAGCAACAACAGATGCACTACATTGTAACCTGGAGGCATCATATGCGCGCCTAAGCCAATCACAAACGTATTTAGGTTTCTGCGTGGAGTTGGTGTGTAGGGTGTTGACTTGTCCTAATGTATACCTGCATTCACAACTGAGGAATACTATGTACCCCTGAAGTCCGTCTGTATATTTCGTGAAAGAAAAGCAGACAAAGGTACACTTGGATTGGTTTTCTGGTTTATGAAACTCTCCTCGGCCTCCTAAGTCTAGCATGTGTAGCTAGGCGTGAGTAAATAAGTAAAGTAATTTTGAAACTGCTGTTTTCTGTATGAATTGCAGCCATGCCGGACATGTGACCGTACAGGACGTTTGTGTCGAACTGTAAAGGGCACAATGGGCCCTGGTATTGCCAATGCAGACTTTGTATTTTACATCTCTGCGATGCAGACACATCGATGCTTTAAGGGACAGACTGTAGCTTATGCAGCTCATTGCCAACAAGAAGCAGCCACTGATAGGTGAGTACCTATACTCACCTGACGTACGTACCTCACTGTAAGTGACATTGTGCCTAGTCCATAGTGGTTTTTTCTGTGACCGAATGTGAGCAAACCAAATGTGTGTCCAAAAAAGCCAAATTGCAAAATTGTGCTGTTCCTTGAAGGTGTGGTCTGAAATATTGGAGACAAGAAAACATTGAATGCGAACACCTCTGACGCAAGTGTGTCTGGTTGGGTCATAATTAGAGCCTGAAGTTTTCGGGAAATATTTTTTTCTAAATTCGGGGGGTAAAAATCGGGTAAATAAACGTGTGCGCTAAATTCATGCGAATTCGGGTGAAAAAACTTCCATTACGCTAAAATCGGGGGAGAAATCATGCTCAGTTATTCAAACTAACTGTAGGGGTTTGGTACAAACGGTGATGTAACTGAATTTTTCTGCCAAACAGGTAAGTTGGTGCATTCCTACAGACATCCCAGAGTGGGCAATTTGCCTGGTAAAAATCGGGTTTCACCCTAAAGAGGCAACCTTCAATTCGGGGAAGAATCTGGTAAAACCCTAAAACTTCAGGCTCTAGTCATAATGCCCTGTGATAGCTCCGATGTCCAACTAGGCAATCTCAGTGAAATTGGGGGTCCTGATGCACATTGGTTCTGTGGAGAGCTGTATGGTTCCAATGCCATGTATGGTGCTATGCACATATCCCCCCTCCCCCTTGAGATTCGAGGTCACTTGTAAAAACTGTCCACTCTGTAGTCGTAGGTCGGCATGATTTTATCTCAGATGTCCTTATTATATGAACCCGCACAGTTCTTAGCGTCCGCCTCCAAGAAAAAAGAGGGGTGAGGGGGGTTGCATGCTTTGCCCCCCCTCCTCTTCGGAAACACATTGCTCCCCGTACGTCATCCTGCCACGCCCCATTTCTAACACTCCCTTGAAGGCCCCTTATTTACCCTTAGGTATAAGCGTAACACATAGGGCGACCTGACAGTGTTCCCACCTATAGTTTGCCCAGAGGCAATCATGAATGGGGTGGCATTTATTGGCAGAAAAAAAAGGAAAAGAAAAAAAATAAGTAAATAAGAACAAATACAGTGAGGCTGTTGGGTTGTAAGTACCACCTCTGTAACTGGAGCTAGTTACGAAGACCAGTGTCAAGTATATAATATCGTATAGTCAAATATACTGTGCTGTCTAGTGAGAGCCACTTCAACAGAGCCACTGCTTTCTTTACCTTCTAGGCCAGTTGCTGGACATGCCAATTTATGCCCAGATTCTATTTCTACTAAGCCTCAGGATATGGACACACTCTTGTCAACTGTTAAACATGAAATATTACATGCTTTGGTGAGTGAAAAACCTTGCTCTAGCTTGGATCACAGTGGTTCGTACAGTCTTCTTTGTGGCATATCATACGAGCATGTCAGAAGGGTTATTGGTGTATCCCGTATACGTAGGGTTCTTCGTTTTCGGGTTTTATGATTTTTCAAATTTGAGTGGGAAAAATCGGGTGCTATTTACGCACGAGAATTCGGGGAGAAATCGGGCGCTATGATCTCTGTTTGATATGTCATCGGGGTAATTTTAGGGTGAAACGAAAGGCACATGAAACAAGCTACCTCTGTGACACTGGGACGAGAAACAAGAATATTTATATTTCCGCTCGGAACTGGGGCAGTGAATGACCGCAATATTCAAACACTTGCCCGAGCTCCACAAAAGCTCGTCTTTGACTCCTGCCGGACGGGATTATAAAAGGAGGGCAAATAGGTTGTCACAGATAGCTCTCTTTGCTGATATCATGATTAACTTTTCCGACGGTTTACAGAGAACGACAAGTTCAAGAACCGCAAGGATTTCGGGTAGATATCGGGTTTTACCCGAATTCTTGAACACTTGTTCGAGGGGGAGGAGGGGGAACTATCGTGAGAAATCGGGTTTAACCCGAAACTAAGAACCCTACGTGTACATAGGGCCTGACTTTTTTTCGGATAATTCCTAAAAACACACAATATTTATCCCCAATCCAAATGAGCGATTTCAGCGTTCAACCTGATTTCTCCACGGAAGTTATTTACGTCGGCTGCTCTTGGCATCGCCGTTGACGCTACCGACTGACAACCTTGTCGTGAAGAAGTCAAAACTAAGGCTGTTAAAATTTCATTTGCTACCATTCAGCAAATATTGACATTATCGCAATGTGGCTGATCCAGATTTGCTGACCTGATCAAGAGTTTCTCGCTTCCCGCTTGTTTCGCCTGGATAAATGCTCGCCGTACCTCACGTACGTATGTGAGCTTCGTAGGTGCAGCTGGTTTTGGTTGCTTTAACGTGACATTAACAACGTTGCTTTAACGTGCTTTACGAGTGTTTGCAAGCCTGTACAGTTACTTCCGATTGGAGGCAGTGGTCACTGTGGTGAGTTACCTGTGGGCCCTAAGTCGGCTAAACCTTTTCATCAGAAGGCGACCGTGAAGGATGCACACTCATGCACGTAGAATGGGAGCAAAGCGAAAGTTACGAAGGGTACTATGTCTCGGATCAACGAGCTAGAGTTAGCCGAAATGAAAGCAGGTTAGCGGTTACAGGTGTATCTAGCGACCAAATGGCAAAGAAGTGCAAGGCATTTGAGGCCTGGAGCATAGAGTACGAAGCGCTAGAAGTTGTAAACAAGAAGGCATGCAATGAAGATTGATGGAGATCCTAAGAGGAAACTGTACGGTGATTTGGAACGCCGCGAAGGCCCGGTATCCCAAATGCCTGCGATATATATCCCAAATACCAGTTGCGATGTAATGAGGTCGTTTTCAAAGAAGGTATCCATACAATGGCCACAGCATTCCAGCAGGAGCGAAGAGCTCTCAAAAATGCACCTCATGATGCAGGCAACAAGGAAGTGCATCAGTGTTAGCACATATACGTCACAAAATAATAGTGAGGCTGAATGTTAGCATTTCTAAGGTTTGTTATTATAAAGATGACATATAGCAAAGGGATAACAACTGTGTGTCAACTCGATGACTAAACACATTCGAGCAGACTGACCTTCCTGGTACCTTCCCCCATGCAGCTTTAACGAAAGGGGTGACAGTGATTCGTGTCTTCTGGAAGTGATCTGGTTCAGTGATTCATGTCGGAGCCACCTTGCTAGGCATGCCCAAGTGGTCCAGTGGGTGGTAGGCAACCTGGAGGAGCATCTCGACGGAAGTTATTGACACAGCTTTCAGAAAATGCCTTAGTGAGCCGCCCTGTAATGTTTCTGATGTTAGCCACCCTTCTGTCGAATAAGTGATATCCATTTTCACTGCATTAAAGTCGCTTTTGATTTTGTATCTGCATCACTGGTGTACCGCACAAATCAGTCGTGTCGTCTTGCCCGCGGCTTCTCTGTCGGAAAATTTTCACAATCTTCCTAAAAACAGGTCCTACGGCTTACCTGTGGTTTGGCTTATACGCGTGAAATTACGGCATCTCCCATCCACGATTTTTTCGAATGTAGATGGCGCCACATGAACATCCAGGTCTCAGCCTGGTGAGCACTGTAACCAGTACACTTGTTAAGAGTAACTCCATTCTCAACGGGAGTGTGTAGTCCCACAAGCTGTAGCCTCCTTGGCTTTTGAGGAGGCTTTTTTTTGGCTGTTTTGGGTTCCCAAGGTCAACGATGCTAAATAGTAAAGGAAGTCCCCAAAGATGTATTCTTCCTTATTGTTCCTTTGTGGGCTTCATCTACAGATTTTTGTGGGGGATGTTATCATGGTTTTTCGTGTTTGACTTCTTGGACGCCGTGCTAAAGCCAAGTGCAAACCCTCCCCCCAGTTATTTGAATCCACGTGTTCTGTTTAGTTCACCTGCGCTTATAGTCGAGCATGTTTGAAGGGCGTGATTTACATTCCCATAAATCATTGTCAGTTCAACTAGAGTCACTAAATAGGTGTACATATCTCTATTTAGTAACTCTAGATGTACCAAGAAACAGAAGCACGATTGCGAGAGTTTGAGCGACTTGAAAGAAATTTTCATTAAATCAGTGTTCTCACAATAAAACATTTTGCAGATAGAATGTTTTCACAGAGCTAACTGCGGTGCACTGATAAAAAGTGTGTGATGTGATGATTGATTGAATGACGTATTGATTGAAAGAGAAAGAATTTTTAATATTGAGACCCAAGTATTTATAATAATCAACATTCTTCAATAGCCTACACCATAGACTTCGGTCTATTTTCAAAATACCCGTATATTTTTGTATATGTACCACCAAAAGGTGGTCGACATTATCTATTATAAATAAAAAATAAATAAATCGTGCTGTGAAATGATACATGTTCAAGAGTCTTTTGTGACTTACTGAGGAAATTGTAAATGAGGTACAGTTCAACCAACCTCTAGGTTTTCTAGTACATAGACCTATCAGGTGCCCATTTCAGTACCCACCACAGTTAGGACTGAATCCTGTATCTTCAAGTACTGATTTGTCCCCCCAAAATGTAGCACTCGAAAGCATCGAGCCCTTACTTTAATCATAATTAATGTGCGCGCTCACAATGGAAGCTTGGATCTAGCATGGCACGAGCTTGGCTGGCCTAGGTGCCCTTGCTTGGCATGAGGTTGGCCAACAAGCTCGTTCCGTATTCCGGATCTGTTCCTTGGCCATCCATTGGTCGGCCTACGTCTTCCTGACATCCTGCCAGCCACGTGGAATGGTTGGCCAAGAAGGTTGTTTCTTTCTTGGCTCAGTACCTTTGACCGACTAGCTGCCAATCATTGGCTGGCCAGCCTTTCGCCAGCAGCACTAAAGTCTATATAACAATATTTCCCTCACCATATTCAATACTTAGTATGAAAGACACTCCTATAACCGTCATCTCGTGGAATTCACTCAATATCACCAAAATTCACACAACTTCCATTGGAAAAGTGCCAAGGGTGGACTATGTGCAAATAATAGGTGTTGATGTTTTCTGATTTCAACTGATTGCAAATTCCTTTTCCCTGTATGAATGCACGCGTGTTTTATTTGAGCGTACTTAGTAATAAACTTTGTGGGAGGCTTATGGGCATTGCTGTCCATAATACACATTTCTCTCTCACTCAAATGCCCTTCACATACACACTTGCTAGAATTTGTGTGAAATGGTTCACGTCAAGCACATCAACAAATATTTTTGAAAACCATCCTCCTCCAAATACTCACAGACAGTTAATAGACAATGTTTAGATTTCGAGCAGTACTACCCAATGTTATGGTCTCTCATATTTTCCGTGCCCTTGCAATGTAAATTCTGGTCTTTCTACGGCATCCGACAAGTCCTAAGAGTTTTTTTTTTTTACTAAGGACACCAACGTGGTAGTAATTTGCATACTGTCATGTTCCAGGGTTTCTCTGTGAGCCTGTATGCATACTTCAGGGACAGTAATGGTTATCCCCTCACTCCCAGAGAAAGGAGCGGAAAGCCATCTGTAAACAAGGAGTAAGAGCATCAACTCTGCTCTCCATTGTACAGCGACAAGCAGAGCGTTGAACCGAAACCAAAATTAACCGTTACTTTTAGCTGGAACTGAACCGGAACTGAACAATAATTACTATCACCATCTTGAAGCTGAACTGGAACTGAATCGATATAAAAGCTTCGGTTACCGGTTCAGTATACCGGTGCGGTTCGGGTCGGGGTGTGCCGCCTGTAATCTATCCCATTGTCTGGTGGCGGCATCTGTTTTAGGTGACATAATACTCGAGATCTAGCGGTCCATTCGGTAGCGCGGGACATACAACACTGAGGGTGAAGGAAGTTGTCCTCTCACCGCCCCTTATAGAAGAAACGCGTTTTGTCATTCCTATCTTCGAAAGTTTGCAGCACCAGTGCATTGTAAACATTGTTTGCCATATGAAGATGCTACGTAAAAAATACGTTCCACTTCCGGATGATGTGTGACCGTTATACCGGATATGTGTTACCGCTACCGTCACGTTGCTCGGGGAAGGGATGCAATGGGGTCCTGTTGGTCAAAAAACAGAAATAAATGCATAAACAATTTAACTAAGAGATCTTGTATCATTTTTAGTGGCTACCTATAATTTGGTAGCATATTAGAACCTCGAACCGGTTCAGAACCTGGTTTACAGCCTCTGAACCGGTTAATCAAACCGATATGTGAACTCCGGAGCTGAACTGGAACCGAACCTTTATGGCCGAACCCAAACCCAAAACAAACCGAAGAACGTTTCGGTTCGACGCTCTGGTGACAAGTTCTCATTTTGGGAAAGGATATTGTAGCCTCCTGCATACTTTAATGGGCATCTGCATCTACATCACAGATGCAGGTATTACAGTAACCTGCTGTAATATAGACCTCCTTAGGTTGCAGACACACAAGTGGAGCGATCGAGTTATGCGCAGAATAGTGCGGCATAACTGGAAGATTCGTGGCCGCACAGTACCCAAGACCTCCTGGATGATGGTGACTCCGCGTGTTGTGGTAGGTGTCATAGCGATATCCGGAATGAGTGAGTCTGTGCTGCCCTCTCAACAGTAGTATTGGTGAAAAAAAAAAAAAAAAACGACAGAAAAATCCTTAAGGCTGCATTTTATAACTACAGGAGGAAGTCCGTCGTCATTTTAACTGTTCGTACTTGGAAGGTGCCGAGATGGAAGATCAGGGTGAAGATGGCACAAAGTTGACTCACTGGGAAAAAAGGCTTTTCGAGGTAATGCGGGCCTTACGTTTCCTTGTCAAAATAATGTAAGCTTGGCTTACCGTTTTCTTTGTTTATCCACAATGCTTGTATGGTCTGCTGTACAGAATGAAGCAATGACAGGAACACACACACAGAACCCTGTGTACTCACGGATTACATTGGCACTCATGGAGGACACAGGGCAAGTATTTCCTTTAGCCATCAATTCCTTTCTTTTTTTTATATATATGTTTTTGTTTTTATATATTTATATAAAAACTTTATACAAAATTTATTTTAAAAAATAATTTTTCTTCATTTAATACTTTACTGGCTTCGCACTGGGCTTTCAGAGGTGAGTCACTCACCCTGACGGGAGGACATCACGTTCCACGTGACCTTCCGACGCCGCTCGCTCAAACGTCGCCCACCTACGCATTGCTGATGAAGGCCCAATACGGCCGAAACAGCTGTCCAATGCTGGTGTGGCGACGTTTGGGACTTACAAACATATGTTCAACGTGCAGCCAAAGAGCGTATGCTATTTTTCTTGATTTAATACTTTACTGGCTTCGTACTGGGCTTTCAGAGGTAAGTCACTCACCCTGACGGGAGGACGTCACGTTCTACGTGACCTTCCGACGCCACTCGCTCAAGCGTCGCCCACCTACGCATTGCTGATGAAGGCCCAATACGGCCGAAACAGCTGTCCAATGCTGGTGTGGCGATGTTTGGGACTTATAAATATATATATATATATATGATGCATATTTGTGTTTTTGTTCTACATGCTTTTTCGTGGATGATCTTTGTCCATACAGTACTCTTGCAGTATGGCTTCACGAGCGGCCTGTCTGTATCTGTACCCTGTTTGCGTTAGTGCTTGTCATGCCACGGGCCGGAACACGACAGTGTCAGGAAGACCAATTACATGCGCATTCTGCACAATCAATATTTGCGATTGAGCATGAAAAATTCTCACGGGAATCCAATACCCTTTCCAAGCACTTCACATTGGGTCTGCATTTTGGGACGCGTTTTACTATAGAGACTTATTTTGTGTCTTCTTAGATTTGCTTTTTTTGGACTTCGTGTGATTGGGATCCAAGATAACCACAAGATCAGACTGGCATTATTTTGTGGGTATCCTTTATTTGAAATGTAATACACAGGAGTCACTATTGCTCTTATTTATCTGAGGTGTGTAGGGTTATGGTCATATTTTGCGAAATCATCTGTTCCGTGTGAGTGTGTAGCATCCACCAGACACGGGTGTTCCGTCAGGTAAAGTACGTACATGCTATTTCTTAAATGTTCATGACCAGTAAAGTCACATTTCAGCAGAGATGGGGAAGTTACCATCCAAAAGGGTCTAGTTTCGCGTTACGTCATCGAGCTAAATAAGTAACTAAGTTAGAGTAGCCAACTTTCACGTTCTGAAAATGAAATGAAGTGAGAAATGAAAGTTCTTGCTACCATGCCGAAATTAATTGCTGGTCTTCCCGGTTCCTTGCAGTCTTCACTTGAATTTGCGTCTCACATTCTCTCCAACTAGTATCAAGTGCTCATTGCCCAATTTCTCGACTGTGCATTTAAGGCTGCTTATTTTTGAATTGAGAATTTTGAATTTGAATTTATGAATTGAGAGACCACAAAACATTTATTTCCAGCAGCTTATTTTGCAAAATGTGGCTTTAGTTTGCAAAAATGACTTCGACAGACACAGAAAATTCTGAGAGGTTAAGTAGTGATATGGGGTTTTTAAACACAACATATAATCTTACGAAGCAGTCGAGAGCATCTTCGTTGTTTTGAGACCATGAATTTCGAAATCGGAAATTTCGCAACCAGGAATATGGAGGCCCTCCCCAAAGGAGCGGTTCCCTTTCATTGGCTCCAGCCTGGAAACACACATGCATGTATTACATGGGCTTACTCAAATGTCTTGGTCGCTAAGAATTCGCTCAGCGTCCATCCGTATACTCTCCTTGAAGGAAAAAGGATACAATGGGTTACACTTTTCCGAGGGCAGATTCTCAGTTTTTAGTGTCAGTGACTTATCCAGACCCTCCTACACCACTGCAACACCCCCCACACTAAAGGAAAAAAAATGTTTGGCAACACCCCCTACAAAAAGGGGGCTTACTATTTCAGCTCTAATGACATAAAGGTAATTATATGTAAAGCTGCTACGACGTAACTGTAATAATGACCCCCCCCCCCCCCCCCCCCCCCCCGCCCCCCGCATGGGATTCTGGATAAACCACTTCAGTGGTGTATTGCATAAAAGAACGGGAACAAGAACATATGTCCAGCGAAGGTGATCTCTGGTCGCTGAATTCGTTCATGATGGCTGTTTCGAATGTCAATAAGCATAATGTCACACAAGAAGTCATGTGATACTGAGTGACGGGCCACGATATATTGCAATGCCGAAGCTAATACCTCATGCACCATGCGCGGAAGACAAGACGGTCATACAAAGCCACATGAACGCACAATGTGCTATGCGCTCACTTAGCTGTCAACAACGGGCGCAATGTTGTGCAACAACCCTACCGCGCAAGTAACATGTCTCCCGCTGTTCACATGCGACAGCAGTGGTCAAACGTTTCATCCCTCGCTTTCCTCCTTCCTTCGTGCATCCTGCTTCCAACCAAGAGCAGGCTGACCACACCTTCCTCCAAGCAGCATACCCCACCTCCGCTTACGCTTTCGCCGCCACTACCAGGAAACCCATGCAAACATGGGCAAGGAGGACGCCAACGTCACAATCCATCAGCATCCGGGCACACCAATGTAGCCTTCCTCAGAATTCAACTTCAAAACCCCATCACTGACTTCAGCTTCAAAATCCATCACTGATTTCAGAACTATCATAGGAATTCAACTTCAAAACCGCGATGGGCTCTGAAGTTGAATTCCGATTATGGCCTCTGAAGTCGGTGATGGGGTATGAAGTTGAAATCGGTGATGGGTTACGAAGTTGAAGTTGGTGATGGGTTCTGAAGTTGAAGTCGGTGATGGCTTCTGAAGTTAAAGTCGATCATTGGTTCTGAAGGTGAAGGTGAATGATGGGTTATGGTGTGATGGACTCTGAAGTTGAATGATGGGTTGTGATATGATGGGTTCTGAAGTTGATGTTGAGTGATGGGCTTGTGATGCAATGGTTTGTGACGGGGGTGTGATGTGATGGGCTTTGCGGAAATCCAACCATGATGTGATGTTGAATGAATTCTTGGGCAAATGCCGACCTATGGTCGGATGTAGTTCCCAACGCAACCTCTATGGTAGTATTTTTCTATTGTTGGTCAGACAAAAGTTTTGCAGTTGTTCTGTCATACTTTCTATGTCGATGAATCGTATCTTCAGCAGAGGCAGAGTTGTGAGGTCAATGAAACAGTGAATGAGAGGGTGTTCAGTTTTTATCGTCCATAAAAGTCGACACAGTAAAGATGCAGGGGACAACTGTAAAACCCGTGTCAGACAAACAGTAACACTCGGTCGGCTGTGATGTGTTTCACCAGCTGTCTGCAGCCACGCCCCTGTATTTTTGGACATGCAGGAGCCTGCGGGACCTTTTTTTCCCCCCCACGCAACCAGGGACCATTTTTCCCTACACCCAAGTATTATATAAATAGTATATATGTTTATTACCTGTTCTGATGCATTAATTTTTATTTCTTGCAATTCAGTTTGTGGAATAGGATGCTACCAAAACATTGAGAGCTTATTTTCTCTCTTCCGTAGGTGGTACATTCCAAACTATGAACAAGCTCAGTTGCTGGAGTGGGGGCATAACCTAGGATGTGACTTTGCAACGAAGAGCTGCAAGGAATGGATAGACAACAGACGAGCTAGGTTTGTTTGTTCTTGCAATCCAAGTGTCTAATCAACCACCAAAAGTAGAGTTCATAAGAATAGCTAACTTGCTTACCATTAGCTGAAATGTATGTAAGTTGAGGCAGAGCCCCCTACTTACTCCTGCAAACAGAAAAATATGGAACCTTGATGCCCTTCCGTCTTTCCACATCTAACCACAGGTGTGCTCCCCTCGATGCAATGCGTATCTGTTCTCTATAACTGCATCTATGCAACCTTGCTACATTGTGGGTATACCCAGGACACTGCAGGGCTAAGGCTTGTTCCTTGCAGGCTCGTAACATTTTTCTAACACTACATGCACATAACTACACCAACCAATGTTGGCCTCGCTTGACTGATTTGTAATGAAGGCTGGGGAATTGGTAGGGAGGAGACTTCAACAAGTAGCATTCCTGCTGTTTCCTCCATGATACTTTTAACATTATATACTACAGTTTTTGTGCTAATGAACCAATAAATCAAGTCAAATCAAACTGGCCATGCCTTGCACCTGCAAGCTCTTGCAAGGAACCATGTTCTTGCTAAAAATGCCAATGAAAAGCATAACTCCGTTCTCCCTTTTTGTCACCACCGACCAGTGGGATACGGAGCTATATAAACTACAGTGTTAAATAGAGTGATGAACTGGGCTGTTTGGTGGAGCATAATTAAAAATAGGACAACCCCGAGTGCTACAATGTACTTTACGAGTACTTCGAAGTACTTTACTAGGTACCTTTGTACTTTACTTTGAACATTTGCAACAGGGTACTTTGTACTGTACTTCAAGTACCAATGTTTCCAGGTACTTGATACTTTACTGTAAGTACAATTTTGAGGGAATTTGCCCATCACTGGCACCTTGCAGTAAAGTGTTGTTTTAATACGATCATTTTGTATATGAAGGGGACAGAGCATCCATCCATACTGTGACAAAGTGAAAAAGGATCCCCTGGAAACTGAATGCACAGACAGCAGAGATTCTGTGGCTCTTTGTAACCTAATGAAGCATGAAGAACAAATTGATGATATGTTTCTGGTAAATATTTTTATGAATATAATGCATTTAATTGCCTTTCCACACAGTTAACATGTGCTGTCCTTGGCACTACTATCTACCTGAATAAGATGTCTCTGTCTCTTTTCTTCTGCTCTGTAGAACTTTGATTACATCCCTGGTGTACCTTCTGCCAACTTGAGCTGGTACGGAGGATCTGTTGTCCTTGCTGACTACTGTCCCTATATCCAGGTAATTCAATTATTCTTGTGAATTTGGTATGGTGTGTCGATGCACACATCAGCATGGTAGTAGCATCTTGTGGTTGCACCTCTACATGTGTAGACTGTACTAACTGAACTTGTGTTAAGGAGTCCAGAGAACAGGCGCCTCCATAACCAGGTTGTTGTTGACACAGTCGGAGTGTTGGAGAAGGATGATTAGACGTGCAAATGACATGAGACTGGACACATGCTCAACCTCAAACCCAACAAAGTAAATTTACTACACCGTGAAACACAAGGATAACTAACTCAGTTTGACGCTCACAGTTACACCATCTCAAGGTTACCACACAGTCTGTGGTACACTTTCTAGTTCAAGTTGCCGCACAGGCTATAATTAGGGCCTGACTTTTTAGGGTTAAACCCGTATCCGCCCGATATTTACCCCCCGAACGAAATCTGTAAAATTTGGGTTTAACCCGAATCTACCCGAAAACATCTGGGTCGCGTGGCACACTCATAAGCGTGCATTAAAATAAAGTTTGATAACATTGCTAAACATTAGTTCCATGTTAAGACAAATTTTTATTAAACAAAAAGAAATCACCCGAATACACCCGAATTCCTGACGACAGAATATGCCGTAACGGGATTTAACCCGAATACACCAGAATTTTCAAATGTAAAATATCACCCGATATTTACCCCCCGAATTTGGCCAAAAATAAAACCCGAAAAAGTCAGGCCCTAGCTATAATAGACTTTCTAAACCAAATTGCCATGCAGACTCTGGTACACTTTCTAAGCCGAGTTGCCACACAGGTTCTAATAGAAACAGTGCAAGTTGTCTCAGAGGTCTTAACAAGTTCCAACCAAACTGCCAAACAGGCTATTACACAAATATAAAATTTAAAAAAAATCTTGAAAGAAAGTCTTATCTGAGGGCCAGGAAGCTCTCAGAGTTGGGATCGCCGATGTCGTGGTGGTGTTCCTTCTTCACTCCTCGATGTCTTGTTGTCACACCTCTCCACACTTCACATTGAAGCCGAAACAGACTTTGAGGTAGTTACACTTTGAACATATATCTGATGTTACATGGCCTAGTCCCGCCTCCAAAATACTTCCTCGGCAGATTACCGTTCAACCCCTTTTTTTTTTTTCGCTTGGAAAGCGACCTCTCTGCTAGAAGTCCCAACGTCTAGTCTCGCACTGCCAAAATGTCAGTTTCTTTAAATAACATTTTTGACAGACAAAACAAAACGACAAAAAAAAAACAATATCTTAATTGAAACCACAGGCTACCTGCACCTGGGCTCTCCCCGCCTTCTGAAAATCCCGTTTGCTAAACTTCGGCATAGTCTGGCATGAAGTGCCCGCACCTTTCGCTGAGGCGTCTTTCACCCTTTTGTTCGTCTGCGGACAAGCAGATGTCTTGTAGGGGTGTTTTGGCTGCTAGTAGTCGTCCAGGGCGAATACTAACCTCCCTGTCCCCCACACTCCTTCCAGCTGTACTTTGGAATTTGAATGCTGCTTATAGCCCCTGTTGCTTCGTGGTGCTAACACGGAATAAAAAAATAGACTGCTAGTAATTCCGCTGTGAGCGTATGCAGTCGTCACTTACCGCTCCTATGCGACGGGGCCTCTGTTGTAACTATCCTCTTCGCCTGCCATCAGAGAGAGAGAGACTTGGTGACTCGGCTCTGAGTGTTCGCACTTGCAGTGGACGCACTGTCGTCCCAGTTAATAAATGTAGTATTATATATTAGCCTGGCCTCTTCATTCTTCATCACCACCCTCATCATCACCGCTCCACCTCCTCACATGGTACAGTCAACCCTAGAATCTCTGTTACCTCAGTAAACCTGCCTTTACTAACAGAGATAGCAAGCCCCACGCCAGTTATTTTTGCTTTCACAGTCCTTTTCAAGCGATCTCATTCAAGCCCAATACAAGCCAGCCTCCAACGCCAGTCTTATCGCAAAAGCAGCCAAGTCACAACTTCACAACAGCCACAATCATCAGCCACAGGAATCAACGGTTCAAGATGGACGCCCCTCACATTTCTTCGAGAAACATGGTTCATCTCCCTCTCCTGGCCTCCCAAGACCCTTCTCACCCACTGAGTAAGCGTAACATTGCATAACCAGGTGCAACCAAAGCCCATTCGTCGCCCGTGCGTGCGCCTCCACAGCCTTACTTAAGTCGCCGTTCCCTGGACTCTCACCTTCCCCTCAGCACAATGGCATCTCTCAAGAATTGAGATGCTGTATCCGGTGTCGCTCAGCTTGCCGACCTCTCGGACGAAGCAATAAAACAAGAAATTCGTCGTCGCGACCTCTCACAACATGATCGTCGAACTGCACTGATGCATCGACTTTTCCATCACTTTCAAGAACAATGAGATATTTGGTGTTCAATTTCAGCAACAACCCAGTCTAGAGAGGAAACACAGTCTTCACTACTTCAGCCTACGGGAACTCTACAGCCATAGCACATCACAGTGCACATCAGGAACAGGTTGTTCCACCGCACACACCTTCAGTATCTTCACAGTCATCTTCAGTTCGTTCCGTAGCAAGCACGTCGCTTCAGGTAACGAAAACAGACTTGTCACAGTCCATTCACGTCTTCGAAGACAATCGCCGAAACTCATCCAAACAATGGTTGAAGGAACTCGAGCGTACACGTCACTCAGCACAATGGTCTGATGAAGCCCTAACCTGATGAAGCTGTAAGTAAGCTTCGCGGAACTGGTCGTAACTGAAAAGACGCCCGTGGGGAAAGACATGATGATTGGTCATCTTGGAAGACAGCTTTCCAGACACAATTCAAGGATGACTGGACTCTCATAGAATGGCACGCTAAATTAGCCGACTGCACCGAACCTCCACGTCAATCACTCGACAGTTACACCTTCGCAAAGCTCAAGCTCCTCGGTGATGTCCGGTGTCTGCGACCCAAAAGCAGCAAATTGAGTATCTCCTCCAAGGACTTCATGACCACAATATCATGGCAGCTATTGTGGCGAAGTGCCCAAAAAACTGTTATAGTGGCTTCATTGATATGGCCACAGACCTTGACAACAGCTTCTTAGGAACCCGACGTTGTTTATCGACCTGCAGCCCACAGACAAACTGAAAATCGTGCATCTCAGCTACAGTTGACTCCAACTGGACAACAGCACCAAGTTGATAGTAGTTCTACAGTTGCCACTGCTTCCCTTCAGTGTAACACAGGATCTCAGTTCAAGCCTACTCGCAACACTAGTTCCAACAATGCTTCCAACCATCGTCAGCGTATATCTGACCTACCTACAGCTGAACAGGAACGGAAGTAGAGACAGATATCCAAACAGCACAGAGCCCCAGCATTTTGCAGCGGCCAGGATATCTCGCAAGCTACCTGTTACAGATGTAAACGACTTGGACACTTGGCATCCAAGTGCCCTTGCTCGCCAGCCAGCCTTACTCTTTCATACCTGCCAGCTCTCCTGGATTATCCGGGAGACTCCCAAATTTAATTCAGTCTTCCGATTGTACGGATGCACCCTCCAATCTCCCAGAAAATTGGGGACTTTGGCTTTTCTTCTCTCATTTTCCTTTAAAAGTTGCGCAAACTTATTCCTGAAGAATTAGATAGCCTGTAACACATGTTTCGCAGCATGACCATCCATGGCTGGAGATCGCTGCAGATCGTGTACATGTTTGTTGATCGTGCATTGTGTCCATGATTCTTGAGGAGACGTGCTGTCGTCAGTCCAACCTCGTACGATAGTTTCGTCTCCTCCGATGGCACACTCCAAACAAAAGGAATACTTCCTCATGCGTGCCACATGCCTTTTCACTGGTTTTCTGGTTGAGCACAACCAGCCGCGGAGCGTAAGTGACTGCTGTCTGGAAGATGTTCCCAAAATGTGACGAAGCGAAGTGACGGACGAAGACCGCTGCCATCATCGGAGAAATGGCTGCGCAGTGCAAAATGCAATGTTGGAGAGCCTGAGATGACGCGCCTTCGCAATTACGGTTGATGGAGCAAAGATTGCACGACAGTGCGTCGCACAGCCTCACCCTATAGCGGCTACTAATGAGGTAGAGGAATTTCAATACAGTGTTGTCCAAAATCATTGCGTCCCTCCCCGTCGCGTTGCTGGCAGCCTCTCGAATTTTGACTTTGTCAGGTTGGCAGATATGCTCATTTCAAGCTCCACCACAGGCCACCCAGCCTGAGCAGTCGCATTCAGTCGCTCTGCATAGCACCCCAACTGTACTTGATGGTTCCCAGCTACATTGTTCCTTCTTTGAGGCAACCATTGCTGGTGTTGGCCAATATGACTCATTTCCAGACACAGGCTCCAAGATAACTATTGTCTCTCAGTCACTCCTCCCGGCCTAGATGATTTTTTCGTGGGTTCAGCCTCCACTTCATGTACTCGGTGGATCGTCAGTCCTCCCCGTCGGCACGGCGTACCTTGGCATCACCATTGTACCTGAACCAACGTACCTGCAACACACCCCTTCGGGCGCCACTGCTGAAGCGCATCAGAAGATCGTACCTCGCATGGCAGATGCTGTCGTTCTGCAAAGTTCTTGCTTTGCCTGCACTGTTGATATCCCCAAATCCAAAGACTGTCTTCAAATGGATCCTCTGCCTTCCGAGCAGGAGCCACCCTGGCAAGCCTTTCACCAAGAATTGTGCCCGTGCGAGCCTGAGATTAATGCCACCTCACAGTCCTCTGTCCAGCCCACTGGTGTTATCTCAACTCCAGTCCATAACGAGCGTCCACAAGCCTTTCTTGGAGCTCAGCTATCACACAGCCAATGGTCCGAAGTTCAGTCGGTCTTGGAAGAGCATCAATCCAGTCTTCTGCCGACATGAAGATGACATAGGTCACTACACAGGTCTCCAGCACCGTCTCCATGTCAGCTGCTGTGAAACTGAGCTACTGCTGAAAGTTGTTGTTAAGCAATGTGTCTGTCTAGAACTCATCAAGTTAGATATGCAAATGTGGTATGGTCAAATTTAATGGTGTGTGTACAGCAATAAATATACATTTCTCTGTTGCAAGATGCTAAGAACATCCCAAATGTGTGGGCTACTCCTATGTATTCAGACAGTTCTAAAAACTGCCCAGCTTGCTGGAAGATAATGTTGGTTTATCACAAAAGGACATATGACCCCACACCAATCACTTTCTAAAATTTTGAGTGTTTCCTAAGTACCTGTTGCAGATTAATGTCGTCTTTTTTATTTTTTAAATATCATATGCATAGAAGACAAGAATGATGAAGTGAACTCTGTCCTTTAGCATTGAACAACGCCATTGCTCCTCTCAACGCCTCTCCTCCTCTCATCTCTCCTCTCAACGCCATTGCGTCTCCTCAAGAAACATGGACACAATGAAGTACACATTGGAACACCATTGCTACACCACAGCCCCTCGATCGCTCCTCTCTGCTCCGCTGGTACGGCCTGCCGATGTGGGGAGAGAACAATAGAAAAAGCGTGACGAGGGAATCGCCACATTTCCACGCTAGGGGCGCGACAGAGCGGGGGTTCCCCGTCGGATTTCTACGTTGCTCCTACGGGGTTTCGACCTTTAAATCGCGTTCCCAATTAAGCGAATTGCGCACAGGGATGTAAAATATCCCAATTTTTTACTTTTGTACGATACAGATTCATCAGAGAACATTCGAGAGCGAAATAATAATAATATGCCGTGAACGATAACTCAAACGTTTCTTTCTTTTTAATTGTTTCCGGGGTATAACTTTACCTACCTTCTTGCGTGTAATTATCATTTCATCATGTGATTGCGGTTGTGTTCGCTTGTGCTGTCCTGACTCATTGATGTGGAATGAGGAGTCCAAACGTGTGTCGTTCGTGGTGCATTGCGTCACTTTTCTTGGACACAATCCTTCCCCGCCTTAAGTCATGCACTGTAATGCAGTGCAGACTACACTCCGGTGATCACTGTGACCAGCTATGTCGGGTATTCTTGACAAAGCTTTTGCGTCCACTGCTTGCAAACTGGGCAGGTAATGTGACAGCATCAGTGGAAAGGATAGTGAGCTACATACGAAGGCCACTATCTAGGAAGTTTCTACGTTTCTAACTTTTGCTTGTAGTTGTGTGAATAGTATTTTATATAGAATTACATAAATTTGATTAAAAAGATATGACAGCAGGGTTGATGTCGTTTTTGCAGTTGAGTTCTACGACCCAGCGAACATCCTCTGGAAATGAAAAAATGGCTATTGAGACTTCGTGTTTGTGTCTGTCCTTTCGTGTTCCCTAGTCTCGGGGTTTTACATTATGCATTCTCTGGAAGAAAGTATGTAACTGCAAGATGCCTGCACTGCCTGAAATTCATTAATTAACTCTTTAATTAGGGAATTTCGGGCAAAAGTGAGATGACAGAACGGGAGACCATCCTTGTTGAAACTGCCTCCATCACTCCAAATCACGTGGCCCTCTCACGTGAAATGAGCGCTGTACTCCCAGCTTTACCGGCCGCCGCGGTTTTAGCTCATTTGTATATCAAAATTTGGGGATGGACATTTTAACGTGTATGTTTCAGGATTTGTTAAGCGTGAAATGACTTGCAACTAGTTTCCCAATCTGCCATCTCGCTTTTGCCCGAAATCCCATATTTAAAGCTAATAAATGAATTTTAGGTAATTAGTCATCTTGTAGTTGCACACTTTCTTTGATAGGATGTCCGCCTGGCCGCGGCAAAACGACATCTATGCTGATCTCTGAGCCTTTTTATAAAAATGCTATAAAAGTTAAAAAAGGAAACCGGCCGTTACAGAGTTACTTCATACATGGTAGCATACGCATTCCCGTTTTTCACCTTCTCCAAATGCACTGCGTAGAGTGGCTGGCATATGATGCCTCTCGATCGTAGTTTCGGCTACTTCAATGACGTTCATTCAGCGTTATAGCTGGCACGCATACACAGTTAAACTGCACGAGGAACCAGCCGCCCTGACGCACACGAATTCGCCAGCAGGACACCTTGCATGCCGCTAGCTTTCGGCGATATTTACAGGAGGTAGCGCACAGAAATCACCGTAAATGTTTGATCAGCTTCAGGAATTTATCAGGAATTTATATTTACCAAGCGAAGCAGAGAGAGCGATCGAGGGGCCGTGGCTACACTGACCAAGATAAAGTTATGAGGAAGTGTCTGACTGTCCTCTTGGTCTTTTCTTGAACACCTGTCACTGGCAGTTCAAAACATGTTCAGTGTGCCTTTACAAGGCACTATTGTGCAGTGCAATACAAGAATCCAGTCTACAGCTTGCGAACTGTGTGAACAGTAAAATGGCTAAAATGCCACTGCTGGGACAAATAAAAACGGGCACAACACCGGGCGCTCTACTTCAACCAAATGAATTTTATTGCACAAGATATCTATTCATGCCGTTATCCTCACCCTCTGCAGAAACTCCCAAAAGGTCTGCAGTTCACCTTTATGTTGATTTGTTCCGTTTATCTTTAAACTCTGGTATCTTATCATTGTGCTCTACTGACGGCTTGCTAATGCATTTTTCTCCAGCATCTAAGAATAATCTGACTTCACTATTTATAATAGGCTCCCAAGCAAGGTTGAAAAAAATCCGGATATTTTTAAAAAGATCCTAACTTGATCTAAACTATACAAAAGTGTGAACAGTTTGAACTTCAGCACATAGCTAATGTTAAAATTCTTTTTGCCTTTCATGGATGAACCAAGATCATCTCAAAATAAAAATGGAACTTGTGATTAAGAAATCAGAGCTATTTGAGCCCTCATTTTAAGGCACACCTGGAACTGAATGCTCATTTGTTTACCTTTGTGGTGTGAGCACATACTTCCCCCAGTCAATCAAAAGCGTCATAGAAACGTCGCAGTGACTTTATGCACAATGACCTTGCGATCTTGTCGGGGGTGTTACGTGTGTGTCAGTGTCTGTAACATACAACCAACATCTTTATGTCACATTTATGGTTTCTTAACACACACACACTCCTAAAAGCCCAGAACTTCCCCCCACTCCAAAGAATCTACATCTGTTTGCCTTCCCTGCATAAGAAACATTGTTATTTGAACATGCTTCATACAGTGCATAAAAAAATGTTTTTATTTTCAGATTGATGAAATGGTCAATTGAAATTGGGAAAATAATATTTGCACGGTCCTATTTATTTAAAATGATGGGTTTTGTGTTTATATTGCAAACTTCATTTTTGTGTTGTCATTTCAGTGCTACTTGAAATGTAGAACACTTGTAGCTGAGTCCTTCATTTGCATTTTTCAGGAATTTACTTGGAAGTCCAAGAATACCGTTGTGAGGGGCTCTCATTGCCAGTTTCCAGAGAACAACCCACGTAAGTACCATTGTAACCGATAAGCATAATCTGAGCATAATCTAGGCATGTGCTTAGATGAGCGTGCTTACAGTTGATCCCACTTGTAACAAACTTTGTTGTGACCAAAGTGCGGCGCTGCGCCATCTCTCGCAGTCGTCCCCGATTCTAACGCGCACCCCTTATTTTCGGGGAAAAATAAATAGATAAATAAATAGTCGAACAAAAAAAAAGTGTTAGTTAAGGTTGTTGTTATATTCGAGTAAATATACTCAAAGCCCTTGCATTACACCAGTGATGAACAACGGATCATTCCGGTTTCCAAGGCCTCCGAATGATATCTGTGGCACATTGTCATTGCTCAAATTTATATTGTGACCATCACGTTGCACTCGCACACCGTGAGTGTTTCTTAAAAGACGAGCTTGTTTAGCTTGACATCAAAATATTTCCTAATAGTACCTGTACACTAACTACTTCTTTTGGTGGGTGGTGGTATAACAGAGGAAGAGAAGAACTTTGCTCTCGAATACTACGGCCCTGGCTCAAAGTGCTTCAATCATAATAAAGAGATGTGGGAAGAGAGAACGTGCCACCAGGTGCGCCAGTGGCAGCACTGGGGAAGTGGATGCTACAAGGTATTGTGCAGCCAGTGCATTGTCTCCAGCCTGTGTGCAGTTGAAAACTCTTACAACCAACGCAGCATTTATTTTTCAGTACTCCTGTGCAGATGGTCGACTCCACATTGATGTAGGAAACTATACCTACACCTGCTACCATTCTAAGCAAGAAATTAAGATTCAGTTGCTTTCTAATGGCTGGCTGCACATCGGAACCATAGTCTGCCCCTCTTGTCATGAAATATGTGCAGTAAGTGACAACTTTGTTATTTGAAATGCTACCTCTGTAGTTTTCTGACTCCACCACAGTTAGTGCAGGTATGCAGGTACTGCTGACATTTGCCTTTTGATGAAATGGTACTGCAGTCCACATGTTCCTGTGGAGCGTAAGGGCTCTATTCCTAACATATACGCAGAAGAGAGTGAAAGTATACTATTCCCTTTGAGAAATGCACACTCTCTTACCTATTGCGCCTTTACCTCCTTTTTTTTTTTTTATATAATAAACATATTCCCCCCCTCCCCCATACCTATTGGGGCTGTCCTAGTTCCTGATGCTTGTTCCCGCATGTTGCTGCCTATTAGCCCATCTGTGATAAAATTATATTTGTCTGAATAGAATTTATTTCCACAACTATTCCAGGTATCTTACTGAATTTCAAACAATATTCATCAGGAATGCCGCACCTACATGGATGGCAGTACTACCATTTTCCACAAATCCGACACATGGTCATAAGTAGCAAGAGAGGAAGTAGAAATAAGTGCCACTCGTTGTATGAGATAGGCCATTGAAAATGCATGGTGTGAGATATTGCTTGGTTCTTAGTTTTCTCTCTACATGACCATAACACTTGCAAAAAATTTCGATGAAACTTCAGGCAAACGGCTACCAGTCTGCAAAGTTCGGGGTGGGTTCGACCTCGTCCTGTATTTTTTACTATGCGATCGAAATGTGTAACATTTGCTAGACTAACCCTGTATACACTGACTTCCAAATATGATACAGAGATGCCTGAAATTGTTTTGTCACATTATTTTACAGCCATGGCTCTAAGTATAGTTCATACATGTATTTGTAACTTGTCGCAGGGGACTGGCATGGAATGTGAAGCGGATTTAATAAAGGCTAGCTACATTCGTGCAGAGAGGGCCTTCTACAGGGACCAACTGCAGTGCGCCGCACATGCCGTGCGGCAGCCACTCCTGTGTGTGTTCCTATTCATTGTATTACTATTCAGGATAAGCTAGTGCAGTGGACTAAGGGTAGAGCTTGGAGCATAGCGAAGTCCACAGGACTTCTACTCAAAGGCCAAGTGGCTTTCAACAGCCATCCTTTGAGGGATATTTGTGGAGAAGACGGGGAGCTATGATTGTCCTGGGAGGCTAGCCCAGCAGCACCCCGCCAAGAATGTCCTTAGTGACGAAGTGCAGCTCAAAACAACAGCAGTGTTTATGGAAGTACTGTCTTTGGGCAGGCGACGTTGAAGCGTCACTCCTGGGGCGAACAGAATAAATACTGCAGAAGACTCACAAAGCCTCTGCATTTTCGTGGTCACATGTTGTAAATTCTGTGATATTCCTAGCAGCTTAGCTTACGTTCCATACCGTACTGCCAATAGGTGATTTTTTTTTACATTCTTTTGTTGCATATTTGCTGTACAACATGCAGCATGTGCAACATGTCGAGTGCATTTAGCACTGTTATTGACACAAATACAGTGCTTCTCATGTACAGCTTGGGACAAAAGTTTACGGAACACAGCACTTGCGTATTTCTTCATCACAGCGGTCTCGTGCTAGCTATCAAGGGGAGTTCAAATAAGAAACGGGTGACCGGTTATTCTGTCCATCTCCTTGTATGTGTGTCCGCTCCTGTTGGCTGCTTGGGTGTCACCCCAATGGACAAATGCGAGACCCCGGTGTTCCGTAAACTTTTGTCCCAAGCTGTACCAACAACACGTTCAGTACCTGTGTCGAATATATTGGGACACAGAAAAAAGAGAAATTAGAGCTGTTGTGCTGAAGTGAGATTCTTTTTTACTGCTCAAGCATCTGAAAGTGTTGACTTCATTTGTACCTTGCTTTGAATGTGTCAGGTCCAAGTTTATTCTGTTTATCTCAGCTGTAATCTAAAAACCAGTTTCGCCAACGGGCGAGATGACAGTGGGAAAGTCCACATTTTGTATGTTCTGCTGCCAGTGTGTGGAGCCACGTGTCCAAAAAATGTCAAGAACTTATGGGTTTCCGCTCAACTTTCGTAATCCTCACCTTATCTGTAAATCTACTTCCAATTATTAAGATTATTATTGACTCTGTAAAATTGGTGATTCACAGTAAATTATACGGCTCATACAACTTTGTGGAAATGGCTCTGGCTTATGTGTTTGGTTCCAACTAACGAGGAATCTAAACCTTACAAAGTGCCGTATTTTGATTGCAGCTAGTAGCAGTTTCTATTGAGGCGTTGACATTTGACAGGTCCTTGACATTCATCTTCATTGTAATTTTGCATCTTAGAGTTTTTCTAAGATTTTTGCACTGCATCAGTACTTTAGTCGGTGTCAAAGAAAACAGACCACTTTGATTGTTTTGGTTAAAAAATCATGTTTCATCTCGCAGAAGACGCCTTTCGTTCTTCTGTGTTTCTTTATTCCTCTTTTGGTGCTGTGTCCACATGACCATGTAGCAAATAATAAGCAGATATGTCTAGTGCAGTGTGAGCAGTGCTGCACTTTTTATGTGGCCACGTGAGCTCATCGATTGCACTCACTTCCTTCACGTTCCAATTTTGCTTGGTCTATGTTAATGCCTTGTACATATGTGTATATATGTATAGAACAGCATTCCAATGTGTTCATGATTGCTTGCAGTATGTTATGATACGAGAGAGCAGAATCTTAGGCAAGTGCTGTTTCATCCGAGGAATAAGTAATACACCGCGAAACTAGCAGGTGTCCTTTCTACAGTACTCTGTACGAGCTTGTCCCTATACACATGGTTCCCACTGGCAGTGGCGTCACTCGGGGGGGAGACGCCAGAGAAGGGTTGACACGCAGCACCAGTAGCTCTCTTACTCTGTGGCGACATGAGGAGCCCTCCGCGAGCACATCCTTTTTTTTTCTGCGTGAGTATGGTATTGTTATGCATCGCGTACCGTCTGGTATGAAAAGGGACCCATTATGGGGGGGGGGGGGGGGGGAATCCAGCTCCCGTGGGCATTGTGGTTATGATGACTGCTTTCCACGCCGAGACTGGGAGGTGACACGGGTTCGAATCCCTGCACCAGCTGTGCTGTCTGAGGTTTTCCCTGGGTTTTCCTGCAGATTTTCCAAACAAATGTCTGCACAGTTCCCTTTGAAGTCTGCCCAGGACGCATACTAAGCCCCTTGTCCCCCACTCCGTCCTGCTGTCCTCTCTGCATCTGTCGACGTCTGTTAGCCACTCATAGCCACAGTTGCTTCGCGGCGCTAACACGGAATTAAAAAGAATAACGCGTATCCGGAGTCGGAGTTCCGGAACCACAGGAGTTTTTGCAATAGGAATCAGCAGTGCATGTATAAATGAAAATTTGAATTAATAACCTTATGAGCTGGTCAATGGACAGAACTAGCTGTGTTCAGGAAAATTAGATAACTTTTTAAAATATAATAATCCCTTCAAAGCAAACTTCGTATTTATGTGTGTAGTTACATGTGTGACTACTCAAGCATCTCTGCCGAGCACACACACACACATAAATGATAGAAACATGCCTTTACACCAGAGAACCTTCGACAGATTATTGCCATCTGCTGCTTTCGTGCATTCTAGGGGGGATTTGGAGGAAATTAGGGAAAGTTTTTGAGTGAGGATCCCTGAAACAGTTTTGTTAGACAAGAGTTATTTAAAAAACGGTACCTTTTATATAAGTTACTATTGCTCAACACGTGTTCAAAATGTATTTTCTTTACAGCTACACCATAAATTAAAAGCATGTCTGTGTTGTGGCACTCTGTTTGTCGTTTTTTTTTGCATCATTTGAGGTGCCCAACCGGTGGCTGTTAGAGCCTAAAATTCTGCTCTCTGGTAATCGCTGGTAATACTTGAACTTATTGCGGTACTCCTGTGAATGAGGTGAGACCTCTCACGTCGACTCGTGCATACTATTGTGTATACTACTTGTATCGAGTTTTTTTCTACTGCCACTGGTGCCCATTTTTTCCTTTTGTAGAGCTGTTCAGTGTAAACTGTACATATTATAGGATAAGATCTGCCAACAATGGCGAGCTCTTTCATTAGCACCACCATGCATGAGCCATGTCTACAGGGTGTTTCAGCTAAATCCCCGGGTGAAATAGTTTGCGAACGGGTGCACCAATCGAAGAACTTTCTTTTTTACAATTATCTGTCCGACACCACCTACAAGCTGCGCACCGTGTGAATGAGTGGGAGGCGCTCATTATATAAATAAAAATTCAAATGAGTTTCGTGAAAAAACGTAACTTCTAAAGCAGGGCGCCGTCGACATTAAAATGTGTACTACCCCTTTTGGGACCTTCAGTGGACACCTTTTAGAGAAAAATCTGCCACCGAAGCGGGTCATTTGTTGCAGTAATTAATTAGTTTCGGTTTATGTATTTTTGTCGCGGCTGGTCGCGGCGAAGCGCAAAAGGACGTAATTCATTGGTGGACAAGGGAGTGAAAGAGCGTCCTTTTGCGCTTCACTGCGACCAGCCGCGACAAAATTATGTAAGCTGAAACCAATTAACTGCTGCAACAAATGACCAGCTTCGGTGGCAGATTTTTCTAAAATTGGAGGTTTTGCAGATTATACTCATTACAGGCACAGTATGGGGAACGAACGATGTGAAGGGGAAGAGTGTACGAATGGTGCTGACAGTTTGGCGAAGGGCGGGATATGGTGGCGAATGAACCACATGAACGCGTTCGTCCGACTTGCAGTCACCACCAGTGAATATCCCGGACGTTGAGCGAGCCATCCTCAAGAACCGGCGAGTAACAGTTCGGGACATTGCAGCCCAGCGTAATATTATCGCGAATTCCGCTGGTTGTTGTAGTGCAGAAAACGTTGCACTGGCTTGAGCAGTGCATGTCACACGGCTGCCTTAATCCAACGGGCGTCGTGTTTCATTGGTCCTTCCTTTCACTCTTTGTTCGTTTCTATAGGCTGAAAACACTCCAGCACAGTACACTGCGCAGCACGAAAACGACCAGCGCGGAATTGGCCATTAGTGTCGGCAGTGTGGAGACAATCATTCACCTGCAGCTACTGTTCCGCAAAGTCTGTGCAAGATGCGTTCCCCGACACCTCACTTGTAACCAGAAGGGAGGGCGCATGACAGTCTCTGAGCAGCTGCCGAACCGCTTCCAATCCGAGGGGGACGTAATTTTTTGCAATCAATCATCACGTGGTGATGAAACCTGGATGCATCATTTCACCTCAGAGATAAAAAAAAAGGAGAGAACGATTGATGTAATTAATGCGGCGGAAATGCGTTAGCATTCAGCGGACCCACCCACTACCACTATCCACCTCTATCACTAACTGTTACTAACTACACAGCCACAACAGCGGCGCAAGCCTTCTTCCACGCCGGCGGCATATTTTGAAAGCTTGCGCCGCTGTTGTGGCTGTGTAATCAGAGTTGTGGGCGTGTAATCGGACGCGCATTGGCTGCATTACGACAACTTGACCCAGCAGTGCGGAAACGTAACGCGGCCGCGATGAGACGAAGCCGAGAAGACTCGAAAATAGTCTACGTTGAAATAGTCTACGTGGTGAGTGCCGAGCAGAACCGTGAGCCACATCTAGCCCTTATTGTGCGTGGATGATAGATACAGCTATCGCTGTCACTTCTTCGCACGTGACTGCGAAAAGGCGTGCATTTTTTTGTTGCGATTACCATTACACGTTCCACACCGAGGAAGCCTTCCAGAAAGATGCCCTGCAGTGGCTACGACAGCAGCCCAGTTCTTTCTACGCCAAAGAATTGCCGCAGCGATGGTATGCATGTCTAGATGCGCACAGTGAATACTTCGAAAAGGCTGACGTAGTTTCATGCTTCCCGAATTTTTCATGGTATTTAAAGAAATAAATGTATCGGTCAACTGTGAACGACCCTTGTACAAATATCAGAGTTCGAGGTAACTCGTTACTGTAACTAAGTTCCTTTTTTTGGTAATTTGTAACTTAACTCGGTACTTTTGCGCCGTGGTAACTTTCAGAGGAACTCGTTCCTTTTTCAGGTAACTTTGCCAAAGTAAGTTAAGTTAAGTTCCAAGTAACTTTTAATTCGCTTTTCGTCATTACGGCCGATGTCTCAATACGGCCGAAAGTCTCAATACTGCCGATAATCCTTTAATCCCCAAGTGTCTCATTACGGCCAAAGTCTCAATACGGCCGAAGGCAGTCTCATTACGGCCGAAGATGTCTCATAACGGCCAAATGTCAAAATGTGTATTGTAACCTGCATTGATATGCAATGTCGCAGCCAGGTATGGATATATATTCAGCAGGGTATAAGCCATGCACTGTGCCCTTAGGGCCCTTATCATATTTATATACACATATTGCGAGACAAACGGTATGTTATCATACCACAGCACAATGCAACATATTGTGTAATGTGTACTCCCACAAGCTAGTGTAGGCTGTGAAGCAGGCTACTATGTGGAGTTAGCTACTTGTAGAGAGCTAGATGAATATTGGCTTTGTTGTGACGCTTTTGGAGCCATCCGACAGTCATTGGCCATGACAGAGCACCTATCTCAGTCGATGTCAGTTTATTTCCATTCGCCTTACAATGATACAATTCTTGCTTCTGGAATGAGTAAACCTGCAAGAAGCGATGAGCAACCATGAATAGGCTAGAATATTAAAAGAAAAAACAACAAGCATTTGTCTCTACATGGCTCATTTTAATGTGCACAAGCTGCACACGTGTTGATACGTGTCTGCTATTTCATACAAGGTTAACATAAATATTCATTTAGACAAAAGAATGACAAGCCTTAAAAATGTGACTTCCCGGTAAACACAGAGCATGACCATGATATGAATATAGGTTCAGTAGTTCATTCCCTTAATGGAAACATGTGAATATCAAATAGTAATACATTACAATTCATGAAATGATGCATGCATAACTTTCCATTTCTGGTTTCTTTTTTATAAAAGTAGTGCACGAATTAACATTCGTGCACTACTACAAAATTTCTCACTTCACAACAGAACCTTATGATGATCTTAACAGCTCACCTCTTCGCCAGGACTCCCTGGGCAGCAACATCCTATTAGCCCTGTTGTTGTTTTTCTTTTCCGGAATCCTTCGTGCAGCCACATACCATGCCTGGAATGGAAAACCAGCTATAAATAACAATGTATTTGAATGACTTCCTCTTGAAGTATTTATTCTAATCAGATATGCTTTGTGCCTACTATGGTGCGCGAAGGCACATAAGTACAACATTTGCAGACGTTCGACGTAAGCAGTTCTTGGAGATCAATTCAAGTACGCCGACTTGCGCTTTTATTTTTGAAGAAATACGACGACAAATTTTAACAAATGAAATATGGCTCACAATGATACGAGTAAATGCTGCTGTACGGTGATGCATTATCGGTATCTTATCGTCTTCGAATAAATTTGTTGTTCCTAAACGCGCAACCAACTAGAAACGGCGCAAACCTACGAACGGATACCGAGTTACATCTATTACAGGCACTTCAGCTGTTTTGATTAATTTAAATTACTCTTATGAGAATCCAACTATGTGTGGACAGCACACTACTAAGACAGGCAATCTACGAAAGCATTACTCACCAGAATTCCTGCTTGACTTGGTCTTGGTCAACACTGCGCGATATACGTTGGGGCTGTGGCGATTCATTCAACTCGATTTTTACCGGAACAACAGGCGCTGCTCGAAAGACAACGACGGAAAATAGAGAGCCGCTATAAAGTCCGCTAATTTGCACATTACAGCACTACAAAGCGATATATGAACACATCGTAAACAGCAACCACTCGCTCACACACACAAGAAACGAGGTACCCAACGTTGCTAGACACCATCCGAACTCCGAAGTGAGAGTAGCAAAACAACAAGATATCAAAACACGAAAGGAAGAGTATTGATCCCCCCTCCTTCTATAGCATGCGAAACGTGATTTGCGCTGAGATGAACATATATGTTCATGACGCGAGTAATTTTCACTTTTCACTGATCCAAAGGAGGTCACGTGGGATTGCTTGAAAATGGCGAAACGAAACTTGTGAATCGTGCATTTGCTCTTCTTGGTAGCTGCCAGAAAATCGAATCAAGCTTATGGGACACTGGATTACAGGTATGTTGGCATCTTTTTCATTCCTGCATATCATTTCACATTACACTATACGTGAATACATGGTGTCATGTCATGGGTGTCATGTCTCACGATGCTGAGGAAGTAATTGCATGTGGAAGTGTGCATGGTTGTAGACTTTTAATTTTTGATCGCGTAATCGAAATATCGGCACCTTTCGCATTGTGGCTTGCATGTGACCAACCAAGTGCTGTTCCCTTACTAGCGCTTCCTACAAACGACAAAACGAAACATGTGGGAATGTATATTTTTGATTACTCATATGTAACAAGAAAATGTATCGTTTTCAGGTTGCTGCCACTACTCCATGTGCCCGCAATTGTCTTGCGTGTATGATTACACTAACGGCGTCGCCCACCACGGCGGAAGTGTTTTGCGTACACGCGTTTCAGCATGAAGCCTGCAGGTAACATCTGATGTTTACCCTTCGGATATTCTGAATTTACATATTGTCGCTTAGAGGAATTCTGAATGCCCAGAGTGACACACACTTTTAATATTGTGACATCAGTGCAGTGGCATAAGCTCTAATGTAGTGCCCCACGAAAATGAACAAGGGGTAGTGGTTTATCCAGAATCCCAAGCACGAGAAGGGTGTTGGAAAAAATTGTTGGAATAGTTACGTCATTACAGCTTAACATATCATTACAGATGTATCTGGAGCTGAAATCGCAGGGGCACCCCCTGTAGGGGGTGCACAGGCAAAAAAGTTAGGGGGGGTCTGGATAAAGCACTGACGAGGGGGACTCCTCCACCCCATGTCAAGCCTCATAAAACACCTCCTGAAATAGTTTCCTGGCTATGCAGCTGCATTATTATGACGTAATTGTCATTGTTGTCCATAATTCTTGAATATGTTTTGAATATATGAAAAAAAAAAGTCTGCTTGACAGCATATGTCTTATAGTCATCATCAAACAAGAGCATATGTCATTTTGTTCAGTGGCTTATGTACTTTTTTGTAAATTTCAGGTGGACGTAAATTGTAGAAGGCAGCTAGTGGGGGAGAAGATCATGGTCATAGGTCATGTGACTCCTGGAGCTCCCAGTGGGCTCCCTTGTGGAGTACTTTTCAGAACACACACACATACAGTTTGCTCACAGAACCAACGAGTAGGATGTTGCTTGAATACTGAGAGAAAATGGCGTAACACATACAAATATCGTGTGACACATATGACAATAAAAACATTTTTCACGAGGGATGCATGAAACACTGTCGCAATATTGTGTGCATGAACCATTGTGTGTGACACAAGCCGTGGGGGCACACCGCCTCGGACACATTTTGGGAAGCATAAAACACAGTATATACAGAGCTAGTATGGTGGATGCTTCTTTTTTCTTTTTGGCCGTTATGAGACATCTTCGGCCGTAATGAGACTACCTTCGGCCGTATTGAGACTTTGGCCGTAACGAGACACTTGGGGATTAAAGGATTTTCGGCCGTAATGAGACTCGGGCCGTAATGAGATGTTACCACGTTGGTAGACAGACTGACACAGAAACAAATCGGAAGGAGAGGGCTGGGTTCCACGAACGGGCACTTGTTCGCTGCCTCCTATTGAAAGAAAAGTAGGACCGAAGGACGTGTCCTTTCCAGGGACCATCGTAGTCCCCTCAAGACCGTGGCTTTCGGGTGCGACTTTGTTCAACTCTAGCTTTGAGCGCAGTTCAACTCTACCAAATTTGTGGAGCTGTCAAACACTATGACGTCATTTGTTTATAAACAGGGAGAGGTCTAATGTTGGACATAAACGAAAACGATCTAAGCGTGTTGCGCTCCCACAGGCAACTCCATGTCTAACCCAACTGCTCACGCGCGCTGCACCTGCGTAATGCTATTTTGTGTCCGAAGTAACTTGGAAGTAACTCGTTCTTTTTTTTAAGTAACTCAGTAACTGAGAATTACGTTTCAGGCTGAAGAACTTCGTTATTGACTTAATGACATTTTTCACACGGTAACTTAACTTGTAACGAGTTCTTTTTGACGGGTAACTTCTCAATCTATGACAAATATACATTCAGAAAATAAGTCTTATACATAATACATACAATTAAACTTAACAGTAACAGTATTATAATGCAAAAGTATAATCATGACTGCCCACTCCTTGACGGTGCCCAGAATATAACAGTCTCTTGGAACTCAAACTCGCTCAAGGTCCCTCGCCTAAGGTCAAACTCGCCCAATACCCTGGTTAGTCGACTGCCTAGCGGTCTAACCGGATGTGCCGCCATGTTAAGTCACGTTCCAAATCTCGCCAAGTCCGCTATTCAGTCGGCTACCGCCTATTGCGCATCGATGCAGTCTAGTTATACGCATGACCATCTGACAGCCGGGATGGAGACGCGCCTTGACGGTACCAGCGTGCCCGCTGTTTCTGCTGGCTTTAAGAGGGGATACCAGCTCCAAAGGCCCCATGTATTTTCTATGGAACACGTTTCGTCCTTAATCTCGGCTAATATTCGACGGATTTTCACCCGGTTTGTTTTGTACGATAGCTTGTCCAATGGTGCATTTGAGCTTCAGAACCGATTTTTTATTTTCGCTCTTGACATTTTTCTAGGCGTTGCGAAAGCACGGGAAAAATTGAATGCAACTTTGAAGCGCTCTTGTTAAAAAGTAAGAAGAAAAACGAAAAATCCGTATTGAAACTCGGATGCAGAATTCTTTCCAGAGTATTTTGATACCATACTCATTGAAATCCGCTCACCCGTTATCGAGATTAAGGGCAAAATGCAGATGTACCGAGAGCCGTGGGAGATGGTCCTGTCTTCCCCCTGCATAGTAGCGCCATGCAGCGGATTAGAAGGGAGAAGTACCACTCCGCGTGAGGAAGCTCCCGTATTCCAAACCCATATCCTTCCTTCTCGTGGTGTGAGTCAGAAGGGACCAGAAGCCCATTGTAGGAGGCCCACTTGGTGCCTTCAAAGCGGATTAACTGATGGCCAAGGTAGATAATACCCGCCCTCGGTAGGCTTGCCAAGTGAAAACGGGTAGCAGCCTTTTTGTCGGGGACGTCTCCATCCACCAAGGAAACGAAAGGGAGCACACATGTTATATTACCAATTTCGCTTTTGGTAGCGGAAAAGACGAAATATAGCAGATGAAAAACAGAAAGCATAAAAGGTTATTTAGAGATTCCCGTAAATATTCCAATAATCCGTGCGTTGTCAGGAACCAAAGGTGGAAGAGGGGCATTGTAGCGACGTGAACGTTGTCAGGAATGCTTGTTCAATAAATACCGATAAATGTATGACACATGGCACTGCCTCATAACAGAGAACCATGTCCATTTTTATCGAATGATTCAAATACAAAGCATGTTTCTCCTTTTTGACGTAGGAGAACGCTGGAATACACAGACACTGTGCACATGACGTCACGCGAGAGGATTTCTTTTCTGTGGGGTCTTTCAGTGCACACTGCTTCTCGCCTATTCAAATTGAAGTGTGCGTGAAGAATAAAAAAAAAAAAAAAACGATCAAACGACCGCTGCCAAAAAGCAGAAGGCCGAAATTTCAGAAAACCGAACCATCAAAAGGCCGAAAAGTCAGAAAACCGAATTATCGAAAGGCCGAAAAATAAGGAACCCAAGATACGAGGGGAACCGGAAAAAATGTTCCCGAAAAAAAAATGTCCCCGGAAGAAATGTCCCCGGAAAAAATGTTCCCGGAAGAAATGTCCCCAGGAAAATATGTCCCCCGGAAAAAATGTCCCATCGAGAAACATCTACTCTTGGTGCGCGTGGAATTTTTGCGAAATCCCCGGTTGCGATATTGCAGGTCTTGAAGTCCTCCGGCTCAAAATAAATACTAAAATTCCTAACCACTTACTAAGGGTTTTTACTTTGAAGCTCGACCAACTTTCACTTACAATTTCTCGTAGGGAATACACTGCAATCAATTTCACGTTCGTTGATACAACGTGACACGGGTTCGAACCCTGTCACCAGGTGTGCTCTCTGAGGTTTTCCCTGGGTTTTCCGTCGGACTTTCCTGATGAATGTCCGCTCACTTAGCCCTGAAGTCGGCCCAGGACGCATACTAACCCCCTGTCACCCTCCCTCCTGCTGTCCTCCGTCCACGCCTGTACACCGCGTACAGCAATAGTTGCTTCGCAGCGCTAACACGGAAAAACATTTTCTCTGCTAATTAGCACAAATGTGAAGTGTCACAGAAAGTAGTACGCCGTCCAGTTTCAACAAATCAGGAGAGAAGACGCCATTCGGATTGACCAGGAGCCTGTCAAGTTCTTTTTTAGAAGTGTGCAGATCGACGTGCACGGTGATGTGTGAAGAGGAAAATAAAATGCGGGGGGAAAGCAACAAAATTGACAGACAAAAATATATTCCAGTATGTCTAGCGGTATCACATCTCGGGAGCCCCATGACTGTACAGGCCGCATTGTTGCAAGACACAATGAAGTAAATTCACCAAAACTGACGCACAGCGACTACCTAGGCAAAGAAATGCTATGTGTGAATAGTCATTTTAAAATGGAAATGAATACGAATAAATTAAGTGACTCGTTGAATAACCGTAATTGGATACATATACAACATATATTGGAGTACAAACATGTACGGTACGTATACAGGGTGTCCCAGAAAACGTGTAATTGAATTATAATAAACAAACTACGCCACCTACAATCATGCGGTCAACGGCATTTGTTTTTATTAGATTTTTGCTACTTCATAATGTGAATGTCATGTACTCCGAGTTTAATTATGTAAATATTTGCGAACTGAACTCGGAAATTTGCCAAGTAAATGTCACTTTTTTACCCCACCAATATGAAGAGCGTGCCGAATTCACTCAAATTCATGATAATTGACAGTGATATTCACGAGCTATCCCATCGGAAAAAATAGCCGAATATCATGCTTTTTGGAGCATCGGACCATAACGCGCGATGACTTTTTGAGCGCAATCGCTGTCAATCCGACGAAAGGAGGTTCCGAAGCCAGCCCACAGAGTGATAGTAGAAAAAGTAACAGGTCCTAAAATTGGGAGAGGGAAAGTATTATCCAAGCGAAAGTCGGACGTGATAAGCCGTGCCTGTTTTATCTCTTTCTGCGATGTCGGGGAGGGCTGGGTTTCCAACCTCCTTTCGTCGGATTGACAAAGATTGCGCTGAAAAATTCATTGTGCGCTATTCTGTGCGACCTCCGTAGAGCATGATGTTCGGCTATTTTTTCCGATGGGATAGCTCCTGAATATCCCTGTCAATTATCATCCACTTGACAAAATTAGGCACGCTCTTCACATTGGTGGGATAGAAGAGTGACCTTTGCTAGGCAAATTTCCGACTTAAGGTCGCAAAAATGTACATAATTAAACTTACGTTACACGACATTCACAACAGGAGGTGGCAAAAACCCAGTAAGAACAAATGCCATTGACCGCATGACTCTAGGTGGTGTAGTTCTTTTATTATAATTCAATGACACGTTTTCTGGGACACCCTGTATGTATGCGTAAGTATAGCGCTTACTCTCTTTTTTTTTTTTTTGTTCTCCATGTGCCGGGTCTCTTCAAATATATTCAGTTTAGTAGAAGCATCACTTCGATTTGGAATTCGAACATTGAATTCCATATTTGATTAGGAAATGGAATAGGATATACGGTTACTCGCTTCGGTGCTCAAAAATCCAAACATTCACACCGTCCTATATAGTAAAAAGTCAACGTCCGAAGTCAACCAGTCTACGCGTACCAAAAGTGAATTTTCCTCAGGGGACATTTTTTCCGGGGACGTTTCTTCCAGGGAACATTTCTTCTGGGGACAATTTTTTCGGGGGCATTTCTTCCGCGGACATTTTTTCCGGGGACATTTCTTCCTGGACCCAGATACGAGAACTGTTATCCCAACATCTGCGATTAAAATTAGCTGTACAATTTATGTAGGATAGACTTCTCGTGAATTAATACAGCAAATAAGTTATTTCACCGAACTTCGCTTTAATAACCTGCTTTCGATCACTTAGGGGAAAGAAATGGAAACCTATGAAGGTGCCCTTTCATGGGGTACATGCTCGGAGACCATCGCATGCGAAATTCATAAGTTAATTTTTATTCAATTGGTGTGAGTATGCAAATAAACGTTACGCGGCATATCTTGTAGCCGGCGCATCACTAATACCAACCCAAAAGAAATTATTTCACCAGCATGAACCGTTTTCGAGTCATTCAGTCGGGAGATTTTAGTGAGGAGCACGCTGTAAGTCAAAAGCTGCAAGACGATACACAAGTCGAACAGAGTGCGAACCAAGGAAGAAACCGCAGACACATATGTCCCACAAAGCTGCATTCCCTTCAAGAACTCCTCTTTTCTTAGGAGATTAGCCGTACATTCTTGTCGATCCGAACAAATGCAACAAGGTCACGCGTGTTGTTGGAACTACATGCCCCAGCGGCGTATTGCGCACTTCCTGAACAACGGTACTGGGTACGGCACCCGGCGCCTATAGCGCCATCTGGTGGCTGTCTAGACCCCGGCGCCATCTCGTGCCAAGAGTCGGCGAAACGCCGCGGCTGGTATCCCCTCTTAAATGTAAAGTTGCACATAGTGGTATGTTTTTTAAAACTGCGTAGAGAGTTGCAACACATGTTTAGTTGTGAAGGTGACAGTTTATGCACGATGTCCTACAAACTTCGCGCATTAGAGTCCTGCTCATTGAGTCCTGCATTGACTATTCTCTAGAGAGCTGGCCTGAGATTTTCCCTCTCCCTCGCGCGCCCCGCCCACCCGGAGCGCGCCAATGGGAGGACGCGTGAGCGGCGTCTGCTGAGTGCCATCTGGGGGCAGAGGTTCGAACGTAGACGGGGACGTGCTTTTGGCGATGCTACATCCACTGGGTCGTTCCATCCACCACGGCCCTGAGTTGGCCCGTGAGATGGCGCTGCTCGATCTGTGAACCTAGAGTCACTACCGGTACAGTGACTCTATGTGAACCTAGGGACGCGCGTTCCTTGGGACCGCGAAAATGGTCGGCAATAAGTACTGAGTCATGATCCCATTTCTGTCTCTTTTTTTTTCTGTTTTCGTGGAATGAATTGACGGATTTTGACGGCTCCTGTGTTCGCTTGTTTTTGCTTTTAATAAACGTTTCATGATCGGCGTCACGAAGAGGACTGCGCTCTTCATGATGGTCTATTGTTTGTTTGTAAGAGGAAAAAAAGAGAGAGCAGAAATTGAACTCTTCTCCCGACTTGTTCTGCTACTCCTAACATAAATTCTCCTCCCCCCCCCGCCCCCAAAATACTTCTCAGGTACTCTACTCGCAAGTTCGCTATTCAGGATTGAAAAATACTTCAGAAAATCTTACAAAAGAAATCTCTCAGACTGCTGAAGGAATTTCTATGAGGTTATGAGACTAAATCTTACAAAGTTTCTCTCAGAGTTTCTTACAGGGATCCTGTAGGATTCCAGGGAGGATTTCTTACAGGCAGGGGCAATGCAGCTTTCTTACAGGGCTTCTTACAGGGTGGCCTGTGAGGCTTTCCCACAGGATTTCTTACAGGCCTCGAGACCCGCAAGAAAGCCTGTGAGAAAGTGTAATGGGCCACCCTGCAAGAAACATCCTAAGAAAGCTGCACTGCCACGTATGATAATTGAAGGATCTCATACTTACTTGCTGAGAAGTATTGAGAGTAAGTCGCATGCCGTCACTGTAAGGAATGTTGCAGAACATTTGTGGCCCAGCCAATAAGTTCAGAAAGCATGACCCAACGCATTGTACACGTACTTGAAATGTCCAATGCGACGACCAAGAAATTTCTTCATGTGATAATGACAACTTTTTGTTTCGCACATTGGGAACGCGTAGGCTTTCTTCCGTAAAAGCATCATCCAACTTTCTCGAGACGAGAATGGGTTACGACCACGTACGAATCCAATTAATTTCCGCTCGCTGCCGCTTCTTCCGAGTTTAACCTAGAAGAAACAGCATTTTAAAAAGCACGGTTAAAACAACATGTGTGTGCGTGAGAGATAGGCATAGAAATATGTAACATACCGTTTGCCCAAACCACAGTTGCTATAACCATCTCACTGCATTCTACCTTCCATTCTTCAGAATACGTGCGAACAGGGGTAAAGACGCATAAAGAGTGAGAATGCGTAGTACGGACGATTATATACCACACACACACACGTGCTATATACCTCAAAAGCGACGAAAATCCTGAATTCCTGGCGATATTTGCATGAGATGCGTAGCTGCGTCCATGCGCTTCAACGTTTCAAAGCAGACTAACGAACTTGCTGGCAGTTGGAATAAACGCTGTTTCTGAATCACGCTGTTTTCTCATAGAAATCACAAGGCCAGACCCTGAATTATCCCACAGGATATTTTCACATTGGTGTGCCTGTGATGATAGGTATTCGAATCTGCATCCTTTGTGGGAAATTCTGAGAGACGAAGACACTTCTGTAAGAAATTCTGAAGGAATGCTATGTTTCTATGAGATTTTCTGAAGTATTTTTCAATAGGGGAAGTCCACCATTCACAATTATCCGAAGATGATCTCTTTTGGTCCCTGCGCTGGGGAATTTTATCGCTTTTAACATACTGCTAGATCTATCCGTTCATGGTTATCTGCTGAGATTATTGCAATAATATAAATGCTATAGGTTGGGCCAAGCTTGGCAATAGTTAGCTGGCCTACCTGGCCTTGGTTGGTACATCGTCGGCCAACAAGCTTGTTTCTTGATACGGATCTGTACCCTGGCCAATGGCTTCCCAAGCATTGGTCAGCCTGCTAAGTTGCAGGCCGAAGCAGTTTTGTGGCGTCGCTCATATTCATGCTCAGTTGTCTCGCGGCGTAAGGTCACGAATTAACATTCTTTGTTTATTGCGCGTATTTCCCACAACGGACAGAGAGCACGTCGTTTCAGAGCGTTAAAAAAAAAAGGTTCACAAGATGCCCGAGACCACAATAGGACCAAACTCTGAGGAAGAACAGATACTATACATAGGAAGGGAGTTGCCTCAGGACAGAAGCCGCCGATATTTCGAACAGGGACTGTTCTTCTTCTGGGCACCGTCCTCATCATTGGCATGGTATTTAAAGGGTTAGGTGTGACGTGTTTAAAGGTTCATGCGAATTGTGGGTCAACAGCCCGGAGGGAAGAAAGGGTCCAAATAAGCTTCATCACAAGATACTCCAACGCACTTCCAGACATCAAAGCCATTCTACAGAAGCACGATCCCCTCCTCCAAAGCAGTGACCGACTTAGCAATATATTCACCCATCCCATACAGGTGATCCATACCGACGCGCAAAAAACCTAGCAGACTACTTGGTCAATGCCAAAATCAGCAAAACGAGCACCCCGTACACGGGAACACGACCCTGCAACCTCCCGCGCTGCAAAACATGCAAGCACGTTCAACACGCTAACTCCATCAAAAGCACTGCGAGCAATTACACCCACCCCATTAACCACGCATTCACATGCACAAGCTCCAATGTCATATACTGCATCGAATGCGGCGACTGCTCTATGCAATACATTGGTGAAACCGGCCAACAAATGAACAACCGCCTTACCGGACACAGAACCGACACGTCCAACAAACTCCACAAAGCAGTCGCAGAACACTTTAACGTTCCTGGTCACAATTTTGGCAACATTAAACTATATATTCTAGAAACCGGGTTTAGATCCACACGTGACAGACGTGATAGGGAGTCTTATCTCATATAAAGTTCAACGCTCTTCACCCGTCCGGTATCAGCAAATCACAAGGCACCCTAGAAACACTTCACAAATAAAATATGCTTTTCCCTTCTATCTTCATTACAGACTTGTGCGTAACGCGTTACTAGTAATTGCGTTACTTGTAATCAATTACTTTTATGAGTAATTTTTCGAGTCATCAGTTACTTTTCTGAGTAATCGGTTACTCAGTAATTGATTACTTTTCCGGTAGAGATTAACTCATCTTTCAGATGTTCTGCCCCAAGTCAAGACCTTCGTGCAGTGAGCCTTTTTTGGACCGTTCTACTATACCAAGCGGAAGTCATTGTAATAAGGTTATGGAATTTCAGGGTCTCTCTCCCTAATCTCTTACTACACCAGTGTGGTGGTACCATTGTGGTAGCTTCGGAGGTGTAGTGAGTCATGGGAAGATCCACGCAATGCTCTTCCACAATCGGGTCAACGTCTTCCCAGGCGATAAATACAATAGACGTACAGATCTACTTGTCCTGCGCGTTTTTGTTTTTCGTGTTATTTCAGTTGTTCCGCTGTTGAACGATTTCTTTCTTCCCCCCCTCTGAGACACACAAAGACAGGTATAATTTGCGTGAATGCAGAGTAACGACCGGAGTAACGCGTTACTTTTCTACTCGTTACTCAATTACACTTGGAGTCCAGTAATTGGTAACGGTAATCAGTTACTTTTTCCGTACAAGTAACGGTAATCAATTACTTTTTTCGAGTAACGGGCACAAGTCTGCTCCATTATCATCTGTTATGTTCTGCATGGCCACTGCTTTCTGCTTCCTTTATTGCATGCCACAACTTTGTATTAAAAAGGAAAAAAGAAAAAAACCTTTGCTCGTTCTGGAATTTTTCCCGCGTAACCACTAACCTCCTTATCTTTCGCTATGCTTGCCAATTCTTGCCTGTTGTCCCGTTTCGTCCACGTGTTCGTGAACCCTCATTTTTCTGTAACCGGTCTGGAGCCTAGATCACTACGTTTACATAATCCCCTCCACACTCTAACAAAGCGGTCATTCACTCCGGCCGTAGAAGCCCGTACGGACCCTTTCTTCCCTCCGGGCTGTTGACCCACAATTCGCATGAACCTTTAAACACGTCACACCTAACCCTTTAAATACCATGCCAATGATGAGGACGGTGCCCAGAAGAACAGTCTCTGTTCGAAATATCGGCGGCTTCTGTCCTGAGGCAACTCCCTTCCTACATCTCTACCGGTTCGCTGGATTTCTACCCATCTAGATACTATACATAGGTTGTCTCGCGAGCTCCCGCAAGTTCGAGAGTCCTGTTCGCCTGTGAGTCAAAATGAAGGGTGAAGTGTCAGTTTAATTTGGCGCGTACACAAACAACACTGAAATGATGAATTGCTTGTCGTATTTACTCGCTATGAAGGTAACACTTCTGTTTCTTACTACTTTTGGTTTGATAAATTCACTTGGTCCATCGACAGTCGAACTTATGTAGTGCTACACCATTCCGCGTTACCCTCTCCCCCAGGTGAGGTTGGTCTCAGCTTTGGCAAGTGCTTGGCCAACGAGCTCGTTTCTTGATACGGATCTGCACCCTGGCCGACGGCTTTCCAAACCTCGCCCTGCCTATCACTATGCAACACTGCGCCAGTGTTGAATGGCCGAAAGAGTCGTTGGCCAACTGTCATCCGATCTTTTGCCAACCGTCGGCCACGGGCCATTGCTTGCTTGGGAAGGGAATCAACGTGAGCAAAGACGAAGATGAAGTTCGAACGAGAACAGTTGGGATACAAGTGATACCATATGTACACGAGGTTACACACAGGTTACGGAAATCCGAATAAAAAAGAAAACAGAAAGGAAGAAAAACACAGACATGTGTGTACATAGTCCCGTAGCTGGTAGACTAAGTTCGCTACCCAGAAAAGTACGAAAAACAAACAAACAAGAAAACAGCGCGGCTGCTTGTGAAACAAAACACAGAAATATGTACGTAGAGCGTGTGAAGGGAGATGTTTACTCTGTCCCTTTATCGTGTGGCAAGACATATGTTGGTGAGACAGGACGCTATCTTAATGAGAGGCTCCGCGACCACATGGTAAAAGTTAACCATGACGATATCCAAAACTCCGAATTGGCATATCACGTCGACATGTGTGGATGTGAGCCCGTATATAAACACACAAAAGTAATCAGATTTTTAAAAGACTCACACACGCGGCGTAGTTGAAACAAACACAAGCAGGAGATAACTGCGTGAGCAAAGCCAGCGCTTCTTGCAGATAAACAACGGGTCCTTATCAACTCCGAGACTAGTAGCGCGACCTTTGATCGAAACACCGGAACCCACATGTTAGCTGCCTGCAAAGAACTTCCACTTTTCTTGTTTCTTGTTATTGTAATAAACCTGGTTGAAAGTGTAATGTGTCTCGTGTTCGTCCTCGTCCCTTTTGTTCGCTGCAGTGAAAGATCATGTATCAACCCGCCCATCTCCTAACGAATTTTCACACACAAAAAAGCACCGTAACGACTATTTACGTGCCTCTGGTGGCGTGGCCATAGTTGTGCCGTACCTCCAAAAGAGATCACACTTCAGACAGATTTGGAGGATGTTGCGGTGCAGATATCGTTAGGGCGAATAATCACGGTATGTTCACTGTATCTACCTCCGTCAGTTGCTATTGACCAAAGAGAGTTCGAACAATTATGTGATCAGCTTCCCGATCCATTTATTCTTTTAGGAGATATGAATGTACACAATTCCTTGTGGGGCAGTTCAAAACTTGATAGCAGTGGCAGAATGTTAGAACGTGTCCTTGTTTCAGGGTCTCTTTGTGTGCTTAACATAGGCTCACTTATACTTACATCAACACAGCCACAAGACTTCCTCTGCAATAGACATGTCCTTACAGTGGCGCGCCGACTCGGCTTAACCAGCGGAGCGCGTGTCATCAGGCGCTGATAGACAGCTGGAAACGATATTGGGATGATCCACTATCCCGTTGAAGGGAGGGTCGGTACGCACAACGGAGAAGTCGAAACGCGAACGCGTACCGACCATCCCTTCAAGGGGATAGTGGATCATCCCAATCTCGTTTCCAGCTGTCTATCAGCGTCCTATAACACGCGCTCCGCTGGTTAAGGCATGCCTGCGCCCCACTGTATGTAGCCCCTCTCTCAAAGTTTAGAGTAACTCCAGTAACTCCAGGTGTCTACAGGTGACTGCAGGTGACTCCAATTGTCTACAGGCGACTTCAGGCGACTGCGATTGTCTACAGGCGACTTCAGGCGTCTACAGGCGACTGCAGGTGACTGTAGGTGACTTTAGACGTCTTCAGGTGGCTTCAGGTGACTGCAAACTTCTCCAGGTAAGCCCAGACGTCCTGAATTGGCTCCAGCTGACTCCAGGTGACATCAGGCGACTCCGGACGTCTTCAGGCGACTCCGGACGTCTTCAGGCGACTCCGGACGTCTTCAGGTGGCTTCAGAGGACTCGAGACGTCCCCAGGTAACTGGAGATGACTCCAGATGTTTCCAGGTGCCTATAGGTGACTTCAGACATCTTCAGGCGCCTTCATTGACTCCAGACGTCTTCATGTGACTTCCGGTGCTTCCAAGGGACTCCAGACGTATTTAGGTGGCTTCAGGTGACTCAAGACCTCTTCAGGTGATTCCTGACGTTCTCAGGTCACTCCAGACATTGTCAGGTGACTTCAGTTAACCACATTCGTCTCGAGGTGACTTCGGGTAACTGCAGAAGTCTTCAGATGACTTCAGGTGACTCCAGACGTCATCAGGTGACATCAGGTGAATCCAAACGTCTTGAGGTGACCTCAGGTGACCCAAGACGTCTTCAGGTGACCCAAGACGTCCTCAGGTGACCCAAGACGTCCTCAGGTGACTCAAGACGTCCTCAGGTGACTCAAAACGTCTTCAAGTGACTGTAGGTAACTCCAGACGTCTTCATGTGACTCCAGACGCCTTCAGGCGACCTCTGGTTACTGCGATTGGCTCCAGATGTCTTCAGGTGACTTCAGACTTCCTCAGCTGACTTCGGACGTCTTGAGTTGACTTCACGGGCTCCAGACGTCTTCAGATGAATTCAGGTCATTTCACGTGACTCAAGATATCTTCAGGTGACTGCAGACGTCTTCATATAACTTCAGGTGTTTCAGGTAAATCCAGACATCTTCACGTGACTTCACACATCCTCAGGTCTCTCCAGACGTTGTCACGTGACTTCAGGTATCTTCAGTTTTCACGCAGCTATGCGGTGCGCACGTGACAGCGGATTGAGCCCGAATGCCGTCATTCCGAAATTCGAGCCATTCTGGGAACCACGCATATAAATACTTAGTTTGATTAAACGTCTTGTTTTCTGGGACTTCGCACCACCACATAAGCCTCCAGGTGCCTTCAGGCGACTCTAGACCAGTGTTTCCCAAACTTTTGGCGGTGACGGACCCCCGGAAGCGATGAGAACCAATTCACGGACCCCCCCCACACACACACCGTCACAACCAGTGCATAACTAGCAACCTCGTCAGCTGCTGCGTGCTTTCGATACAGCTTCAGAAACGATTCCGGACTGGTTTCTTCTTCTTGTTTGTATGTGTATGACGCGGACAAACGTGCATTGCAGGACATTTCTATCAGAAATTAGAAGCTAGCCGTTGAAGCATGCTCGTAGCAATTTTGGAAGTTCTCGGTCTTTGGAAATCGGGCAGCATGTACGAGCGCGTGTTTGTGCGGACGAAAATCCTCACTGAAATGTGAGAGGCGGTCGCGGACCCCCAGGGGTCCGCGGACCACACTTTGGGAAACACTGCTCTAGACGTCTTCAGCTTACACCAGACTTATTCAGGTAAGAACCCAGGTGACGCAGGCGTCTTCAAGCGACTTCGTGTGACTCCAGACGTCTTCTGATGACTCCAGGCGACCTCAGGTGACTCTAGACGATGACTCTAGAAGTTCTCAGGGCACTCCAGGCGTTGCCAGGTGACTCTAGCGGTCTTCAGATGACTCTAAAAGTTCTCAGGGCACTCCAGGCATTGCCAGGTGATTTCAAGTGACTTCAGTTGACCACATATACAACTCCAGGTGACTCCAGACGTCTTCAAGTGACTCCAAACGTCTTCAAGTGACTCCAAACGTCTTCTGGTGGCCCCAGATGTCTTCACATGACTTCAGGTGGCTTCAGGTCACTCGAGACGTCTTCAGGCGACTTCAGGTGACAGACCAGATCTGTCACAGACTTCGTGTAATTCAACTTCGAGTGATATTGGGTGACTCCTGACGTCTTCCAGTTTCTTGAGGTAACTTCTGCCTGTCACAGACCTTCATGTGATTGTACAGTACTGACCTTGCTTGTTAGATCTCAAAGTTCACTACCAGGAGTTCTTTGTTTTTGTTTTTGTGGCGGCAAATAGTGGGCCGAACATGGTCTGATGATATAATGTGCTGCTCCCCTTTTTCAAATTCCCTAGCCATTTCACGAGTCCCTCTGAATCTGCCACAAGTAACTTGGGAGTTGCAACTCACAGTTTAGGGAGCTAGAGTGGTCTTCCCTGCAGTATCTCAGCACTGGAACTTTGTACCTGCATCAGTGCCCTTGCATTATAGAGGTAACCGTTTCTGCTATGCTGCAGCAGTAGGTTTCCCGAACTCAGGTCGCATGATCACGGATTCCCCGAATAACCTAAGTTGAGAAGCACTGCTCTAAGATTTTGGAACATGTAATTCATTCGCTTGTCAACAAATTTCTTCATTTTCAATATTAGTTTTTCTAAGTGGTGGCATCATATTTCCAGGATCGACTGTTCGTGCGAGACTCAGCCTTCTGTGCCGATGAGCTTCCTTGACATGACAGGTGACGCCTCGGTGACTGCAGACGACTTCAGGTTGTTTCTGATTACACGAGACTTCATCATGTGACCTCAAGTGAGTCTAGACGCCTTCATTAAAATCAGAGGACTCCAGACGTCTTCAGGTGACTCCAGGTGTCTTGACGTGGCTCCAGACGTCTTCACGTGACTTCAAGTGACGTCAGGCGACTTCGAGTGATTTCAGGTGACTCCAGATGGTCTTCAAGTGACTCCAGATGGTCTTCAAGTGACTCCAGATGGTCTTCAAGTGACTCCAGATGGTCTTCAAGTGACTCCAGATGGTCTTCAAGTGACTCCGGATGGTCTTCAAGTGACTCCGGATGGTCTTCAAGTGACTCCAGATGGTCTTCAAGTGACTCCAGATGGTCTTCAAGTGACTCCAGATGGTCTTCAAGTGACTCCAGATGGTCTTCAAGTGACTCCAGATGGTCTTCAAGTGACTCCAGATGGTCTTCAAGTGACTCCAGATGGTCTTCAAGTGACACCAGGAGACTTCAGGTGACTCCAGACGTCTTTCGGTTTCTTCGGGTAACTGATGCCTGTTACCGACCTCTGTGTAATTGTACAGTACTGACCTTGTTTGTTTGACCTCGAAGTTCACTACCAGGAGATCTTTGTTTTTGTTTTTGTGGCGGCAAATAGTGGGCCGAACATGGTCTGATGACATCATGTGCTGCTCCCCTTTTTCAAATTCCCTAGCCATTTCACGAGTCCCTCTGAATCTGCCACAAGTAACTTGGGAGTTGCAGCTCACAGTTTAGGTAGCGAGAGTGGTCTTCTCTGTAGTATCTGAGCACTGGAACTTTGTACCTACATCAGTGTCCTTGCATTATAGAAGTAACCGTTTCCTCTATGCTGCAGCAGTAGGTTTCCTGAACTCAGGTCGCAGGATCACGGATTCGCCCGAATAAACCAAGTTGAGAAGCACGGCTCTAAGATTTTGGAACACGTAATCCGTTCGCCTGTCAACAAATTTCTCTGTTTTCAATATTATTTTTTTCTAAGTGGTGGCAGCGTATTTCCAGGATTGCCTGTTCCTGTGAGACTCAGCCTTCTGTGCCGATGAGCTTCGTTGACATGACAGGTGACGCCTCGGTGACTGCAGACGACTTCAGGCGACTTCAGGTGGTTTCTGATTACACGAGACTACATCATGTGACCTCGAGTGACCCTAGACGCCTTCATGTGAAATCAGGGGACTCCAGACGTCTTCAGGCGACTCCAGACGTATTAAAGTGACTCCGGGCGTCTCGAGATGTCTCCAGACGTCTTTAGGTGACTTCAGCTGACTCCAGATGTCTTGACGTCACTTCAAACGTCTTGACGTGACTTCAGATGTCTTCAGGTGACTTCAGATTCAGATTTCTTCAGGCGACTTCGAGTGATTTCGGGTGACTCCAGATGTCCTCAAGTGACTCCAGGAGACTTCAGGTGACTCCAGACGTCTTCTGGTTTCTTCAGGTAACTTCTGCTTGTTACAGACCTTCGTGTAATTGTACTGTACTGACCTTGTTTCTTTGATATCGAAGTTCACTACCAGGTGTTGTGTGGATACCTAGCAGATAATAAGGAACATAGGTCCGTGCTGTGCACCTGCCAGGTAACAACTGGCCGGCGCGTTTATTGCGTCGTCGTCATCATGATTGCGTCCACAGAGGGCGCTACAGGGCTCCCCCCTCTAGAGCGTCGTCCGGCTGGAGACGGTCGGAAGAGAGAGACCATGTCACAGTCCTTCGGCCTGTGTGGGCTACGGGCTTCAGTGTGGCTGAATAGGCGGGAAGGTCCAAGTAGGTGTTAAAGGGGATGACGGAGGAGACGTACGCTGGCTTCACGCGATCCAGGGCTACCGTGTCGTGTTTGCCACCGAGGTCGACGACGACGGTCTTTGAGGTGCGGGAGAGCACAGGGTACGGTCCGGAGTAGTGTGGCGTAAGGGGTGGCTTGGCGCGGTCGGTTCTGATGAACACGTGCGAAGCGTTCTTGAGGTCCTGGCTGACGAAGACGGTTCTCCGCGTCGGCATGCGCGGCGCAACGGGGGTGATGGAGCGGAACAAGTCATGGAGCTTGTCGATGTACGCGGTCTGGGATGGATGGGGCTCGGCGGGGCTGGGGGTGAGAAAATCACCTGGGAGCCGGATCGGGGAGCCGTACGCCAACTCGGCTGAACTGCAGCTAAGGTCTTCCTTGACGGAGGATCTGATGCCCAGCAGCGCGAAGGGAAGGTGTTGGCTCCAGTGCGCAGGGTTATCGTGAGCAGTGAGTGCGACCTTCAGCTGACGGTGTAGTCGCTCGACTAGCCCATTCGCCGCGGGGTGATAGGCAGTCGTGTGGATATGGCGAGTTCCGAGTAGCTGCGTAAGGGCAGTGAACAGTGAGCACTGAAACTGCCGTCCGCGGTCGGTTGTCACGATGGAGGGGCATCCGAACCGCGCGATCCATGATGCGACAAAAGCTTCAGCGACTGATTGAGCGGTGATGTCGGTCAGCGGGACTGCTTCGGGCCACCTCGTAAATCGATCGATACAGGTTAGAGTGTACCGGTAACCTTGAGATGGTGGCAGGGGACCGACGATGTCCACATGCACATGGTCAAATCGGGCGCGAGGTGGCAGGAACGGTTGAAGTGGAGTTCGAGTGTGGCGGCCGACCTTCGCGCGCTGACAAGGGATGCAGGTCTTGACCCAGCGTTGGACATCCTTGTTCATGCGCGGCCAGGCGTAGCGTTGTGTCAGGAGCTTTTGGGTCGCGCGCACTCCAGGATGGGAAAGGCCGTGGGTCGAGTCGAAGATAGGCCGGCGCAACGTGACGGGAATGAACGGTCGATTAACGCCTGTGCTGGTATCGCAAATGACAGTCGTCGGTGTGGCCGGGATAGGGACTTCGCGCAGCACCAGTGACGTGTCTTGCGTGGCTAGCAGTTGTTGGAGTTCGGAGTCGTCAGCTTGCGCCGCTGCGATGTCCTCGAGACCGACGGTGCATGGCGTAGAAATGGAATCAATGCGAGAGAGGGCGTCCGCGGCACTGTTGTCCACACCGTGCACATGACGTATGTCCGTCGTGAATTCCGAAATGTACGCCAGATGCCGGACTTCGCCGGCGAGGTAGTCGGTGCGGTTGGTACGAAAGACGAATGCGAGGGGCTTATGATCGGTTAAAACATGAAATGTGCGGCCTTCCAGGAAGTACCGGAAATGACGGACTGCTGCGTAGATGGCCAAAAGCTCGCGACCAAAGACACTGTGGCGAGTTTGCGCGCCGTTTAGTCGGTGCGAAAAGAACGCCACAGGGTACCAGGCGTCGTCGATATGCTGCTGCAAAACTGCGCCCACAGCGGTGCTAGACGCATCTACCATGAGACGGCTTGGGGCGTCGTGCCGGGGGTGGACTAGCATAGCAGCGTCCGCTAGGGCCTGCTTGATATTCGCAAAGGCGGCGTCAGCTGACTGCGACCAAGGGACGCTTGACGATGGCTTCGGGTTGTTGCGGAGCATGTCCGTGAGTGGCTGAATGATGGCGGCACATTGAGCAATGAACCGACGGTGAAAGTTCACCAAGCCAAGAAAGCGACGTAGTTGACGGATCGTCGTTGGCTTGGGGAAATCGGTGATGGCCTTCACTTTATGCGCAAGAGGATGGATTCCGTCGGAGGACACGTGATGCCCGAGGAACTCGAGCTCGGAGACTCCAAAAGTGCACTTCTTGGCATTAACCACTAAGCCGTATGTCTGGAGACGGCTGAAAAGCTGCTGGAGGTGCTTCTCATGTTGTTCTTCGATGGGACTGAAAACGAGAAGATCGTCTATATAGGCAATTACGAAGTCGAGGCCTCGGACAACTTCGCTGATAAAACGTTGAAACGTTTGAGCGGCGTTTCTTAGTCCGAAAGGCATTCGCACATACTCAAACAATCCAAAAGGCGTTGTAATTGCTGTCTTGGGTATGTCTTCAGGCTCGACTGGGATTTGGTGATACGCCTTTACTAGATCTATCTTTGAAAAAGTAGTGGCACCGGCAAGGCGTTCCGCGAAGTCGTGGAGGTGTGGCAGCGGGTATCTGTCGGGGATTGTTCTTGCATTAAGAGCGCGGTAATCCCCGCAGGGCCGCCAGTCGTTGGGCTCCTTTTTGGGCACCATATGCAGCGGCGAAGCCCAGCTGCTAGATGACGGACGGATGATGCCCAGGTCCAACATATGTTCGAACTCACGACGAGCAATGGAAAGGCGTTCGCCAGATAGTCGTCGAAAGGTCGCCGTGATGGGAGGGCCTGTGGTCTCAATGCGGTGCGTAACATGATGCGCGGCTGGCGCTGGAAGATTGCAGGGCTTGAGCAGCTCGGGAAAGGAAGCCAAGACGTTTTCGTAGCGCGAACCGGGAATAAATGCACATATGCCGGTTGAGTTGATCGTCGAGATGCCAGCTTCAGTGGTTAATTTGGTGATGTTGTCTTTCAACTTCCGTTGCCTAATGCTGACATCAAGATGAAAATTATGTAAAAAGTCGGCTCCAATGATGGCCCGGTCGACTTCTGCCACAACGAAGAGCCAACGAAACGTCCTGCGCAAGCCGATGTCCAAAGTTAGTGAACGCAGTCCATATGTGCGGATCGTAGATTTGCTCGCAGCTTGAAGAGGGGGTGTGAGGCATTGACGAATTTTCCGATCGGAAGGCGTCGCCGGTATAACGCTCACCTGGGCCCCTGTATCAATAAGGAAACGCTGCTTCGCGATACGATCCTGTACATACAGAAGGCGGGCAGGACGTAGGCCGTGGTCGGTTGCCGCCATTATCGACCGGCCTGAGGGTTTTCCTGCCAGTCGCAAGGCGACTCGCAGCGCGTTGATCGGTGGCGAAAACGACGGTGGTACCAGCAGTACCGAGGGCTTCCTGGAGCATGCTGTGACGCTTGCGTTGGGCTCGAGGCGCGTCGACGACTCGCAGACCGGTTTCTTGATTGCCCTCGATCTCGGGATCGGCGGTTCAACGCTGTGCGCAAGTCGGCCATCTGCGATGACATCCTAGACATCTCGTCCGTCAGGCGGGCCACTGCCGCTTGCAAGTCCGGGGTCGAGGGGCTGTCTGGAACCGCGGGCGAACGGACGGGGGCAAGGCTTGCGGAAGCATAATCTGTAATTCGATCCGCAAGTTCGGCGAGTCGATCCAACGACACGTCGTCATTGCCAGCAAGGATCATCCTGACCTCGTGCGGAAGCCTATTCAGGAATAATTCCCGTAATATCGGTGCATGGTCGTCTGCGGAGTGTCCAAGCAGCTGCTTCATCCGGTGGAGAAGCTGCGACGGGCGACGGTCTCCTAGCTCCTCGGATGTTAGGAGCTGCTGGATCCTGGCGCGCTCCGATATCTCAGTACGAGAGAGGATGGCGGATTTCAGGGTATCGTAAGCTCTATCTGCCTGCACCGTGGAGAGTACGTCGTCGATGTCGTATCGTCGATGTCGTCGCAAATCACGTTCGGGTCACCAAGTTTGTGGATACCTAGCAGATAATAAGGAACATAGGTCCGTGCTGTGCACCTGCCAGGTAACAACTGGCCGGCGCGTTTATTGCGTCGTCGTCATCATGATTGCGTCCACAGAGGGCGCTACAGGTGTTTCTGTTTTTGTTTTTGTGGCTGCAAATAGTGGGCCGAACATGGTCTGATGACATGATGTGGTGCTCCCTTTTTCAAATTTCCTAGTCATTTCACGAGCCCCCTTCTTATCTGCCACAAGTAACTTGGGAGTCGCAACTCAGAGTTTAGGGAGCTAGAGTGGTCTTCTCTGCAGTAATTGAGCACTGGAACTTGCTCCTTGACTCCTGCATCAGTTCCCTTGGATTATAGAAGTAACCGTTTCCTCTATGCTGCAGCAGTAGGTTTACCGAACTCAGATCGCATGATCACGGATTCGCCTGAATAACCGAAGTTGAGAAGCGCTGCTCTAAAATTTTGGAACATGTAATCCGTTCGCCTGTCAACAAATTTCCCCGTTTTCAATATTTTTTTTCTAAGTGGTGGCAGCGTATTTCCAGTCTGACTGTTCGTGCGAGACTCAGCCTTCTGTGCCGATGAGCTTGCTTGACAGAACAGGTGACGCCTCGGTGACTGCAGACGACTTCAGGTGGTTTCTGATTACACGAGACTTCATGATGTGACCTCGAGTGACTCTAGACGCCTTCATGTGACATCAGGGAACTTCAGACGTCTGCTGGTGACTTCACGTGACTTCACGTGACTCCAGATGTCTACGTGTGGCGCTAGACGTCTTCAGGCGACGTCGAGTGATATCGAGTGACTCCAAATGTCTTCAAGTGACTCCAGGAGACTTCAAGTGACTCCAGGAGACTTCAGGTGACCCCAGACGTCTTCCGGTTTCTTCGGGTAACTTCTGCCTGTTACCGACCTTCGCGTAATTGTACAGTACTGACCTTGTTTGTTTGACCTCGAAGTTCACTACCAGGAGTTCTTTCTGTTTTTGTGGCTGCAAATAGTGGGCCGAACATGGTCTGATGACATCGTGTGCTGCTCCACTTTTTCAAATTCCCTAGCCATTTCACGAGCCCCCTCTAAAACTGCCACAAGTAGCTTTGGAGTCGCAACTCACAGTTTAGGGTGCTACAGTGGTCTTCCCTGCAGTATCTGAGCACTGGAACTTTGTACCTGCATCAGTGCCCTTGCATTATTGAAGTAACCGTTTCCTCTATGCTGCAGCAGTAGGTTTCTTGGAACTCAGGTCATCTAATCACGGATTCGCCCCGAATAACCCAAGTTGAGAAGCACTCCTCTAAGATTTTGGAACATATAATCTGTTCGCATGTCAGCAAATTTCTCCGTTTTCAATATTATTTTTTATAAGTGGTGGCAGTATATTTCCAGGATTGACTGTTCTTGCGAGACTCAGCCGTCTGTGCCTATCAGCTTCCTTGACATAACATGTGACGCCTCGGTGACTGCAGACGACTTCAGGTTGTTTCTGATTACACGATACTTCATCTTGTGACCTCAGGTGACTCTAGACGCCTTCATTAAATTCAGGGGACTCCAGACGTCTGCAGATGGCTTCAGGTGGTTCCAGTCGTCTTCAGGCGACTCCAGACGTATTAAAGTGACTTCAAGTGGCTCCGGGCGTCTCCAGGTGTCTCCAGATGTCTTGACGTGGCTCCAGACGTCTTCAGGTGACTTCAGATGTCTTCAAGTGATTTCAGATGTCTTGAAGTGACTTGAAGTGATTTCAGGTGACTTCAGAGGTCTTCAAGTGACTTAAGAAGTGAGAAGCGCTGCTCTAAGATTTTGTAACATATAATATGTTCGCCTTTCAACTATCCGTTTGCTTGTCGCTGGTTTATTTTGGTGGTGGTGACAGCACCAGAACACGTCGCTAACTCTTTGGACTTAACGCATTCCAGGAGGCCTGTGTTGTCCCACTTGTTCGGGATTCATCGTAATCTTCTCGTCTACACGTGCATTGCCTTTGGCTGGTGCGTGAAGCCGGTTCCTACAATCGTTACCCAAGCAGCAAAATGTACTGAAAGTCGAGTGCAATAGGGGTGGACGGGTAGGTGGGAGGCTTTGAACAGACTCGAGAAACTAAAGAACATTGATAAGACACATACCGTCCACCCCTATTGCACTCGACTTTCAGTACATTGTGCTGCTTGGGTACTGTCGCCTCTCTTTATCGCCTCTGGTTATCGCCTCTGGCTATCGCCTGTGGTTATCGCCGTGTACACCGTGCCCACGTGCTGGTTGAATGTAACCCGGAATTTAGGTCATCACTTGTCAGCATCGAGACTACATAAGCGGCTAACTCCGACTGTCTTGGCTTACTTTGGTGGTGGTGACAGCACCAGAACACGTCGCTAACTCTTTGGACTTAACGCATTCCAGGTCAGTGTTAATACTGTACTTCCTCTTGCACTGCTTGTTCGTCTGCCACTGCCACCACCAATACCTGCTGTTTATTGATGACACTTGCCTAGTACGCCTGTTCTAACGATTGTTCTGTACGCAACGCGCTTGTGTTTACTGTGCCGCGCGTACTTGTGCCGCGAGCGGTGAAATAATGAGCAAAGAGGTAACAAGGATCTGTGAGGAGTGAAAACGTGAGATAAAGCAAGACATAAAGCTGGCTACAGAGGGTATGGAAAGGGAGCTACGCAACAAGTTACGAGATCTGAAGAATAGTATGGACATTTTCAACAAAAAATTTTGAAGTGTTCAGGAGTAAGATGGAAGCTTTGACTGTTGAGAACAGTAACTCACGGACAGCCAATGAAACATTGTAACTTGAATGTCATGACATGAAAACGCAACTAAGAGCTCATCTGAAGAGTATCCAGCTCGAACAATACTCTAGAAGCAGAAACATCGAGATCAAGGGAATACCTTTCACACACGGAGAATGTATCTCTGGCATATTAAAGAAGCTCGGTGAAGCAGCAGGCGAACCGATGTGTGAATCTGACATTGAAGTCTGTCATCGAGTACCTGTAGTGAAAGGGCCTTCTCAGAATATTGTTGTTCAGTTTTGTCGGAGGAAAAAGCGTGACACTCTGCTCGAAAGATCAAAGAAAAAGCGTTTAACTTCGTTAGATCTTGGCTTCACTGACAGTTAACCCTTGTACGTCAACGAGCACTTGTTCCCCGATTTAAAAAAGCTACTGGGGATGACTGTTGCTGCAAAAAAGAAATCAAATGGAAATTCGCATGGGTGAAGCATGGTAAGATTTTCGCCCGGCAAAACGAATCGTCTCCAGTTGTTAGCATTCTGAGTCCCGATGACCTGTCCAAAATGAAGTAATCATAGTTGCTCTCTTTGTATCTTTTGTGTGTGCTTGGGCTGATAGTTATGACGACTGGGCCAATTGACTGTCATTATTATTTCGTTGATGAACTAGATTGTTTCACTAAAAATGCCTTTTTTGTTCTTCATTTAAACGTTCGTAGCCTTCAAAGACATCATGATGATTTAAGCAATATGCTGTTAAGCTCCAAATTGGCATTTTCGGTTATCGGAGTCACTGAGACGTGGCTAAATGAGATTGAAACTCCCCTTTATCAAATACCCGGTCATTGCTCAGAGTTTGTTTGTCGCAAAGAAAGCCCACATGGTGGTGCTGGTGTTTTCATTTCTAATCATTTGTTGTACATCCCGAGAAGAGATTTATATGTTGTCAATGAGAAATGTGAGTCTATTTGGGTTGGAGTAGACAAATGTTGCTTCTCGGGACTTCGTCGAAACATATCATTGGTATTTTGTATCGCTCTCCGAGCTCTTGTTACACAGATTTTTGTCATTATTTAGAAGTGTTATTAAGCGCCGTGTATCGGGCAAACAAATATGTATTTTTACTCGGTGATGTCAATATTAACCTTGCTGATACATCTGCATCGGCCTGCTCTGAATATTTTGAGTGCTTAGTTAGTTATGGTTTTCCCTTGTCCCTTCAACATCCCTTGTCAACATTCCAACCAGGGTGTCTGATTCATGCAGCAGCACTACCGACCACATCTTTCACCAATTTCGACCATATATACGCTTCAGGGGTTATACGCCATGAGATCACTGACCACTATCCTATTTTTGCAACTTGCGATTTTCACGTTAAGGTTAAGCGAAATACTTTCTTGAAACCATCTCTCAATGAAGACATATACATCGAGATACTGAACACGACAACACCACAGATTGGTCTGACACTTACAAGCCGGAGTCCAGTGAAGAAGCTAACGGAGTTTTGGTGTCCCTCATCACCAATGCATGCGCTCGGTGCACAACATATAAAAGGTGCGGTGGGAGGCTCAGTACTCCCGTCAACCCGTGGGTAACCATTGGCTTCCTCAATTCCATTCGTAGGAGGAATAATCTCTACAAGAAGGTAAAAAGATACCCTCATGACAATGACCTTAAGAATCGATACAGGAATTTTTCAAATAATTTAACCACTCTCCTTAGGGTCGCTAAAAGGGACTATTACTTCGGTGAAATTGAAAAATATAGAAGCGACCCCAACAAAAGTTGGAGTGTCATCAACAATTTTCTAGGCAGAAATAAGGCGCATGCATTCCCCTCCGAAATGTCCTCGGGTGAAAATCTTTTACAAGGTGACAGTGAAATCGCCAACACTTTCAGTGTCCATTTCGCTACAATACCCAGTCAGACTTGTGCAACTTCGCCATTTGTACCTCTGAGTAGGCGTCATAATTCTTTCTACTTGCGAACCACCTCCCCTGAGGACAACAACAACTTTATTTTGGCTTTGGAGAGTGGGGAGGTTCATCGCCACAGGCGATACTCTACCCCATTGCTGGTGGGAATGTGGGGAATAAAATAACGAACCCCTTCACAATAACGATCGAAGTCCGATGGTGTGCAGAAACGTCAGAAGAGCTTTGAGCGCAGAGCGTTGCTGGGCTGGATTAGGCCAGGGACCAAGCAATTTCGATAAGGAGAAGGGGCGAGAGTTCAGCTGACGAAGATACTCGGAGAGTGTGGTTCGGGAAGGTTGGTAGTGGGAGAAATGAAGAAGAATATGCTCCAGGTCCTCAAGCACACCACAGTGGCAGCAGGTGGGAGAGTCAACTTGTCTCAAGCGGTAACGCCACTGTGCTGTAAAGGCCACATCGAGGCGCATTCGGTGGATTAATGCAGCATCTTGACGAGAGCTGTTTCGTGGCATGCGGAAAGCGAGCGTTGGATCAACTCTGCTCAACATAGAGGGGGAAGAATGTCGGTTGTCCATTGGCGGGAAGCCAGGGGTGTCACTAGGCGTCGGAGAATTGAACGGCGGTCTCCTCTCAGCAGAACAATACTGGTCCGTTTCCGATACGAGAGTGCTCTTCTGCGGCGCTGTCGGCCTGCTCGTTCCCCACGACACCACAATGGGCTGGAACCCACTGGAGAACTAGCCTGTGGCCTGCTGCGTAGATAGTGTGGTAAGCCATTAACACATCTGTGACTAGGGGTGTGGATGGGCCTCGTATGCCGGAATTTTCAATTGCTTGAAGTGCAGATTTGGAGTCTGTGAAGACTGCCCATTCCCGCGGTGTAAAATCGGCGATGTGTTGTAGAAAGAAAAGGATGGCATAGAGTTCCGCAGCTGTGGAGGAAGTTGGATGTGAAAGGCGTCATCCGTGCACTACGCCTTCGGATGGTATGACGAATGCTGAGGCGGACTTGTTGTTTCGGGATGCGCCATCGGTATATGCTGCCATAAACGTAGAAAACTTCTCGTCTACCAGAGCATGAAAATGGGCTCGGAGGACTTGAGGGGGGACCTGATCCCTTCTTTCCAGAAGGTCTGGAAGGCGTACAAAAGTGGGCGGTACCGGTAGAGACCAGGGGGCTTCCGGCGGTATAGTGTCCTTAGTTATGAAGCCAGTGAGAGTCTGGCGTGTCCTGTGCGCTACTCGATAGAAGTCCCCTGAGGAGGTAACAAATGTGATATCAGATCTGCGTAATACCGCTCCTGGTCTTGATGGTATTTGCTCGAGTCACATCAAACTTGTAAAGCACGCTCTTGCACCCGTATTAGCTCACATTTTTAACCTCATGTTTAAGACCGGCACTTTCCCTGCTGCTTTAAAACTTGCTAGGATTACACCGGTCTAATAGCAAACCCACCCTTATCGATAACTATCGTCCCATTGCCATCCTGCCATTTTTTAGCAAGGTTTTCGAGAAACTACTCGTGATTCGTCCCAATAATTACCTTGAGAGGGGATTTATTGGCAGAAAAAAAAGAAAGGGGAAAGGTAATTACCTTGAGAAGTTCAATTTGCTAACGCCTAGCCAGTTTGGGTTTAGGCGCCACTCGTCCACTGAATGTGCTGTACTTGAACTTACTAACAAGATCAGAGGTGCCATCGACTCTGCTGGCTAAGTGGCCGCAGCTATTCTCATCGATTTAAGCAAGGCATTCGACACTATTGACCATAACATGTTTTTGTCTAAATTAAATAGCTATGGAATTTGTGGTCCAGCTTACGCACTATTATCTAACTATCTTTCCAATCGCTCCCAGGTGGTTAAAATTAATTATGACTTATCTTCTCTCGTCACAATCAATAGAGGTGTTCCCCAGGGTTCTATTCTGGGTCTCTTACTGTTTTTACTATATGTCAATGACTTACCTAGCTCCACCATTCACTCGCAGAGCATCTTGTACGCTGATGACACCACCACCATCTTCTTAGCTGAAAATGACATTAACTCATTGCAGGCTAAACTAAATGAGGACCTTACTAATGTTGTTGACTGGTGCAGCACCAACAAACTGACTATTAATAATAAAAAACCGAATTCATTCTCTTTCATAGCCCTCAGAGGAAACTACCGCTGCTGCCAACTTTAACTCTAAATGGTAGCTCTCTTTTACCTACTGGTAAGGTAACGTTCCTGGGAGTAACATTATATACCCATTTGAAGTTTACATCACACATCTCAAACATATGTCGTCGTGCGTCTTTCGGCCTCCATGCGTTATCCAAGGTCAGATATTTTTTCCACTCCATACACTTGTGTCATTATATTACGCTTTCATACATTCCCACCTCTCTTACTGCATCACATCATGGGGATCCACATATATCTCTCATCTCTCGCCTCTAAACCGCGTAAGAGCTATTCGCGTCATTACATTCACTCCCACAATATGCAGCTCTCGCCACCCCTTCATATCACTGCGTATTGTGCCACTCATACAGCTGTTTCATTTTCGCGTTCTACTGCTTCTGTCCAAGCAATTGTTAGGTGTCTTTGACAATCAGTGTCTTGCAGTAGTCATTCCATCTAGATCACTTCGCTCCGTTATTTTTCTCCTGCCACGCACAACCAACTACGGGACGCAAACATTCACCTTTGTGGCTGCCAAACTATGGAACGCCTTGCCTGCTTATCTACAGTCAGTACGTTCATTCCATCACTTTCGGATCGTCTTAAGGAATCACCTCTTGAATTAGTTCCTAATTTTCATACACATTAGCTTTTTAACATATTTGTCTTGTTTCCCCCATGGGCTTTTGCGTTTACGCTGTTCACCTTCATAAGCGCCACATTTTTGCTGGTTCTCACTTGGTTTTGCTTCTTATATTTATTTATCTATTTTGTTTGTTTTCTTTCTTTTGCCCTCTTGTGCTTTCTCCCTTACCGTGACAGTATATTCCCTTGACCTTCCATATAATGTGCATCCTTATATTTCATGACTTGTTCTGATGTTGAGGCCACATATGATATTCAGATTGTTTCCGGGAGGCCCGACCTCTAGCTATGCTATGGAGCCCCCACTGTATACTGTGTATGGCATAACTAATAATAAAATTGAATTAAACAAATTTCTCCGTTGTCAATATTATTTTTTCGAAGTGGTGGCAGTGTATTTCCAGGATTGACTGTTCCTGCGAGGCTCAGCCTTCTGTGCTGATGAGCTTCCTTGACATGACAGGTGACGCCTTGGTGACTGAAGGCGATTTCAGGTGGTTTCTGATTACACGACACTTCATCATGTGACCTCCAGTGACTCTAGACGCCTTCATGCGACATCAGGGAACTCCAGACGTCTCCAGTCGTCTCCAGATGTCTCCAAGTGACTTCAGGTTGATTGATTGATTATGTGTTTAATGGCACAAAGGCAACAAAGGCCAGAGAACGCCAAAACCATGGTGAGTGTGTCGGAGATGATTATGGGAAAGCTGATGTGAGAGAGAGTGTGTGGTAGTTAAAACCTATCTACAGGTATGAGGTATGAGCGATGAGTGATGAGATTGACCAGGATAAGAGAGAGAGGGGGATGACGATAACAAGCGAGCATGGCAGTTAAAAGCTATCTAGAAGTGTGACAATGAGATATTTACATGAGGAGTTCGGTGATATTGGATAAAAGCGGAGCAATGCTTATCTACATCTGACTAAGAAACCCAGACGTGGTCAAAAATTTCATTACGTTACCAAACGGCACAAGAGGGGTGTCACCCAGTAGAAGGGTTGGGTGGAGTGGGACATGGTATCTGTAGAATGCGGTGAAATACTGTTGGCGTTGGTGTTCGAAGTGAGGGCAGGATGCCAGTACGTGCAAGACAGTCAAGCTGTCACCGCAGTGCGCACAAGCTGGCGGATCCTGACCTCTGAGTAGGTGGTGATGCGTGAGCCATGTGTGTCCAATCCTCAATCTCGCGTAAAGAACTTCGGATGATCTGTTGATGTGTTCAGTCCGATGCGGGGGGAAACGTGTGGCTGTGTGAGGTGTAGCTTATTTTCTTCCATGTCTCACTCCTGCTGCCACTGTGTGCAGACAGCTCTCTTTAACACTGGCAGGATGTCTTGGTAGGGTAGTCCTAGAGCTGACTCCTCTTGTGCCAACGCTCGCCGAGCCTCACGGTCGGCTCGTTCATTCCCCGGGATCCCAGTGTGGCTGGGGACCCAGCAGAGACAGATTGAAAAGCCTCGAGAACAAAGTTCAGTCGCAAGCGCTCATACTCGCTTGACGAGGTGATTCTTGGTGTCATAGCATGAAAGCATAGCATAGCGTGAATGAGCCAGGAGAATTGCGTAAAGCTCTGCGGTGAAAACTGTGGCGTTCGTGTTCAGGCGTGCCGTCACAACAGAATCACATTCAAGGGCAACGGCCGCCACACCATTGCTTACTTTAGTCCCATCAGTGTAGATTGCATGGTGGTTCCCGAAGTTATAGTGAATCTCCAGGAATTCCTGGAGAATGACAGTGTGTGCAGTGGACTGTTTGTCAAACTGTGTCATTTTTAAATTTGATTGTATTAGATGTCTCTGCCAAGGCGCAGCATCGAGGACTGCCTGCTGCAGGGGAACGCCTGAGGGGCTGAATCCCACACGGGAACTCGCCGCCTGCACACGAAGCGGGAACGAGGGTACAACAGAGGGCTTTGCAAGGAACAGTCGCTCCAGAGAGGGGTTCACACTAGAGTGTACAACTGGGTCATCGCCCTGGCATCTGTACTTTAGCGCAGCCTTCACATGTTCAAATTGTCTCCGTCTCTCGAGCGACCATTCATTGCCCTCAACATACAAACTCTTCACAGGGGACGTCCGGAAGGCACCGGTGGCGAGTCGGATGCCTTCGTGGTGGATGGGGTCCAACACCTTCAATGCCGAAGGCCGCGCCGAGCCTTCAGGTGACTCCAGATGTCTTGACCTGACTTCAGGTGACTTCAGATGTCTTCAAGTAACTTCACATGACTACAGATGTCTACATGTGGCGCTAGACGTCTTGAGGCGACTTCGAATGATTTCGGGTGAGTCCAGACGTCTTCCGGTTTGTTCAGGTAACTTCTGCCTATTACAGACCTTCGTGCAATTGTACAGTACTAACCTTTTTTGTTTGATCTCGAAGTTCACTACCAGGTGTTCTTTCCGTTTTTGTTTTTGTTCTGACAAATAGTGGGCCGAACATGGTCTGATGACATCATGTGCTGTTCCCCCTTTTCAAATTCCCTAGCCATTTCACGAGCCCACTCCGAATCTGCCACAAGTAACCTGGGTGTCGCAACTCAGTTTAGGGCGCTACAGTGATCTTCCCTGCAGTATCTTAGCTCTGAAACTTTGTACCTGCATCAGTGCCTTTGAATTATTGAAGTAACCGTTGCCTCTATGCTGCAGCAGTACATTTCTTGAACTCAGGTTGCATGATCACGGATTCGCCCGATTAACCTAAGTTGAGAAGTGCTGCCCTAAGATTTTGCAACTTATAATCCGCTCGCCTGTCAACAAATTTCTCCGTTTTCAATATTCTTTTTTATAAGTGGTGGCAGCAAATTTCCAGGATTGACTGTTCTTGCGACACTCAGCCTTCTGTGCCGATGAGCTTCCTTGACATGACAGGTGACGCCTCAGTGACTGCAGACGACTTCAGGTGGCTTCAGGTGACTCCAGACATCTTCAGGTGACTCCAGACATCTTCAGGTGACTCCAGATGTCTCCAGACGTCTTCAGGTGACTCCAGATGTCTCCAGATGTCTCCAGACGTCTTCAGGTGACTCCAGATGTCTCCAGACGTCTTCAGGTGACTCCAGATGTCTCCAGACGTCTTCAGTGGACTCCAGATGTCTCCAGACGTCTTCAGTGGACTCCAGATGTCTCCAGACGTCTTCAGTGGACTCCAGATGTCTCCAGACGTCTTGAGGTGACTCCAGATGTTTCCAGACGTCTTGAGGTGACTCCAGATGTTTCCAGACGTCTTGAGGTGACTCCAGATGTCTCCAGACGTCTTGAGGTGACTCCAGATGTCTCCAGACGTCTTGAGGTGACTCCAGATGTCTCCAGACGTCTTGAGGTGACTCCAGATGTCTCCAGACGTCTTGAGGTGACTCCAGATGTCTCCAGACGTCTTGAGGTGACTCCAGATGTCTCCAGACGTCTTGAGGTGACTCCAGATGTCTCCAGACGTCTTGAGGTGACTCCAGATGTCTCCAGACGTCTTGAGGTGACTCCAGATGTCTCCAGACGTCTTCAGGTGACTCCAGATGTCTCCAGACGTCTTCAGGTGACTTCAGGTGACTCCAGATGTCTTCAGGTGACTCCAGATGTCTTCAGGTGACTCCAGATGTCTTCAGGTGACTCCAGATGTCTTGACGTGGCTCTAGACGTCTTCAGGTGTCTTCACGTGACTTCAGGTGTCTTCACGTGACTTCAGGTGTCTTCACGTGACTTCAGGTGTCTTCACGTGACTTCAGGTGTCTTCACGTGACTTCAGGTGTCTTCACGTGACTTCAGGTGTCTACATGTGGCGCTAGACGTCTTCAGGCGACTTCGAGTGATATCGGGTGACTCCTGACGTCTTCCAGTTTCTTCAGGTAACCTCTGCCTGTTACAGACCTTCGTGTAATTGTACAGTACTGACCTTGTTTGTCTGATCTCGAAGTTCACTACCAGGGGTTCTTTCTGTTTTTCTTTTTGTGGCGGCAAATAGTGGGCCGAACATGGTCTGATGACATCATATGCTACTCCCCTTTTTCAAATTCCCTAGCCATTTCACGAGCCCCCTCCGAATCTGCCACAAGTAACTTGGGAGTCGCAACTCAGTTTAGAGAACTACAGTGGTCTTCTCTGTAGTATCTGAGCACTGGAACTTTGTACCTGCATCAGTGTCCTTGCACTATAGAAGCAACCGTTTCCTCTATGCTGCAGCACTAGGTTTCCTGAACTCAGGTCGCATGATCACGGATTCGCCCCAATAACCCAAGTTGAGAAGCGCTGCTCTAAGATTTTGGAACATATAATGTGTTCACCTGTCAACAAATTTCTCCATTTTCAATATTTTTTTATAAGTGGTGGCAGTATATTTCCAGGATTGACTGTTCTTGTGAGACTCAGCCTTCTGTGCCGATGAGCTTCCTTGACATGACAGGTGACGCCTCGGTGACTGCAGACGACTTCAGGTTGTTTCTGATTACACGAGACTTCATTTTGTGACCTCAGGTGACTCTAGACGCCTTCATTAAATTCAGGGGACTCCAGACGTCTGCAGATGGCTTCAGGTGATTCCAGTCGTCTTCAGACCACTCCAGACGTATTAAAGTGACTTCAAGTGACTCCGGGCGTCTCCAGGTGTCTACAGACGTCTTCAGGTGACTCCAGGTGACTCCAGATGTCTTGACGTGGCTCCAGACGTCTTCAGGTGACTTCAGATGTCTACATGTGGCGCTAGACGTCTTCAGGCGAATTTTAGTGATATCGGGTGACTCCTGACGTTTTCCAGTTTCTTCAGGTAGCCTCTGCCTGTTACAGACCTTCGTGTAATTGTACAGTACTGACCTTGTTTGTTTGATCTCGAAGTTCACTACCAGGAGTTCTTTCTGTTTTTGTTTTTGTGGCGGCAAATAGTGGGCCAAACATGGTCTGATGATATAATGTGCTGCTCCACTTTTTCAAATTTTCTAGCCATTTCATGAGCCCCCTCCGAATCTGCCACAAGTAACTTGGGAGTCGCAACTCACAGTTTAGGGAGCCATTTTGGTCTTCTCTGTAGTATCTGAGCACTGGAACTTTGTACCTGCATCAGTGTCCTTGCACTATAGAAGTAACCATTTCCTCTATGCTGCAGTAGTAGGTTTACTGAACTCAGGCCGCATGATCACGGATTCGCCCGAATAACCCAAGTTGAAAAGCGCTGCTCTAAGATTTTGGAACATATAATCTGTTCGCCTGTCAACAAATATCTCCGTTTTCAATATTATTTTTTATAAGTGGTGGCAGTATACTTCCATGATTAACTGTTCTTGCAACACTCAGCCTTCTGTGCCGATGAGCTGCCACGTTAGGTGGTTCCAGTCGTGTTCAGGCGACTCCAGACGTATTAAAGTGACTTCAAGTGACTCCGGGCGTCTCCAGGTGTCTCCAGATGTCTTGACGTGGCTCCAGACGTCTTCAGGTGACTTCAGATGTCTTCAAGTGACTTCAGATGTCTTCAAGTGATTTCAGGTGACTTCAGATGTCTTCAAGTGACTTCAGGTGACTTCAGGTCACTTCAAGTGACTTCATGTGGCTCCAGATGTCTACATATGGCGCTAGACGTCTTCAGGCGACTTCGAGTGATATCGGGTGACTCCTGACGTCTTCCAGTTTCTTCAGGTAACTTATGCCTCTTACAGACCTTCGTGTAATTGTACAGTACTGACATTGTTTGCTTGATCTCGAAGTTCACTACCAGGAGTTCTTTCTGATTTTATGGCGGCAAATAGTGGTCCGGACATGGTCTGATGACGTCATGTGCTGCTCCACTTTTTCAAATTCGATAGCCATTTCATGAGCCCTCTCCGAATCTGCCACAAGTAACTTGGGAGTCGCAACTCACAGTTTAGGGAGCCATTGTGGTCTTCTCTGTAGTATCTGAGCACTGGAACTTTGTACCTGCATCAGTGTCCTTGCACTATAGAAGTAACCGTTTCCTCTATGCTGCAGCAGTAGGTTTCCTGAACTCAGGTCGCATGATCACGGATTCGCCCCGAATAACCCAAGTTGAGAAGCGCTGCTCTAAGATTTTGGAACATATAATCTGTTCGCATGTCAACAAATTTCTCCGTTTTCAATATTATTTTTTATAAGTGGTGGCAGTATATTTCCAGGATTGACTGTTTTTGCGAGACTCAGCCTTCTGTGCCGATGAGCTTCCTTGACATGACAGGTGACGCCTCGGTGACTGCAGACGACTTCAGGTTGTTTCTGATTACACGAGACTTCATCTTGTGACCTCAGGTGACTCTAGATGCCTTCATTAAATTCAGGGGACTCCAGACGTCTGCAGATGGCTTCAGGTGATTCTAGTCGTCTTCAGGCGACTCCAGACGTATTAAAGTGACTTCAAGTGACTCCGGGCGTCTCCAGGTGTCCCCAGACATCTTCAGGTGACTCCAGGTGACTCCAGATGTCTTGACGTGGCTCCAGACGTCTTCAGGTGACTTCAGATGTCTTCAAGTGACTTCAGATGTCTTCAAGTGACTTCAAGTGACTTCAAGTGACTTCAGGTGTCTTCAGGTGTCTTCAGGTGTCTTCAGGTGTCTTCAGGTGACTTCAGGTGACTTTACGTGACTCCAGATGTCTACATGTGGCGCTAGACGTCTTCAGGCGACTTCGAGTGATATCGGGTGACTCCTGACGTCTTCCAGTTTTTTCAGGTAACTTCTGCCCCTTACAGACCTTCGTGTAATTGTACAGTACTGACCGTGTTTGTTTGATCTCGAAGATCACTACCAGGAGTTTTTTCTGTTTTTGTTTTGCGGCGGCAAATAGTGGGCCGAACATCATCTGATGATATAATGTGCTGTTCCACTTTTTCAAATTCCCTAGCCATTGAGCCCCCTCTGAATCTGCCACAAGTAACTTGGGAGTCGCAACTCACAGTTTAGGGAGCCATTGTGGTCTTCTCTGTAGTATCTGAGCACTGGAACTTTGTACCTGCATCAGTGTCCTTGCACTATAGAAGTAACCGTTTCCTGTATGCTGCAGCAGTATGTTTCCTGAACTCAGCTCGCATGATCACGGAATCGCCCGAATAACCCAAGTTGAAAAGCGCTGCTCTAAGATTTTGGAACATATAATCTGTTCGCCTGTCAACAAATTTCTCCGTTTTCAACATTATTTTTTTATAAGTGGTGGCAGTATATTTCCATGATTGACTGTTCTTGCGAGGCTCAGCCTTCTGTGCCGATGAGCTGCCAGGTCAGGTGGTTCCAGTCGTCTTCAGGCGACTCCAAACGTATTAAAGTGACTTCAAGTGACTCCGGGCATCTCCAGGTGTCTCCAGACGTCTCCAGGTGTCTCCAGACGTTTTCAGGTGACTTCAGATGTCTTCAAGTGACTTAAGATGTCTTCAAGTGACTTCAAGAGATTTCAGGTGACTTCAGATGTCTTCAAATGACTTCAGGTGACTTCAGATGTCTTCAAGTGACTTCACGTGACTTCAAGTGACTTCAGGTGACTCTAGGTGACTTCAAGTGACTTCACGTGACTCCAGATGTCTACATGTGGCGCTAGACGTCTTCAGGCGACTTCGAGTGATATCGGGTGACTCCTGACATCTTCCAGTTTCTTCAGGTAACTTCTGCCTCTTACAGACCTTCGTGTAATTGTACAGTACTGACCTTGTTTGTTTGATCTCGAAGTTCACTACCAGGAGTTCTTTCTGTTTTTGTTTTTGTGGCGGCAAATAGTGGGCCGAACATGGTCTGACGATATAATGTTCTGCTCCACTTTTTCAAATTCCCTAGCCATTTCATGAGCCCCCTCTGAATCTGCCACAAGTAACTTGGGAGTCGCAACTCACAGTTTAGGGAGCCAGAGTGGTCTTCTCTGTAGTATCTGAGCACTGGAACTTTGTACCTGCATCAGTGTCATTGCACTATAGAAGTAACCGTTTGCTCTATGCTGCAGCAGTAGGTTTCCTGAACTCAGGTCGCATGATCACGGATTCGCCCGAATAACCCAAGTTGAGAAGCGCTGCTCTAAGATTTTGGTACATATAATCTGTTCGCCTGTCAACAAATTTCTCCATTTTCAATATTATTTTTTATAAGTGGTGGCAGTATATTTCCAGGATTGACTGTTCTGGCGAGACTCAGCCTTCTGTGCCGATGAGCTTCCTTGACATGACAGGTGACGTCTCGGTGACTGCAGACGACTTCAGGTTGTTTCTGATTACACGAGACTTCATCTTGTGACTCGGATGACTCTAGACGCCTTCATTAAATTCAGGGGACTCCAGACGTCTGCAGATGGCTTCAGGTGATTCTAGGCGTCTTCAGGCGACTCCAGACGTATTAAAGTGACTTCAAGTGACTCCAGGTGACTCCAGATGTCTTGACGTGGCTCCAGACCTCTTCAGGTGACTTCAGATATCTTCAAGTGATTTCAGATGACTTCAGATGTGTTCAAGTGATTTCAGCTGACTTCAGGTGACTTCAGGTCACTTCAGATGTCTTCAAGTGCTTTCAGGTGATTTCAGATGTCTTCAGGTGACTTCAGGTGACTCCAGATGTCTACATGTGGCGCTAGACGTCTTCAGGCGACTTCGAGTGATATCGGGTGACTCCTGACGTCTTCCAGTTTCTTCAGGTAACTTCTGCCTGTTACAGACCTTCGTGTAATTGTACAGTACTGACCTAGTTTGTTTGATCTCGAAGTTCACTACCAGGAGTTCTTTCTGTTTTTGTTTTTGTGGCGGCAAATAGTGGGCCGAACATGGTCTCATGACATCATGTGCTGCTCCACTTTTTCAAATTCCCTAGCCATTTCATGAGCCCCCTCTGAATCTGCCAGAAGTAACTTGGGAGTCGCAACTCACAGTTTAGGGAGCCATTGTGGTCTTCTCTGTAGTATCTGAGCACTGGAACTTTGTACCTGCATCAGTGTCCTTGCACTATAGAAGTAACCGTTTCCTCTATGCTGAAGCAGTACGTTTCCTGAACTCAGGTCGCATGATCACGGATTCGCCCCGAATAACCCAAGTTGAGAAGCACTCCTCTAAGATTTTGGAACATATAATCTGTTCGCATGTCAGCAAATTTCTCCGTTTTCAATATTATTTTTTATAAGTGGTGGCAGTATATTTCCAGGATTGACTGTTCTTGCGAGACTCAGCCTTCTGTGCCTATGAGCTTCCTTGACATAACATGTGACGCCTCGGTGACTGCAGACGACTTCAGGTTGTTCCTGATTACACGATACTTCATCTTGTGACCTCAGGTGACTCTAGACGCCTTCATTAAATTCAGGGGACTCCAGACGTCTGCAGATGGCTTCAGGTGGTTCCAGTCGTCTTCAGGCGACTCCAGACGTATTAAAGTGACTTCAAGTGGCTCCGGGCGTATCCAGGTGACTTCAGATGTCTTCAGGTGACTTCAGATGTCTTCAGGTGACTTCAGATGTCTTCAAGTGACTTCAGATGTCTTGAAGTGACTTGAAGTGATTTCAGGTGACTTCAGATGTCGTCAAATGATTTCAGGTGACTTCAGAGGTCTTCAAGTGACTTCAGAGGTCTTCAAGTGACTTCAGATGTCTTCAGGTGACTTCAGATGTCTTCAGGTGACTTCAGATGTCTTCAGGTGACTTCAGATGTCTTCAAGTGACTTCAGATGTCTTCAAGTGACTGCAAGTGAGTTCAGGTGACTTCAGATGTCTTCAAGTGACTTCAGATGTCTTCAAGTGACTTCAGATGTCTTCACGTGACTTCAGGTGACTTCAGGTGACTTCAGGTGACTCTAGGTGACTTCAAGTGACTTCACGTGACTCCAGATGTCTACATGTGGTGCTAGACGTCTTCAGGCGACTTCGAGTGATATCGGGTGACTCCTGACGTCTTCCAGTTTCTTCAGGTAACTTCTGCCTGTTACAGACCTTCGTGTAATTGTACAGTACTGACCTAGTTTGTTTGATCTCGAAGTTCACTACCAGGAGTTCTTTCTGTTTTTGTTTTTGAGGCGGCAAATAGTGGGCCGAACATGGTCTCATGACATCATGTGCTGCTCAACTTTTTCAAATTCCCTAGCCATTTCATGAGCCCCTCCGAATCTGCCACAAGTAACTTCGGAGTCGCAACTCACAATTTAGGGAGCCATTGTGGTCTTCTCTGTAGTATCTGAGCACTGGAACGTTGTACCTGCATCAGTGTCCTCACTATAGAAGTAACCGTTTCCTCTATGCTGCAGCAGTAGGTTTCCTGAACTCAGGTCGCATAATCACGGATTCTCCCCGAATAACCCGAGTTGAGAAGCGCTGCTCTAAGATTTTGGAACATATAATCTGTTCGCCTGTCAACAAATTTCTCCGTTTTCAATATTATTTTTTTTATAAGTGGTGGCAGTATATTTCCAGGATTGACTGTTCTTGCGAGACTCAGCCTTCTGTGCTGATGAGCTTCCTTGACATGACAGGTGACGCCTCGGTGACTGCAGACGACTTCAGGTTGTTTCTGATTACACGAGGCTCCATCTTGTGACCTCAGGTGACTCTAGACGCCTTCATTAAATTCAGGGGACTCCAGACGTCTGCAGATGGCTTCAGGTGATTCCAGTCATCTTCAGGCGACTCCAGACGTATTAAAGTGACTTCAAGTGACTCCGGGCGTCTCCAGGTGTCTCCAGACGTCTTCAGGTGACTCCAGGTGACTCCAGATGTCTTGACGTGGCTCCAGACATCTTCAGGTGACTTCAGACATCTTCAGGTGACTTCAGGTGACTTCAGGTGACTCCAGATGTCTACATGTGGCGCTAGACGTCTTCAGGCGACTTCGAGTGATATCGAGTGACTCGTGACGTCTTCCAGTTTCTTCAGGCAACTTCTGCCTCTTACAGACCTTCATGTAATTGTACAGTACTGACCTTGTTTGTTTGATCTCGAAGATCACTACCAGGAGTTCTTTCTGTTTTTTTTGTGGCGGCAAATAGCGCGCCGAACATGGTCTGATGATATAATGTGCTGCTCCACTTTTTCAAATTTCCTAGCCATTTCATGAGCCCCCTCCGAATCTGCCACAAGTAACTTGGGAGTCGCAACTCACAGTTCAGGGAGCCATAGTGGTCTTCTCTGTAGTATCTGAGCACTGGAACTTTGTACCTGCATCAGTGTCCTTGCACTATAGAAGTAACCGTTTCCACTATGCTGCAGCAGTTGGTTTCCTGAACTCAAGTCGCATGATCAGAGATTCGCCCGAATAACCCAAGTTGAGAAGCGCTGCTCTGAGATTTTGGAACATATAATCTGTTCGCCTGTCAAGAAATTTCTACGTTTTCAATATTATTTTTTATAAGTGGTGGCAGTATATTTCCAGGATTGACTGTTCTTGCGAGACTCAGCCTTCTGTTCCAATGAGCTTCCTTGACATGACAGGTGACGCCTCGGTGACTGCAGACGACTTCAGGTTGTTTCTGATTACACGAGTCTTCATCATGTGACCTCAGGTGACTCTAGATGCCTTCATTAAATTCAGGGGACTCCAGACGTCTGTAGATGGCTTCAGGTGACTCCAGTCGTCTTCAGGCGACTCCAGACTAATTCAAGTGACTTCAAGTGACTCCGGGCGTCTTCAGGTGACTGCAGGTGACTCCAGATGTCTTCAAGTGACTCCAGATGTCTTCAAGTGACTCCAGATGTCTTCAAGTGACTTCAGATGTCTTCAAGTGACTTCAAGTGATTTCAGGTGACTTCAGATGTCTTCAAGTGATTTCAGGTGACTTGAAGTGACTTCAGGTGACTTCACGTGACTTGAAGTGACTTCAGGTGACTTGAAGTGACTTCAGGTGACTTCAAGTGACTTCACGTGACTTCAGATGTCTACATGTGGCGCTAGACGTCTTCAGGCGACTTCGAGTGATATCGGGTGACTCCTGACGTCTTCCAGTTTCTTCAGGTAACTTCTGCCTCTTACAGACCTTCATGTAATTGTACAGTACTGACCTTGTTTGTTTGATCTCGAAGATCACTACCAGGAGTTCTTTCTGTTTTTGTTTTTGTGGCGGCAAATAGCGGGCCGAACATGGTCTGATGATATAATGTGCTGCTCCACTTTTTCAAATTCCCTAGCCATTTCATGAGCCCCCTCCGAATCTGCCACAAGTAACTTGGGAGTCGCATCTCACAGTTTAGGGAGCCGTTGTGGTCTTCTCTGTAGTATCTGAGCACTGGAACTTTGTCTCTGCAGCAGTGTCCTTGCACTATAGAAGTAACCGTTTCCTCTATGCTGCTGCAGTAGGTTTCCTGAACTCAGGTCGCATGATCACGGATTCGCCCGAATAACCCAAGTTGAGAAGCGCTGCTCTAAGATATTGGAACATATAATCTGTTCGCCTGTCAACAAATTTCTACGTTTTCAATATTATTTTTTATATGTGGTGGCAGTATACTTCCAGGATTGACTGTTCTTGCGAGACTCAGCCTTCTGTTCCAATGAGCTTCCTTGACATGACAGGTGACGCCTCGGTGACTGCAGACGACTTCAGGTTGTTTCTGATTACAGGAGACTTCATCCTGTGACCTCAGGTGACTCTAGACGCCTTTATTAAATTCAGGGGACTCCAAAAGTCTGTAGATGGCTTCAGGTGACTGCAGTCGTCTTCAGGCGACTCCAGACGAATTCAAGTGACTTCAAGTGACTCCGGGCGTCTCCAGGTGTCTCCAGACGTCTTCAGGTGACTCCAGGTGACACCAGATGTCTTGACATGGCTCCAGACGTCTTCAGGTGACTTCAGATGTCTTCAAGTGACTTCAGATGTCTTCAAGTGATTTCAGGTGACTTCAGATGCCTTCAAGTGACTTCAGATGTCTTCAAGTGACTTCAGATGTCTTCAAGTGACTTCAGGTGACTTCAAGTGACTTCACGTGACTTCAAGTGACTTCACGTGACTTCAAGTGACTTCACGTGACTCCAGATGTCTACATGTGGCGCTAGACGTCTTCAGGCGACTTCGAGTGATATCGGGTGACTCCTGACGTCTTCCAGTTTCTTCAGGTAACTTCTGCCTCTTACAGACCTTCATGTAATTGTACAGTACTGACCTTGTTTGTTTGATCTCGAAGATCACTACCAGGAGTTCTTTCTGTTTTTGTTTTTGTGGCGGCAAATAGCGGGCCGAACATTGTCTGATGATATAATGTGCTGCTCCACTTTTTCAAATTCCCTAGCCATTTCATGAGCCCCTCCGAATCTGCCACAAGTAACTTGGGAGTCGCAACTCACAGTTTAGGGAGCCATAGTGGTCTTCTCTGTAGTATCTGAGCACTGGAACTTTGTACCTGCATCAGTGTCCTTGCACTATAGAAGTAACCGTTTCCTCTATGCTGCAGCAGTAGGTTTCCTGAACTCAGGTCGCAGGATCACGGATTCGCCCGAATAACCTAAGTTGAGAAGCGCTGCTCTAAGATATTGGAACATATAATCTGTTCGCCTGTCAACAAATTTCTACGTTTTCAATATTATTTTTGATAAGTGGTGGCAGTATATTTCCAGGATTGACTGTTCTTGCGAGACTCAGCCTTCTGTTTCAATGAGCTTCCTTGACATGACAGGTGACGCCTCGGTGACTGCAGACGACTTCAGGTCGTTTCTGATTACAGGAGATTTCATCTTGTGACCTCAGGTGACTCTAGACGCCTTCATTAAATTCAGGGGACTCCAGACGTCTGTAGATGGATTCAGGTGACTCCAGTCGTCTTCAGGCGACTCCAGACGAACTAAAGTGACTTCAAGTGACTCCGGGCGTCTCCAGGTGTCTCCAGACGTCTTCAGGTGACTCCAGATGTCTTGACATGGCTCCAGACCTCTTCAGGTGACTTCAGGTGTCTTCAAGTGACTTCAAGTGACTTCAGATGTCTTCAAGTGACTTCAGATGTCTTCAAGTGACTTCAGGTGACTTCAGGTGACTTCAAGTGACTTTACGTGACTCCAGATGTCTACATGTGGCGTTAGACGTCTTCAGGCGACTTCGAGTGATATCGGTTGACTCCTGACGTCTTCCAGTTTCTTCAGGTAACTTCTGCCTGTTACAGACCTTCATGTAATTGTACAGTACTGACCTTGTTTGTTTGATCTCGAAGTTCACTACCAGGAGTTCTTTCTGTTTTTGTTTTTGTGGCGGCAAATAGTGGGCCAAACATGGTCTTAGGATATAATGTGCTGCACCACTTTTTCAAATTTTCTAGCCGTTTCATGTGCCCCCTCCGAATCTGCCACAAGTAACTTGGGAGTCGCAGCTCACAGTTTAGGGAGCCATTGTGGTCTTCTCTGTAGTATCTGAGCACTGGAACTTTGTCCCTGCATCAGTGTCCTTGCACTATAGAAGTAACCGTTTCCTCTTTGCTGCTGCAGTAGGTTTCCTGAACTCAGGTCGCATGATCACGGATTCGCCCCAATAACCCAAGTTGAGAAGCGCTGCTCTAAGATTTTGAACATATAATCTGTTCGCCTGTCAACAAATTTCTCCATTTTCAATATTATTTTTTATATGTGGTGGCAGTATACTTCCAGGATTGACTGTTCTTGCGAGACTTAGCCTTCTGTTCCAATGAGCTTCCTTGACATGACAGGTGACGCCTCGGTGACTGCAGGCGACTTCAGGTTGTTTCTGATTACAGGAGACTTCATCTTGTGACCTCAGGTGACTCTAGACGCCTTCATTAAATTCAGGGGACTCCAGAAGTCTGTAGATGGCTTCATGTGACAGCAGTCGTCTTCAGGCGACTCCAGACGAATTCAAGTGACTTCAAGTGACTCCGGGCGTCTCCAGGTGTCTCCAGACGTCTTCAGGTGACTCCAGGTGACTCCAGATGTCTTGACATGGCTCCAGACGTCTTCAGGTGACTTCAGATGTCTTCAAGTGACTTCAGATGTCTTCAAGTGATTTCAGGTGACTTCAGATGGCTTCAAGTGACTTCAAGTGACTTCAAGTGATTTCAGTTGACTTCAGATGTCTTCAAGTGAGTTCAGGTGACTTCAAGTGAGTTCAGGTGACTTCAAGTGACTTCACGTGACTCCAGATGTGTACATGTGGCGCTAGACGTCTTCAGGCGACTTCGAGTGATATCGGGCGACTCCTGACGTCTTCCAGTTTCTTCAGGTAACTTCTGCCTGTTACAGACCTTTGTGTAATTGTACAGTACTGACCTTGTTTGTTTGATCTCGAAGTTCACTACCAGGACTTCTTTCTGTTTTTGTTTTGTGGCGGCAAATAGTGGGCCGAACATGGTCTGATGATATAATGTGCTGCTCCACTTTTTCAAATTCCCTAGCCATTTCATGAGCCCCCTCCGAATCTGCCACAAGTAACTTGGGAGTCGCAACTCAGTTTAGGGAGCCATTGTGGTCTTCTCTGTAGTATCTGAGCACTGGAACTTTGTACCTGCATCAGTGTCCTTGCACTATAGAAGTAACCGTTTCCTCTATGCTGCAGCAGTTGGTTTCCTGAATCCAAGTCGCATGATCACAGATTCGCCCGAATAACCCAAGTTGAGAAGCGCTGCTCTAAGATTTTGGAACATATAATCTGTTCGCCTGTCAAGAAATTTCTACGTTTTCAATATTATTTTTTTATAAGTGGTGGCAGTATATTTCCAGGATTGACTTTCTTGCGAGACTCAGCCTTCTGTTTCAATGAGCTTCCTTGACATGACAGGTGACGCCTCGGTGACTGCAGACGACTTCATTTTGTTTCTGATTACAGGAGACTTCATCTTGTGACCTCAGGTGACTCTAGACGCCTTCATTCAATTCAGGGGACTCCAGACGTCTCAGATGGCTTCAGGTGACCATAGGTCGGCATTTTTCGAAATATTCATTCAACATCACGTCATGTCCGGCCTAGCAAACAGACCATAACATCACATCACCATCACAGCCCATCACATCATAACCCATCATTCGACATCACCATCACAGCCCATCACATCATGACCCATCACTCAACATCACCATCACAGCTCATCACATCATAACCCATCATTCAACATCAACATCACAGCTCATCACATCATTACCCATCATTCAACATCAACATCACAGCTCATCACATCATTACCCATCATTCAACATCAACATCACAACTCATCACATCATTGCCCATCATTCAACATCAACATCACAACTCATCACATCATTACCCATCATTCAACATCACAGCCCATCACATCATAGCCCATCATTCAACATCACAGCCCATCACATCATTACCCATCATTCGACATCACAGCCCATCACATGATTACTTATGATTTGACATCATAGCCCATCATATCATAGGTCAGAATTCAACTTCGTTGTGTATGATGGACTTTGAATCTGAACTGCAGGGACCGGTAATGAGACTGAGGGCCTTGTATACTGTGCATGCTTGCGCTTCGGCGACGACTTGGCTTCGGGGCTTCGGTGACCGTGCGTCCCGGCTCCTGGGCAGATGTCATCTTTTGGGGGCGGCCGTTTACAGTGACGTTCGTAAATTAAACAGGTGTTGTGTTTGTGCTGTCGCAATGGTGGGCGGGGCTTGGCGGGGCGCCTGCCCACTTCCCGGAGCGAGCCTTGACGGGGCGGGGTGGCGATAGGGTTGTACCGAAAGCGTGAATGCAAATACCAGGTGCGTAGGGTGAGGATTGGCGAGTGGCGTGGCACCTGGTATGCCGCTGTCCTCCTAGTTTGCGGGTTGTTGCGCAACGCGCCGATCGACTGCTGATATTGTTACATTAGAAAAGGTATGGCAGGTCTTGGCCTTGGCATCCGGTGGCTTTATGGTATCAAGTTTCTTGGCGCTGCACGGCTGCTCATAAAGCTGGCATATTTCCGTCTTCTGCTACGTATGTGGAAGGTGGCGGCTGTGTGGAGAGAGGCGGGAGGGGTGATGAAACTGCTCGTCGGTGTTCGGTAGTCGGTTACGCTGCATCGGGGAATGACCGGGATCCCATGATGGGAAGGAGGCATGTGCCAATAGAGGGTGCAGGGGAGTATCGTGACTTCGCCCCTGTTTTTCTGCGTGCGTTGCGATTTCCTTTTTTTTCCCCAGTCGAGAGGTTTCGACGTGCTGCTGTTTCAACTGGGACTTTTAAACTGGGCTGTTTGAATTGGGGGTGCATTGCAAATATCTAGCAGTAAAACGGCGGATTTTCAGGCAAATGCATCTTTGTTTTCTCTCTCTCTCTCGATATAGTGTCGTATCTCTACGATAGAAGCACGTTTGGTCATGGTTCGGAGCCGATTAGTGGAATCTATAGTGCGTATAAATGAATGTTTCGTACGTTACGGCATATACGGAAAATACTCGCATAGCGCGTATTTTGGGATACTGCCTTTCTGTGTGTGTGTGCGTGCGTGTGCGTATGTCTTGCTGTATTTCTAGATGCACTGGTGTAAGCAGCATGGCGTCTAGCTCACCATAGTCTGAGTCTGGTGGACCGTACTCTCCTTCTTCGCTTTCTGTATACAGTTACGAAAATTACCGCGTTCGCATTTCAATCTGCACTGCCGGCCTCAGTTGCTCTGTTGGTAACGTGTTCACTTGCTGAGCTCATGATCGTGGGTTCAATCCTGGCCGAGAATGGTAGCAATGTGGGAGAGATAAACATTGCTTCAGCACCGGTGTGTTAAAGATTGCTTTGGCACGTCTAAAGTACCCCGGATGGTAAATTATCAGTAGCCCTACCATGCTGTACGTGCAGCATCTCTTCGCACAAATGGGCTAACTTACGATGCGCGTAAATTTACTCCCAATTATATTATTATTCAATATGCACTGTGGTACGGTGCAAAAAACAGACGATGTCTGTGGTGCATGCCTTCTTTGCTGTATACCTTCACACCAAAAACGACGAAAAACAATACTTACATTAACAATTTTTAATGCATATTTTGAGGTGCATAGTTGCATGCATACTTCTGCAGAGTTTTCAGTGCATATTTATGAGCGCTCCTTTTTTGATTATCGATGGGTCGCTGTTCATGTATCACTGAATCTCCCAGCTGAATGTGTGAACACGGTGTCATCCTTTTGCAACAGGTAATGGAATAGGCCTTGTCTTGTGGATTTTCGCTGCGCTGTGTGCACTGGCGAACTACCTCAAGGACACACGTGCTGAAATAATCTTCTAAATCATTCATTGCTTTCACACGTCAAGCGTCCTGGAACAACTGGTCGCACCAGTGCACATACGTGCCCATTTTTTACTTTCTACTTTAGACATAAGTTGTAATGATTATTTTCAGATATCATAATAAGAACCTCTGAGCACCTGCACAGTCCGCAACGTCCGTCTCCAGAAAAAGAGGTGGTAGGCGATAGCACGCTTGCCTCCCCTGGCACTTTCCCCCTGCCCCTGGAAAAAAATCCTGGGAACGCCCATGGGCAGCCGTGATTGCTGAAACGACCGACACTCCGCTTCCCATCCACGCAGCACTGCACTGGGTTGTGCATTCAACCACTCACAGTCGGCTTCAACCGGCGCGAACCCTCTTTGGCGGCATGTTTCGTGCATCCGCTAGTTCGGCGGTACGCAGGCCTGCTTTCCCTCTGAACTCTGCTACCAAAGGGCTTTCTCGGATTGAAGCACGGTTGGTTTGGTTTGATATCGTCTATACGACGTGGGCCGAAAACGTGAATATCATGTGCGTCACGCTCTATGCTAAACCTGGAAGAAACGCGCGCACCAATGCGCAGTTCCTTTGGGATCGTCGTAGTGATCTGTGATCATTCCAGAACCGGAGTGTATCAAAAACTCGACGGCGCTCGAAAGGTCAAGCCGGACAACGGTTTCGGCAGTTCGAAGTGTCTATATACCAATTCCATTGCCACGAAGTGTATAAATGTCCAGGCATGAGAGCACACTGTACGTGAGGCCGAATCGTTCTACAGGTATTTTCTTTTATGTGAGTCGTCTCTCTTGCAGTGACTTCCTTGACGTCCCGATTACAGCTCACCGACCATACCTGCGGACCATCACAGTCGTCACTTTGTTTCCTATTCTGTACTAATCCTGTTAGGCTGTTCCTGACAGAAAACTATTTTGACCGTCGTACTCAGAAACAAAAGACAAGTTCGGATAACGAAACCACAAAAACAAAATTGTGTGGAATGAAACATTGGGGCTGCGTCCCGAAGCTGTTTAGCATAATATACTGGGTTGTCGGCTGTACGTGTGCAGAGTACGCGCCAAAATTGTGCAACCCAGTTTCATGCCACATTCCCCTGGACAATTTTTCATTGATGCTTGCATTCTGCCTTTGCAAAAAATTGCGAAAAAAATCTTAAGGCGGAAGCGTGGTTTGCTCTGGTTGCCCAAAACGATGTCGGACAATTGATGCTGTCATTTTGTTCACGTGACAGTGATTTTCCCCGAGTTCATACTGCACAATACCCGTCCCATTTTACCATGTACCCGCTCATTCGCCCAGACACCAGGAATGTTTCATTGCCAGCAGTAATAAAAAGAAAAGGAAGGAGTGCGAAGAGACTGGTTTTCATAACCGATTTATAAGCCCGAACGCGCCGCTTCTTTATGCTCTGGAACCAACCTCCACAACGCACCTGCTCTGAAGCGATGCAAACCAAACAACGCGAGAACGCCAAGGTCAACCCTCATTTTCTGTCCCTTACGAATGACATCCAAGTGCAGCACCACGAAGTCCCCAACTCTAAATACAACGCTGAACGGCGAGCCCTTGCCCTCCCACATATGACACATCAGATATAACAGCCCACCGCTCTTAATGCTGGAGCCATCCCCACAACACCACACCTGCTTTGAGTCGACGCAAAACTAAGAGCGCGAGCGCGCCAAGGTCAGCCCACCTCCCCAGCTCTTTGTTATTCATCCAAGTGCAGCTCCGCCCAAACGACCGAGACCCCGAAACAAAGGCTCAACATAACGGTGAACTGCATACTCCACCTCCCTCCCACCCACCAGCAGCAAGGTCACACATACAACTGAAACCTTCCCGCCACTTCTGTTAAGCTCAGATTATCACAGGGCTCGAAAACAGGTACGCTGAAAATGGGGCACCATATTCATTTCTAGTCATGCATACTTGCAATGCTTGCTTCGATGGGCAGTTGTATGCACCCATCCAACCGCCCACGACTAATGTCAACCCTACACCCTAAACCGCAGATTTCATTACAGACCTTCGTGTAATTGTACAGTACTGACCTTGTTTGTTTGATCTCGAAGTTCACTACCAGGAGTTTTTCTGTTTTTGTTTTTGTGGCGGCTAAATAGTGGGCCAAACATGGTCTGATGATATAATGTGCTGCTCCACTTTTTCAAATTTTCTAGCCATTTCATGAGCCCCCTCCGAATCTGCCACAAGTAACTTGGGAGTCGCAACTCACAGTTTAGGGAGCCATAGTGGTCTTCTCTGTAGTATCTGAGCATTGGAACTTTGTACCTGCATCAGTGTCCTTGCACTATAGAAGTAACCTTTTCCTCTATGCTGCAGCAGTAGGCTTCCTGAACTCAGGTCGCATGATCACGGATTCGCCCGAATAACCCAAGTTGAGAAGCGCTGCTCTAAGATATTGTAACATATAATATGTTCGCCTGTCAACAAATTTCTACGTTTTCAATATTATTTTTATAAGTGGTGGCAGTATATTTCCAGGATTGACTGTTCTTGCGAGACTCAGCCTTCTGTTTCAATGAGCTTCCTTGACTTTACAGGTGACGCCTCGGTGACTGCAGACGACTTCAGGTTGTTTCTGATTACAGGAGATGTCATCTTGTGACCTCAGGTGACTCTAGATGCCTTCATTAAATTCAGGGGACTCCAGACGTCTGTAGATGGCTTCAGGTGACTCCAGTCGTCTTCAGGCGACTCCAGACGAACTAAAGTGACTTCAAGTGACTCCGGGCGTCTCCAGGTGTCTCCAGACGTCTTCAGGTGACTCCAGGTGACTCCAGATGTCTTGACATGGCTCCAGACGTTTTCAGGTGACTTCAGATGTCTTCAAGTGACTTCAGATGTCTTCAAGTGACTTCAAGTGATTTCAGGTGACTTCAAGTGACTTCAGGTGACTTCAAGTGACTTCACGTGACTCCAGATGTCTACATGTGGCGCTAGACGTCTTCAGGCGACTTCGAGTGATATCGGGTGACCCCTGACGTCTTCCAGTTTCTTCAGGTAACTTCTGCCTGTTACAGACCTTCGTGTAATTGTACAGTGCTGACCTTGTTTGTTTGATCTCAAAGTTCACTACCAGGACTTCTTTCTGTTTTTGTTTTGTGGCGGCAAATAGTGGGCCGAACATGGTCTGATGATATAATGTGCTGCTCCACTTTTTCAAATTCCCTAGCCATTTCATGAGCCCCCTCCGAATCTGCCACAAGTAACTTGGGAGTCGCAACTCAGTTTAGGGAGCCATTGTGGTCTTCTCTGTAGTATCTGAGCACTGGAACTTTGTCCCTGCATCAGTGTCCTTGCACTATAGAAGTAACCGTTTCCTCTATGCTGCTGCAGTAGGTTTCCTGAACTCAGGTCGCATGATCACGGATTCGCCCCAATAACCCAAGTTGAGAAGCGCTGCTCTGAGATTTTGGAACATATAATCTGTTCGCCTGTCAACAAATTTCTACGTTTTCAATATTATTTTTTATAAGTGGTGGCAGTATATTTCCAGGATTGACTGTTCTTGCGAGACTCAGCCTTCTGTTTCAATGAGCTTCCTTGACATGACAGGTGACGCCTCGGTGACTGCAGACGACTTCAGGTTGTTTCTGATTACAGGAGATTTCATCTTGTGACCTCAGGTGACTCTAGACGCCTTCATTAAATTCAGGGGACTCCAGACGTCTGTAGATGGCTTCAGGTGACTCCAGTCGTCTTCAGGCGACTCCAGACGAACTAAAGTGACTTTAAGTGACTCCGGGCGTCTCCAGGTGTCTCCAGACGTCTTGAGGGAACTCCAGGTGACTCCAGATGTCTTCAAGTGACTTCAGATGTCTTCAAGTGACTTCAGGTGACTTCAGATGTCTTCAAGTGACTTCAAATGACTTCAGGTGACTTCAAGTGACTTCACGTGACTCCAGATGTCTACATGTGGCGCTAGACGTCTTCAGGCGACTTCGAGTGATATCGGGTGACTCCTGACGTCTTCCAGTTTCTTCAGGTAACTTCTGCCTGTTACAGACCTACGTGTAATTCTACAGTACTGACCTTGTTTGTTTGATCTCGAAGTTCACTACCAGGAGTTTTTCTGTTTTTGTTTTTGCGGCTGCAGATAGCGGGCCGAACATGGTCTGATGATATAATGTGCTGCTCCACTTTTTCAAATTACCTAGCCATTTCATGAGCCCCCTCCGAATCTGCGACAAGTAACTTGGGAGTCGCAACTCACAGTTTAGGGAGCCATTGTGGTCTTCTCTGTAGTATCTGAGCACTGGAACTTTGTCCCTGCATCAGTGTCCTTGCACTATAGAAGTAACCGTTTCCTCTATGCTGCTGCAGTAGGTTTCCTGAACTCAGGTCGCATGATCACGGATTCGCCCCAATAACCCAAGTTGAGAAGCGCTGCTCTAAGATATTGGAACATATAATATGTTCGCCTGTCAACAAATTTCTCCGTTTTCAATATTATTTTTTATAAGTGGTGGCAGTATATTTCCAGGATTGACTGTTCTTGCGAGACTCAGCCTTCTGTGCCGATGAGCTTCCTTGACATGACAGGTGACGCCTCGATGACTGCAGACGACTTCAGGTTGTTTCTGATTACACGAGACTTCATCATGTGACCTCAGGTGACTCTAGACGCCTTCATTAAATTCAGGTGACTCCAGACGTCTGTAGATGGCTTCAGGTGACTCCAGTCGTCTTCAGGCGACTCCAGACGAATTAAAGTGACTTCAAGTGACTCCGGCCGTCTTCAGGTGACTCCAGGTGACTCCGGCCGTCTTCAGGTGACTCCAGGTGACTCCAAATGTCTTGACGTGGCTCCAGACGTCTTCAAGTGACTTCAGATGTCTTCAGGTCACTTCAAGTGACTTCACGTGACTCCAGATGTCTACATGTGGCGCTAGACGTCTTCAGGCGACTTCGAGTGATATCGGGTGACTCCTGACGTCTTCCAGTTTCTTCAGGTAACTTCTGCCTGTTACAGACCTACGTGTAATTCTACAGTACTGACCTTGTTTGTTTGATCTCGAAGTTCACTACCAGGAGTTTTTTCTGTTTTTGTTTTTGTGGCGCCAAATAGTGGGCCGAACATGGTCTGATGATATAATGTGCTGCTCCACTTTTTCAAATTCCCCAGCCATTTCACGAGCCCCCTCCGAATCTGCCACAAGTAACTTGGGAGTCGCAACTCACAGTTTAGGGAGCCATTGTGGTCTTCTCTGTAGTATCTGAGCACTGGAACTTTGTATCTACATCAGTGTCCTTGCACTATAGAAGTAACCGTTTCCTCTATGCTGCAGCAGTAGGTTTCCTGAACTCAGGCCGCATGATCACGGATTCGCCCGAATAACCCAAGTTGAGAAGCGCTGCTCTAAGATTTTGGAACACATAATCTGTTCGTCTGTCAACAAATTTATCCGTTTTCAATATTATTTTTTTATACGTGGTGGCAGTATATTTCCAGGATTGACTGTTCTTGCGAGACTCAGCCTTCTGTGCCGATGAGCTTCCTTGACATGACAGGTGACGCCTCGGTGACTGCAGACGACTCCAGGTTGTTTCTGATTACACGAGACTTCATCTTGTGACCTCAGATGACTCTAGATGCCTTCATTAAATTCAGGGGACTCCAGACGTCTGCAGATGGCTTCAGGTGATTCCAGTCGTCTTCAGGCGACTCCAGACGTATTAAAGTGACTTCAAGTGACTCCGGCCGTCTCCAGGTGTCTCCAGACGTCTTCAGGTGCCTCCAGGTGACTCCAGATGTGTTGACGTGGCTCCAGACGTCTTCAGGTGACTTCAGAGGTCTTCAAGTGACTTCAGGTGACTTCAGATGTCTTCAAGTGACTTCACGTGACTCCAGATGTCTACATGTGGCGCTAGACGTCTTCAGGCGACTTCGAGTGATATCGGGTGACTCCAGACGTCTTCCAGTTTCTTCAGGTAACTTCTGCCTGTTACAGTCCTTCGTGTAATTGTATAGCACTGACCTTGTTTGTTTAATTTTGAAGTTCACTACCAGGAGTTCTTTCTGTTTTTGTTTTTGTGGTGCCAAATAGTGGGCCGAACATGGTCTGATGATATAATGTGCTGCTCCACTTTTTCAAATTCCCAGCCATTTCACGAGCCCCTTCCGAAATTGCCACAAGTAACTTGGGAGTCGCAACTCACAGTTTAGGGAGCCATTGTGGTCTTCTCTGTAGTATCTGAGCACTGGAACTTTGTACCTACATCAGTGTCCTTGCACTATAGAAGTAACCGTTTCCTCTATGCTGCAGCAGTAGGTTTCCTGAACTCAGGCCGCATGATCACAGATTCGCCCGAATAACCCAAGTTGAGAAACGCTGCTCTAAGATTTTGGAACACATAATCTGTTCGTCTGGCAACAAATTTATCCGTTTTCAATATTATTTTTTTATAAGTGGTGGCATTATATTTCCAGGATTGACTGTTCTTGCGAGACTCAGCCTTCTGTGCCGATGAGCTTCCTTCACATGACAGGTGACGCCTCAGTGACTGCAGACGACTTCAGGTTGTTTCTGATTACACGAGACTTCATCTTGTGACCTCAGATGGCTCTAGACGCCTTCATTAAATTCAGGGGACTCCAGAAGTCTGTAGATGGCTTCAGGTGACTCCAGTCGTCTTCACGCGACTCCAGACGAACTAAAGTGACTTCAAGTGACTCCGGGCGTCTCCAGGTGTCTCCAGACGTCTTCAGGTGACTCTAGGTGACTCCAGATGTCTTGACGTGGCTCCAGACGTCTTCAGGTGACTTCAGATGTCTTCAAGTGACTTCAGATGTCTTCAAGTGACTTCAGATGTCTTCAAGTGATTTCAGGTGACTTCAGATGCCTTCAAGTGACTTCAGATGTCTTCAAGTGACTTCAGATGTCTTCAAGTGACTTCAGATGTCTTCAAGTGACTTCAGGTGACTTCAAGTGACTTCAGGTGACTTCAAGTGACTTGAGGTGACTTCACGTGACTTTACGTGACTCCAGATGTCTACATGTGGCGTTAGACGTCTTCAGGCGACTTCGAGTGATATCGGTTGACTCCTGACGTCTTCCAGTTTCTTCAGTTAACTTCTGCCTGTTACAGACCTTCGTGTAATTGTACAGTACTGACCTTGTTTGTTTGATCTCGAAGTTCACTACCAGGAGTTTTTCTGTTTTTGTTTTTGTGGCGGCTAAATAGTGGGCCAAACATGGTCTGATGATATAATGTGCTGCTCCACTTTTTCAAATTTTCTAGCCATTTCATGAGCCCCCTCCGAATCTGCCACAAGTAACTTGGGAGTCGCAACTCACAGTTTAGGGAGCCATAGTGGTCTTCTCTGTAGTATCTGAGCACTGGAACTTTGTACCTGCATCAGTGTCCTTGCACTATAGAAGTAAGCGTTTCCTCTATGCTGCAGCAGTAGGCTTCCTGAACTCAGGTCGCATGATCACGGATTCGCCCGAATAACCCAAGTTGAGAAGCGCTGCTCTAAGATATTGGAACATATAATCTGTTCGCCTGTCAACAAATTTCTACGTTTTCAATATTATTTTTTATAAGTGGTGGCAGTATATTTCCAGGATTGACTGTTCTTGTGAGACTCAGCCTTCTGTTTCAGTGAGCTTCCTTGATATCACAGGTGACGCCTCGGTGACTGCAGACGACTTCAGGTTGTTTCTGATTACAGGAGACTTCATCTTGTGACCTCAGGTGACTCTAGACGCCTTCATTAAATTCAGGGGACTCCAGAAGTCTGTAGATGGCTTCAGGTGACTGCAGTCGTCTTCAGGCGACTCCAGACGAATTCAAGTGACTTCAAGTGACTCCGGGCGTCTCCAGGCGTCTCCAGACGTCTTCAGGTGACTCCAGGTGACTCCAGATATCTTGACATGGCTCCAGACGTCTTCAGGTGACTTCAGACGTCTTCAGGTGACTTCAGATGTCTTCAAGTGACTTCAGATGTCTTCAAGTGACTTCAAGTGACTTCAGGTGACTTCAAGTGACTTTACGTGACTCCAGATGTCTACATGTGGCGTTAGACGTCTTCAGGCGACTTCGAGTGATATCGGTTGACTCCTGACGTCTTCCAGTTTCTTCAGGTAACTTCTGCCTGTTACAGACCTTCATGTAATTGTACAGTACTGACCTTGTTTGTTTGATCTCGAAGTTCACTACCAGGAGTTCTTTCTGTTTTTGTTTTTGTGGCGGCAAATAGTGGGCCAAACATGGTCTGATGATATAATGTGCTACTCCACTGTTTCAAATTTTCTAGCCATTTCATGAGCCCCCTCCGAATCTGCCACAAGTAACTTGGGAGCCGCAACTCACAGTTTAGGGAGCCATTGTGGTCTTCTCTGTAGTATCTGAGCAGTGGAACTTTGTCTCTGCATCAGTGTCCTTGCACTGTAGCAGTAACCGTTTCCTCTATGCTGCTGCAGTAGGTTTCCTGAACTCACTTCGCATGATCACGGATTCGCCCGAATAACCCAAGTTGAGAAGCGCTGCTCTAAGATATTGGAACGTTATAATCTGTTCGCCTGTCAACAAATTTCTACGTTTTCAATATTATTTTTGATAAGTGGTGGCAGTATATTTCCAGGATTGACTGTTCTTGCGAGACTCAGCCTTCTGTTTCAATGAGCTTCCTTGACATGACAGGTGACGCCTCGGTGACTGCAGACGACTTCAGGTCGTTTCTGATTACAGGAGATTTCATCTTGTGACCTCAGGTGACTCTAGACGCCTTCATTAAATTCAGGGGACTCCAGACGTCTGTAGATGGATTCAGGTGACTCCAGTCGTCTTGAGGTGACTCCAGACGAACTAAAGTGACTTCAAGTGACTCCGGGCGTCTCCAGGTGTCTCCAGACGTCTTCAGGTGACTCCAGGTGACTCCAGATGTCTTGACATGGCTCCAGACCTCTTCAGGTGACTTCAGGTGACTTCAAGTGACTTCAAGTGACTTCAAGTGACTTCAAGTGACTTCAGGTGACTTCAAGTGACTTTACGTGACTCCAGATGTCTACATGTAGCGTTAGACGTCTTCAGGCGACTTCGAGTGATATCGGTTGACTCCTGACGTCTTCCAGTTTCTTCAGGTAACTTCTGCCTGTTACAGACCTTCATGTAATTGTACAGTACTGACCTTGTTTGTTTGATCTCGAAGTTAACTACCAGGAGTTCTTTCTGTTTTTGTTTTTGTGGCGGCAAATAGTGGGCCAAACATGGTCTGAGGATATAATGTGCTGCACCACTTTTTCAAATTCCCTAGCCGTTTCATGTGCCCCCTCCGAATCTGCCACAAGTAACTTGGGAGTCGCAGCTCACAGTTTAGGGAGCCATTGTGGTCTTCTCTGTAGTATCTGAGCACTGGAACTTTGTCCCTGCATCAGTGTCCTTGCACTATAGAAGTAACCGTTTCCTCTTTGCTGCTGCAGTAGGTTTCCTGAACTCAGGTCGCATGATCACGGATTCGCCCCAATAACCCAAGTTGAGAAGCGCTGCTCTAAGATTTTGAACATATAATCTGTTCGCCTGTCAACAAATTTCTCCATTTTCAATATTATTTTTTATATGTGGTGGCAGTATACTTCCAGGATTGACTGTTCTTGCGAGACTTAGCCTTCTGTTCCAATGAGCTTCCTTGACATGACAGGTGACGCCTCGGTGACTGCAGACGACTTCAGGTTGTTTCTCATTACAGGAGACTTCATCTTGTGACCTCAGGTGACTCTAGACGCCTTCATTAAATTCAGGGGACTCCAGAAGTCTGTAGATGGCTTCAGGTGACTGCAGTCGTCTTCAGGCGACTCCAGATGAATTCAAGTGACTTCAAGTGACTCCGGGCGTCTCCGGGTGTCTCCAGACGTCTTCAGGCGACTCCAGGTGACTCCAGATGTCTTGACATGGCTCCAGGCGTCTTCAGGTGACTTCAGATGTCTTCAAGTGACTTCAGATGTCTTCAAGTGATTTCAGGTGACTTCAGATGCCTTCAAGTGACTTCAGATGCCTTCAAGTGACTTCAGATGTCTTCAAGTGACTTCAAGTGACTTCAGGTGACTTCAAGTGACTTTACGTGACTCCAGATGTCTACATGTGGCGTTAGACGTCTTCAGGCGACTTCGAGTGATATCGGTTGACTCCTGACGTCTTCCAGTTTCTTCAGGTAACTTCTGCCTGTTACAGACCTTCGTGTAATTGTACAGTACTGACCTTGTTTGTTTGATCTCGAAGTTCACTACCAGGAGTTCTTTCTGTTTTTGTTTTTGTGGCGGCAAATAGTGGGCCAAACATGGTCTGATGATATAATGTGCTGCTCCACTTTTTCAAATTTTCTAGCCATTTCATGAGCCCCCTCCGAATCTGCCACAAGTAACTTGGGAGTCGCAACTCACAGTTTAGGGAGCCATTGTGGTCTTCTCTGTAGTATCTGAGCAGTGGAACTTTGTCTCTGCATCAGTGTCCTTGCACTGTAGAAGTAAGCGTTTCCTCTATGCTGCTGCAGTAGGTTTCCTGAACTCACTTCGCATGATCACGGATTCGCCCGAATAACCCAAGTTGAGAAGCGCTGCTCTAAGATATTGGAACATATAATCTGTTCGCCTGTCAACAAATTTCTACGTTTTCAATATTATTTTTGATAAGTGGTGGCAGTATATTTCCAGGATTGACTGTTCTTGCGAGACTCAGCCTTCTGTTTCAATGAGCTTCCTTGACATGACAGGTGACGCCTCGGTGACTGCAGACGACTTCAGGTCGTTTCTGATTACAGGAGATTTCATCTTGTGACCTCAGGTGACTCTAGACGCCTTCATTAAATTCAGGGGACTCCAGACGTCTGTAGATGGATTCAGGTGACTCCAGTCGTCTTGAGGCGACTCCAGACGAACTAAAGTGACTTCAAGTGACTCCGGGCGTCTCCAGGTGTCTCCAGACGTCTTCAGGTGACTTCAGGTGACTCCAGATGTCTTGACATGGCTCCAGACCTCTTCAGGTGACTTCAGGTGTCTTCAAGTGACTTCAGATGTCTTCAGATGCCTTCAAGTGACTTCAGATGTCTTCAAGTGACTTCAAGTGACTTCAGGTGACTTCAAGTGACTTCAGGTGACTTCAAGTGACTTTACGTGACTCCAGATGTCTACATGTGGCGTTAGACGTCTTCAGGCGACTTCGAGTGATATCGGTTGACTCCTGACGTCTTCCAGTTTCTTCAGGTAACTTCTGCCTGTTACAGACCTTCATGTAATTGTACAGTACTGACCTTGTTTGTTTGATCTCGAAGTTCACTACCAGGAGTTCTTTCTGTTTTTGTTTTTGTGGCGGCAAATAGTGGGCCAAACATGGTCTGAGGATATAATGTGCTCCACCACTTTTTCAAATTCTCTAGCCGTTTCATGTGCCCCTCCGAATCTGCCACAAGTAACTTGGGAGTCGCAGCTCACAGTTTAGGGAGCCATTGTGGTCTTCTCTGTAGTATCTGAGCACTGGAACTTTGTCCCTGCATCAGTGTCCTATAGTGCACTATAGAAGTAACCGTTTCCTCTTTGCTGCTGCAGTAGGTTTCCTGAACTCAGGTCGCATGATCACGGATTCGCCCCAATAACCCAAGTTGAGAAGCGCTGCTCTAAGATTTTGAACATATAATCTGTTCGCCTGTCAACAAATTTCTCCATTTTCAATATTATTTTTTATATGTGGTGGCAGTATACTTCCAGGATTGACTGTTCTTGGGAGACTTAGCCTTCTGTTCCAATGAGCTTCCTTGACATGACAGGTGATGCCTCGGTGACGGCAGACGACTTCAGGTTGTTTGTGATTACAGGAGATTTCATCTTGTGACCTCAGGTGACTCTAGACGCCTTCATTAAATTCAGGGGACTCCAGAAGTCTGTAGATGGCTTCAGGTGACTGCAGTCGTCATCAGGCGACTCCAGACGAATTCAAGTGACTTCAACTGACTCCGGGCCTCTCCAGGTGTCTCCAGACGTCTTCAGGTACTCCAGGTGACTCCAGATGTCTTGACATGGCTCCAGACGTCTTCAGGTGACTTCAGATGTCTTCAAGTGACTTCAGATGTCTTCAAGTGACTTCAGATGTCTTCAAGTGACTTCAGGTGACTTCAAGTGATTTCAGGTGACTTCAGATGGCTTCAAGTGACTTCAGATGTCTTCAAGTGACTTCAAGTGATTTCAGTTGACTTCAGATGTCTTCAAGTGAGTTCAGGTGACTTCAAGTGAGTTCAGGTGACTTCAAGTGACTTCACGTGACTCCAGATGTCTACATGTGGCGCTAGACGTCTTCAGGCGACTTCGAGTGATATCGGGCGACTCCTGACGTCTTCCATTTTCTTCAGGTAACTTCTGCCTGTTACAGACCTTTGTGTAATTGTACAGTACTGACCTTGTTTGTTTGATCTCGAAGTTCACTACCAGGACTTCTTTCTGTTTTTGTTTTGTGGCGGCAAATAGTGGGCCGAACATGGTCTGATGATATAATGTGCTGCTCCACTTTTTCAAATTCCCTAGCCATTTCATGAGCCCCCTCCGAATCTGCCACAAGTAACTTGGGAGTCGCAACTCACAGTGTAGGGAGCCATAGTGGTCTTCTCTGTAGTATCTGAGCACTGGAACTTTGTACCTGCATCAGTGTCCTTGCACTATAGAAGTAACCTTTTCCTCTATGCTGCAGCAGTAGGCTTCCTGAACTCAGGTCGCATGATCACGGATTCGCCCGAATAACCCAAGTTGAGAAGCGCTGCTCTAAGATTTTGGAACATATAATCTGTTCGCCTGTCAAGAAATTTCTACGTTTTCAATATTATTTTTTTATAAGTGGTGGCAGTATAATTCCAGGATTGACTGTTCTTGCGAGACTCAGCCTTCTGTTTCAATGAGCTTCCTTGACATGACAGGTGACGCCTCTGTGACTGCAGACGACTTCATTTTGTTTCTGATTACAGGAGACTTCATCTTGTGACATCAGGTGACTCTAGACGCCTTCATTCAATTCAGGGGACTCCAGACGTCTGTAGATGGCTTCAGGTGACTCCAGTCGTCATCAGGCGACTCCAGACGAATTAAAGTGACTTCAAGTGACTCCGGGCATCTCCAGGTGACTCGAGATGTCTTGACATGGCTCCAGACGTCTTCAGGTGACTTCAGATGTCTTCAAGTGACTTCAGGTGACTTCAAATGACTTCACTTGACTCCAGATGTCTACATGTGGCGCTAGACGTCTTCAGGTGACTTCGAGTGATATCGGATGACCCCTGACGTCTTCCAGTTTCTTCAGGTAACTTCTGCCTCTTACAGACCTTCATGTAATTGTACAGTACTGACCTTGTTTGTTTGATCTCGAAGTTCACTACCAGGACTTCTTTCTGTTTTTGTTTTGTGGCGGCAAATAGTGGGCCGAACATGGTCTGATGATATAATGTGCTGCTCCACTTTTTCAAATTCCCTAGCCATTTCATGAGCCCCCTCCGAATCTGCCACAAGTAACTTGGGAGTCGCAACTCACAGTGTAGGGAGCCATAGTGGTCTTCTCTGTAGTATCTGAGCACTGGAACTTTGTACCTGCATCAGTGTCCTTGCACTATAGAAGTAACCTTTTCCTCTATGCTGCAGCAGTAGGCTTCCTGAACTCAGGTCGCATGATCACGGATTCGCCCGAATAACCCAAGTTGAGAAGCGCTGCTCTAAGATTTTGGAACATATAATCTGTTCGCCTGTCAACAAATTTCTCCGTTTTCAATATTATTTTTTATAAGTGGTGGCAGTATATTTCCAGGATTGACTGTTCTTGCGAGACTCAGCCTTCTGTGCCGATGAGCTTCCTTGACATGACACGTGACGCCTCGGTGACTGCAGACGACTTCACGTTGTTTCTGATTACACGAGACTTCATCTTGTTACCTCAGATGACTCTAGACGCCTTCATTAAATTCAGGGGACTCCAGACGTATTAAAGTGACTTCAAGTGACTCCGGCCGTCTCCAGGTGTCTCCAGACGTCTTCAGGTGACTCCAGGTGACTCCAGATGGCTTGACGTGGCTCCAGACGTCTTCAGGTGACTTCAGAGGTCTTCAAGTGATTTCACGTGACTTCAGATGTCTTCAAGTGATTTCAGATGACTTCAGGTCACTTCAAGTGACTTCACGTGACTACAGATGTCTACATGTGGCGCTAGACGTCTTCAGGCGACTTCGAGTGATATCGGGTGACTCCAGACGTCTTCCAGTTTCTTCAGGTAACTTCTGCCTGTTACAGACCTTCGTGTAATTGTATAGCACTGACCTTGTTTGTTTGATCTCGAAGTTCACTACCAGGAGTTCTTTCTCTTTTTGTTTTTGTGGTGCCAAATAGTGGGCCGAACATGGTCTGATGATATAATGTGCTGCTCCACTTTTTCAAATTCCCCAGCCATTTCACGAGCCCCCTCCGAATCTGCCACAAGTAACTTGGGAGTCGCAACTCACAGTTTAGGGAGCCATTGTGGTCTTCTCTGAGCACTGGAACTTTGTACCTGCATCATTGTCCTTGCACTATAGAAGTAACCGTTTCCTCTATGCTGCAGCAGTAGGTTTCCTGAACTCAGGCCGCATGATCACGGATTCGCACGAATAACCCAAGTTGAGAAGCGCTGCTCTAAGATTTTGGAACACATATTCTGTCCGTCTGTCAACAAATTTATCCGTTTTCAATATTATTTTTTTATAAGTGGTGGCAGTATATTTCCAGGATTGACTGTTCTTGCGAGACTCAGCCTTCTGTGCCGATGAGCTTCCTTGACATGACAGGTGATGCCTTGGTGACTGCAGACGACTTCAGGTTGTTCCTGATTACACGAGACTTGATCTTGTGACGTCAGGGGACTCTAGACACCTTCATTAAATTCAGGGGACTCCAGACGTCTGCAGATGGCCTGAGGTGACTCCAGTCGTCTTCAGGCGACTCCAGACGAACTAAAGTGACTTCAAGTGACTCCGGGCGTCTCCAGGTGTCTCCAGACGTCTTCAGGTGACTCCAGACGTCTTCAGGTGACTCCAGACGTCTTCAGGTGACTTCAGATGTCTTCAGGTGACTTCAGATGTCTTCAAGTGACTTCAGGTGATTTCAGGTGACTTCAGATGTCTACATGTGGCGCTAGACGTCTTCAGGCGACTTCGAGTGATATCGGGTGACTCGTGACGTCTTCCAGTTTCTTCAGGTAACTTCTGCCGCTTACAGACCTTCATGTAATTGTACAGTACTGACCTTGTTTGTTTGATCTCGAAGATCACTACCAGGAGTTCTTTCTGTTTTTGTTTTTGTGGCGGCAAATAGCGGGCCGAACATGGCCTGATGATATAATGTGCTGCTCCACTTTTCAAATTTCCTAGCCATTTCATGAGCCCCCTCCGAATCTGCCACAAGTAACTTGGGAGTCACAACTCACAGTTTAGGGAGCCATTGTGGTCTTCTCTGTAGTATCTGAGCACTGGAACTTTGTCCCTGCATCAGTGTCCTTGCACTATAGAAGTAACCGTTTCCTCTATGCGGCTGCAGTACGTTTCCTGAACTCAGGTCGCATGATCACGGATTCACCCCAAACACCCAAGTTGAGAAGCGCTGCTCTAAGATTTTGGAACATATAATCTGTTCGCCTGTCAACAAATTTCTCCGTTTTCAATATTATTTTTTATAAGTGGTGGCAGTATATTTCCAGGATTGACTGTTCTTGCGAGACTCAGCCTTCTGTGTCGATGAGCTTCCTTGACATGACAGGTGACGCCTCGGTGACTGCAGACGACTTCAGGTTGTTTCTGATTACACGAGACTTCATCATGTGACCTCAGGTGACTCTAGACGGCTTCATTAAATTCAGGGGACTCCAGACGTCTGTAGATGGCTTCAGGTGACTCCAGTCGTCTTCAGGCGACTCCAGACGAATTCAAGTGACTTCAAGTGGCTCCGGGCGTCTCCAGGTGTCTCCAGACGTCTTCAGGTGACTCCAGGTGACTCCAGATGTCTTGACATGGCTCCATACGTCTTCAGGTGACTTCAGATGTCCTCAAGTGACTTCAGATGTTTTCAAGTGACTTCAGATGTCTTCAAGTGACTTCAGATGTCTTCAGATGTCTTCAAGTGACTTCAGATGTCTTCAAGTGACTTCAGGTGACTTCAAGTGACTTCAGGTGACTCCAGATGTGTACATGTGGCGCTAGACGTTTTCAGGCGACTTCGAGTGATATCGGGTGACTCCTGACGTCTTCCAGTTTCTTCAGGTAACTTCTGCGTCTTACAGACCTTCGTGTAATTGTACAGTACTGACCTTGTTTGTTTGATCTCGAAGATCACTACCAGGAGTTCTTTCTGTTTTTGTTTTTGTGGCGGCAAGTAGTGGGCCGAACATCGTCTGATGATATAATGTGCTGCTCCACTTTTTCAAATTCCCTAGCCATTTCATGAGCCCCCTCCGAATCGTCCACAAGTAACTTGGGAGTCGCAACTCACAGTTTAGGGAGCCATTGTGGTCTTCTCTGTAGTATCTGAGCACTGGAACTTTGTACCTGCATCAGTGTCCTTGCACTATAGGAGTAACCGTTTCCTCTATGCTGCAGCAGTAGGTTTCCTGAACTCAGGTCGCATGATCACGGATTCGCCCGAATAACTCAAGTTGAGAAGCGCTGCTCTAAGATTTTGGAACATATAATCTGTTTGCCTGTCAACAAATTTCTCCGTTTTCAATATTATTTTTTACGTGCTGGCAGTATATTTCCAGGATTGACTGTTCTTGCGAGACTCAGCCTTCTGTGCCGATGAGCTTCCTTGACATGACAGGTATGCCTCGGTGACTGCAGACGAGTTCAGGTTGTTCCTGATTACACGAGACTTGATCTTGTGACGTCAGGGGACTCTAGACGCCTTCATTAAATTGAGGGGACTCCAGACGTCTGCAGATGGCTTCAGGTGATTCCAGTCGTCTTCAGGCGACTCCAGACGTATTAAAGTGACTTCAAGTGACTCCGGGCGTCTCCCGGTGTCTCCAGACGTCTTGAGGTAACTCCAGGTGACTCCATATGTCTTGCCGTGGCTCCAGACATCTTCAAGTGACTTCAGATGTCTTCAAGTGACTTCAGGTGACTTCACGTGACTCCAGATGTCTACATGTGGCGCTAGACGTCTTCAGGCGACTTCGAGTGATATCGGGTGACTCCTGACGTCTTCCAGTTTCTTCAGGTAACTTCTGCGTCTTACAGACCTTCGTGTAATTGTACAGTACTGACCTTGTTTGTTTGATCTCGAAGATCACTACCAGGAGTTCTTTCTGTTTTTGTTTTTGTGGCGGCAAGTAGTGGGCCGAACATCGTCTGATGATATAATGTGCTGCTCCACTTTTTTAAATTTCCCTAGCCATTTCATGAGCCCCCTCCGAATCGTCCACAAGTAACTTGGGAGTCGCAACTCACAGTTTAGGGAGCCATTGTGGTCTTCTCTGTAGTATCTGAGCACTGGAACTTTGTCTCTGCATCAGTGTCCTTGCACTATAGAAGTAACCGTTTCCTCTATGCTGCTGCAGTAGGTTTCCTGAACTCAGGTCGCATGATCACGGATTCGCCCCAATAACCCAAGTTGAGAAGCGCTGCTCTAAGATTTTGGAACATATAATCTGTTCGCCTGTCAACAAATTTCTCCGTTTTCAATATTATTTTTTATATGTGGTGGCAGTATACTTCCAGGATTGACTGTTCTTGCGAGACTCAGCCTTCCGTTTCAATGAGCTTCCTTGACATGACAGGTGACGCCTCGGTGACTGCAGACGACTTCATTTTGTTTCTGATTACAGGAGACTTCATCTTGTGACCTCAGGTGACTCTAGACGCCGTCATTCAATTCAGGGGACTCCAGACGTCTGTAGATGGCTTCAGGTGACTCCAGTCGTCATCAGGCGACTCCAGACGAATTCAAGTGACTTCAAGTGACTCCGGGCGTCTCCAGGTGTCTCCAGACGTCTTCAGGTGACTCCAGGTGACTCCAGATGTCTTGACATGGCTCCATACGTCTTCAGGTGACTTCAGATGTCCTCAAGTGACTTCAGATGTTTTCAAGTGACTTCAGATGTCTTCAAGTGACTTCAGATGTCTTCAAGTGATTTCAGGTGACTTCAGATGTCTTCAAGTGACTTCAAGTGACTTCAGGTGACTTCAAGTGACTTCAGGTGACTTCAAGTGACTTCACGTGACTCCAGATGTGTACATATGGCGCTAGACGTTTTCAGGCGACTTCGAGTGATATCGGGTGACTCCTGACGTCTTCCAGTTTCTTCAGGTAACTTCTGCGTCTTACAGACCTTCGTGTAATTGTACAGTACTGACCTTGTTTGTTTGATCTCGAAGATCACTACCAGGAGTTCTTTCTGTTTTTGTTTTTGTGGTGGCAAGTAGTGGGCCGAACATCGTCTGATGATATAATGTGCTGCTCCACTTTTTCAAATTCCCTAGCCATTTCATGAGCCCCCTCCGAATCGTCCACAAGTAACTTGGGAGTCGCAACTCACAGTTTAGGGAGCCATTGTGGTCTTCTCTGTAGTATCTGAGCACTGGAACTTTGTACCTGCATCAGTGTCCTTGCACTATAGGAGTAACCGTTTCCTGTATGCTGCAGCAGTAGGTTTCCTGAACTCAGGTCGCATGATCACGGATTCGCCCGAATAACTCAAGTTGAGAAGCGCTGCTCTAAGATTTTGGAACATATAATCTGTTCGCCTGTCAACAAATTTTTCCGTTTTCAATATTATTTTTTAAGTGCTGGCAGTATATTTCCAGGATTGACTGTTCTTGCGAGACTCAGCCTTCTGTGCCGATGGGCTTCCTTGACATGACAGGTATGCCTCGGTGACTGCAGACGAGTTCAGGTTGTTCCTGATTACACGAGACTTGATCTTGTGACGTCAGGGGACTCTAGACGCCTTCATTAAATTGAGGGGACTCCAGACGTCTGCACATGGCTTCAGGTGATTCCAGTCGTCTTCAGGTGACTCCAGACGTATTAAAGTGACTTCAAGTGACTCCGGGCGTCTCCCGGTGTCTCCAGACGTCTTGAGGTGACTCCAGGTGACTCCATATGTCTTGCCGTGGCTCCAGACGTCTTCAAGTGACTTCAAGTGACTTCAGGTGACTTCAAACGACTTCACGTGACTCCAGATGTCTACATGTGGCGCTAGACATCTTCAGGCGATTTCGAGTGATATCGGATGACCCCTGACGTCTTCCAGTTTCTTCAGGTAACTTCTGCCTCTTACAGACCTTCATGTAATTGTACAGTACTGACCTTGTTTGTTTGATCTCGAAGATCACTACCAGGAGTTCTTTCTGTTTTTGTTTTTGTGGCGGCAAATAGTGGGCCGAACATGGTCTGAGGATATAATGTGCTGCTCCGCTTTTTCAAATTCCCTAGCCATTTCATGTGCCCCCTCCGAATCTGCCACAAGTAACTTGGGAGTCGCAGCTCACAGTTTAGGGAGCCATTATGGTCTTCTCTGTAGTATCTGATCACTGGAACTTTGTACCTGCATCAGTGTCCTTGCACTATAGAAGTAACCGTTTCCTCTATGCTGCTGCAGTAGGTTTCCTGAACTCAGGGCACATGATCACGGATTCGCCCCAATAACCCAAGTTGAGAAGCGCTGCTCTAAGATTTTGGAACATATAATCTGTTCGCCTGTCAACAAATTTATCCGTTTTCAATATTATGTTTTATAAGTGGTGGCAGTATACTTCCAGGATTGACTGTTCTTGCGAGACTCAGCCTTCTGTGCCGATGAGCTTTGTTGACATGACAGGTGACGCCTCGGTGACTGCAGACGACTTCAGGTTGTTTCTGATTACACGAGACTTCATCATGTGACCTCAGGAGAGTCTAGACGCCTTCATTAAATTCAGGGACTCCTGACATCAGTAGATAGCTTCAGGTGACTCCAGTCGTCTTCAGGTGACTCCAGTCGTCTTCAGGCGACTCCAGGTGACTCCAGATGTCTTGACATGGCTCCAGACGTCTTCAGGTGACTTCAGATGTCTTCAAGTAACTTCAGATGTCTTCAAGTAACTTCAGATGTCTTCAAGTGACTTCAGATGTCTTCAAGTGACTTCAAGTGATTTCAGGTGACTTCAGATGTCTTCAAGTGACTTCACGTGACTTCAGCTGACTTGAAGTGACTTCAGGTGACTTGAAGTGACTTCACGTGACTTGAAGTGACTTCACGTGACTTGAAGTGACTTCACGTGACTTCAGATGTCTACATGTGGCGCTAGACGTCTTCAGGCGACTTCGAGTGATATCGGGTGACTCCTGACGTCTTCCAGTTTCTTCAGGTAACTTCTGCCTCTTACAGACCTTCATGTAATTGTACAGTACTGACCTTGTTTGTTTGATCTCAAAGATCACTACCAGGAGTTCTTTCTGTTTTTGTTTTTGCGGCGGCAAATAGCGGGCCGAACATGGTCTGATGATATAATGTGCTGCTCCACTTTTTCAAATTCCCTAGCCATTTCATGAGCCCCCTCCGAATCTGCCACAAGTAACTTGGGAGTCGCAACTCACAGTTTAGGGAGCCATAGTGGTCTTCTCTGTAGTATCTGAGCACTGGAACTTTGTACCTGCATCAGTGTCCTTGCACTATAGAAGTAACCGTTTCCTCTTTGCTGCAGCAGTTGGTTTCCTGAACTCAAGTCGTATGATCACAGATTCGCCCGAATAACCCAAGTTAAGAAGCGCTGCTCTAAGATTTTGGAACATATAATCTGTTCGCCTGTCAAGAAATTTCTACGTTTTCAATATTATTTTTTTATAAGTGGTGGCAGTATATTTCCAGGATTGACTGTTCTTGCAAGACTCAGCCTTCTGTTTCAATGAGCTTCCTTGACATGACAGGTGACGCCTCGGTGACTGCAGACGACTTCATTTTGTTTCTGATTACAGGAGACTTCGTCTTGTGACCTCAGGTGACTCTAGACGCCTTCATTCAATTCAGGGGACTCCAGACGTCTGTAGATGGCTTCAGGTGACTCCAGTCGTCATCAGGCGACTCCAGACGAATTAAAGTGACTTCAAGTGACTCCGGGCATCTCCAGGTGTCTCCAGACGTCTTCAGGTGACTCCAGGTGACTCCAGATGTCTTGACATGGCTCCAGACGTCTCCAGGTGACTTCAGAAGTCTTCAAGTGACTTCAAGTGATTTCAGGTGACTTCAGATGTCTTCAAGTGACTTCAGGTGACTTCAAGTGACTTCAGGTGACTTCAAATGACTTCACGTGACTCCAGATGCCTACATGTGGCGCTAGACGTCTTCAGGCGACTTCGAGTGATATCGGGTGACTCCTGACGTCTTCCAGTTTCTTCAGGTAACTTCTGCCTCTTACAGACCTTCATGTAATTGTACAGTACTGACCTTGTTTGTTTGATCTCGAAGATCACTACCAGGAGTTCTTTCTGTTTTTGTTTTTGTGGCGGCAAATAGCGGGCCGAACATGGTCTGATGATATAATGTGCTGCTCCACTTTTTCAAATTCCCTAGCCATTTCATGAGCCCCCTCCGAATCTGCCACAAGTAACTTGGGAGTCGCAACTCACAGTTTAGGGAGCCATAGTGGTCTTCTCTGTAGTATCTGAGCACTGGAACTTTGTACCTGCATCAGTGTCCTCAGTATAGAAGTAACCATTTCCTCTATGCTGCAGCAGTAGGTTTCCTGAACTCAGGTCGCATAATCACGGATTCGCCCCGAATAACCCAAGTTGAGAACCGCTGCTCTAAGATTTTGGAACATATAATCTGTTCGCCTGTCAACAAATTTCTACGTTTTCAATATTATTTTTTGTAAGTGGTGGCAGTATATTTCCAGGATTGACTGTTCTTGCGAGACTCAGCCTTCTGTTTCAGTGAGCTTCCTTGACATCACAGGTGATGCCTCGGTGACTGCAGACGACTTCAGGTTGTTTCTGATTACAGGAGATTTCATCATGTGACCTCAGGTGACTCTAGACGCCTTCATTAAATTCAGGGGACTCCAGACGTCTGTAGATGGCTTCAGGTGACTCCAGTCGTCCTGAGTCGACTCCAGACGAACTAAAGTGACTTCAAGTGACTCCGGGCATCTCCAGGTGTCTCCAGACGTCTTCAGGTGACTCCAGGTGACTCCAGATGTCTTGACATGGCTCCAGACGTCCTCAGGTGACTTCAGATGTCTTCAAGTGACTTCAGATGTCTTCAAGTGACTTCAGATGTCTTCAAGTGACTTCAGGTGACTTCAAGTGATTTCAGGTGACTTCAGATGGCTTCAAGTGACTTCAGATGTCTTCAAGTGATTTCAAGTGACTTCAAGTGACTTCAGGTGACTCTAGATGTCTACATGTGGCGTTAGACGTCTTCAGGCGACTTCGAGTGATATCGGTTGACTCCTGACGTATTCCAGTTTCTTCAGGTAACTTCTGCCTGTTACAGACCTTCGTGTAATTGTACAGTACTGACCTTGTGTTTGCTCTCGAAGTTCACTACCAGGAGTTCTTTCGGTTTTTGTTTTTGTGGCGGCAAATAGTGGGCCAAACATGGTCTGATGATATAATGTGCTGCTCCACTTTTTCAAATTTCCTAGCCATTTCATGAGCCCCCTCCGAATCTGCCACAAGTAACTTGGGAGTCGCAACTCACAGTTTAGGGAGCCGTTGTGGTCTTTGTAGTATCTGAGCACTGGAACTTTGTATCTGCATCAGTGTCCTTGCACTATAGAAGTAACCGTTTCCTCTATGCTGCAGCAGTAGGTTTCCTGAACTCAGGTCGCATAATCACGGATTCGCCCGAATAACCCAAGTTGAGAACCGCTGCTCTAAGATTTTGGAACATATAATCTGTTCGCCTGTCAACAAATTTCTCCGTCTTCAATATTATTTTTTTATAAGTGGTGGCAGTATATTTCCAGGATTGACTGTTCTTGCGAGACTCAGCCTTCTGTGCCGATGAGCTCCTTGACATGACATGTGACGCCTCAGTGACTCCAGACGACTTCAGGTTGTTTCTGATTACACGAGACTTCATCTTGTGACCACAGGTGACACTAGACGCCTTCATTAAATTCAGGGGACTCCAGACGTCTGTAGATGGCTTCAGGTGACTCCAGTCTTCTTCAGACGACTCCAGACGAATTAAAGTGACCTCAAGTGACTCCGGGCGTCTCCAGGTGTCTCCAGACGTCTTCAGGTGACTCCAGGTGACTCCAGATGTCTTGACATGGCTCCAGACGTCTTCAGGTGACTTCAGATGTCTTCAAGTGACTTCAAATGTCTTCAAGTGACTTCAGGTGACTCCAGGTGACTCCAGATGTCTTGACGTGGCTCCAGACGTCTTCAGGTGACTTCAGGTGTCTTCAAGTGACTACAGATGTCTTCAAGTGATTTCAGGTGACTTCAGATGTCTTCAAGTGACTTCACGTGACTCCAGATGTCTACATGTGGCGCTAGACGTCTTCAGGCGACTTCGAGTGATAACGGGTGACTCCTGACGTCTTCCACTTTCTTCGGGTAACTTCTGCCTGTTACAGACCTTCGTGTAATTGTACAGTACGGACCTTGTTTGTTTGATCTCGAAGTTCACTACCAGGAGTTCTTTCTGTTTTTGTTTTTGTGACTGCAAATAGTGGGCCGAACATGGTCTGATGACATCATGTGGTGCTCCACTTTTTCAAATTCCCTAGCGATTTCATGAGCCCCCTCCGAATCTGCCACAAGTAACTTGGGAGTCGCAACTCACAGTTTAGGGAGCCGTTGTGGTCTTCTCTGTAGTATCTGAGCACTGGAACTTTGTCCCTGCAGCAGTGTCCTTGCACTATAGAAGTAACCGTTTCCTCTATGCTGCTGCAGTAGGTTTCCTGAACTCAGGTCGCATGATCACGGATTCGCCCCAATAACCCAAGTTGAGAAGCGCTGCTCTAAGATTTTGGAACATATAATCTGTTCGCCTGTCAACAAATTTCTCCGTTTTCAATATTATTTTTTATAAGTGGTGGCAGTATATTTCCAGGATTGACTGTTCTTGCGAGACTCAGCCTTCTGTGCCGATGAACTTCCTTGACATGACAGGTGATGCCTCGGTGACTGCAGACGACTTCAGGTTGTTCCTGATTACACGAGACTTCATCATGTGACCTCAGGTGACTCTAGACGCCTTCATTAAATTCAGGGGACTCCAGACGTCTGTAGATGGCTTCAGGTGATTCCCGTCGTCTTCAGGCGACTCCAGACGTATTAAAGTGACTTCAAGTGACTCCGGGCGTCTCCAGGTGACTCCAGACCTCTTCAGGTGACATCAGATGCCTTCAAGTGACTTCAGATGTCTTCACGTGACTTCAGATGTCTTCAAGTGATTTCAGGTGACTTCAGATGTCTTCAAGTGATTTCAGGTGACTTCAGATGTCTTCAAGTGACTTCACGTGACTTCAAGTGACTTCACGTGACTTCAAGTGACTTCACGTGACTCCAGATGTCTACATGTGGCGCTAGACGTCTTCAGGCGACTTCGAGCAGTGCCGTGTATGCCAAAGGGAGTCTGGCCATTAGGAGGAGCCTAAACAAGGGGCTCGACCTGTCAATCAAATTGAGCGTTTTTCATTGGCTGCTGTTTTCTATGCGGGCCGCCATGACACCAAAATTTTCCCGAAAATGGCGGCGTAGCTTGGAACGGCAAAGCGAGGATTTCATGACAATTTTTTTTTCACAAATTACGTCAGTTTTATTCCGTAAGTGTACATTCTGTTGCAATTATCTTGCAAATCACCTTTAAATTAGGCTCCAGTGTCGATGTTTACCTGAAAATAATATGTTTCGTCGTCCTTGTTAGGCCTAGTAACGACAGCGATCACAGGCAAATAGCGAGAAAAACGCTACAAATTGCCAAAAATTTTCCTTTTATGACATACTTTTATTCATATACACACCTTTGCCCGTTCTTGGTTCAGTCTTGTTATATTTCATAGTTAAAATACGTATAATACCGGCAGTCTGTCTAGCGGTTCTGCCGGCCAATCAGTTCTGCTAGCAAGCACCTCAGCTTCTGCTACTTCTGCCTTCTGCTATTCTGTGTCTTCCCGGCGTCCCCCTCACCATCCAGATGGCGCCGTTAAAAGTGGACGCAAAATCCATTATGTTGCTAGGTCGTCAGGGAATATCCTATTCAATCTAATCCAATCCAGTTTCCCGAAAATGTCGGCACCCAGTTAATACAGGTAATATATAGCTTGGATAGCCTGGGGTTAATAGCGAACTGTATTTTGGCTCGTGACTGGCCAGGGAGCTCAAAAAGTGGGTGGAGCTCCAGGTATAGGCATGTTCCATTAATGGCCAGACTCCCTTTGGCATACACGGCTCTGACTTCGAGTGATATCGGGCGACTCCTGACGTCTTCCAGTTTCTTCAGGTAACTTCTGCCTGTTACAGACCTTCGTGTAATTGTACAGTACTGACCTTGTTTGTTTGATCTCGAAGTTCACTACCAGGACTTCTTTCTGTTTTTGTTTTTGTGGCGGCAAATAGTGGGCCGAACATGGTCTGATATAATGTGCTGCTCCACTTTTTCAAATTTCCTAGCCATTTCATGAGCCCCCTCAAAATCTGCCACAAGTAACTTGGGAGTCGCAACTCACAGTTTAGGGAGCCATTGTGGTCTTCTCTGTAGTATCTGAGCACTGGAACTTTGTACCTGCATCAGTGTCCTTGCACTATAGAAGTAACCGTTTCCTCTATGCTGCTGCAGTAGGTTTCCTGAACTCAGGTCGCATGATCACGGATTCGCCCCAATAACCCAAGTTGAGAAACGCTGCTCTACGATTTTGGGACATATAATCTGTTCGCCTGTCAACAAATTTCTCCGTTTTCAATATTTTTTATAAGTGGTGGCAGTATATTTCCTGGATTGACTGTTGCGAGACTCAGCCTTCTGTTTCAATGAGCTTCCTTGACATGACAGGTGACGCCTCGGTGACTGCAGACGACTTCAGGTTGTTTCTGATTACAGGAGATTTCATCTTGTGACCTCAGGTGACTCTAGACGCCGTCATTAAATTCAGGGGACTCCAGACGTCTGTAGATGGCTTCAGGTGACTCCAGTCGTCTTCAGGCGACTCCAGACGAACTAAAGTGACTTTAAGTGACTCCGGGCGTCTCCAGGTGTCTCCAGACGTCTTCATGTAACTCCAGGTGACTCCAGATGTCTTGACGTGGCTCCAGACGTCTTCAGGTGACTTCAGATGTCTTCCAGTGACTTCAGATGTCTTCAAGTGACTTCAAGTGATTTCAGGTGACTTCAGATGTCTTCAAGTGACTTCAGGTGACTTCAAGCGACTTCAGGTGACTCCAGATGTCTACATGTGGCGCTAGACGTCTTCAGGCGACTTCGAGTGATATCGAGTGACTCGTGACGTCTTCCAGTTTCTTCAGGTAACTTCTGCCTCCTACAGACCTTCATGTAATTGTACAGTACTGACCTTGTTTGTTTGATCTCGAAGATCACTACCAGGAGTTCTTTCTGTTTTTGTTTTTGTGGCGGCAAATAGCGGGCCGAACATGGTCTGATGATATAATGTGCTGCTCCACTTTTTCAAATTTCCTAGCCATTTCATGAGCCCCCTCCGAATCTGCCACAAGTAACTTGGGAGTCGCAACTCACAGTTTAGGGAGCCATTGTGGTCTTCTCTGTAGTATCTGAGCACTGGAACTTTGTCCCTGCATCAGTGCCCTTGCACTATAGAAGTAACCGTTTCCTCTATGCTGCTGCAGTAGGTTTCCTGAACTCAGGTCGCATGATCACGGATTCGCCCCAATAACCCAAGTTGAGAAGCGCTGCTCTGAGATTTTGGAACATATAATATGTTCGCCTGTCAACAAATTTCTACGTTTTCAATATTTTTTGTAAGTGGTGGCAGTATATTTCCAGGATTGACTGTTCTTGCGAGACTCAGCCTTCTGTGACGATGAGCTTCCTTGACATGACAGGTGATGCCTCGGTGACTGCAGACGACTTCAGGTTGTTCCTGATTACACGAGACTTGATCTTGTGACGTCAGGGGACACTAGACACCTTCATTAAATTCAGGGGACTCCAGACGTCTGCAGATGGCTTCAGGTGATTCAAGTCGTCTTCAGGCGACTCCAGACGTATTAAAGTGACTTCAAGTAACTCCGGGCATCTCCAGGTGGCTCCAGACGCCTTCAGGTGACTTCAGATGTCTTCAGGTGACTTCAGTTGTCTTCAAGTGACTTCAGATGTCCTCAAGTGACTTCAGATGTCTTCAAGTGACTTCAGATGTCTCAAGTGACTTCAGATGCCTTCAGGTGACTTCAAGTGACTTCAGGTGACTTCAAGTGGCTTCACGTGACTCCAGATGTCTACATGTGGCGCTAGACGTCTTCAGGCGACTTCGAGTGATATCGGGTGACTCCTGACGTCTTCCAGTTTCTTCAGGTAACTTCTCCTGTTAGAGACCTTCGTGTAATTGTACAGTACTGACCTTGTTTGTTCGATCTCGATGTTCACTACCAGGAGTTCTTTCTGATTTTGTTTTTGTGGCGGCAAATAGTGGGCCAAACATGGTCTGATGATATAATGTGCTTCTCCACTTTCTCAAATTTTCTAGCCATTTCATGAGCCCCCTCCGAATCTGTCACAAGTAACTTGGGAGTCGCAACTCACAGTTTAGGGAGCCATAGTGGTCTTCTCTGTAGTATCTGAGCACTGGAACTTTGTACCTGCATCAGTGTCCTTGCACTATAGAAGTAACCGTTTCCTCTATGCTGCAGCAGTAGGCTTCCTGAACTCAGGTCGCATGATCACGGATTCGCCGAATAACCCAAGTTCAGAAGCGCTGCTCTAAGATATTGGAACATATAATCTGTTCGCCTGTCAACAAATTTCTAGGTTTTCAATATTATTTTTTATAAGTGGTGGCAGTATATTTCCAGGATTGACTGTTCTTGCGAGACTCAGCCTTCTGTTTCAATGAGCTTCCTTGACATGACAGGTGATGCCTCGGTGACTGCAGACGACTTCAGGTTGTTTCTGATTACAGGAGATTTCATCTTGTGACCTCAGGTGACTCTAGACGCCTTCATTAAATTCAGGGGACTCCAGACGTCTGTAGATGGCTTGAGGTGACTCCAGTCGTCTTCAGGCGACTCCAGACGAACTAAAGTGACTTCAAGTGACTCCGGGCGTCTCCAGGTGTCTCCAGACGTCTTCAGGTGACTCCAGGTGACTCCAGATGTCTTGACATGGCTCCAGACGTCTTCAGGTGACTTCAGATGTCTTCAGGTGACTTCAGATGTCTTCAAGTGACTTCAGGTGATTTCAGGTGACTTCAGATGTCTTCAAGTGACTTCAGGTGACTTCAAGTGACTTCACGTGACTCCAGATGTCTACATGTGGCGCTAGACGTCTTCAGGCGACCTCGAGTGATATCGGGTGACTCGTGACGTCTTCCAGTTTCTTCAGGTAACTTCTGCCGCTTACAGACCTTCATGTAATTGTACAGTACTGACCTTGTTTGTTTGATCTCGAAGATCACTACCAGGAGTTCTTCTGTTTTTGTTTTTGTGGCGGCAAATAGCGGGCAGAACATGGCCTGATGATATAATGTGCTGCTCCACTTTTTCAAATTTCCTAGCCATTTCATGAGCCCCCTCCGAATCTGCCACAAGTAACTTGAGAGTCGCAACTCACAGTTTAGGGAGCCATTGTGGTCTTCTCTGTAGTATCTGAGCACTGGAACTTTGTCCCTGCATCAGTGTCCTTGCACTATAGAAGTAACCGTTTCCTCTATGCTGCTGCAGTAGGTTTCCTGAACTCAGGTCGCATGATCACGGATTCGCCCCAAACACCCAAGTTGAGAAGCGCTGCTCTAAGATTTTGGAACATATAATCTGTTCGCCTGTCAACAAATTTCTCCGTTTTCAATATTATTTTTTATAAGTGGTGGCAGTATATTTCCAGGATTGACTGTTCTTGCGAGACTCAGCCTTCTGTGCCGATGAGCTTCCTTGACATGGCAGGTGACGCCTCGGTGACTGCAGACGACTTCAGGTTGTTTCTGATTACACGAGACTTCATCATGTGACCTCAGGTGACTCTAGACGCCTTCATTAAATTCAGGGGGCTCGAGACGTCTGTAGATGCCTTCAGGTGACTCCAGTCGTCTTCAGGCGACTCCAGACGAATTCAAGTGACTTCAAGTGACTCCGGGCGTCTCCAGGTGTCTCCAGACGTCTTCAGGTGACTCCAGGTGACTCCAGATGTCTTGACATGGCTCCATACGTCTTCAGGTGACTTCAGATGTCTTCAAGTGACTTCAGATGTCTTCAAGTGACTTCAGATGTCTTCAAGTGATTTCAGGTGACTTCAGATGTCTTCAAGTGACTTCAGATGTCTTCAAATGACTTCGAGTGACTTCAGGTGACTTCAAGTGACTTCAGGTGACTTCAAGTGACTTCACGTGACTCCAGATGTGTACATGTGGCGCTAAACGTTTTCAGGCGACTTCGAGTGATATCGGGTGACTCCTGACGTCTTCCAGTTTCTTCAGGTAACTTCTGCGTCTTACAGACCTTCGTGTAATTGTACAGTACTGACCTTGTTTGTTTGATCTCGAAGATCACTACCAGGAGTTCTTTCTGTTTTTGTTTTTGTGGTGGCAAGTAGTGGGCCGAACATAGTCTGATGATATAATGTGCTGCTCCACTTTTTCAAATTCCCTAGCCATTTCATGAGCCCCCTCCGAATCGTCCACAAGTAACTTGGGAGTCGCAACTCAAAGTTTAGGGAGCCATTGTGGTCTTCTCTGTAGTATCTGAGCACTGGAACTTTGTACCTGCATCAGTGTCCTTGCACTATAGGAGTAACCGTTTCCTCTATGCTGCAGCAGTAGGTTTCCTGAACTCAGGTCGCATGATCACGGATTCGCCTCAATAACCCAAGTTGAGAAGCGCTGCTCTAAGATTTTGGAACATATAATCTGTTCGCCTGTCAACAAATTTCTCCGTTTTCAATATTATTTTTTATAAGTGGTGGCAGTATACTTCCAGGATTGACTGTTCTTGCGAGACTCAGCCTTCTGTGCCGATGAGCTTCGTTGACATGACAGGTGACGCCTCGGTGACTGCAGACGACTTCAGGTTGTTTCTGATTACACGAGACTTCATCATGTGACCTCAGGTGACTCTAGACGCCTTCATATAAATTCAGGGACTCCTGACGTCAGTAGATGGCTTCAGGTGACTCCAGTCGTCTTTAGGCGACTCCAGACGAATTAAAGTGCCTTCAAGTGACTCCGGGCGTCTCCAGGTGTCTTCAGGTGACTCCAGGCGACTCCAGGTGACTCCAGATGTCTTGACATGGCTCCAGACGTCTTCAGGTGACTTCAGATGTCTTCAAGTAACTTCAGATGTCTTCAAGTGACTTCAGATGTCTTCAAGTGACTTCAAGTGACTTCAGGTGACTTCAGATGTCTTCAGGTGACTTCAGGTGACTTCAGATGTCTTCAAGTGACTTCAGGTGATTTCAGGTGACTTCAGATGTCTTCAAGTGACTTCAGGTGACTTCAAGTGACTTCACGTGATTTCAGATGTCAACATGTGGCGCTAGACGTCTTCAGGCGACTTCGAGTGATATCGGGTGACTCCTGACGTCTTCCAGTTTCTTCAGGTAACTTCTGCCTCTTACAGACCTTCATGTAATTGTACAGTACTGACCTTGTTTGTTTGATCTCGAAGTTCACTACCAGGAGTTCTTTCTGTTTTTGTGGCGGCAAGTAGTGGGCCGAACATGGTCTGACGAGATAATGTGCTGCTCCACTTTTTCAAATTCCCTAGCCATTTCATGAGCCCCCTCCGAATCTGTCACAAGTAACTTGGGGTCGCAACTTACAGTTTAGGGAGCCACAGTATCCGTAGAAGTAACACACACAGTAGAAGTAACCGTTTCCTCTATGCTGCAGCAGTAGGTTTCCCGAACTCAGGTAGCATGATCACGGATTCGCCCGAATAACCCAAGTTGAGAAGCCCTGCTCTGAGATTTTGGAACATATAATCTGTTCGCCTGTCAACAAATTTCTCCGTTTTCAATATTCTTTTTTTTCTAAGTGGTGGCAGCATATTTCCAGGATTGACTGTTCGTGTGAGACTCAGCCTTCTGTGCCGATGTGCTTCCTTGACATGACAGGTGACGCCTCGGTGACTCTAGGCGACTTCAGGTTGTTTCTGATTACACGAGACTTCATCATGTGACCTCAAGTGACTCTAGACGCCTTCATTGAAATCAGGGGACTCCAGACGTCTGCAGATGGCTTCAGGAGACTCCAGTCGTCTTCAGGCCACTCCCGACGTACTAAAGTGACTTCAAGTGACTTCAGGGGACTCCAGGTGACGCCAGATGTCTTGGCGTGGCTCCAGACGTCTTCAGGTGACTTCAGGTGTCAACTGACTTCAGATGTCTTCAAGTGACTTCAAGTGACTTCACCTGACTTCACCTGACTCCAGATGTCTACATGTGGTGCTAGACGTCTTCAGGCGACTTCGAGTGATATCGGGTGACTCCTGACGTCTTCCACTTTCTTCAGTTAACGTCTGCCTATTACAGACCTTTGTGTAATTGTACAGTATTGATCTTGTTTGTTTGCTCTCGAAGTTCACTACCAGGAGTTCTTTCTGTTTTTGTTTTTGTGGCGGCAAATAGTGGGCCGAACATGGTCTGATGACATCATGTGCTGCTCCACTTTTCCAAATTTCCTAGCCATTTCACGAGCCCCCTCCAAACCTGCCACAAGTAACTTGGGAGTCCCAACTCACACTTTAGGGAGCCACAGTGGTCTTCTCTCTAGTATCTGAGCACTGGAACTTTGTACCTGCATCAGTCTCCTGGCATTATAGAAGTAACCGTTTCCTCTATGCTGCAGCAGTAGGTTTCCTGAACTCAGGTCGCATGATCAGGGATTCGCCCAAATAACCCAAGTTGAGAAGCCCTGCTCTAAGATTTTGGAATAAGTAATCTGTTCGCCTGTCAACAAATTTCTCAGTTTTCAATATTCTTTTTTTCTAAGTGGTGGCAGCATATTTCCAGGATTGATTGTTCTTGCGTGACTCAGCCTTCTGTGCCGATGAGCTTCCTTGACATGACAGGTGACGCCTCGGTGACTGCAGACGACTTCAGGTTGTTTCTGATTACACGAGACTTCATCATGTGACCTCGAGTGACCCTTGACGCCTTCATGTGACATCAGGAGACACCAGACGTCTGCAGGTGGCTTCAGGTGACTCCAAACGTCTTCAGGCGACTCCAGACGTATTAAAGTGACTCCGGGCGTCTCGAGATGTCTCCAGACGTCTTCAGGTGACTTCAGATGTCTTGACGTGGCTCCAGACGTCTTCAGGTGTCTTCAAGTGACTTCAAATGATTTCAGATGACTTCAAGTGACTTCACGTGACTTCTAGTGACTTCACGTGACTCCAGATGTTTACATGTGGCGCTAGACGTCTTCAGATGACTGCAGATGTCTTCAAGTGACTTCAGGTGACTTCAAGTGACTTCACGTGACCCCAGATGTCTACATGTGGCGCTAGACGTCTTCAGGCGACTTCGAGTGATATCGGGTGACTCCTGACGTCTTCCAGTTTCTTCAGGTAACTTCTGCCTGTTACAGACCGTGTAATTGTACAGTACTGACCTTGTTTGTTTGATCTCGAAGTTCACTACCGGGAGTTCTTTGCGTTTCTGTTTTTGTGGCGGCAAATAATGGGCCGAACATGGTCTGATGACATCATGTCCTGTTCCCCTTTTTCAAATTCCCTAGCCATTTGACGAGCCCCCTCCAAAACTGCCACATGTAGCCTGGGAGTCCCAACTCACAGCTTAGGGAGCTACAGTAGTATTTCCTGGAGTCTCTGAGCTCTTGAACTTTGTACGTGCATCATTGTCCTTGAATTATTGAAGTAACAGTTGCGTCTACGCTGTAGCAGTGGGTTCCTTGAACTCTCGTGCCATGATCACGGATTCCCACGACTAACCTAAGTTGAGAAGCACTGCTCTAAGCTGATGGAACATATAATCTGTTCTCCCGTCAACAAATTTCTCCGTTCCCAATGTTATTTTTCGCTAAGTGGGGCATCGTGGATGGATTATTCGTGTGACACTGAACCTTCTGTACCGATGACCTTCCTTGACATGACTGATGACACCTCGGTGACTACAGACGTCTTCGTGTGACTTCAGGTTGTGCCAAACCTTTTCAGGTGACTCCAGACGCCTTGAGGTGATTTCAAACAGCATCAGGTAACTCCAGATTTCTTCAGGTGTCTTCCAGTTACTTCACATGACTTAGGGTGACTCCAGAGACCTTCAGGTCACTTCAGGTGACTCCAGGCATCTTCAGATGTCTGTTGTGGAAGTCTGCCCCGTGGGCAATTTTTCTGGCGGCGGCGTAGAGCAGGTTGAAGGACCGGCGGAGGCGGCGTCACGCCGATGATGTCTTATCGGCGTGAGCCCGTGTGCTGTCAATATGGAATATGGTCAATATTGAAACCGAGCTAACTAAACTTCGTGGCCTGTCATGTGAAGTAGCAGCTGTTAGCACCTCAGTATCTGCCCTATCCACTACGGTCAACAATGTATCATCTCGTCTGACAGACCTCGAGGACCGCTCGCGTCGCAACAATTTAATATTCTTTGGGCTCAGTGACTCGTCAACCGAGACATGGGCGGAGTCTGAAAGGCTGATAACCTCTACGTGTTCGTTGCACCTTAAGGTAGACGTCGCCTCGCACGAGATCGAACGCGCACATCGTCTGGGAAAATACACACCTGGGAAAAACCGCCCAGTCATTGTGAAATTGGTCTCAACTAAGGTTAAAGATAATATAATCTCAAAGAGCAGTGCCTTTCGTGAAACTGGTGTTTCTGTTAGTCAAGATTATTCGTTAGCTACAAGGCGCACTAGAGGTAAGCTTGTTGAGCACGGGCGAACTCTTGGTCACCCTTTCAAACTCCGCTTTAACAAGCTGTACGCCGCTGGAAAGTGTTTTGTCTTTGATCATTGTGCCAATTGCGTACAGGAAGTACCAATATAGCAAACTGAGAGCAATGTCACGCAAACACGTCCGCCGTCGCCACCACCCCGACAACAGTTATCTGTTATTCTTGCTAACGTGCGAAGTATACTGAATAAACAAGATATCGTTTCAAGTGTTATAGATGATTGCTCATGTGATGTCCTACTTCTTACGGAAACGTGGTTGACCTCCGCTATTTGTAACAATGAAATCACTTGCTTGCATCCAAACTTTGATGTCTATCGTTGCGATCGTGCAAGTCGTCGTGGTGGCGGCGTCCTTATCGGCGTAAGGCAGGGCGTCCAGTGTTCACCAGTTCATGTCGAGTCTCCTTTAGAAATGTTATGGGTTAAACTAAAGCTCGCATATGTTGACTTACTTTTAGGCGTTTTTTATAGGCCACCAGACTCTGTTGGTTTTGTACCTTTGTTCACTGATGCACTGTTGACACTTATCACACGACATCCTAATGCTAAGATGTGTATCACGGGAGATTTCAATTATCCGGGTATCAACTGGAACATCCCTACTGGGTCTTCGCGTGAGGAATTTGATTTCGCCGATGTTTGTTCTACTCTTGGTTTAACACAACTAATTTCTGAACCTACACGTACTTCGTCCTCAAGTGCATCAATTCTCGACTTGATACTTGTTAATGACCCTTCTATCACTGGACCAATATCATTCCCATTGCATATTAGTGACCACAAAGCTATTCATCTGCCGCTTCGCTTATGCGCTCCTATTAGACAAGCCGCTCGTAAAACAATAAGGCTCTATGACAGGGCTGACTTTGTGGCAATAAACCACGAGCTACTTTCTTACTTTCCATCATTCATGGTCGGTGGTGGTGAACGTTCTGTTGAGGAAAATTGGATCCTCTTTCGAAATAAACTTAATGAGCTGATTGACAGACACGTCCCATCAGTTGTAATAAAACCATCTACGTGCGCTCCTTGGTATTCAAATGACCTAAGGAAGCTCCGCAATAAGAAAAAGCGCCTCTACCGGCAAGCCAGACGAACTGGTACTGAGTCCGCGTACTCAAAATATCACGAGTGTTCGACCGAGTACATAAGGGCTATTCGCCATGCAAAGCGCAAGTTTTATTCCACGGAGCTTACCTCTATGTTATCTAATAACCCTCGCAAATTTTGGAAAATTATTAATCCACTGGCGCGTGATCCCATCCGCCTGACTAACCCCGACGGATCAGCAATGTGTGACGCCGACTGTGCGACTGTCTTTAACGAAGCTTTTGTCAGTGTGTTTACGCATGACGACCGTCAAAGTTTCCCCCGTGCTCTCACATCCACCGGCGCTTTCACTCCTATGCCCAAAATTGTGGTCTCCCAGCCCGGGATACTTCAGGTAATTGAGAACATGAAATTATCACACTCTTGTGGACTTGATTCCATCAACTCTAAGGTACTTAAAAATACCAAAGAACCCTCGTCCATGTTCCTGACCTTCATCTTCACGCAATCACTTGAACAGGGACACGTGCCCCACGACTGGCGACAGGGCAAGGTCGTCCCCTTTTTCAAAGGCGGCGATACGGCATCTCCCCTCAATTATCGTCCCATTTCCCTAACTAGTATTCCGTGCAAAATTATCGAACACGTAATTTACTCAGCTATCTCGTCTCACCTCGAAGGCAACAATTTCTTTTTTGCTCAACAACATGGTTTTCGTAAGGGCTTTTCATGCGAAACACAGCTCTCCCTATTCACCTTTGATATCCTCTCCAATATGGATCGCGGAGTCCAAACAGATGCAGTCTTTCTTGATTTTAAAAAAGCATTTGATTCTGTGTCACATTCAGGTCTTGTACACAAACTTTCGCTCCTTAACCTACATTCCGACGTCTTTAACTGGATCGTGAGTTACCTTTCTAACAGAGCTCAAACAACCATTGTAAACAACTCCTCTTCGGCCTTCCTCCCTGTTTCTTCAGGTGTACCCCAAGGTTCTGTTCTTGGTCCTCTTCTATTTCTTATATTTATAAATGACCTCCCGCACTCCATCTCATCCTGCATCAGGCTCTTCGCCGATGACTGCGTATTATACCGTGCTATTAAATCCCGTTCAGATCAAATAACCCTTCAGCAAGACCTTGCGTCAATTTCCAACTGGTGTTTCTTTTGGCGTCTTCCCTTAAATGCTTCCAAGTGCTGCCATGTTTCATTTTCTTGCTCTAGGTCCCCCCTCACCTATCAATACCACATTGACGAGTCGGTTGTCAACACTTCTGATAACTACAGGTATTTAGGGCTTCATTTCTCATCAAATCTTTCCTGGTCAGATCACGTTCATACCATTGTAAGGGATGCAAATCGTAAACTTGGCTTCATACGTCGTAACCTTAGGCCTGCTCCCCCGGACGTCAAACGTCTTGCTTACCTAACCCTAATTAGGCCCAAATTAGAGTATGCCTGCAGCATATGGGATCCCTACCAATCAACTCTTACGGATCTTCTCGAGTCCATTCAAAATCGTGCGACCCGTTTTATTTTGTCCAACTACTCATATCCGTCTAGTATTACCTTGTTAAAGTCATCCATCGATCTTCCCCCTCTTGCACTCCGTAGAAGATACTTTTGTTTGTGTCTCTTTCACAAGTTTTACATCAATCAAGCCATCCGACCCTCTTTCATTGCACCAGCACACTACGTCTCCGCCCGGACTGATCACACATGCAAAGTTGAGCATATCCATTGTCGTTCATCCCAGTTTCTCAATTCCTTCTTTCCACATGCTATTGACATTTGGAATGACCTTCCCCAATCCATTGCCACCATCTCTGATGTTTCTGCATTTCGCAGACAGTTGTGTTCTTTTTTTGAATTATAAAGTGTCTCATTTACTTGTATTATTTTGTTTGTGTGTTACTTCACATATGTAACCTCGCGTACTAGTTATAGTAATATATTCATTATGTGATAGTGCTTGTTGTATTATTAGTTCACACCCCCCTCATGTAACGCCCCTCGCGGGCATTTGAGGTATTCCCATAAATAAATAAATAAATAAATAAATATGTGTTCTCTTCCCGGGTGGCAACGCGCGGACACCTCAGAGCGGGGGTATTTTCTTCATCACAGACACCGAGACGGTAGCAGCATTTATTGTGCCTTGCGCCAAACGACAACATCAGCACTGGATAAGCGTGTATTATGAAAGAAAACCAGAGGAATGTGAGGGAAAAGTAAAGCACTTCAAGAAAGTCGTCGTCCATGACCTTCGACAGGGCCTGTTAAGGGCCGGTTTCGCTGGAGAGAACAACATAGCTAGACAACCAGGATGATGAGCCATCCCATCAATGGTAATCACGCGTAACAGTTATAGCGAGTGCCCAACGTTCACAGGACGACGACGTGTCAAAACTCTCTCCACTGTTCCATCGGCTCTTTTTGAGAAACTATAGTACATGTGTATATGTAAACATGCAAACGTAATACGGAACATGCATAGCAACGACATACACAACATAAGCAACGTAATACGGAACATACGGAACATGCATAGCATGTTCGATATACTGCACCGTTGCGCACTGGTGAGCCCAGGTGCGGCAGCTCATCTTCGATATACCGCACCAGAGCGCACCGGACATCTTCGATTAACGGTGTGCACCCGCTCGGAGCGCCGCCGAGTTGCCCCGACGCATATCGAGAAAGTCGGCCGGCCGACGGAGTGCAATCCGAAGCAGCGTTGCGACAGGCAGCAGCATACTATGTAGCACACATACATTATGGCATCCGTACGTAATTACTTGCTGCTTGATGTAGGAGTTTCTTTCCAGCTCATCGCACAGCAATGACGACGAACTCTTGGCTATAATTCATGAGAATAAGTGGGGAGGATCAACTCGCGACCAAAATCGCAAAAAAAGGCATCACCATTCATTAGCTATTTTAGCCGCGCTTGTGGAATCGGTAGCACATATTTTCTTCCGTCTACAATAACGTCTGCCGCGTGTTGCTTCGCAGAACTTTTCAAATTCCCCGCGAAAAACCAGGTGCATCTTTGTACGAGCACCGCCATGGTGCAGGTTTATCTTCGATATTAGCTTTGCTCTGGATGCCACCGGTGTGGAGCACTCCGCACCCTACTAGTTCCAGAGCAACTCCGGTGCAGTTTTATCGAAGATGATATAAGAAAACGAGATGACATAACGCGTCACGACAACCTCATTGAATAGCATTTTCGCAGAGGCTGTAGTTATCAGGAATAAATATAAGCTTGTCCAGAGTGAGTGTGTGGAGGCTGGCACGCTTCACGCGCGTTATAAGTCCCGCGCAGAGCATTAGAAAAACTTGTTTTTCTAGTGCTCTAGGTGTAGGTGCTAATCTGTTGGCCAGACAGACCGCTTTCCAACCCTTATAAGGCGAAGATCGCGTTATTTCTGCGCATTTTGCGCATTTTCTGCGCATTTGAAAATGCGCATTTCTTGTCTCGGCTCATTTGCATAGCCACATTCAGCGATGGCTATTTCAACACTCGTGTGCGTTTAAGAATTTCTTAAACATGGAATGACTTTCAGCGAGGAATATCTTCCGTTCTGCTACCTCGCTCTTGCGCGAAATCCCCTAAATAAAGGATTAATTAACGAATTTCCTGTAATTGGTGATCTTGTAGTTACATACTTTCTTCGAGAGAATATTCGCCTGACCATTCAGGTGACTTCAGGTGTCTCCAGACGTCTTCGGGTGACTTTAGGCGACTCCATACGCCTTCAGGTTACTCCATGGGTCTTCAGGTGACTTCATGCGACATCAGGCGACTCTACGTGATTCCAAACGTCTTCAGGTGACTGCAGGTCACTTCAACTATTTTCAGGTAACACCAAAGGTCCTCAGGCGACTCCAGACGTCTTCGGGCGATTCCAGACATCTTCGAGGACTTCAGACGTTTTCAGGTGACTGTAGGTGACTTGTACTGGCTCCGGACATCTTCATGTCACTCCATACGTCTTCTGGTGACTTTATGCAACTTCATACGTCTTCGGATGAGTTCAGGCGTCAACGTTCAGGCGTTCAGGGAAGGTCAACAGAGCTTGCACTTCTGTATCAGAAAGAGCGTATCTTGAAAATCTTTGAAGATCGTTTACTCACTCTGGGTATTTTTCTAGACTTTAGCAAAGCTTTCGATTGTATTGATCATAAAACATTGTTGTCGAAGCTCTTTTCCTATGGTATTAGAGGTTTGGCGTTAAACCTTATTGATTCCTACCTAAGTAGTAGAAAACAATTTGTCTCGTTGAAAGTAGGTACATCTTCCGAGCTCCCTATAAATGTAGGAGTTCCTCAAGGCAGTATATTAGGTCCTTTATTATTCATTTTATATATAAACGTTATCATAAACATCGATGCCGATGCACGCTTTTTTATTTATGCAGACGACACTACAACATTTGTTTCATCATCCGATGAGACCAATTTAATATCTTTGGCTAATGCCTTACTCGAGAAAGTAAGAAATTGGGCGAAACGAAATTGTTTACACATAAATGTCTCTAAAACAAAAGCGGTGATATTTAGACCTAAAAATAAACGGGTAACCATGAATCTACCACTATGGTACGGAGATACGAAAATTCAATATGTAAATGGCGTGAAGACTCTCGGCGTAGTTTTTTCGTACAACTTATCGTGGGATGGGAATGTGCAATATATTCGTGGCAGACTTTGCAAAGTATCTGGTGTGATAAACAAGTGTAGGTACCTCCTTCCAGTGGGTGTTAAACTCTTGCTCTATAACAGTCTTTTTTACTCCTTACTTTCCTATTGCATACTGATCTGGGGAACGACCACAACGTCGAATGAAAATCAAATTAATATGATTCAAAAAAGAGTCTTGCGTATAGTTGCTGGTCTGTCCTACACTGATCATGCAGAGTTCCTTTTTCATAAGTATGAGATTTTAAAACTAAATTCTTTGTACAAATATCGCGTATTACAGTTCTACAAAACGATGACAAGGACAAACAATCAACACTTAAGCATTATTTCGATGAATCAGTATAGATCTACGTATCCACTAAGGACTGCCCAAAAATTTCGCCTGCCGTTTAGTAGAACAAATTATGGTAAACAATCAATCACTTATCAGCTTCCTATCCTGTTAAATATGTTGGCTTCTATTGATATTGATATCTTTGCTTTGTCAGATTATAATATGAAAAGCTATTTATTGTATTTTTTCTGGTTGCACATTGTATTTTTGTTATTAAAGCTGCACGGATTTTTGATTATTTGTTGGTTTATATGAAGTATTGAATGTAATGTAAGAGAGTCAGGGCCTAGTCAAGCCACTTGGCTTCGTTGCCCTGATATCCAACACCTTGAGTGTAAAATAAAATTATCTATCTATCTATCTAACCCCTGTAACCCTAATCCATTCAGACAATATGGAATCTCTTTAGGAAGGACCGATCCAACACAGCACGGGCTTCCGGAGGTGTCGCAGTTCTGACACTAAAACACCTTCCTGCAAGGCACATTCCACTAAATACAACACTTGAGGCTGTTGCTATTCAGATTTGTTTAGATAATGTTATAACTGTATGTTCTCTTTATATTCCACCATCGATAGCTGTTGAACAGAAACAAATAGAAGACATTTTGGACCAGCTTCCCTCGCCGTTCATTCTGCTTGGAGATTTCAATGCACACAACATCTTGTGGGGGAGCCAAAGAACTGATAGTCGTGGGAGAATGTTGGAACGAATCCTCCTTGCAAGGCCTGTCTGCTTACTGAATACGGGATTGCCAACATATGTAAACTCTGCATCAAGGTCTTTTTCCGCAATAGACATCTCCTTGTGCAGTTCTTCTCGTTTCCACTGCATGGACTGGAGAGTTGAACAGAATCCCCGTGGTAGCGACCATTTTCCGGTCATTATTAAATTGCGTGGTTACACTAATAACATAAAAACACGTCCACCACGGTGGAAATTACAAGGGGCAAATTGGGACATGTTTGAAAGAGAAGTAAATTTCCCGTCTTCTGCTTTTCAGGGTTTGAATGTTGAGGCAAACAAGTTGATCACTCATACCATTATAAATGCCGCTCAACAGTCCATTCCGCAAACATCCGGCCGACTCCCCAAGCGCTCCAAGCCTTGATGGACGAGCAATTGTGAAAGTACGCGCAGAGAACAAAATCGGGCGTGGAGTATTTTTTGAAGGCACACCACTACAACAAACCTAATTGCTTACAGGAGAGCTCGAGCGAAAGCACGTTGGACGCGAAGGCAAGCAAAGAATCTTGGAGAAATTTCGTGTCATTCTTAAATGGTTCCACTCCATCAAAAATAATATGGGACAGACTAAAGAAAATCAAGGGCGACTATACAAGCTTCTGTGTACCATTGTTACAAATAAATGGTACAGTCTGTCAAAGTATGGTGGAGCAGGCCAATGCCCTCAAGGAACATTTCCAACAAGAGTCAAGTTCGTCCCAGTACAGCAGAGATTTCTTAAAACTTAAATCTGTTGAAAGGCAAACAATTGATAGTGGGTCAGATGACAGGTGTGGTTACAACTCATTTTTTTCAATGGCGGAGCTACAAAGGAGCCCTCATCCCCAAAAAAACTCAGCACATGGACCTGATCGCATAGCGTACTCCATGCTTAAACACCTGTCTTTAATTTCATTAAAGTCTCTCCTAGATTTCTTCAATTTTGTCTGGCGAGAAGGTTGTCTCCCTTCTGGCTGGGAGGAGGCAACCATAGTTCCACTGCTGAAACCAGGAAAAGATCCCTCGCACCCGTGCAGTTACCGTCCCATAGCGCTGACAAGTTGTCTGTGGAAGACTTTTGAGCGCATGGTCAACAACCGTCTTTCATATTTTTTACAATAAAATAATTGTTTAGATAAATATCAGCATGGCTTTAAAGCTGCGTGCTCAACAGTCGATCAACTTGTGCGTTTGGAGACTACCATTAGAGAAGCCTTCGTCAGGAAACAGCACTGTATGTCTGTGTTTTTCGATCTAGAGAAGGCATATGATACAACATGACGATATGGTATCCTTCGTGACTTGCATGCACTTGGTATACGTGGTCGAGTGTTCCAATACATTACCAATTTCCTACAGGGGAGAACTTTCAGGGTACAAGTTGGGACAACACTATCTCGTCCATTCATCCAGGAAAATGATGTCCCACAGGGGTCCGTACTTAGCGTGACCCTTTTCATCTTGAAAATGAACTCTGTAGCAAGTGTTATTCCTTCATCAATCAAGTACTCATTGTACGTGCACGATGTCCAGATGTCTTATTGCTCCTCTAACCTATCGGTGTGCGAACGTCAACTACAACTAACAATAAATAAGCTGGTTAGATGGTCTCAAGAAAATTCTCTCCCGACAAGACTGTGTTTGTTTCTCAAAGGCTCGGGGAATGTTCCCAGAGCCCACTCTTTCTATGTGCAACCAAAGTATAAGCGTGAAATCTTAACACAAATTCCTCGGTCTCGTTTTTGACGAAAAACTGTCATTCTCAGCTCACCTGAAAATGCTCAAGAAAAAATGCATAAAATCTTTGAATATTTTATAGGTACTCTCACACCAATCCCGGGACGCAGATCGCGATACACTGCACCGGATCTATGTCTCCACTGTCCTTCAAAACTCGATTACGGTTGTGTGGTGTATGGGTCAGCACGACCTTCTACTCTGAAGATGTTGAACCCTGTACATCACCTGGGACTGCGCCTGGCCCTTGGAGCTTTCCGGACCTCGCCAGTCGAGAGCCTTTACGTAGAAACCAATGAGTGGTCTCTCGAAAGGCGGCGGTTCTACCTGAGTACGTCATATGCATTAAGGATTAGAGACTACCCACAAAACCCGGCATTCCCTGCTATAAGAGACACACAATTTAAACAGCTCTTTTTGAACAGGCCTTCAGCGGTATTGCCATTTAGTGTGCGCATGGCACAAGAAATTGAGCACTATGGCTTTTCGCAATATACCTCCATGATCCTTGAGTGCAGTAAAAAAATCCCACCATGGCAACCTCATCCAAAATGTGATGATCACTCATTAGATACGACAAACGTGATACCCCAAACATTGTACTAAAACAGGAATTTGAGCACCTAAAGGAAACCTTTGGCAGCCATGTTGAATTCTACACGGATGGATCAAAAACAAATACTAGGGTTTCATGTGCTATGGTTACTGGAATAGTCACACGTTCACGCCGACTAAGGAGCACCATGTCTATTTTTACTGCTGAAGTGTATGGAATAATTTTAGCCGTCAACTACATCCTACAAAATCACATAAGATCCTCAGTAATATACAGATTCTCTCAGTTTTCTGCAGGCTATTTGTAACATGCACCCACTAAAAACCTGGCAGTTGATCGTGCAAGGAGCCTGGCAAGCACTATAGCTAATAGGGCCTATCATTTACTTTTCTGCTGGGTACCCAGTCGTGCTGGGATACCTGGCAATGAACGAGCTGATTATGCTGCTACGGCTGCGTTAACAAGTGACATAACCCCTTTCGAAATCCCATATCAAGATCTCCACCCATCAGATCTCTAAGAAGACCCACCGGAATGTAACCACTGTGGGGAACAGCTTTCGATCATTCACATCCTTATCACGTGTCCAGCATACCAACATCTTCGTCAAGATCATTTTGCTTCCTTTTATAGACACTTTTTGCCACTCCACCCAACGCTTTTGCCGGGTGATGACAGTTTTGTACACTTTGAGAACGTGTATAGGTTTTTTAAGGATACTGGTACTGGGTTATTAAAAGATCTACGATTTTAAATACTAACGTAACAGTTACTCCAGTTTTATTCCTGAAAATGCACTTTTTAACTAGCCAGTCTTCAGTGGTATTTGGCGCATTATGGCCTTAGTAGCTGATGCGCCAATAAAACCCGAATCGAATCAAATCAAATGTCTTCAGGTGACTCGAGACATCTTCAGGGACTTCGGACATCTTCAGTTGACTGTAGGTGACACCAGACGTCTTCAGGTGACCACAGAAGTCTACAAGTGACTTCAGACGTCTCCATGCGTCTCCAGACGTCTTCAGGTGAGTTATGTTGCCTTCAGGAGACTCCGGACGTCTTGAGGTGACTGCAGACATCTTTAGATGACTTCAGCTTACTTCAGGCCACATCAGGCGACTTGAGGTGTCTCCGGATGTCTTCACGTGACATTAAGTGACTCCAGACGTCTTTGGGTGGCTTCAGGCAACTCCAAACGCCTCCGGATGACGCCATACGTCTTCAGGTGACTACAGACGTCTTCAAATGACTTCAGATGCTTCCAGACGTCTTCAGGAGACTTCAGGTAACTGCAGAAGTCTCCAAACGTCTTCAGGCGACCTAAGGTAGGACTCCGGAACAAAATCACTACAAAGGTCGTGGTATATGGGGATGTCATGTACCTTTGTGATGTCAGAAACATGTGTACGAAATATCTCGTTCCCAACTTGCGCAGACTCCATTCAAACGAATTTATTGCGGAGCGAGCTCTTCGTCTCTGTGAAGCGAGGGAGACTGAAAGCAACACACTGCTGACATCATCCGGCAAAAGAGAATACAGGTTTAGAAGCAGACGACAATGCTGGGTGACGTCACAGTATCCTCCTCCTGACGAACCGCCGTAGTATGGGACTCTGTTTTCTGCTCTTTGCATTTCGGTTTGCTATTGTCATCATTTACGAATTTAATTGCGCGCACAATGAATGCGAATGATGTATTCGGTATAGAGGGGGTGGTTCTTGTTCGGTAGGACGCTCACCTAATTTTTCTCGAATTCTTGCGACGTCTCCCTTTAAGGTGACTCCAGATGTCTTCAGGTAACTACAGACGTCTTCAGGTGACTTCAGGCGACTGCAGATGTCTTCACGTGACTTCAATTTACTCCAGACGTCTTCAGGTGACTTCAAGTGATTTTAGACGTCTTCGTGTGACTTCAGGAAACTCCAGATCTCTTCAGGTGACTTCAGGTGGCGCCAGACACCTTCAGGTGACTGCAGGCTACTCTACACGCCTTCAGGTGACTCAGTGCCTCTATAATGGACTTCAGTTGGCTCGAGACGCCTTCAGATTAATTCAGTTGACTCTAGACGTTTCAAGTGACTTCATGTTACAGCAGGTGACTTCAGCTTACTCCATACATCTTCAGGTGACTCCTTGCGACTCCATACGTCTTCAGCTGACTAAAGTACAGAAGCGGGGAAGTTGGTACATCATATAGTAAAGTAAACGCAGCAAAAAGGGACACAAGCACAGGGGAGAAGTGACAGTCTTCAGATGAAATCAAGTGACTCCAGACGTCTTCAGGTGACTGCAGATGACTCCAGACGTCTTCAGGTAATTTCAGGGGACTCCAGATGTCTTCTTGTGGCTTTAGGTGACTCTAGACGCCTTCAGGTGACTGTAATTGACTTCAAGTGACTCCAGACGTCGTCTCAGTGACTTCAAGTAACTCGAGTCGTCTTCAGGTGACCGCAGATAACTTCAAGTTGCTCCTGACGGCTTCATGAGACTGCAGGTGACTCCAGACGTCTTCAGACAATTTCAGGGGACTCCAGACGTCTTATGGTGACTTGAGGTGAATCCAGACGTCTTCGGGTGACTTTAGGTGACCCCAGACGTCTTCGGGTGACTTTAGGTGACCCCAGACGTCTTCGGGTGACGTTAGGTGACTCCAGACGTCTTCGGGGGACTTCAGGTAGCTCCAGACGTCTTCAGGTGACCCCATACGTTTTCTGGTTAAGACATCTTCGAATGCATGCCCAAGATTCGCGACAAAAACTTAAAGCGTGCTTCGCCTGCATTACACCCATAGACGCAATGTATAAGAAACGTATAATTTCATTTTGGCGGAAAACGGTGACACTTTTCACTAGTTCCACATTGGATCCTGTGACAAGGATACATGTGATGTGTGGATGTGTGTGATGTGTGGATGTGATATACAAGAAATTACACCGAAAAAGAATTATCCGTATATCTATAAAGGCTTTTATTCGCCAGGCATTTGAAATCTTACACATTGTACTCAATGGGACAGAAGTAGAATTCGCGCTCCATCGTGATCTCACAGTCCCATACATCAAAAGCTCTCCGCTTTAGGTAACTTTCCACTGCAGTTTCACAATTAGGGGAACTATGTTAGTAACCTAAAGTGAATGTCTTGGTTATGTAGCGAGCCAATTTTGTTCCCGAGGGCATGAAAGTGCGACTAAAATGTGAGACATCGCATTTAAAGAGGGCTTAGCCTAACGACACTTCCGTATGTAGGAAAGCCGACTGTGCGTTTGAGCACGTGTAACTGGGAGGAGGAATGAAACTCGAAAGGGAGGGGAACTATCAGTGTTCAGCACGCACTCTTCTCTGATAAGCAGCACCACAAGACGGGTTTGATAAAATCATCGACAAAATGTAGGTGTGCGTTCACGGCCAAAGAGACTGAAGAACATTTCTGGTGACTTCTGATTTAAAAACAGAAAAGTCGCCGCCGCAGATACTGCGTTCCCCTGAGGTTCCCGCAAGGTATATCTAAACTGGTAGCGAAAACAAGCGAAAATACCAAATCAGACCCATCGGCAAGGCCACCAGCAAGAGGCGCGAGCGATCCTGGGTGTTGACAATAGAGGTACGGTTGTAAACAGAAAAACTTTACAACATGGGCGTGGCTTGTGTGTGTACTAATAGGTTATTCATAATTTCAATGTAGAAAAAGCTTTCTGTTGCCAGTAGTAAGTACTGACCACGCTTATCCGGAAACGCTACAAGGCTTCTGGACGCCATTAATTAGCAATTAGAGCTAATTGGGACCCCCCACATTAATCAGCACCCTCCAGGGAGCCATCACACTAATTGGGGAAGTCTATCTAGCGTCCAGACCACCTGTGCGTTTCCGGATAATCGTGGTCATAAAAATAAAAAATAGGCAGAAAATAGAATAAAAAGATAGAAATAGAGTGGAGAGAAACAATTTATTCGAAAATCAACGATGCCGCGGCGAAGAAGCCGCTCCGCAACACCCGAGTGACCAGCGTCCGCCATGTTGGTAGTTTGCACCCAGCAGTTGCAGAGATCGACGACAGGTGGCCACTTAGTTGCAAGGCATCACACCAGATGGCGCCACCATCATAGCTCTAGACGAGAAAGACAGAACAAGATACTAGCGGCAGGTAAAAATGACAGCACTGCTAAGCAAGTCTAGGCATGCGAGAGAAAAGGTCTAACCGCTACTGCTAAACAGAAAGCAGTACACATCGGGGAAAAAGGCTTACGGGGACGATCGCTTAGGCCTAACCACAACACTACGCAGCTAACACAAGGCGGGAACCACACATCGCTAAACATGCGAGAAAAGGCTTAACACGAGCGCGGTCACCGCTAAACACGGCAAACATACGAGGAAAGAGGCTTACGGGGGCGATCGCTTAGGCCTAACCCCAACACTACGCAGCTAACACAAGGCGGGAACCACACATCGCTAAACATGCGAGAAAAGGCTTAACACGAGCGCGGTCACCGCTAAACACGGCAAACATACGAGGAAAGAGGCTTACGGGGACGATCGCTTAGGCCTAACCACAACACTACGCAGCTAACACAAGGCGGGAACCACACATCGCTAAACATGCGTCAACAGGCTTGGACACCGCAAAACAAGTCTAAACATGCGAGAAAAGGCTTAACACGAGCGCGGTCACCGCTAAACACGGCAAACATACGAGAAAAGGAGCGCGTCAAATCACTCACCTTTTCCCCGCGGCAACTTCCAGGCAGAAACTGAGCGAGCGCGGAGAACACACACGTCTGCTCTCTACGAGATCCAGCCAGAAACTGAGCGAGCGCGCGGAGCGCACGTCCGTCTTCCGCGACGGTCCGAGAGAAACTGAGAGAGGCGACGCGCAGCGGCCGCTATGGATGCGCGCGCGCCCTCTGCTCCACCCGTCCGCGCATGCGCGCGCGCGCTGCTAGCTCCCTCTGCGCCGGCCGCGGGTGTTTTCGGTTTCGGCTCTCTGCTGCGCGCGCGCGCGCGCTCCTAGCGGCGACGGGTGGCTTTTCAGTTTCGCTTTCATTCTCCGTTCTTTGCGCGCGCGCGTTTATCTGTATAAAGGCAGCGCGCACCGCGCTCGCGTCATCATTCTGACCGATACGTGGAAAACGCCATGTGTGGTTTATTCTCCTGCGTTTCTCGTCGTCGCAAGGAAAAGACAAAAAACGAAGAACTTCGCGAATTTATACGCGGCATCGTGGAGGAAGCCTTTCAAGTCCACCGTCTGGAATGGTTGCAAGCACGTCAAGAAATGTGTCAGGACAAGATGAAGACGCTCGACCGCATCTTAGCGGCGGACAGACTGGCGAAAAAGAAGTCCAACTTTAGCCTGGACAATCTGTATTGGGAACGCAGTTCCGATGTAGAGGACGACGACGAGGATGTGTAAATAAAAGCGATGCATTTCTCCTCGAGTCTCAGTCTCTTCTTTCTCTTCGTGCAACGTGTACGCACGTAACATGTCTTCCCCCGAACCTTTTCGTTTCCGTCATCCCTTTCGCTGTATCTTAAGCGGCCCCTCCATGTGCGGCAAATCTACTTTCGTTGCTAACGTGTTGAGGAACCTGAACGACGTGGTGGACAAGCCTCCGTCACAAATATTCTACGTGCAGAAATATGCTTCGCCGAGCATGCAGGACGAATTCGGGGACTCCGTAAAATTTACCAAGGAGCTACCGCGAGAGTGGGACACGTCGCGCGCTACGCTGATCGTCGTCGACGATCACATGACCGACGCCGGTTCCTTGAAGGAGGTGACCGATCTTTTCATTCGGGGTTCTCACCACGCCAACGCGTCGATCTTCTTACTCGTTCAAAACATCTTTTTCGACAGTAGCCATTTTAGAACAATATCCTACAACGCCAGTTACGTCGTCCTGTGGCGCACCGTGCGCAGCGTGCACCAGATGGAACATTTCGGCCAACAGCTATTTGGCAGAAAAAGATTGGAGTATTTTCTGGACGCATATAAACAAGCGATGTCGTCGCCCCACGCATATTTACTCGTGGATCTTCACAACTATACGCACGAGGATCACAGGTTGCGTAGCAATATCTTTCCGGGAGAACGTCAATATATCTACGCTCCGAAATGAATCTCCGCCCTCACCTCACTTTACTCAAAGTACTCTCCACTCTACCCCCTCCACGCCGCCGCGACGTCTTGAGACGTTCGTCCTCGTCCGACATGAAACACCTCTCCGAAATTTGCCTCAATGTATTGAACGGAAAGGTGGCTCTAGCTCCAGATACGTTCGCGCGTTTGAAGAAGCACAAACGCTTTTTACGACGGCTCGCCTACAAAAAGATTCACAAGAATCCGCAACGTTTGAAGCGCTATCTGTCTCAGCAGCGAGGACAGGGCGTTCTTTCGTCGGTGGTTCCTCTCCTGCTTTCCGCCGTGTTGAACCTTTTCGCCAATGGCCAAGAGAATTGAAGTGACCACCTCCTCCTCCATCGGAAACATTCTTTCCTCGAAGGAGAGTGACGACGTCAAAGTGAAACTCATACTGCAAGCACTGTATCGCATACTCAAGCAGTACGGATTTGACCCCTACGACAATAAAAACAAGGCGTCCGACGCTACAAATGACTTTGACTATTCGCTCCTCTCTCCAGAGGTGGACGAAGAGGAAGCGGAAAGGGTCGTCTCGGAATTAAAGAAGGTTCTTTCCTGGGATCGCGAGGGTTGTGTCTCCGTGTCGGGCAAGCCCATCAGACACTCCTCAGTTTACGAACTCGTCAATTATTTGTTGCAACGTAAGACGGGAAAGAAACCTTCCTGGTTCCCCAAAGTCTCGAAACTATTGCGTCTGATTTCTCTACCCAAATCTCGCGAGCCTCAACAGCAGCAGCAGCAGGCCTCCATTGCGTGGACGACTTATGGAGGGATATGAGAAACCAGAGGGTGGTTTGGGGGGTGTGGAACGCTATAGAAAAGCGCATCACTTGAGCAAAAAGAAGGCTCTCGCCATTCTCAGAAAGCTGGATGCCTACACGCTCCACCATCCGGTCAGAAGAAAGTTTAATAGGAGACGCATCATCGCGCTCAAGATCAACGACGTGTGGCAAATGGACCTCGCCGATTTTTCAAAATACAAGAGATTCAACGGTGGCTACCGCTACATTCTCGTGGCAATCGATTCCCTCTCCCGCTTTCTGCGCACCCTCCCGCTAAAGACGAAGCGCCCCGCCGAAATGAAAAGGGCCATGATAAGACTTTTTCGGGGAGGTAACGTACCTACACGCATCTTTTGCGACAGAGGCGGGGAATTCTACAACAAGACCGTCAAGGAGTATCTCTCACGAAAGAAGGTACACATGTATTCTACCTTCTCTCCAGTAATCAAAGCATCGCAGGCAGAGCGCGTCATACGCACTTTACGCGACAGAATATTCCGTTATTTTAGAGTAACGGGAAAATACCACTTCGTTTCCGCGCTTCCCAAGATCGTGCGCGACTACAACACCACCAAACACAGGACTTTGGGCATCAGCCCGTCCGAAGTCACGCCCGAAAACGAATTGGAGCTGTTCAATAAGATAAATGGGAAGCCCGTCGTACCCTCCGTGAAAAAGAAGCTCAAACTGGGGGATAAAGTGAGGGTCCTACTTCACAGAAAAGGTTTTCATAAGAGCTCGGAAGGGAGTTGGTCGCCTCAGATTTTCACCGTCTCCCGCCTGAGAGACACCTCTCCTCCCGTCGTACACCTGGAAGATTACCGGGGTAAGGAAGTGGACGGATCTTTCTACCCGGAGGAGGTACTCGTCGTAACCCGAGACGCCAATCAGCCTTGGCCAGTAACGAAAGTGCTGAGAAAGAAGCAACTGAACGGTCAGAGCTTCTCCTTGGTTCGCTGGTTCGGTTACGACAAAGAACACGACAGTTGGGTTCCGAGCAGCGACGTGGTCAAGATTGGGAAATGATGTCAGACATCTACGTCCACCTGCTCTCGAACGCCAGCATGGATAAGTTTCCCTCGAATAAACTCAACGCCTTCACGGTAGCTTTCGATAGTCCGCTTCAGCTCTCGAATCGGTATAAAGTCGGTCTGATGGATCTCAGCATAAGTAACGATTTTTTAAATATCGGGTACGAAAGGCAAGATGCGAAAATCGAGGTTTCTTTCGAGGACACGGTGGAAGCCGGCAGAACTTTTCGTGTCACCTCGGATCTCGAGAGGGATTTGGGAAAAGCCCTTTCGGAATTCGACGTTTCTTTCGCGTACAATAAATCGCGATACGACTTCGTCTTACCCGTGGACGTGAAAGCCGTGGAATTGGACCCTCGGCTCGCGCAAGCGCTCGACGCCTCGCTAGCGTCCCGCGAAGCAGGTCGTGCGGTGAAACCCCCCAAATTGAGCGAACGCGAAGCCACCTCCATCTTATTGGAGCACGCCGCACCCGTCGCTTTCGGCGACGTCACTCTGAATTCGGAAACCACGTCCCTACGGAACACACTCAACAAGTATTTCCAGACGCACAAGCTGGACGCCTCGCTAGAATTCGCGGATAACGTGTACTCTCTGAAAACACCGAAAGGGTTGCACGTACCGGAACCCTTTGTCAAGCTGCTACATCTCACACCCGTCGAGGGACACGAAGAAACGCTACGCGTCTCTCTCCCCATAGCGCGTCAATTTTCTTTCACGATCAAGACGAAAATTCCTCGATCTTTGCAAGTACATCTGCCTCCCGGCTATTATGCGACGCCGCAAGCACTTCTAAATGCGATTAATCAGCGCGTAGGCGAACGCGCGCGCTTCAGCTTCGACGGAACCGAACAGAAATGTAAAATTCGGCTTTCCGAGGGCACCTCCACCCTAAGACTTTCCGAGTACCTGGCCGTGCTTTTGGGCTTCGAATCGCGTACCGTGTTCACGGGGGATGAGGATGCCACGAGCTCCGTCGAGGTACTCCTGGAACCCCCGTTTCACAACATAATCGTGTACACGGATATCGTGGAACCCACGTACGTGGGAGCGGGAAAAAAACGATATTAAAAATACTACCCTTTTATTACGAGAAAGACAAGCACGTCGTCACCTACACGTTAGATAACATCCAGTATTTTAACCTGTCTCAATTCGAAATTCCTTCAGTGACGATCGTTCTCGCGGACGAAACGGGAAGACGTTTGCCGTTGCGGTCCAAAGGCAGAACCAATCTAACGTTGCATTTCAAATATGTACCGTAATTCCCCCAAAATAATTCCCGTGTACACGGGACCCCTTTTCCAACGAGGGGGCGGTGTGTTGAGCAACATATCCAAGTTTATCGTTCCCATCTGGCAGCAAATAAAACCGATCGCCAAGAGAACGTTGAAGCGCTTGGCGCGGAATTTGGCCGATGGCGAAGGAATATCGCGCGCAGTAAAAAAGACGGCCATAGCAACGGGGAGAGACGTGCTGGATTCCATGGAGGGCTCTGGAAACAACAATGGGAAGAAACGCCGCAAACGACAACAAAAGGCGCCGACACACGACGCACCTGCAGATATCTTTGGTACGCCGTGAAGGTCACACATCCGCTGCGCGCGCTCCGTCATGACGTCAACGAAAGGAAAAATACAGACGCCGATCTGTCTAACGAGTGATGTGATGATATTCGAACCCCCTTCCATTCAATACGGCGTGGAAGATACTTCGTACCAACTTTTTTATCCGGTCAACGGAGTAAATAATTCCGTGATCGAGTTTTGTATTCAAAATTTGCAAAGGGCACACTTGGATCTCTACGGCAGTTTCGTGTCTTTGACCGTGCGCATTGTTCGCGACGACGGGGAAGAAATGGACGAGAAAGATGTCGTTTTCCCAATAAACCACCTGTTGAGCGGCATGTTTAAGACGGTCACCGTTTATGCGAACAACAAGCTCGTCAGTTCCAACGAGTTGTACGCCTACAGGAGTATTTTGGACGTCGTGCTTCATTCCACGCCCATGGCTCAAGAAACAGTGCACGCGGCTGGACTTTATGTCGAGGACGACGAACATTTAAAGGACGATTACGACGTCTCGTCTCGCGGTCCGAAACAACGTTACGAAGCGACGAAGGGTGGAAAATACTTTAACCTGGTCGGTCAGATCAATACCGACCTGTTTCAACAGCCGCGCCTGATGGTACCTGCCGTCGAAATTCGCGTCGTTTTCCTGTTAAACAACGACGAATTTAAACTCGTATCGGTCCCCAAAGACAAGAAAACGTACAATTACGAGGTGGACATTAAAGAAATGACGTTACACTTGAAAAAGGTGACGCTGGCACCTTCCCTATTTTTGGAATACGAGCGGCGGCTTCAGACCACGCCGGCCATCTACGTGTTACGCGGATTGGAAACCAAGGTGCGGAGCTTGAGTGCCGGGAGCTTGGACGCTCACTTTGAAAACGTTTACCCCGAAAGGGTACCTTCCAAATTATGCGTCGCCCTGCTCGCCACGTCCGACTTTCTCGGCGACATCCAATCGAACCCCTACAAATTCCGTCATTACGACCTGTCTCATTCGATGCTCTCCGTGGACGGCCAGCAAGTGCGAGCCGAGTACGACTTTCAGAACGACCTCGTCAAAATTCCCTACTTTAACTTCTTGCAAGAACTGGGAGAGAAACATTTCAAGTATAGCTACGAGCGATTTAAAACGAACGGGTTCCTTCTCTACTTTAACTTGGACGTGGACAAGTGTTCTTCTCCTTCGCATTTGAACGAGTGGCGAAAAGGAAACGTTCGCCTGCAATTACGCTTCGCTAAAGCCCTTCCACACGCGGTCACCGTCCTCTTGATTTCCGAGTGTCCCAAGCTCATGTACGTCGACAAGGACCGTACGGTCACCTTCCCATAAGAAAAGATGTACGAGAGCGACATCTTGGAACTCGTGTCCCTGAACCCCCTCGCTTCCTCCATGCTGAGAGGCATTTGCGCTTCCGACGAAGCCTTCGTTTTACGCAAGCCCGGTTATTTAATCATCAATACGGAAGAGCGAAGAAGGCGCGGGCAGCACTGGGTGCTCTACCTGAAAAACTACGACGGGTCTGCCGTGTTTTTCGACAGCTACGGACTTCCCCCCATCGAAGCAAACCTTCGAAGGACTTTACCTGTAGTGGACGAGTATAACGACAAGTGTATTCAATCACCTTTTTCGCCTTACTGCGGGCTTTTTTGTATCTACGTAGCCACGCGCATGTCGAAACGCTACAGCTTGAAAAGTTGTGTATCCATGTTTTCCTGTAACCTCGAAGAGAATGACGAAACAATAAAACGTCTCCTCGTGAGCGAACTCGTTTCGTAAAAAATAGACTATTTATTTATTCACGACATACACAAGACCCTTGCGAGACGATCTTCCAACGTGCTGACCCGACGCTCACCGTCGTCGCCGGTCTGCACCGTGACGTCGAGGGATGTGTGGAGAAGCCAGTAGCGACGGACGATAGGTCGGTTGAAACCCGCGTTGATGAGACACGGGTCGACTGTCTCTCCTCGTCTATACTTTTCCAACAGCTCGAGCTTGTAATCTACGAAACGCTTCATTTTCTTTGCAATCTTCCCACTGACGGTGAACAGACGTAGGGTATCGTCTTGAGAATCGAGCGAAAGTCTCCCTCGCAGCTATCGCCGTGAATATAATCGCGTAATCGCAGCAAGTCCCGATACATTCGCGTTTGCACAAAGGTGGCAAACCTCTGCTCGGGCGTCATCATGACTGAGACGGAATGAGAGTAGACAACCTTTTTTATTTCTCGTTACACACGAATTAGGCTCCAGCTTTGGTTTCGTAGCCGGGAAGGCAGCCCAAATACGGACGAAGGCTCGAGTCTAACCAATGGCTGGGGTTTCTCGACCAGAGTCCACCGCAGCGACAGGTAGTCAGTTGATCGCCGATTCGCAAAAAGAAGGTCTTTGGAGGAGGCTTGAAGGTTAGGACCAGGGGTAGATCTCCCGTCAGTAGCCATTCGTAATCTGCAACGAAAGGAGTGTGAGAAACGCGTGTTTTTATATCTCAAACACACACGTACAATCTTCTTCAGTCACAGAGTGACACTGATGGTCCATCTTCTCCATCTTCCTTCAATAGTCGAAGTCCTTCGCAACGTACGTCGAACGGTACCGTCCGACAGCCGAGAAACGGGCGAATCAATCGGTCCGTCCAATGCTTTTGCTCTGAAAAAAAAATGTGAACGATTATAGAACGTATTAAAAAAAAATAACGAGGAAGCGTACCTTTGGACCACAATCCACCGCAATTGGTGCAGAAGAAGCGGGCCCTGCCAATCTCCCGAAATATGTGAGGCGGGAAAAAACCGACTTCACGCGCAGCAAAAGTGTTGTACACTGGAAACGAAACTCTTCAAACATTTCGACGATGATGATGACGTCATGGGTATTACTTACGAGGATCTACCAAGCTGATCATGATGGAATGACGATCGAACGTTCGCTTCGACATTTATAGTAAAGCTTTGCCTCTCACTCTCTATGACGTCATTGAACGTGTTTAAACATGTTAAGACGTGTTTGAACATGTTTGGACATGGGCGGCGAAGTCGCCCCTGGACACACTCGTTCCTCTCTCACCCTCTCTATGACGTCATTGAACGTGTCTGAACATGTTTGGACGTGTTTGGACGTGTTTAGACACAGGCGACGAAGTCGTCCCTGGACACACTACTTCCTCTCTCTCTCTCTATGACGTCATTGAACGTGTTTGAACATGTTTGAACGTGTTTGAACATGTTGTGACGTGTGTAGACACGAACCCCGCAATACGAAAAACGTCACGCAGTACAAATTAGATTGGTGGTTAGTGTGTCGCGCCCAGTGTAGAAGGATCCTGGGTTCGAATCCCACTCTGGGTCTTCTTGTCGTCATGTACAAGTCGTCCCAGAGTGTTAGCTAGAAATTAGTGTAATGTTTTATTCAACGTCGATGGTATTCATTGTCATATGCGACATCGCAAAAAGGCGCGAAAGACGGAAGGCGGGGTGGTCAAAGTACAGACGACACCGTCGCAATGCGAGGAGGAGGAGAGCGGTGTAGCGACTATAAAAGGTGCGCTGGTTCTACGACGATTGACAGGAAGCCCACGAGGGGCATCCATCCACGACACGAGGCGTTTCGTGGACCAAAATGTAAGTTGACCGTCTCTGCTGTGAGAGTGTATTCTATGTATGACATTGTTTTTCAGGAACCGATAGCCGCTGTCACCGCATGACACTGACCACAGGGACTCATCCCATCCTCTCTCATCATCATCAATCTCAAGCGTTCCTCAACTGAAGGGAAAAGTGAGCATTGTTTCGTGAGGGGGAATCTCGTACTGATTTTGTTTGACCGCAGTGCCGCGCTGTCTCGTATGTCAGTACGACCCCATCGATGCCATGCTCGTGGCCGTAGAAAGAGAGCACGAAGCTAGAATAGAGAATCTCGGTAATAGCCCAGTCGTCCTTTCAGATGACGACGACGACGACAGAGTCAGTAGTCCGCCTTTCGTAATACCTGAAACGGACGACGACGACGACGAATTGCTCATGTGGGAAGGGGATCAGTCGTATGCAGATTTCATTCCTCTGTCTGGTAGGGTTCGAGATGAATCACCAGATGCAAGCCCAGAATTTCGAAACGAAGCTGAGCCTGTCCAGGGTCGTAGAATCGTTGAATTGAGAGAACACGTCGTAGAGAATCATCCCTCCGTCACGGAGAGACGATTCCTTCCTTTTTTTGTCACAGACGAGGCATTTGACGGAACGGCTACTAGGTACACGCTTCTCTGTTCCCCGCACGACGACAACGTCGACGATTTGCGACTCTATCTACCGAGCATAGCTCCAGTAATCACGCGCGTCCTCGAAGCTTATCCCATGCCTTTCAAATTTTGTCTGTGCTCGAAGGCGCTCATGGTTAAGGACGGAGCCGACGGGTTGACTTCGCATCTCCTTCACGTGAACCTTCACATGAGAGTCGTTCATAACCGCCAAGAAATCGAAGGCGCGATAAATGCTGCCATCGCAGAGTCCTCGCAACGCGTTGAAAACTATGCGAGAGAAGGGTCTGGTTTCACCTCGAACGACGTCCAATGTGTCGACTTAAAACTAACGCGCTTAAAACCGAAGCGGATAGGATGCACGATCGAGCTTCCCGAGCTGCTAAAGAGAAAAACAAAGACTCTCACAAACGTCAAACTTCCGCCGAATCACGAAAACGAGTGTTTCAAGTATAGCGTGCTGGCACTCTTACATCCTTTGAGGAGCAAACCAAACCTGCATGTAAGATACCACAAGTACATGAATCCTTCCCATCCGGAGACGCGCGTAACGTACTGGCCGCCCTGCTTCCCAGTCACTTACGAAGACATTACCCTGTGGGAGAGAAAAAACAAAATCTCCGTCTACATCTACGTGTTCGACGAGCAGACGAGTTCGATATCTACCGGACGGGTTCCCTGCACGCTCTATAAGGATAAAGTCCACCTGCTCGAGGTTAGGGAGCATTTCTATGGGATCCGAAAATTTAGCACTTTCATGGGACGAAGTGACTACTTTTATTGCGAGAAATGCACGTCCGGTTACGGAACGAGAGAGGCATTGCAGCAACACGAACGTCTGTGTCGAGACGTAAACGAAGTGATTCTCGAAATGCCAAAAGCGGGGGAGTGTGTCTCCTTCAACAAGATACAGTACATGCATCCCTACCCCTATTTCGCGGTGTTGGACACGGAGAGCGTTTTGGAAAAAAACGCGCTCGTGAAGGACGCCTCGAGTGTGCACAGGATGAGCTCGTACAGCATTGTGCTAGTGAGAAGTTGTGATGGGAAAATAATGGACGTAGATGGCTATTTGGGACCCAACGCGGCAGAGAAATGCTTGCTCTCGCTCAAGCGATTTAGTGATCAAATCGATAGGTTGAACAGTTGTCCCGCGCCGTTGGTCATGAGTATGGAAGACCACTTTCGGCACGCGAGCGCTACACACTGCGAATTTTGTGGAATCGAATTTAACCGACATACGCGGAAGGTATCGCATCACGACCACACCCGCTTCGTAGAGTCCGGTTCTTCGAATTTTGTCGCGACGCTGTGTGATACGTGTAACCTTACGTGTCGTAATACCAAAGAACTCGTCGTGTGCGTGCACAACCTGCAGTACGATTTGAGCTCCCTTCTCCGCCACATGCACGTTCTAAATCTGGGCGAGCCGTGGATCTTAGCTTCGAGCTCGGAAAAGATAAGAGGGTTCAACATTGGCGATCTCCATTTCCGCGATACCACGCAGTTTTTCAACCTCTCCTTGTCGAACCTGGTGGAAACCCTGCTCGCCAGCGGTGGTGAAAGCGCGTTTCATTGTACCCGTCAAATGTTTGGTGACCGTTTCCGACGCCTCCTCAGGAAGGGCATTTACCCGTACACCTTCGTCGACAGTTTCGAAGCGTACAATTTGCCCGCACTACCGCCAAAGGAAGCTTTCAAAAGCGACCTGAACGACCAAGAGATCACGGACGAGGACTATCAGTACGCCCTCGAGATTTTCGAATTGTTCGAATGTAAGAACCTCGGCGGTTACACGCGTCTCTACGTCACGCTCGACGCCTGTCAGCTCTGCGACGTCGTACTGTATTTCAGGAAGATTGCGCTAGAGACGGATAGGTTAGATATCCTACGCACAGTGTCCCTCGCCAGTTACGCGTGGAGCAGCGCTCTGAAGCTCACCAAAGTCAAACTCGAGCTCATGAGCGATCGCGAGATGTACGAAACGATCGAGAAGGGAATCAGGGGAGGCATTTGTAACAGCTTCCACAGATACTGTCGGGCTAATCACGAGGGGTGCGACGATTACGATCCCCAGCAAGAAAAGACTTTTATCCAGTACCTCGACGTGAACAGTTTGTACCCGTACGCGATGACTTTCCATCTCCCGACAGGTGGTTTTGAGTGGGTCGATCCTTCGAGGTGGAGCGAGATCGATTTTCTCAACATTCCTCACGATTCGGAAGTGGGTTACGTGTACGTGGTAGACTTGTCATATCCCGAAGAACTGCACGCGCTCACTAGGGATTTTCCCCTGGCACCCGAACACAGGTGCGTGGACGAGAACGAACTCTCCCCCTACCAACGCCACCTGAAAGATGCGTTGGCGCTGAACGCCCCTTCCACAACGAAACTCTTGCTGACGTGCTACGACAAAGAACGCTACGTCGTTCATTATGCACTGCTCGCTCTGTACGTGAGGTTGGGCATGAAAATAAAACGTGTTCACAGCATCCTCTCGTTCCGCCAAGACAACTTTTTGCGAACCTTCGTGCAGAGAAACGTCGCGTTGAGGAATGCCGCGAGCACGAAATTCGAGCGACTTCTGTACAAAACCATGTCGAACAGCACGTTCGGTAAGTCGATACAAAATGTGAGACGGATGAAAAAGTATGCCCTAGCCTACGACAAAGAAAGCGCGCTCCGAAAAGCTAGCTCCGTCGACAGTCAGCATTTTCACATTCTGAGTGATAAGTGCATCTTGTACGAGATGAAACAACGCCGCATCAAATGCACGCACCCCCTTTACGTGGGCTTTGCCATTCTTGAAATATCCAAAGTCCGAATGTACAGCTTCATCTACGAGTCGCTCTTTTCTCGCTTGACATGTCCAGTGCAATTGATCTATAGCGACACGGACAGCGTAATTTTTTCTCTCACGTGTGAAAGCCTGGAAGAGCAGCTGATGAAGATTGAGAGTGAGTTAGATCTGTCTTCCTATCCGCCGGACCACCCACTTTTCAACGACGAGCACGCGAATCAGATGGGGTACTTCAAAGACGAGACGGGGGGCGGAGTTATTCAGGAAGTCGTAGCCATCCGAGCGAAAATGTACAGCATTCTCTTGGCTGGGACACACAAACAGATCGCGAGAGCCAAAGGAGTTAAGAAAGACGTGGTGAGGAAACATTTATTGCACGAAGTGTACCGAGATTCTCTGTTCAATGAAAAGGCGGTCTCTCAGAAGCAGTGCACCATCCAGAGTATAAAGCAAACGATGTACACCATTTCGAGACTCAAGAAGAGCTTGGTCCCCTACGACGACAAACGCTATCTCGTGGATGCCGTACACTCCTTCCCTTATGGGAGCTGCGAATACGGTAAGCTTTCCTAGTGTTTTGACGCGTATCGCATTACGATAGTACTCCCTCTTTGTGCAGCACCGGAAAACCCGGAAGAGAGCCCGAGACCGTCGACGTCAGGCATCGAGTAACCGCGGAACAAAGAGCTGCACGCGCATGTAATCGAGAATAAAAGTTCTAGTCGAGACATCCTTCTCTCTCTCTCTCTCTCGCAGACAGGAGAAGCACGGGACATCGTGGCAGTGTGGTAGCGGAATGGGTGTACGAAAAGAATTACCATTCCGTCATCGTGCTGACGCAGTGACCCGCGCAATGACGGCGCTGCGATGAAGATTCCCCTTTTCTGGCACGTCTGATCTCACGAACGCAGCATTACGAGATGATCAGACAAGGGAGGGAGGGTGCAGGCATCTATTGACCAACTCTTTTGTATGTATTCAATAAAGATGTTTCAGTGAAAGAACACGCAGAGTCTCGTCAAAGTTATTCGGACTGTTTAATGCGTTGCATGTCAATAACCAATCGGTATTTCAATAAATCAATGACCAAATTGGCGATGTAGACTGCTTGCAAATGTCGCTGCTTCCGCAGGGCGTGCTTAATATGAGCGATGGCACGAGCGAGAAGGTCCACGATGTCTGCAGCGATGTAGTTGAATTCTGCGTTGGCCAAGCTCACAAATTCGCTCATCAGTCCCAGGGGTCCGTCAGGAACCGTTATGCAGACGTTCTTGTAACGGGCGTAGATCCGACGCACCATCTCCTGCAGCGGCCCCGGCGAGATCTCTCCTATATTGCCAAAGCCTACCATGTCTATCACGTAGCGAAAAGCAGTGATGACGAGCTCGTTGCGGGGACTTTCGCCGTTGAAACATTCCTTCTCCACTTCTTCCCAAGAAGCGTGGGTACGGGAACAATTTTGTAAAGAGTGGTAGCTGAACATCTTCACGTAGTGATGACGCGAGCGCGGTGCGCGCTGCCTTTATACAGATAAACGCGCGCGCGCAAAGAACGGAGAATGAAAGCGAAACTGAAAAGCCACCCGTCGCCGCTAGGAGCGCGCGCGCGCGCGCAGCAGAGAGCCGAAACCGAAAACACCCGCGGCCGGCGCAGAGGGAGCTAGCAGCGCGCGCGCGCATGCGCGGACGGGTGGAGCAGAGGGCGCGCGCGCATCCATAGCTGCCGCTGCGCGTCGCCTCTCTCAGTTTCTCTCGGACCGTCGCGGAAGACGGACGTGCGCTCCGCGCGCTCGCTCAGTTTCTGGCTGCCTCTCGTAGAGAGCAGACGTGTGTGTTCTCCGCGCTCGCTCAGTTTCTGCCTGGAAGTTGCCGCGGGGGAAAAGGTGAGTGATTTGACGCGCTCCTTTTCTCGTATGTTTGCCGTGTTTAGCGGTGACCGCGCTCGTGTTAAGCCTTTTCTCGCATGTTTAGACTTGTTTTGCGGTGTCCAAGCCTGTTGACGCATGTTTAGCGATGTGTGGTTCCCGCCTTGTGTTAGCTGCGTAGTGTTGGGGTTAGGCCTAAGCGATCGCCCCCGTAAGCCTCTTTCCTCGTATGTTTGCCGTGTTTAGCGGTGACCGCGCTCGTGTTAAGCCTTTTCTCGCATGTTTAGCGATGTGTGGTTCCCGCCTTGTGTTAGCTGCGTAGTGTTGTGGTTAGGCCTAAGCGATCGCCCCCGTAAGCCTCTTTCCTCGTATGTTTGCCGTGTTTAGCGGTGACCGCGCTCGTGTTAAGCCTTTTCTCGCATGTTTAGCGATGTGTGGTTCCCGCCTTGTGTTAGCTGCGTAGTGTTGTGGTTAGGCCTAAGCGATCGTCCCCGTAAGCCTTTTTCCCCGATGTGTACTGTTTTCTGTTTAGCAGTAGCGGTTAGACCTTTTCTCTCGCATGCCTAGACTTGCTTAGCAGTGCTGTCATTTTTACCTGCCGCTAGTATCTTGTTCTGTCTTTCTCGTCTAGAGCTATGATGGTGGCGCCATCTGGTGTGATGCCTTGCAACTAAGTGGCCACCTGTCGTCGATCTCTGCAACTGCTGGGTGCAAACTACCAACATGGCGGACGCTGGTCACTCGGGTGTTGCGGAGCGGCTTCTTCGCCGCGGCATCGTTGATTTTCGAATAAATTGTTTCTCTCCACTCTATTTCTATCTTTTTATTCTATTTTCTGCCTATTTTTTTATTTTTTATGACCACGATTATCCGGAAACGCACAACTGGTCTGGACGCGAGATAGACATTCCCCAATTAGTGTGATGGCTCCCTGGAGGGTGCTGATTAATGTGGGGGGTCCCAATTAGCTCTAATTGCTAATTAATGGCGTCCAGACGAAGATGTGCGTTTCCGGATAAACGTGGTCAGTACTTACTACTGTTGCCCCCCTCGTGCACATATACGAGATCATCTACCACTCCAGTACATTTCCGTATCCTGCTCCTTTGCGCATGTGTCACAGTTGGGTCTGTTTATCCGTGCGTCTCTGTATCCGTACCGTGTGTCCGTGCATTGTAATACGGAGTTCGTACACTCTTTGGGTTAAACAGGAAGCGACGTTCACATCTCCGTGCTGCAAACCAAGATTAACACGAGTGAACAGATGAATACAATGATCCCATGTTGCTGGGCCCGCGAAAAAAGGATTTCGTCATGGGACGAGCGGCCATGATGATGTGAGTGTTAGCAGGAACCAACTGTGTACCAACGATGTCGTGTTTTGTCGCAATGGACCTATAACGACCACTTATTGAATAAATGCAAACGTCTAATCACTAGGTGTACGTATAGCTCTAGGTGAGAAATGGGCCTTATGTGATCCTTCCTAATTTCTGTATGGTCATCACGATGCGTTTCTGTTTGGAGTTGTCAAAATCTGTGATAACTGTATGTATTTGGAATTGATATGATTCATTAAATCTGATATGCTTTATTTTTCTGTGTTCTCGTCTGGTATTGTTGACTGGGCGCGGAAAAGGGAATACAAGGCAAGCGAAGTGGGCCGGGCCAATGTAAACGTGCATGGATAATTATGCACTACTTATTATTCATACTAGTGACGTCGCCTGTGACGTAATTTATTTACAATCGTAGTAGTCCGCGCAACGGATGGATGGCGCTGACCGTCTCTATCATGGCGTCATTCTGAAGACACAGGGGCCTATGGGAGTTACGCTACCTGTTTAAATATACCTTGGTTCCCGTTTTGGGAAATCGAACGCTCTCTTGTTCTTATATCATTTTTTTCAAACTCTTTCTGACATTGTAATTATGCCGGTAAAAAAATGTAAAAAAGTTATGATGGCTGTAGCGTACCGTTATTGCCGTGTGATCTGTCTGCCGATGATTCCCTTTTAATCTTTACCTTATCTGTGACCGTCATGTTTTTTTTTATAAAAATCTATATGCTTATTTTTATGCTTCACACTTTTTCTTAATTTTTCCTCGCAGCAGCACCACGGGGAAGCTTGGTTGCCACCAGTATGAAATTTGATGGATACCTTAATGGCTGTGAACTTGTATATTTTGTCTAACGACGTTATATACCTCTATTTAGGACAAGCGAAAGCAATGCAATTTTTTTAATTGATACGTACACTTGTCTCGGCGACAGCATTGTGCATCGCCGAGCCGTTGCGCCTGCGCTGTCTGGCAGCGTCATTCACGAACAAAATGTAAATGTCATCTAAGTAAGGCATATGCCTCTATCTTCAACTCACTTAAATGTATCGAATACAAGTGGGACTGGCGCATATCAACGTGTTGTGTCAATATTTTTTTTTACTTGAAACCGATCATGGCGACGTACCTGTGCAGAAACTTGACAATACATTGCCAGAAGCGCGCTTTTTGATCCTTCCTTTAACCAGGTGCTCGGAGATATGCATCGTGCTGTGCAACTGCCTGCTTATTTTAGCGGCATGTGTTGCAAGTGAAATAGTGCACCCTGGGCGGTTTTTGCAAACAATCGTGGTGACGTTCTACTTCACCTTCAACAAAATACCGTCAATAGCTTAAGATAACGTTACCCCATTATTCCCATCACCATGCCGATATCCGATCATCCTTTACTGCTTCCTCTTTTTGGTGCACACCAGGGGTGCCGAACTCATCAGCGTTCGCGGGCCGCATTGTGCCATGAGGGAACTACGCGGGCCGCATAAGACTGCTTTGGGGTAGCCTGCTTCTGATATAGATGCACGAATTCACTCGGGAGATCACCAACCCTACCGGTCCGTTTCTGGTATCTTTTGCGGCACTGCAAATCGGCAATGCAGAGATTGCTCAGAAATTTGGTAGGAATGTCCTACTACTGCTAATTGAGTAAAAAAATGACGCAGAGACAGGTCTAGAGTGTTATCAGCAAAGATGTTGACAGCAACAAAGAGGCAGACAGGAAATGTCGAACTTTCAACATTTTATCATATGCTTAGAGATTGAAATCACTTTTCATCATTTTCTGCGCAACGCAGAACGAAGAAATCCTTTGACTGTGAATCGCCTTTGTGTGTTGGAATCGTTTTGATATGATGAGCTCGTGTTATGATACTTCCACCGCAGTTTTCACGGACGGCTCAACCACGAGGGGAAGTTCGTCGTCTGCCGTTGTCATTCCCTCAGAGTCAATTTCAGATTGCCATCATCTCTCACATCAGACATCGCCAACATGCGCTGAGCTTTATGCTAGAGCCCTGCACCATCCGCAGATGGAAGCGGATATCCGCAAGATACTCGCGGATTCGGATGAAAATTTAGCACTTCCTGCGGTGTGCGGTTCGGATGCGGGTAGCTCGATGTCGGATGCGGATCGGACGCGGATATGAAAGCAGCGGATTGGTAGCGGATCGGATGCGGATATACCGTGTGCTGTAATTTTTCGACCAGCAATTTATTTGTATTGTGCGCCGACAGCGAGCGCATGCTCGGGTTCACCTTTGACCATGCCCGGCCAAGACGAGAGAGGAGGCAATCTGGCATCTCGAACCACGCGAGCACCGGCGAGGTAGCGTTCCACGCGTTGCAGAAGTCTCTCTCCATATCGCGTTTGTTGAAAGGTTTACCTTTGCTTGTCGTCGTGATTCCTTCAGTGACAGCATGGAGGCATCCGAAATTATACCAACATATGCTTCCTGCGGCCTTTACGCGCCCTACAAAACGTGCGGATTTTGCGGATCGGATGCGGATGATGCGTTTTGCTCAGCGGTCGGATGCGGATGTAAACTGTTGTGTACGCTGCGGATGCGGATCGGACGCGGATAACGTGTGCGCGGGTACGGGTCGGATGCAAAAAATCTCATCCGCGCAGGGCTCTACTTTATGCTATTCTTTTCGCCTTGCGGAAAATTACTGACAGCCCCGGTCGCTCCTGGGTCGTTTTTACAGATTCCAGATCTGCACTGCAATGTGTGGCAACTATGGGACTCCGCGGCTTCCTCAGTCCTGTGGTCATTGAAATTCTACAAGTACACAAGAAAGCAAGCGCACAGGGCCACTCTATCGTCTTCCAGTGGATCCCGGGTCATGTGGACATCAGCGGAAACGAGGACGCAGATCGAACAGTCGCAGGCGCGCACCAGTACACCCGGCGTGTCCCATCATTTTGTCTCGGGGGGATCGCCGTTACCTCGTCTCAAGCCTCACTGGCCCCATGATGCAGTCTCAATGGCAACGTGACATCACCACCCGCTCTCTGCTTTACTCCGTTGACCCCAGCTTGTCCCTTACTCTCCCCCGCCGAATGCCGCGTTCCTTTGCCACACTCTTCCATCGCATGAGACTTAATGTGTCGTTTACAGCGGCCTTCAAACACCTCCTCGGTGTCGGCGCGTCCAGCCTCTGTTCCACGTGTGGTGTGCGTGGTGACCTCCCTCACGTCCTCCTGGTCTGCGGAGAGTACGATCGCGAGCGCGCCCTCATGGAAACTGCTCTCCAACGCGTCGATCAACGCCAGTTCGACTTAGCCAAAATTCTCGGGCCATGGTCGGACCCATCACATCTCATGCAAGGCCTACGAGCTGTTGCTGAGTTCCTCTCCAGCACAGGACATAATGGACGAACTCGAACCGGACACCTTTCCATCATCATCTCTTTCTCATCCCTTCCACAAGCGCAATGGGCAGTGTACCGCCATAAAGGCGGAGAATGACCCACCACATCATCATCCCATTTATGTGTGTGTTTTGATAAGGCAAACGGAAAGATTCCCTGACATCGCATTTATGAGATCCCCTGACGATACATGTGTACAAATAAACGACACTAACATGAACCGGCGCACCGTAGCAAATCAGTGCTGTTTTCAGAAACGCCCCGATCAAACGGCTCGCCAAAGGTGACGTAATTGTGTGCTTCCATGCTAGCACAATATCAGCAGTGAACTGGCTCGGCCAAAATGTTGGATAGGATACTATGCCATTGTGATCGCCGGCATGTTTTGTGGCTGGGCTGTCCCTATAAGGGACAGCACGCTAAAGTTTTCGGCCGACACCCGCGCCCCCACTAGGCGAAATGTGGGTAACCTCCTGGTACCTGCCGCGCAGTCCCGTACAACTGCATCCATTTCGATTGCCGCTCGGAAGGGTTGAAGTTAGTTAAAGCTGGTTACGACACCGAGACCGTGATACAACAACAGTCACGGCTCGAGAGATTTTTACCTTCACGTTTTGTGAATGGGTTCTGGGCGAAAACGGAAGAACGGCGGCTATTGCTGCGTAGTAAGCTGCCACAACAACAGGGCTCCCGTCAAGGGAAAGCAACCTGCCATAAAGTTTTACGCTTTCCCTTTTCCTTTAATGTAATTTAGAAACTGGTAAATCAACTATTACGTGGCCTTATGCTTGTTCCTCAGATATTTTCTTTTTATATATATATATATATATATATATATTGCCTAGGATTTGGCAGCAAATTTTCCTGTTTCCTAGGATATTTCGAGCAAAGCAGAAGCGCACGCAAACAAGCGACCAGTTACATGTCAGACTGGCTGTGCCGTATTTGCAAAGAACGGCGGAGAATAATAGTTCCGGGTTATGTGTGGTTTCATTGCACTTTCTGTGAGCGATGGGCTCAAGGAGTTGCGTAGGAACCTACGGGCTTTACATTGTCTGATTGGATTGCAAAAACTAATTTGTATAGTTAATTACCACGGCGTGTCTCATATTTCCCCACTCGATGTCTCGTCTTGCCCCGAGGGTTGGGCAAGGTGAGACAACCTGCATTTTTGAATTTCTTGTTCTGTTATCTTAGACCGCCTAAATCCGTTATGCGTTTATAGGTTAGATGCACTAGACCCCTGAGAATTCCTATGGTTAGTTCTTTTTTTTTTTTTTTGAAAACACGAAAAATTTAAAATTTCATATTCAAGTGCAAATGTATGTCTCATTTTGCCCCACCTTACCCTACGTGTGTTTGTCTGCGCCAGACACTGTGCCGTCAGTTTCGATTTTCCGTCACTGAAGACTTCCTCGCGTACGGCTTTCACGTGTTTTGAATTCCGGAGCAGATTTCCTTTCTTGACAGTATTTATTTATTGATTTATTCAGAGAGCTCTGCAGCGCCGTGAGGCGTGAGGAGTATCTCCACAGAAGTAGTCTGGAAGGTAAATGGGAGGAAAGCCACCAAATAAAACACGCGTGACTGCACGTACGCCGTGATACTGTCCCAAACGTACCATAGGTGGGGAAGTTACTTTTATTTTGTAGTGCACTCCCGTTACTCACTACTTTTTCAAAAAGTAACGCGTTACGTTTGTCGTTACTGTTGCGGTAGTAGGTAACGCGTTACTAACGCCGTTACTTCTGATAAGTAATGCCGTTACTTTTGATTACTTCATGAGGTTTTGCTTATAATATGGTTGAGTCACATAAGTGCATTCCGCAAATCAATGCAAGCAATGTTGGGCACAAACAAGGATCACGCATGAACACAACTTACATGTACGATTTATTGCAACGCAGAAGTAGTTGATATTCAAAATTTTCATGTGTGAGCTTCGCCCGTTGGGCTGAGAGGACGCCTAACCAGTGAGTGCTCCTTGTCAAAGTTGATAGAGACGGTGACATTTTATCTCACACAGTACAAATCCAAACAGCCAATCCATTGGTACTTTGTTACTTGTTCAGAGGGTAGAGGCTATTTTTCTGCCGCTTTTGCCCCATTCGTCCGAAAAACACCAGAGGGAGTGAAAAAGAGAGGTGGTAAACAAAGGTGACATCTCAACCAGGGTGGGTCAATAACCCTTCTTTTGCGTTCTTCGTGGGTGTCGATGTGACCTTCTTGTCATTTTTGAAAATGAACAGAAAAAATCGTTTCGAAAAAAAAATCCCGGATTCTGCAGGCACAGTCCTCTCAAACTTTCAAGTTTAGACGATGAAGCAGTGTTCCCGAGCACGCTGTAACGCCGTTACGCGTTAGTTATTAAAGATGCAATGACGTTACGTTACTCATTACTTTTCTCCAAAATGTAATGCGTTACCATATTTCACTACTCGAGTGTAACGCGTTACCGGTAACCCACTACTTTGTAACGCGTTACTCCCCACCTATGAAACGTACCAAAGCAATGAGCGGCTCCGTGTGGTACCGAGTCAAAATGTACGGAGTCACCATAGAGGGCGCGCTCAGGCAAACCACCGGAGCGCTCTCAAGCTAGCGTGCGGTGCCTTAGAGAGACCGCCATGTTCATAAACAACTTTGTCTTGTAGCGACACTTGTCTGATTCCTTCATAGCTTGTGGGATCTGCTCCTGCAAGTAGCCTTCCCCATCGGGGTGTGGTCTAAATAACCGGTTCGTTCCCTATCGCCAACCAAGAATGACTCTGATACAGGTTTGGAATAACTTACATTGCTGACTTTATTGCTGCAACGTCTGATCCCTTCCAAGTCCCAGGCACGAGTGACCTCTTCCTCCCTAGGGTCCCCTCCCGCGACAGCTTCCACTGACCTACTTCGATGCGCCAATCGGCCCACGCTGCCAAACTGGCCAGTGGAAAATCTCTGTATCGAGGGATCGCCTGGGGGGGGGGGGGGGTTGAGGTCACGGGACGGTTCCCGACGTGTCCCCCAAACTGGGTTACCACAAACCACATTATTGTTTACAAACAAGAGGCTCCATTTGCGCATGCGCAGAGTTGGTGTGGGCAAAACACTGAACGCAGCCGTGCGAATGCTTTCCGGAAGCGCGACATCGGCTGTACGTGTTGCACTGTTACTCCGCTCTCGGCTGTCTCCTTCCACAATACCCGAATAATTTAGAGCTTGTGGTAACCCAGTTTGGGGGACATGTGGGGAACCGTCCCGTGACCTCAACCCCTCCAGGCGATCTCTCGACACAGGGATTTTCCACTGGCCAGTTTGGCCGCGTGGGCCGATTGGCGCATCGAAGTAGGTCACTGGAAGGTGTCGCGGGAGGGGACCCTGGGAGAGTCTCCGTTAAATTATTCGGGTATTGTGGAAGGAGACAGCGGAGAGCGGGTACAGCCGATGTCGCGCTTGCATTCGCACGGCTGCGTTCAGTGTTTTGCCCACACCAACTCTGCGCATGCGCAAATGGAACCTCCTGTTTGTAAACAGTCATGTGGTTTATGCATTTTGAACGAACAAACAGATCTCTTCTTTCCGTGCGCGTTTGTGCTGCTGTCGGGCGGTATTTCGAAACTTCAGGCGCCCTTTTTTGAAACCGGAAAAAGAACTCAGAGGAGGTACATAACCACGCCCCCCCCTGTACCCGACTCCTTCGTTCTGCACTCGCTCCATCTGTCGCCTGTACGCTGCTCATAGCCACAGTTGCTTCGCGGCGCTAACACGGAATTTTAAAAAACAATCACGGATAAGAGAAGACCCCCTTCCGCTCTACAACTCCGCCGATGACAGTTTTGCTATAGTCCCTGTAGTTAAAAGGATCGCCAATTATTTTCAATTAACGAATTAATGAATAAACGAGGAAGCAAAAAGTAGACTGAGTATCTCAGGACCCTTACTACCGCACTTCTTACGGACTAACTGTCGTTCAAGTGCAATGCACTATTTGTATTTAAAAAAAAAAAGTTTGACTGATTTTAAATGAAGCGCCCTGAAATAATAGTGAAAACAGAGAGTGTCAGAGGTATGATGGCATTGAGAATGCCATTTGTACCAGGGATACTCGTCTAAAAAGAAGGCTGGCATTTGAAAGCGATGAAGCAGTTTGAAGAATCCTTATCAAGCTCGTCAAGCAGTGCCCGTCATCATCAACCAAAAGGAGGTGACCCGTGATAAGTGTTGGCTCTCTCCTGTCCTCCTCCTTCCTTTCGGGTTCCATGCCTCCTCTCACCTATACACGTGTACAATCGTAAAGTTGTCTTACTTACACAACACGTGCTATTAGCTTAAGCGCACTTTAGGGCGACGTCCGCGAATCTTGGGCATGACTTCAGGTGACTTATCACAGCTACGCACAATTCGTCAGGGTAAGTACACAGCACATTTGGTGACAAGTGCCCACACCGGTTATTTCAATTTTTCTTTTTGCGCTGATTACATTTTTCCAAAGGCGCAGGATTCCAGGGTACGCGATACATTTTATGTCATTTTTCCGCATAACTATTGGAGTTAAGTGTTGAACATCCAGCAATATTTACTTTAAAAACGCTCGCTGACGCTATGTGACTCCAGCAGAACTTCGCACCGGAAGCGTAAATCCACGTGACATTTCAACTTCCTTTGCGTCATTTTGACAGGAAGTCTCAAATCAACCATGCGATAAATTATATCACGCACTCTGCGGCTTCCTATGCAGTCGTGCGGAAGAACCTGAGCTCTGCACTACTAGAACACTGCACGGCCTCGGGCTTACGCGACAGCCCGACCCCGGGTAAAGCGTTTTTGCGGACCTGGGCTGGGCTCGGGTTTGACTATTATGGTACCGGCCGGGCCCGTACATTGCCGGGTCTAGGCCGTGCTCTAGCCTGTATAACCCCACTGTTCGTTAGCCACGGTCAAGCTTTACAGCCCGCTACACTGGGCCGGGTAAATTTCTGGGGCTCGGGCTGGACCGTGTCGGGCTTGGGCCGGGCACCGATAGGCATGGAGCCGTCGGGCCGGGCCCGGACGGGTAAATCAAAGGAAGGCTGACTGGCCCTAATGCAGCCCGCGCAGTGCTCTACCCCATATACACTCTAAGAAAAAAAGGAGTACTTTTACTCCTTTGGGGGACTAAATGCATTGCCACAAAAAAATAGTCCCCTTTTGGAGTAAATGCACGGGAGTAAATGAATGTCACAGAGTGGAGACTGCGTTTCACGCGCTGTTGTAAGAGTCCCAGGTACATAATTCGCGTGCATGCATGAAAAAACTGAATCGAACCGTCAACCGTGATATATCGACTTATATAAAATCTTGCACCATACATAGGGCACAATTTGCGAAGAAAGATACGCTAACTGTTTCTTACTCTGTGTGGCTGGAAAATTGCTACGTTGGCTGAGTTATACAGCCTTATGCCATCAAATTTACCAACGGCACATATTTACGTAGACTGTTTCATTCAGTAGACCATTCGCAAAGTTCAGTGACAATTTGCAGTCCTGGGGAGTAAATGTCGGGACTAAATGTCGGTTTAGGGGACTAAAATGGGGTGTAATTGCAGTCTAGGGGAGTAGAAGCTACAATTACTCCCCGTTTTACTCATTTTTTTCTTAGAGTGTACCGCTAATATCGTTGGCATCATCTCCTAACTCTTTTACCTGTGTACTCACACATGTCCGCAATGATATGTTAAGCTGTTATGACGTAAGCAGAACAATGACCTCCCCATTTTTTGCGACGCCCCCTCCGTGCATGGGATTCTGGATAAACCACTGGGTTACACGCCCGTAGGGATGCTTGTGTCTCGTAGGTGCGACGGACGTAGGCACGTAGGGACGGATGCTTGTGTCCCAAGCATCCGTCGGATGTATGGCAGTCGTCGAAAAGGTCAGACAGCGGCGGGATTCGAACCACGCACCTCTAGATCGCCGATCTCTCCTTGAGGCTTGTGTTGTGTTCGTCTGTTTGTGTGTTTCAGCCTCAGAACAGTTACGTTCCATCGTGCTAATAGTAACAATCGAGTAACACCAGATGACCTCAGAATTTCTACGAGCCGTATCTGTGTTGTCTTCCTTTATCGTCCTGAAATGTTCGTTAGTGAAGTGTTTGTTACACATCATCGCATATTTCGTGAGCTGTTTCCCAATCCTGAGTTTGACAGACCGAACTTTTCGATGTTTATTGTCCTTCGGGAAGGCATGAAAGCTATAATTCCGTGTGCAGCGCAATGTGCATCGCACTGAGGAACGTCCCGTCGCTACGAATGGCTTTTTCGACATCTGCCATCTTTCTATATTCAATGTTTTAACGTAACTTTATGCTTTGTTGTCCAAGTGATAAAAGGGAAGCCAAATGTTTCGGTTGAGGTGTTGAAGGAAAGCGCGGCACACCAGCCAGAAAGGGGCACGAGGAGGCGCTGTGCATTGTGCCGTGTATGCCAAAGAGAGTCTGGCCATTAGGAGGAGCCCAAAAAAGAGGCTCGACCTGTCAATCAAACTTAGGCGCATTTCATTGGTTACCTTTTTCCATGGGGGCTGCTATGACACAAAATTTTCTCCAAGATTCGAACCTGGGAGGTACCCGGGTTCGAATACCGGTGCCGGCTGTGCTGTCTGGGATTTTTCCTGGGTTTTCCTCAGACGCTTTCAGACATATGTCGGCACGGTTCCCTTAGAAGTCGGCCCAGGACGCACATTCCCCCAGGGCGTCAGTCGTGACGTTGCCCACATACGTGAGGCCGACAACGGCAAGCCCTATCGCCATCACCACCACCACCACCATCTCCAAGATGGAGGATGGTGCTTGGAACGGCGAAGAGGAGATTTCGTGCCAAAGAATTTTCACAGACTACTTTAATTTCATACTGTGAGTATATATCCTCATGTACGCATCTGCAAAATCAGCTTCAACTTTCGCTCCGCCATCATTATTTACGTGAAAATGGGATGTTTCGTCGCTAACGTTAGGCCTAGTTAAGATAGTGATACCACGAAAATAGCAAGAAGGACGACCCTTATACGTAGGATTTTGCATTATATAATTGCATTCTATTTATACTTTATATTTTTGCTTTACTTTATATATCTTTGCTCCTTTTTGATTCAATGTACTTACATTACGTGATATAATACTTCATACCGGCTGTCGTCTGCTACTAAGCGGTTGTACCGCCATTCTGGCCAATTACTTCTGCCACCAACCATTTCTGCAATTCTGAGCCTTCCCAACATGCCTCTCTCCGTGCAGATGGCGTTGATAAAAGTGGGCGCAAAATCCGTCGTTTTGGTCTGTCACCAGTGATAGCTGTTTCAATGGTTTCAATCCAAATCCATCAATTTTCTCCAAAATGGTAGCACCCAGTAAATAAGGGTGAGGTATAAGTACTGGATGGATGTAATAATAGAACAGTGTATTTCGACCTGTGATTGGCTAGATACCTCAAAAAGTGGGTGGAGCCTCAGGTATAGGCAGGTCCCATTAATGGCCAGACTCCCTTTGGCATACACGGCACCGTGCAGCACTAGGGAGCCTCCATGTGCGTCCCCTTTTCAGGGAGGCGATAACTCCGTCGTCTGCTACGAGCGTCGGCATTTTGACTCCTACATCGCATTGGGCGTCAGCGGCGGGGTTGCGTTTTTCTCGATTTTTCGCGACAAGAAGAGGGTAAAAGCGGAATGAAGGATATACTAGCGTAGCAAAACTGTCATATATGCTAGTAGGGCTGGTCATGGGTTGTAAAATATGTTTTTAATGCTTTGTAACGTTTGTCTAATCATCACTGCGCCTGCACATGCAGTCGTATCTCGACCAACGAATTACAACAGTAAATATGGGAATGTGTACAGACAACAGAAATATGTTAATTGCAAGCAGATTTAATTACAACGCCTCATTCAAGTTCAACGCCTGCTCCCGTTTTGCTTGAAAACGACGTTGTTTTACCGACATGCTCCTGTCGCAGGTGCACTCTCAATCACAGTTGCACAAATTTGCCCACGATTACATGATATAGTTCTTATTTGTGTTGGTTACAAGCCGGAAGATTATTATCCACGTTATTATGAATAAAAGTCGTACAGTCTTGAAAGGTGAGTGCATCGCATAAATGCGTTTCGAAGCAGAAATCGCCCTTAATGCCTGTTGTAAAACTGTGTTCGGCCAAACACGGGTATGCAGCTGGACGGCTGCGACACGGAGTGACAAGTGGCTGTCATGACGCACCCAGGAGAAGGGGGGGCACGGAACTCCAGTTTCCCTGGAAGTAGAGGGGAAACTGTCTCCCTTTTTTCCTGTGTCTCAATTGCTTTTCTTGTTTTTTACTTCTTCGAACTTGGACGTCTCTCGACCCCAGGAAAAGCCATTAGTTTTTTAGTCGCAAAATAAACCTCGCTGAGCAAAGGCGTCTTTGTGCTACGTGTCTTCTTATCGGTCCCTTTTTACCGGGTCAACGACAGCATCACGGTGTCATCCATATATTGTGTAACGAGTGGGATATCGCAAGATATTATTCCATTACAATGCCTCTTCACATTGTACGAAGAAATGTGCTACGCTGCCCGAAATATACCGAAGATTCGTTGCACCACGTACGTGTTCACGAAGCGCAGTGAGCTTGTTGTGGCTTTCCGGAGATTCTGCACATAATCCGACGTTGCATGATTGGCATAACCTCGTCGACTTGCACTTTTCAGATTAAACCCGCCAATATGTGACAGGATATCGCACTCGGCACCAGTTACCTCTTCGATAAATATATCCTCCAGGTCGCTGTCTTCATCCCTTTCTCCAACAATACGGAGATGAACTGAGCCGTAGCAGTGGTTCTCAAATAAATAGAAAAGATAATAACGGAGCACTTTCATGCGAAAAGTCCGATGCAAAAGAACTGTGACCCGAACGTGGTACACGCAGAAAAAATGGGACGGAACACTGGTATTACCCGAGGTTTGTAAAGAGTGCAATAATCTTCTTCCAGACGCAAGCACACATGCAACGAGAGAAACAAATGACCCGTGAAAGCAGTAAAAGAGGCAGTTCTGACACGCTTGTTACACACTGGATTTAAATTCCGGAGGGATGAGTTGCGATATTTGTTCCCAAAACGTACAATGACGCTAAGATACAGAAGAAATGCAATCACTTTCCGTGTACACGTTCCGGATGGCCGCTCGAACGCGCAAATGCACAGCGGGCAATGGGCAGCGCGTAGCAAGTTGGGAGTCAAAATGTGCGCTCCGCCCGAGGGCGAGGGGGAAAGGCGGCGTTGGAGGAAAAGCGGAGAAGCCGCAACAACCCATGGCAGTGGCGTATCTAAAGAGGACGGCGCCCATGGCAAGCTGTGCAGTTGCGCCCCTGTCGCAGTGTATCCCCATGATGATGTTCGCGATAAACAAGGAACACTGCTGGCTTGTCGCTTATGTTTTTATTAACCCAGAATACACACAAAAACGACATAAAAAGAAAAACAATTGTCAGATTGGACAATTACAACACTATTTTCCAAGCATTTGCTGCTGTACAGACTGTCTTTGATGTCATCGAAATCCATTTTTTCAGTGTCATGTCTCTCTATGCTCAGCAGAGCAAGATCGCAGAGCCTTATTTTGCTCGCAAATATGAAAGTATCAGTTTTAATTTACTGAAAGACCTGTCACAGCTGGCGATAGAAACCGCTATCGTTAGCATCATCTGGATCGCGATACGAAGATTGCGAATACGCTCTCGTCTCCACACCGAACAATAAATTCAAGAAGGCCCTCAGGACTCGTTATCTTCAGGCTGGACCGACTTCACAGCAACATTCCGCAATCTAAAATTTCTTCATAGAGTTGCTCCCCATCAACATCACAGTCGTCAAAACTACCGAAGCAGCTACACTTCTCCTTCAGACTGTCTGTGCTTGTGCCATAACATAAACCCTCGATATCGAGAAGGAATCCGAACATGACGTCAGTATCACGCAAACAGGTGAATCTTTCTTCCATCTCTCTGCGAAGACGATCACTCACTCACCATTTTTACCACCTTAGTTAGCGCTATCGGCGCCCCCCATGAAACGGCGCCCAGGGCAAGTGTCCCCACGTGCCCCACCCTATAGATACGCCTCTGCCATGGAGGCTCCCTATGCAGCACTGTGGTGCCTGAATATACTGAATATACTACTCCTTCTGCAGAGGGAGCTAGTATACAGGCACCCTATGCAGCACTAAAGCAAAGGAAATACGAACGACTGGATGTGAACAGTCTATAACGTGCCATTGCGCCTTGGAAAGAATAGAGTGACTCTAGGAAAGAACAGACACTGTTTTCAGGATTACCATTCATAATATGTGACCTTCATGTATAGTGGTACATGGAGCGTACCGTGTGGTGAATGAGCCCGTTCACCTCGCGGTGAGCTGGCCTACACGTGGTGTGGGGAGCATAGTGGGAAACATTGAGACACAGGCACAACAGAGGGTTTCAAACGTGATTTTACTCCCTTGGAGGTATTGGCTGCCAGGGATGTCGTCGGACCTGCCCGGGATGATGGAGAACCCTCGTACGACGTGACAGTGAGGCGGCAGCTGGGATAGGGTGGGAAGTGCAGTGTAGGTTGTAGTCCACCAAGGGCCGGTGTCTGCCAGGTCTGCGGTTCGAGCCAGAAGTTTCGGTCCAGTTCTTTTCCAGCGAAGCCAGTCTGCACCCTCTCTCGAGCTGCACCTGCAAGGAACTGCCTCCGCCGCTTCTCTTCGTCCTTCTTCAGCGCTCCCATGCACCAGCGCCACCACATATAGCCCCCCACCACAAGACATTGTACATCATAACAACGCTGAATGTTCAATGTCCATGAAGCCACTACGTAATGTCCTACTGAGCGTCCTTCTGCAACACTGCACGCAATGTCCATATGCTAAGTGACGAAAATACGCTTATGATGCACTGCGACATATTCTAGGGCGACCAGATAACATCTACTTTGCAACTTAGTTCAGTTTTCCAAACATCTCTATTGTACAATAATATCACGCTACAACCCGATCAATCTAACACACCATCGGTAATCATGTCACACAAAATCCGCCCCAAACAAGTCACACGAACCCGTACCAAAAACAGTGAAACAACACTCTACTGGAGAACCTTGTTGACGGCAAGGCTCCATCAATCACAACATATTCCAATGTTTGGGCAACACTCTGCTGCAGCTTAAACCTCATAATCTACTCAAAAAGTCAGCTCCGACATTCTCGCTGCCCTTGATGTATTGCACAGTGAACTCATACTCTTACAAAAACAAATTCCATCTCGTCACCCTAGAGTTCACACACGTGTTCTTCTTAATGTATTGCAGAGGTTGGTGATCTGTTTGTACTATAAAGGAACGTCCGAACAAATACCACTGGAACTTCCGAATACCCCAGACAAGAGCCAGTGCCTCCCTCTCAATAGTGGCGTAGTTGCGTTCTGCGGCTGACAGACGCCTGCTAGCACAGGTTACTAGTCTCGGAACCCCTTCATGTGTTTGCAGTAGCATAGCGCCCAGGCTTTGCATCGAAGCATCTGTCCTGAGGATAAATGTTGTTGTTGTCAAAATCAGGCGCCACTAATACTGGCGGAGTGGAGAGACACCGTTTCAACTGAGCGAATGCATTCTCGTGTTGTGGTTCCCATGTAACTTCATTTCTAGCACCCTTCTTCGTCAAGTTAACCAGTGGAGCCGAGACTTCTGCAAAATGCGGGATAAAGTCCCTATAAAACCCTGCCAAGCCTAGGAATGACCTGACTTGTTTTTTAGTGTGTGGCCTTTGCACCGCACCTACCTTCTCCAAAGTGTCAGGGTTCGGGGTGATCTGACCCTGTCCCACGACATGCCCCAAGTACAACACTGCTCTGTTTCCAAACTCACATTTTTTTGGTTTGAGAGTGAGTTGAGCAGACCTTATTCTCTCAAACACCTGCCGCAATACCATTAGGTGTTCTTCCCACGTATCTGTTGCCACAAGTATGTCATCAATATAGTGCTCGACGTTCGGTATACCCCTGATAACTTCCCTCACAAGTTTGGTAAATACCGCAGCCGCGGTCTTCAGTCCGAAAGGCATGTACTTGAACTGGTATAAGCCGCTTTCCGTTGTAAAGGCCGTCTTTTCTTTAGACGACTCCGACATTGGTATTTGCCAGTACCCTCTGGCTAAATCTAATTTAGAAAAGTAGCGTTTCCTGCCGACTCGGGCTAACATGGCATCCACCCGAGGTATCGGTTCCGCATCAAATACCAAAACATCATTTAGCTTGCGGAAGTCCACACATAACCTATTAGAACCGTCTGGCTTTTTCACCACTACCAGTGGCGCCCGGTATGCAGATTCTGACTTCTCTATAACTCCCATACGTAGCATGAGCTGCACCTCGTTTTCTATCGTTTCTTGCAACGCCTGAGGTATTGGGAACTGCTTTGCCTGTATCGGCCTGTCATCCGATAGCCTGAGGTGGCAGTTAAGCACATTCGTGCGACCCGGAAGGTCTGAAAAAATCTCTTGGAACTCCTTGACCAACGTTTGTGCTTCTACCTTTTCCCCTTCGCCCAAAGTGTCTGCGAATGTCACATCATTGTAAGACTGTCCCGGAACCAACCCCGGAGCAGGGATATCTATCTGCTCCTCAAGAGGTGCTTCTTCAGCTACGGCTGCACACGCAATCTCATCACGAAATACTGCCTCGCCCACGACTGCCGCACATTCAGTCGTGTCACGTGAAATGTAAAGTTTCAGCAAGTTTATGTGGAACACTTTGATACCTTCGCCCATGTGCACCTCATAATTCTGGTCGTTCCGGCGTTTGACCACTGTGTACGGTCCTTTCCACTGCATGGTAAGTTTACTCGGTACCGTAGGTAGTAAAACAAGGACCTTCTGTCCTGGGTGTAGTACACGTACATGTGCCTTTTTGTTGTATGTTCTAGACTGACACAATTTGGCCCTACGGAGCTCTGACTCCGCCCACTTACATGTCTGTTCCAACCTATTCCTTAGGTCCAGAACATATTGGTACACGGGTACTGCCTCTTCCGGTGCTTGGTTTGTCCACAGTTCCCTGAGGACCGCCAGAGGACCACGTACAGTTCTCCCGTACAACAGTTCAAAAGGCGAAAACCCTGTACTCGCCTGCGGCACTTCCCTGTACGCAAACAGTGCAGTGATCCCAGTGCCGTGGCTGCTCCTGAACCATGCGTCTCAGCATTTGCTTAAGGCTCCCATTGAACCTCTCTACTAAACCATTCCCCATAGGGTGGTATGGGGTTGTATGTAGTTGCCTAACGGACAGCAACCTCGCAATATCCTTCATGAGGTCGCCCGTGAACTGGGACCCCCTGTCGCTCAAGATTTCACGTGGGATGCCCAACCGTGAAAACATCTCTACTAGCGCCTCCGCTATCGTAACCGTCTCTACATTTTTTAGGGCTACCGCCTCTGGGTATCGAGTAGCAAAATCCACCAGCGTCAGTATGTACCTGTTCCCCTGTTGAGATGGTGGATTAATGGGACCCACGATATCTATGGCCACCCGCTGAAACGGGATATGAATCAGAGGCATGTTTCCCAACGGCGCTGTCTGCCATCTGCCCTTCGGCGCGGTACGTTGGCACACATCACAAGAGCGCACGTATCTCCTTACGTCACCTTGCACGCCAGGCCAAAAAAACTCTGACAACACCCGATCAATCGTACGCCTCTGGCCTTGATGCCCTGCCATCAACGAGTCATGCGCTTCGCGCAATACTATCATGCGCAAGGCCGACGGAACTACCAACTGCTCCACGTCTCGCCCGCTTTCCAACCGGCATATCCTATGCAACACGTCCTGTTTTAATTCAAACAGGTAAACATTGCGGCACCTTGGCTTGCTTATCGTTTTCCCTACCTCACTGAACGCTCGCGAGAGTGTGGGATCCGCTCGTTGCATTTGAGCCAACTGCTCTCTGCTCACCTCTTTGTCCATGCACTCCGGTACCTTAAGTGGTGGACGTGATCGGCGAGCCTGCCTGGTCTGGCCCCTTGTAACCACACCAGCCACCCCTTCCGCAGAGGGTTCCCCTCCTTGTGCCGTACTGTCCAACTGTTCAACCTGGGGCGGCTCCGTGATGGTCTTTACGGTCCGCACCCCCGGCACATTGCCTATCATCACATCGAACAAAGGTCGATCAACACAATACGCTGATACTATGCCCTCTAGATATGGAGTATGCAGGTCTATCCGCGCCTCTGGCCAGCTACGTTGCGTGTTGTCGGCCAAGTACACTGTGCAGTTGTCCCCAGTCAACTGCTCCTCCGCGACCAGGCTACGGCGCACCAGCACCATATTACTCCCTGTGTCCCTCAACACCTCGATTTTTCTCCCCCCTAGAAAACCTACGCACGATGGTAGTTCTCCCACAAGCCCGACACCTCCACAGGCCTGAACCATATCCACTACCATCTTGGGCTCTGTATGGGGTTGATCCGATTCCCGTTCCGGGGATTCCTCATTAGTATCTCCCGCACGTGACACACACGCAGCTCGACCCTGCTTATCAATGTCACGCGCCCTTTTCCCACAGTTACGTGCGTGGTGGCCCACGTCACCACATGTCCAACATGAGCCTTTCTCCCGCCGTCTCGGGGACACCCGGCAGTCGGACGCCTTATGTCCTGCCCTACCACACAATACACAGATGGGGGGCTTAACACTCCCACTGCCCTTCGGCGTACTATCTGCTCCATCACTATGGGGGTCTGATGCGGTGCGGCCCATACCTCGCAATCCCTGTGCCTCCAGGTACCAGTCAGCCCGTTGGCAGAGTTCATCCAACGTATTACACTCTCCTTCCTTCAGGAACACTGCTAGAGCCGAAGTACACCGATTAACAAATTGCTCACGGAGTATCAAATCTCGAAGACTCTTAAAATCTTTAGTAGTCTTGGATGTCGCTACCCACTTGTCGAACAAATGGCTTAACCGTGCTCCGAACTGGACTGCAGTTTCCTTTTTGTCAGGCACGCAACTTCTGAACTTCTCTCTAAACCCTTCAGGAGTATACCGGAAACTCTGCAACAACGCAGCGCTAAGCTTTTCATAGCTGTTCGAGTCCTCTGCAGACAACCGCCCGAAAACAGCCAAGGCCTCTCCCGCTAGCGACAAACTAAGAGCCGTGGCCCACTGGTCACGCGGCCACCCCAAACCGGATGCCACTACCTCAAACCTGTGCAGGTATGCATCCAGGTCATCCCTCTTCTCATCGAACACCGGCATGGCTTTCTGCATACCCGGCCGAAAGCCATTCCCATCTCCATTCCTAGATGGAGTACGAGAGGGATCACCATTGACATTGACTCCCGACGCCTGCACTTGAGCCCGAAGGGACAAAACCCTTTCCTCCGCCAGCAACAATCGCTCTTCTGCCTCCCGCTCCGCAGCTCTCGCGGTTCTCTCTTCCGCCCTAGCCTCCCTCTCTGCAGCCTTCCGCTCCCTATCTAGGGTCACCTGCTCGTTCACCCACAGACGAAGCTCGCCTTCGGGTACTCCCAATGAACGACCCGCCGCTATAAGTTTCTCTAGCTCTGCGCTCATAGTTTCCCTCCTTTGCTCGCCATCCACCAAAAGATAGTGGTCCTGTCGCGGACGCCAGAAATTGTGGTGAATGAGCCCGTTCACCTCGCGGTGAGCTGGCCTACACCTGGTGTGGGGAGCATAGTGGGAAACATCGAGACACAGGCACAACAGAGGGTTTCAAACGTGATTTTACTCCCTTGGAGGTATTGGCTGCCAGGGATGTCGTCGGACCTGCCCGGGATGATGGAGAACCCTCGTACGACGTGACAGTGAGGCGGCAGCTGGGATAGGGTGGGAAGTGCAGTGTAGGTTGTAGTCCACCAAGGGCCGGTGTCTGCCAGGTCTGCGGTTCGAGCCAGAAGTTTCGGTCCAGTTCTTTTCCAGCGAAGCCAGTCTGCACCCTCTCTCGAGCTGCACCTGCAAGGAACTGCCTCCGGCGCTTCTCTTCGTCCTTCTTCAGCGCTCCCATGCACCAGCGCCACCACATATAGCCAAGGCAGTGCGCCGCCGACGTACTCGTATGTAAAAATGTTGCAAGCGCTGTTGATGCTGTGCAAAGTTTCTACCCATTTGAGCTAATGAAAATGAAGTTTCGGCCAAATATAACCATTGTGCAGCAAAGGTCATTTTACATAAAAATATTGCGCTTGAAAGAGTTAATGTTTCTCACATTCCCCGTAGCGTTTTTTGCTGTAATCTCAGCAGATAAGCATGAACGGAGTAATCTGCTTCACGTGAGTAATAGTAAATCGAATTTTAGTCCATCGGAAGAATTACAAAACGATAAGCTAGGAAGTTATCCAACCCAAACTTAGCAATGTGATGTCATTCGCTCCAAAGAAAAGGATGATTATGCAGATGTCTTCGGAGCTGTTATCTTGAACACCTTGTACTAAAACACCCTAATGGTGCATTCCTAGCAAACAAGTTGAAGCTTGCTTCGAGTAGGTTTTTAACAGGGAACACGAGCGATCTGTAACTAACAGAATGAAATAAAAAGCGATTCGATGAAGCGGCCGTGTTGAACTTTATTTGCATCCTATCAAAACGCCAGTATTCCGTTTCTGGTTGCAAGTAACAGAGGCAAGCGCGATTGGCGGCATACAGCGAAGCCTTATGTCGCCATTTCATGCTGCTTCTTTTTGTCTCTGGGGTACAGTGATGCATCCAGGTTTCATCACATGTGATGATTAATTGAAAAAATCCGTCCCTTTGATTGAAACTTGTTCAGCGGATGTTCAGAAACTGCTATGCGCTCACCCTTGGTTACAAGCATAGCTCGGCATTTCGGTTCGCACACATGATCACAATAATCGGATAAGGGATGAGCCCAGACGCGTGCTACAAACTCACGTAAAAGTTGACATGGCGTGTCGCTGAGCTCGATCATGCCACATATTAGCGCACTCACCAGATAACATCACACCTGTGACCAGAGATCGGCTACATAACCCATGCTCTGGTCTCAAGTGCGATGTTATCCGGTGAGTGCGCTAATATGCAGTGTGATCGAGCTCAGCGATACATCATGTCGACCTTCACGTGGGTTCGTAGCCTACGGCTGAGCTGAGGTGATTGTGAGTTCCGCGGCCCGAAATGCCGAGCTACGATCACAAGTGAGGTGTTGAAAGCAGTTTCTGTCGACCGTTTTTGTCATATTGAAAGTCTGTTATGCGTGAGTGGCTTTTAAGAAAAGACATCAGCCTAGTCGACATTAAAGGGACGATCTCGTACCCCCTACCCCTCTCATAAAGTGTACCATTCGATTGGCCTTTGTTGAAAATGGAATACTGCCGATGTCGGACGATGCATTCGTTTCTAAAAGGTTCGAAAAATTAAAATTGTGATGTGAAAAATACGACACTTATTATCATTCACTGTTTCACACAGTGGAAAAGATAAAAATAAATTACTAAACTGTCAGGATGGGCTCATGGTATTATAGAACGGGGATAATCAAATGTCCGGTCTCAGCTCTGGATTAGTGAGCAAATGTCCGGTGAGCAATCGTCCGCTCCACAAACATCTCGGCAGCACTAAAGAAATTTAACACACAGGAGCACGGAAACACAGACAAGTTCACGTAATCCTGTGTCTCAGTTGTCTCGCGACGTAAACCCCAATTATTATTATGTAATCGGGGGTGTTTCTTTAGCGCCACTGAGATGTTAACTTTAGTCCTTGAGCCGTTGTGTTAGAATGGAGAAGTGTATTAGTGATGACTGCGTATTTACATGAAAGCGGATTCCGTCGTGATTAAACACCCCAATCAAGTTGTCATTGTCAAGGTGTATAAGTAGCTTTTTTTTTGCGCGTAACTAGGGAGGGCTTGTGGTGTAATAGATAAGACGTAGCGAGCACGAGAAAGAAAGTTTGGGAAGAGATAAGGGAGAATCTACAAGGGTTCACTTTTGATTTAATAATACCGTATAGGCGGTGGTGGATCCGGGGGGGGGGAGGGGGGCCTCCCCAAACGCTAGGTTACAAATTAGTTTTCCTCCCCTACCCTCGCCAATTACGCGCTTCGACAATGAAACCGCCTCCCCGCTAAAGCACTGGTCTGGATCCGCCCCTCCCAGGGGCGTAGACAGAAATTGTGTTTGGGGGGGGACCTCTAATTGGGGGACGGGGGGTTGGCCCATCAGGAAAAAAAAAGCTGACTGACAAGTGACAAAGTGTATGACGCGCTGCGCACTGTTAATTAAATAAAATTTGCTTTATTGTCTTGAAAGCTGAGAGAGCAGGCTCCTGTTCAAATAAGCTGGGTGATAGTAAGCAGAGTAGTTATGCTCATAAACTTTCAAAAGAAGTATCTCCCCTTTGAGAACACTCGAACTGAAAACTTAGATAGATAGTATACTGTTAAAGAGGTCAAGAAAACGAACTTTGCTAAATCGGAATTTACAATTCGGAATTAAAGATCGGAATTAAAAGTCGATAAATTGAATTGTGCGCACAGTGACTGTGTGTTATTTATGCACGGCCATGGCTTAGAAGAATGATCGAGCATCGCGGTGTTCCGAACATTTTATAGAGGCATCTCGATCACCGAAGACAGTGGACGCGGGCTGAAGACAGTGAGGAGAGAAATTTCATGCACAAACAGAATCTGCTACTCTATGACGAGAAATAAAAAGTAATACTATATCAATATTTACCTTCAACAGTGGCGGTGCTAGACACGCATCAAAGACCGGATCAAAGACATCGTTTATTCTTTTCCGAGGTTCGGACATCGCATAAGTGGCAATAAGATACCAATTAACGACAATTCACAAGGCATTCACAAACGAGGATAACGGCTCTGCTACTTTTCCAATGCCTCCTCGATAATTCCGCCCATTTGACGTGACATGGCCAGCGTGGGCGGCCAGCATTGGCGTGACATGGGCGTAATTATCGAGGAGGCATTGGAAAAGTAGCAGAGCCATTATCCTCGTTTGTGAATGCCTTGTGAATTGTCGTTAATTGGTATCTTATTGGTATTGGTATCCTCGGGGGACAGAGAGGTACCCGGGTTCGAATCCCGGTGCCGGCTGTGCTGTCTGGGGTTTTTCCTGTGATTTCCTAGCTCAGATGCTTTCAGACATATGTCGGCACAGTTCCCTTAGAAGTCTGCCCAGGACGCACGTTCCCCCAGGGCGTCAGTCGTGACAGTGCCCACCTATGTGAGGCCGACAACGGCGAGCCCTTTCACCAGCACCACCACCCGCCCATTGGACAAAGAAGATTTGTCACGTGTCATCTCTGGCGCGAAAGATTGGTAGAAGAAGAAGATCGTCGAACTGAAGAGCTCAAAGTATTTTATTGTTTATTTTCCTTTGACCAAAGCTGCCCTGTTCCCTCCTATCTTAAAGTGCCATTCCGGACTCGGAAAACAGCGTTTATTGTATTTAGTCTGTAAAGGAGGTGGTGTTCCTCTACATGAGACCTGACCGGCGATGATGGAATGTCCCAGCGGGCAGATGGACGTGGCCTCACACTAGGACAGTGCCGGTAGAACTGGCTGGCAGGCGCAGTGCCACGCGCCAGCAGAGGCACGTCTTCATCGTCGTCCACGGGCCGCCACATCACTCCCCCCTCAGACGCGGAGCGGTGCATGCGGTTGAGGTCCGCGTCGATACCATGAAGAGGAGAATGAGGACGACTCGTGGATGGTGGACGACTCGACACACGGCTTGTGATTGTGGCTGTTGATGCAGCAGCAGCGGGATGCGGGAACAAGAGCGCTGCGATCCGGGCGGGTTCCAGTGATGAGATGAATGTTGAGTGCTTGGATGCTGTTGTTGCTGATTGTGTTGAGTCCCTCCTGAGTGCGTTGAGCCCTTGTTGAGTGCTCTGGGTGCTTGTTGAGTGACTGCTGTAGAGGCGTTGATTGCGGCTGAGAGAATGAGTTGCTGAGCGCTGATTGTTGCTGGGTGAGTGCGTTGCTGAGTGGGAATGATGGAATGTCCCAGCGGGCAGATGGACGTCGCCTCACACTAGGACAGTGCCGGTAGAACTGGCTGGCAGGCGCAATGCCGCGCGCCAGCAGAGGCACGTCTTAATCGTCGTCCACGGGCCGCCACAAGTCCATGAAAAAAAGGTGCCTCAAGGATTCTATTCGCGAAATTTCAATCCTGTTTACGAACGCCGTACATGTCTGTCAATTTTTGAAGATCTGCTGAGTGCTGAGCCTCCACAAGTTTCGATGACGCGAGGAGCGGGTGACGTAATCATAAGCCGACAAATTGCAATGATGTCACGTTCTGGAGAGGGCACTCTTCTCCTAGCAGGGACGCCGGCGTCCCGGGAGGGTCACGTGGTGGAGAAGTCACGTGACACTGATCGAAAGAGGGGGAAATGGGAGAGATGTCTTCTCCTTCCTTTGTGTTTTCTCGAAGGTCGGAGCTGTCGGATGATATGTCACGTGGGTGCAAAAAGTGAGCCCCGGAAAACGCGGAGGGCAAGAACGTTGCCAGATGAAAGCCAGGCCCTCCGTCGGAGCCTAACATGACGTCACAGTTCTCAAAAATAAAAGTTTATTTTCTCTAACTTTCGCGTGACGTAGAGCCAAAATATTTTGAAGGAATGTAAAGTGAGACAAGAAGATTTCAGTAACATAACTTTGGTAGGATTCTAAAGACACGAAATTTAGACCGTAGTAAGACTGCAGTGCAGTAACATAGGGAGAAAAATACAAAATACTTCGGGAGGGGTTCTATAAAAACTTCCACTTAGGAGGAGAATTTCACTCTCGTGCTCCTCATCTCACATGCGCTACCAAAGATACAAGTTTGTGTGGACCTAAAAAAAAGAACAACAAGAAGGGAAAAGCGGCACAGACGTTTTATGGCCATATTCCCTTGTTTCTGCGGAACCCATCACTTGAAAGGTGGCGGGTTGGGACAGCAAGTCAAACCGCAGCTTCAGAACTGACCGATGGAGCAATGTAGGTCTAGAGTTAGCGAGGCGAAAATCACAAAACAAAACACGACACCATTATCTGGGGAGCGACCCCATAGGACGGCCAGGGGAGAACGTTGAAGACCATGAAGATAGCCCGGAGAGACAAAGCACAGGGGAGTCATTCCATGTCAAACGTCCCAGACCTTATGCTCGACCATCCCAGATTCACGCTAAAAAATTTTAGCTTGTTTCTGGTAGTGTCCAAAGTGTCTAGCCGAAATATTTTATGCAAACAAAATTTATCCTGTCCGTGGCGGCCATTTTAAGGTCACGGGTAGACGTAGAACCTACCCTTCTTCGAAAAATTTTAAAAAATCGATTTTTTCTTTTCTACGCTTGAAACTTGTACAGTGCACTCTGAAAGCAAGGCACTTTAATGTGTAACGCATTTGGTGTCCGTTATTTCGTTTCTTCATGGAGAGGCAGACACCCGAAATAAATACCAAATGACGTGTTTTTCTAGTTCTTTTTTGAACACATAAGGCTTTAATACGGTCAATCGGACGACGTCACCTGATAGTGCTAGGTGTGCTGAACGCGACCGTATGCGATTTAAATTAAAAAACGCGAGACAAATTGTCGAAACAAATTGATGAAATTAGCGAAAATAGCTTTGTCGTGGACATTCGGTCGCGATTTGCATAGTGAGGTGGTCCTAGTAAAAACACGATAGTTATACCATTTCATAGACTGACCCAATATCAATCGGATCAGAAAGTTTAATCAAAACACTTTTTTTCTGAAGCGAGAAAAAATTTTTTGAAGTTGAGTGCCTGCGCGCCGCACTGGCAGGCCCTTATCGCAGCGCGGCACCCCGTACGGACAGAGGATCGCCGTCAGCCCCGGTGGTCTAGCGCAAGTCGAAGCTACAGAAAGGTGAAGCCATTGTGCTAATGGACTTCGCCGAAAATTACAGCTTCATGGTTCAAGACGCGCCACAGTCGTACCACTGGGACAACACGCAAGCAACACTGCATCCAGTAGTGGTGTACACGTGCGAGGACGACGCCATCTCAGTGAAATTATTCGTCGTTATATCGGACTGTCTGGAACATAGTACTGCTGCTGTCTCGGCGTTCCAAGCTGAATTTCTGAAGATACTTAAAAGAGATCTCCCAGAGTTGCAGAAAATTCACTACTTCTCCGACGGCGCCGCCTCACAGTATAAAAACAAAAAGAACTTTCTGAATCTGTCCTACCACGAAACTGACTTTGGTATTCGTGCAGAATGGAACTTTTTTGCCACTTCTCATGGTAAAAGCGCTTGCGACGGCGTTGGCGGAACTGTCAAACGTTTGGCCGCCAGAGCAAGCCTTCAGAGGCCCTACCAAGGACAAATAACAACGCCTAGTCAGCTGTACACATGGGTCAAATCTCACATCCAAGGCATTATCGCTATCTGGATTGCGGATGCCGTCGTACAAGAAAGGAAGGCTGAGCTTTCAGAAAGATTTCAGAAGGCAGTCGCTATACAAGGAACTCGAGGATACCATCACTTCAAGCCAGTGTCTCTGTCAGCTGTTCGCGCAGCACTTACATCGTACTCAGCCCACAAAGGAGTTTCGCGTGTCAACTTAGCTGTGGTATCCCACCACAGCCTCCTTTCCAAACGAGGAGAAAATATGCCTACGGCGCCCTCATCGTCCTCCGTTGCAGGGAAGGCGCCTTGCGGAATGACCGCCGGGAGATGCGCGCGTGTCTAACTTCAATTTTTTTTTCTCGCTTCAGACAAAAAGTGTTTTGATTAAACTTTCTGATCCGATTGATATTGGGTCAGTCAACGCCGAGACTGCAGCAGTACTATGTTCCAGACAGTCCGATATAACGACGAATAATTTCACTGAGATGGCGTCGTCCTCGCACGTGTACACCACTACTGGATGCAGTGTTGCTTGCGTGTTGTCCCAGTGGTACGACTGTGGCGCGTCTTGAACCATGAAGCTGTAATTTTCGGCGAAGTCCATTAGCACAATGGCTTCACCTTTCTGTAGCTTCGACTTGCGCTAGACCACCGGGGCTGACGGCGATCCTCTGTCCGTACGGGGTGCCGCGCTGCGATAAGGGCCTGCCAGTGCGGCGCGCAGGCACTCAACTTCAAAAAATTTTTTCTCGCTTCAGAAAAAAAGTGTTTTGATTAAACTTTCTGATCCGATTGATATTGGGTCAGTCTATGAAATGGTATAACTATCGTGTTTTTACTAGGACCACCTCACTATGCAAATCGCGACCGAATGTCCACGACAAAGCTATTTTCGCTAATTTCATCAATTTGTTTCGACAATTTGTCTCGCGTTTTTTAATTTAAATCGCATACGGTCGCGTTCAGCACACCTAGCACTATCAGGTGACGTCGTCCGATTGACCGTATTAAAGCCTTATGTGTTCAAAAAAGAACTAGAAAAACACGTCATTTGGTATTTATTTCGGCTGTCTGCCTCTTCATGAAGAAACGAAATAACGGACACCAAATGCATTACACATTAAAGAGCCTTGCTTTCAGAGTGCGCTGTACAAGTTTCAAGCGTAGAAAAGAAAAAAATCGATTTTTTACAATTTTTCGAAGAAAAGTAGGTTCTACGTCTACCCTTGACTTTAAAATGGCCGCCACAGACAGGATAAATTTTTTTTTGCATAAAATATTTTGGCTAGACACTTTGGACACTGCCAGAAACAAGCTAAATTTTTTTAACGTGAATCTGGAATGGTCGAGCATAAGGTCTGGGACGTTTGACATGGAATGACCCAGGGCGAAGCTTGAAATAGGCAGCAGACATTCCTAATCAAAAGCTCAATTCCTCTGAGGGAAACCTGGAGTCCCAAAGCCACCTTACATGACACTACCACTCACTTCCCTAAATCTAGAGTCACTAATACCTAAATCCTATACCCCTCCATTCTTTCCCCATCCTATAATTCCCTTCCCACCTAACCCCTCCTCGTGTTCCTTTTTTTTTTCTTCTAAGAGTAGCAAGCCAGGGTATCCTCCTACTCTGGCCGCTCTCATCCCATACTAAACAAACTAACAAACAAACAAACAACAAATCTATTGAATGAGATCAGAATAAAAGTAATAATAATACTTTATTCACCAAAGTGCGAAATGGGAGTGAACAGAAACTCACAGGATGCTACTTCAAGAGGTTCGTCTCGCATACAGCAGTGCGGCATCGACAAGAAAATATAATAACTCTACTAATTGCTATGGAAAATCTGTCGTCGCCTAAATTTCGGGGGGGGGGGGGCTAAAGCCCACTAAGCCCCCACCCCACCCCCATGCCCAGGCAAAATGTCTGGAACGCGCAAGAGCGCAATACAGACGATCGAATAACACGGGTGATTTCTTTTTTCTTTTTTGCCGCAGCTATTCATATCCTAAGCAAAATGAAAGAAAAGATATCGCGCCCCTTCGAAGTTTACATGCGTTTGAGTGTAATCGTAATTTGCGTTTGACGGTTTCTGTGTGGCCTCGACAGCGACAAGCAAAATTTTTTCGCATCTCTTGTTTGACCTGTCGTCCATAGCCTCCTATATACTCCTCGCTCACGCACAACACGCAACAAAATTGCGCAAGCATCAATGAATCTGGAACTGAAACCTTGGTTCTCGCCTGCTTCACATTTCTCCCAAAACACGGCGTTAGAAACAGAAATCACCCCACCCAAATCACCCACTTCTACCATACATCCGCAGATGGCGGCACAGGCGGTTCTAGAGCAAGGACTTCGCGGCCTCCGAATCGGCGGTCGGCGGCAGACAGACCCCCGAGGAGGAGAGTCACCTGCCTTCCCGCATGAGAAAGTTGGATATTGCATAGCTTCAGAGATTTCGTCTGTGCAGCATTCAAGAACAGGACGAGAAATAATGCTGCCATAGAAAACCGTACCTCGCATTAAAAGATGGTGGAGGTTCTCGCATGCACTCTGTGCAAACTAATTTCATGCCGGCAACAACTACGATTGCGAAAAGTAATGCATGAAATAAGGCTATACCCTCGCGTGCCTTTCCAAAAGTACTGAAAACGTGTAGCCTGCTCCCAGTGTGCGGAATGCTTCAATAAATAATCCGGCAACTTGTCTTACAAAGTCTGAAAACCCATTCGAATTGTTCGATCACACGCGCGTGGTCACAAAAATAAACAAACTTACACGAATCACTCCAAATATCAATCCCATGACAATACGCATAGCATCCAACCCGCAGCAAAAACAACACTGCATTCGCAGACTCCTAGTTACACCGAAGAGATCACAAACGTGTGCAGTGGTTCGGATGCGATAATGCGATTAGCATGTTGACCATCTCATACCTGTTTCCGTTGCAGCTTTCTATGTTTTGATTGTTCACCGCGAACGCGCGAGACTGAGATGCAGCACTAAAACACGTCGTTTACTATGTTCTACATCGTTCACGAGCCTTCCGAAGCATTGCAGTGCAATACAAGCTCGCACAGTCATATCGCGCATGTTGCGATTACAGGGAGTCTTCGAAATAACATTGTTTGAAACGGCTGGTGACGTCACGCGTCACAAACCTCATGCGTTCGTGATTCCTTCCTCACTCCTCAGCTCTTCTCCATTTTTGCCCTGAAACGCCGGTGCTTACACAAAGAAGGTTCGTTTTATCCTCACGTATGCGACATTCCCTGGGAAATTTTTACACAAATCAACTGTGGAGTTGCCGGGAATCGGTAAGTGTCACTGAAGCGTCCTTTATTGTCATTATGAACCAAGAAACAGTTCAATCTACCGAGTTTGTTACACGTCGCCGTTTTAGGCTTGGCTCCCTGAGGACTGAACCTTCTTTTACGTTGTCGCAGCCCTTGATTGGTCTCTAACTTACCAGTTTACACATGTATTTGTTCAAATTAGAAACTGTGTGCCCGGTGAACGGATTATCGCGGTGTCGGACGGTGTGCACGCATACAAGTTTTGTTGTTGGTGATGCAGCCAACGCTATGCAGTAAAATTGCTCTTCTAGATCAAGAACTCATTGACTATTATTTCCCTCCGACAACGAGCTCTATGGCGACGAACTTACACGTAGCTTCTGTCCTATACCGTTTATTTCTGCTGTACTTTCGGTGGTGCTTTCAAGCACTTTGACGTTAGTTTCTCGTGGACAGCTGATGTTTATGAGCGGTCTCGGAAAACCGATTCGGGTGCCCTTTATGTTTTTAAATCAAAAGTCTGCTCGGAGCAGGTCTTCACGAATCCATTGGGGAAGGAGCAATTAGGGTGGATAGAGGTCTTCGCTCGACAACTATTCTCTTTGCTGGGAGCCTTTGAAACATGCCGTTTGTTTGGCTGAAAACACGCGTTTTGCGAAACTTTAGTCACGTTCTGAGAACATCCGTTGACTGCGTCTCGTCGCACAGGCACTACCGAATTCTTTCCCTAGTTTCTTTAGAAAATTGCGTTTCACATAAACATTTTCTTGTGATTAAATGATTTTGAAGTGTAATTTTGGGACACCCTGAAACGGGAGTCAGATTGTCGTTTTGGCTTTAACAGAATGCTTCAAAACGGGCCGTTTGCCTATCATGTTGTAACCATACGACATGCTCAACTGGCACCTTTTTAAAGAGCGGATATTGTGGGCATTTGCGTTACGTAAATGCTATGATAGCGGGGATTTATAACGCCACTTATCACCTGCCGAGCTCCTCCTCATGTAAGAGATCTTAACAATGCTTCCCAATGTAATGTTAATGCTTTACACGATGCGTGTGTTTGCGTGAAGTACGAATTTGCAACGATCTTTCAAAAGATATGGATTACACGGGAAAAGCGGAGAAAATAGACTCCAATGAGTGCGTGAACGGCACCTCGGTCATAGTCTCCTACATCGAAGTCAGTACGCGGAGAAGCTATTGAGTGTTGTTCACCTTGCGAGTGGCTCCGAAATGCAATTTAATTTGTTGTCGTCATGTGACCCTGACTACCCATTTGCCCACAGATATTGTAGCATTTAGTGTAGTTCCGTGTGTACAATCACAGCAAAGCTTAATTCGCACTCAGTGCGAACTTTTCCCGTTCCATATTCCATACCGTTGTAATCATGATTTAGCTAACATTTAACACTTCCGAATATGTGATTTCTGTGCGTTTATGTTGAAGAAAGTTGTGTCTAAATGAAGCAAGTTTTCTAAATAACATGCAAGTCATACCTACAAGCAAAAAAAAAAAAAGTTTGTTGTGCTATTCACTACACAGATCATCTTGTAATCGTGCTGTTTCTGATGACGATGCATCTTGAGATTGTCCGTCTTCTGTACATTTTAAAAATTCGGTTAGCATTGTGCATATCCCTTAATGTTGCTACTTGTTGCAGTGCTGTTGTTGTGTACCTCAGAGATAGCATAGGAAAGACAGAAGGCAAATGTACCAGATTTAAACTTTTGCAGACATTTCACAATACATCCAAGCTGCACTTTTGCAGCCCCATGCATAAAGCAGGAACAGCGCCTAGTCTTGTTTCATTTTTGCTTTCACCTGTGGTGACCCGCATGAGGTGAATTAATTTCCTCTCACAACTTTTTGTATTTGTATATTTTTGTGCTTTACAGGCAACAATGGTAAAACAGTGAAATATGGGTACTTTACTTCAATTCTGTGACTCCTAGGTAGGTATCATGCTAGTGCCATTTTTCCTTCTTCTTAGCTTTGTGATCATATCATTCCTATTCAAATCTTCCTTTCAATGTGCCTCTTTTAGCGCTTATGATTGAAGTAGTTTTACTGGTTGTATGTATAGAGCAGTGTATTTCTGTACTGCAGAAGGGAAGTCAAAATGGACAATACAAATCAGAACTCAGCAGCTAACTCTGTCAAGAACCATTTTGACCCAGCAGCCCTTTTAGGTAAGCAAGGAGTTGTTTCTTCAGTGTTTTATTACATCATGCTTAACCTTGTGTGGCTGTCACCGGTGCCCCAAGGTTTAAGTTGTACTGCGTCTAAATAGCTGCAAGGGTGACATACAACGATTATGGCTCAAAAGATGTCACACGATGTTCTGCGTTTCAATACAGCAGTGTGTAGTACACTGAGGTACTGTAAACATATTTTTATTTGCGATGTAATAATTTTCGCGACCACTAAAAAATTGCGAAAAAATGTGCTCGCCAACACAGCTAGACTTTTGTCCCTCGAAACGAAACGGCCCTGGAATCGCAAAATTAAACGCTCGCAAATAACTTCACTCCAAATGACTGAATGCACGATTTGCGAAAATTATTACATCGCGAATAGATATTCGTTTACAGTATTCTTACTTCGAACCCTGAGATAGAGGGAACAGAAAAAAGACACACACAACATGAATCTCCATGTTCTCCCAATCTCAGGGTCCTAAGTATGGATATCCAGTACCACCAGCTCTCCTGCTCCCTCGCTGCTCTCTCTGTTACATGAAGCATGTTTAGCAAAAATAGAACTTTTGCTCTACTTCACAATTCCCGGATATGCTTTTCACGGCATGGCATACACGATATCGCCTCATAGAACGTCTTATTTGAAACATACAGGCAATGCTTTGAAATACTTCTGGCAAAATGTTTTTTTTTTTTTTTCAATAAAAAAAATTTAATGCTTGCTTTTATTTGCTTTTCAATTTTATTGTTTTCTAGCATTTAACTGAAATGATTTATTTTGTTTCTCTAATGGCACGAGAAGCAATTCTGCCAAGATTATGTAGCATAAGAAGTTGTAAGAAAGGACCGAAAAATATATATGTGCCGTAGAAACCTCTGGAGTGTTCAGCGTAAATGTCAACGGCAGCCCATGTTATTTTGTTTATTGCTGGCTATCCAAAATCCACACTTCCACATTACAACAGACAGTGCAGTGAAAGAAGCAATCTGCCACACATGTGAAGGGAGAGAGAGGTAGATCAGAAAAAAAGATGAGAGACATAAGGCTGTGCTTGTGAAGCCAATTGAACTAAACTTCCCGTGTTGTATTTGTTGTATTCAGTGCTTGCTTATATTTAAGTTTTCTGTGTTTATTTTTTAGCATGTTGCAGAGTTTTTTTTTTAGTTTGTTATTCTCTGAGAATTCAATTTTTTGTCATCTGTTTTATAAATATGAGTTTGTCTCCAAAATTTGGAGAAAAAGTGATAGTTGTGAAAGAACATACTCACAAAATGAATGAGAGCCATCTTTGTAAAAAAATTCTTGCTGTTATGCAGCAGAACTTGCAGACAACTACATCAGTATCATGCTCACCTGGCTCATATAACTGATGTTAAGCAGCAACACACAGACATGGACGAACAAAACAAGACTACTGCTTTTTTCAGTAGTCCTGGTGTAGTGCTGGTGCAGTAGTCCTGGTAAAGCAGTAGCCCTGTAGACTAAACCAGTAGTCCTGTTCTGTTCATCCGTGTCTGTGCTGTTGCTGCTTAACATGAGTAATGTAAGTTATTATCATCACCAACTACCCCACCGCACCAGTCTACTAAGCTGAGCCGGCAATGCGAACATCTCGAAATCCATGTATTCCTTAACATACTAGCTGTGCAGCTTTCGCTTGTGTCTCATCTTACTGTTTGCGTTGCAACAACTAGCTGCCCTTTCAACAGGACAAGTTGCATATTGGATGTGCTCCATTGTTCACCCTGAGGAGTAGGGAAGCATGGCTCACAGAAAAAGGAAAACCAGCAGGCACTGGGTGTTTTCCAAGTAGACCCGGCAAATGGCTGAAATCACCTCAAAACACTCTCATGTTGAGTAGAGTCACTAAGTAGGGTACTCTATATTCTGTGACTCCAATGTCGAGATGCCTGCGGGAAAGGATGGAGTTCACCCACATTATGCCACATTATGCTTCACGCATTGTTAAGTTAAAGACTGCTGCACAGTAGATTTGTGTCAGGAGAGCCACCCTTCCTTATCCAGGAGACGAGGCAAACTCGACACAAAAAGAAACAAACCACATCAATCAGTCATCACGACGTGGCCCCTCAAAAGCAGAGTTCTTCAGATAAATCAGAATTCATTTCGGTCTTGCCAGTGTAAGTTGTAGGATTTTTTGGGGTAGGTCCAAAAACCCAGAACCCTAGTTACATATCAAATAGGGGACCCAAGCACACAATAGTTGATGAAAGTAGTTAACTGTATCTCTACACGAATGCTCATACTTTACCCAGCATACTCGTATCCAATGTAGAAGACATTAGTGAAGAAATGAGGGTGACAGGGACTTCACACTGGTGTCCAGATTTGCTGCGCATTTTATGGAGTACCATATTGGATACGCGATATACTGTTCTGTTGCAGTGCATGCAGATGTCTCGTGCTCATATTGCACCTGGATGTGCAACATTTCCAAATCTCAGGTTTATGTTATTTGTTTGACGCATCAAATAAGACACTATGGTGGGTTGTAGGTGCAGCAACAGTTTGGAGGAAGTAGATCGCATGTCATAAAAAATACAGCAGCTCATTGTCATCATCATTTTGTGGTAGAACCTAGCTTCTACATTATATTTATTGTAAGTAAATTTACTGTATTAGTGTACATTTCTGATTAACCATAATGCAGAACAGTGACATGCACAGTAGTGCATGCTTTTCTTGCTGAGCTATTACTTTTGAACCTGTGTTCCAAAACATCCAAAGCACCTGTGTTCCTTTTAGTCTGCTAAACTAATCTGCATTGTAAAGTGCCTGAACATTCCTGTCATTTGGTTACCTGCATTCCATAAAGGACAGTATCATCATTTTCTTTTTAACTTTAGAAAACATGACCAACAGCAACTGTGATGATGAATAACCACTATGCACATAACAGATGCATTTCCTTTATATATTTCTTTTTCTCTCTGTGTTAATTGTTTTTGCAGCTGTGCAGGAAGCCTAACTCGAAATACTACTTTTAACTCACCGGAAAGCTGCACAGCATTTCGGTTATGTAAATTGCACATTTCCCAAACAGTGAAGGAACTAGTTCTCCTATTTCAGAGTTCTAAGAATAACTTCTTGCTCCTTCTTTCTGTCCTTTCCTTCACCATTTTCTACTGGTTGAACCCAGCCATGAGCCCAACTGCCTTCACCCCTTCTTCAATGGGTGGAGGAGGGGGTCCTCCAATAGGTGCCCCGTACTCCCCATTCCCCCTCCTGAGCCGAGGCTCGGCATTTCAGCCTCCCCTTGCCCCTTCCCCGCCCAACTCCCTTTTGGAAGGGATGGCCTCACGTTCCACCACACATGCTCCCACTGCGCCACTTTCTCCAGGTTGGTCAATGGCCTTCTGTGTCTTTCTCTCTTGTCTCTCTTCTTTATCCAGACCTTTTTCTGTTATCTTTGTCATTTCTGATGTCTTAGGTCTTTTTGAGGGAATTAGGCTTTGCAATATTATTGGAACAGCGTTCTTTGTTACACTGACCTGAAGATTGGTAAAACTGTCTCGAATAAATGAATGAAAGTTTATCGGCAACAACAATCAACCTGCAGGTGAGGGCCAGAGGCACCCAAGAGGCAGGGGCCCAGACATCTTTTGTCTTGCACATATGAGAACGACCAACTGTACTGCAGCAAAATCTTGTCCGTACATGCACTGTTTTACAAAAACAGATCAGAAACGGGCAAATATCAATACTGAAAGAATAAGCTTGTTTCACATTATTGTTAGTGGAATGTTGACTTGTTACCACAGTATATGTGGTAACTCCTACTGTGAGTAGTAAATGTATGTGCTTTATGTGATGCTGGGCTACATTACAATAGATCTAGGTTTTAATTTGATTGCGCTGTGACAGTACTCCCAGAGTGACATATTCTTTATGTACCGGTTAATATTATAAAGTTTAGGTGACCTCCAGATGTTGTCAGCAACACTTTTGCTGGAAAGACAGCACAAACACAAGATGCAATGCACCTGAAATGTCTAATGAAATCAAATAGGCAATGTTCCTTCAGCTTTCCTTTTGAATATCGAGTCCCTAATAAATATAGAGTGTAGACCCCAGGTTGTGTTTTACGCATGTTTCGTGCACATTTTTGTTTCAGGGAGCAGTGCGAAAACTTGTAAAGCTGCGTTATTCAAAAATGCACTGCAAACTGATAGGAATAGGTACTTATTGGTGACCTACTGCAGTAAGGTTGATAGGGTACGGTAGAGAGGCAAAAGTGTTCTCGGACGAACATATTTGTGTGATTGCTGGAAGCTGAAGTGCATGCCCTGCTTCATGTGATAACGCGTACTCCTCGTGTGCCAGGTGCTTGGTGGTCATCTGCTGAACAAGGCATGGCTCTAGCAGGACTGTTGCGTCAGGGGCTTCCTCCAGATCTGGCCGGAAGTTCCAAACTCGATCACGGTTCAAGGAGTTCACCACAACCACGCCGGAGTGAGTTGCTCACGGGGGAGCACACGTTTCCCTCCTTTCTTCGTGGGGTCGCTATTCTACCCTGAATTTGGTTACCCACCCACTCACCCCCTTTCACGTTCTCACTTCCTGCCTGCACGTCTCTTTCACTTGCCAGTGTAATTACATGGGATGATTCACAGACTCTGAAGCTTAACCTTTTCTCTGCTTTTCTCTAACCACGGTTTTTGCACTTCTTTACTACATCCAGTAGTTGAGGAAATGCTCGGGCACGCCTATTCCAAACCTTCTGAGCTGCACCTTGATTACAAAATGTCAGGTATGCACTGATGGGTATCTCTTGCTTCTCAGGTCAAGGGCACCTTGCTGTCCAGCTTACACCCATTACACTCTTGTTTTTACATTCACTGGGTAGTTTATCGTACTCTCAAGGGTGCCTCGCCCAATGTGTTAGTCTGCAAGACGTAAGACGCAGCTTTGTTGCAGTTTTCGTGCGTGTTCTGTCTTTCATTTATGAGCCTGGGACTTTGTTGTCAAGCATTATCGACATGTGTGAAATAAAAATTTTGGATGACTCGGCTTCTTGCTTTTCAGAGCAGGCAAGAGCTTGCATCCATATGGGTAGTGTTCTGTTTGCTACATAGTCACACCATATTCAGTGCAGTGCTAACACCTGTTTCTATGACCCACCTCGGCAACAATGTCAAGATGCCTACACCCGTCTCCCCTTTAGTTTGCAGATGTTCATGTTTCTTAGCAAGTTACAGATATTGGCACGCGTCCTATTTCAGAAGCAATGCCACCGTGTCGCAACTTCAGATGCTCTGCATGCGATGTAGTGCCCTTGCTGCTTGAGGCTAGATGTGATGAGGCTCAGATTTTTGGTGCGACATAAAAAAAATGTAGTTCAAGAAACAAGCAACAATATTTTCTGGAAGTATTTTAAAACATTAGGTTCAGGGTAGGGTTTACTATGTAATACCATGGATTGCTGAGAAGCATTGGTAGGGTTTCTCAGGAAAGTTTATTGATGAATGGCTGTTGGAGAACAGGGAATCCGGGAAGTCGTTTCTGTTAACTTGTTTCACAAAGAGCACAGAAGTGAGAGTTGATCATGGACTTGTGATCTGTTTTAAAGGGGTTGCAACACTTCATCCCATGCAGTGATGGGCAGTACTTGAAGTACAAAGTATTCAAGTGCTACTTTATGTACATTTTTGAGTATTTGTACTTTGTACTGTAATTTCTCATGAAGTACCCAAATGCCCAGCTTGGACTGCTCTCTGTTGACTCAGGTTTTCCCCCCTGAAATTATTCCTTCTTGCATATTGTACCCAGAGGTTAGCACCAGAACACTGCGAACTGGCCAGACTGATCAGTCAGGACATCATTATACTTTCAGTAGCACAGCAAACTATGATGTCTGGTTCAGTTCATATTCATGTGTGGGCAGTGAACTGACAGGGCTTCACGACTACCACCTTCCAGAAGTGCTTGCTAAAATTTTGCAAAACTGTCAAAGCTTAATTATTCTCACTTTTGGCAACTACCAAGCAGTGAAACCTTAAGTGATATATACTAAATTTTCAGTGTACTTGATGAGTACTTTAAAGTGCTTTGCCTTATACTTTGTACTTTCTTTAAGTGCATTCGCAGTGTGGTACTTTGTACTATGGAGTAGATATCGTATCTTCGTAATCCTACCAAATTTTTGCCGCTGCAGTCCAAGTGTCTCGTACAGTGTTCTCCAAAAATATTGTTTCCTTATGTGACGCGGAAGTACATGGTTCCCACTGGTCCTTGAAACCCTTGAATACCCTGGTCTGGAAAACCCTAGAATTGTTCCATGTGGTACCTGTAGCTTAGAAGTATTTTTGTGAAATATTGAAGGCCTGGCCATAGACTGTGTTTTACATCCCAGACAAAATGACGGCTGAGCCTGAAAGGCCCTCGAATCTTTGTTTCGAAATTCAGTGGGAACAGTGGAAGTACTATATCATAAAATTGATTTCTAGTTTTGAGGAGTATGACGTTATGTGGTCCCCAACTTGCCAACGCATCAGGCAACATTGCTTCCTGAAGTTCGATTTCTGTTTCCTCACCATAGCTGATGGCAGACGTCCGCTGTTCGGTGGAGAGCAGAGACGCTCGTGCTGTTGCTAGGAGAGAGAACGCCAGCTCTCGATGATGTCACTTACACTTGGAGAATCTGAACCTACGGAGTTTTGCGGCTCCTCTTAAAAAGTTGCGCAAGAGCAGAATATTCAAGGGCAGCATTTACAGTCTTATATTTTGCGTACTGAGTCCCTGAGCGAAGTTGATTGATTATACGAAACTAAACAAACACAAGTTTTTGTTTAGTCTGTCGTGGCAACTTAAAGTATTACTGACACCAGGTACTTGGTATTTTACTCCAAATGTACAATTATGAGGTGCTTTGCCCATCACTGGTCCCAAGTTATCCCAGATAAATGTAAAAGGTGGTTATTTTTGTCAAAGTGAATTTGCATTTCAAATTTTACACCAGTGGGAGTACTTGATGCATAGAAAACAGGGACTGCAATAACCGGAACACATCCGTCGCTGCAGTCGTCTCCGCCAGTGAGGCAGTGGAAAAAACGTCGGGTGCTTATGGCTACTAATGGGAACGGTCATAGCTTTCGCTCCTCTGATGTGAGAGATTTTTGAATTAGAATTTTGGTTTCACATGAACGTAAATGTCAGCAAGTACATATAAGACAGAGGACCCAGTGGGAACTTTTATCTATATATAAGTTTATCTATAATAAGAGACATATATATATGTGATATCTATATACAAGTTTACCCAGTTTAATCTCGTCACGTGCGACACATAAAAGAAATGATTGCTTTTTCCTCTATCTGTGCATCATGTAATGAACCACACGTATTACGATGTTGCAACCCCATTAAATACTTAATCATTAGACTTGAGATGTATGGTCACTGCATTAGAGGCACAAGCGCTGATTTTTCCATTTCTGATGCTTTCACAATGTGGAAAAAAACATTAGTATGTGAGGGCTTGAAGTAATTTGGTTGAAATGCTCACTGCTTTGTGTTTCTGCGGCTATTTCTACAGGGTTGAATGGGTCTCAGTCTTCTAACAAAATGCTCCCACCTTCCGCACATTCAAGATCTCCAAAGCATCTGGACATGCATCTAGATATGCTCACGAACTCTGCAAAGTAAGCCGATCTCTGTAGAAATTCTGTCTCACATTAAACTTTAGTAAAGTGCTCTGTGATGCTCACAGCTCAAGTTGTTTCTTCCAGGGAAAAGTCACTTGGATCCTCTACAAAGCTTCCACCTTCCTTACCACCACATTTCCTGCCCCGGCTTAGCTCTGCCGAATTGACCATCTCAAGCATCAACGATGGAGGGGGCAGAGGAAGCCTCTCATCTCCCATTAGGGACAGGATGGACAGTCAGTCGCCAATGTTAAAGAGGGGTAGGCGAACACCAAGGAAGGAGCCTTCATTAGCATTACAGGTGAATCATTAATTCACATTACATTGCTTGTCCTTAATCGAATGCGTGTAATCAACTGAAGCTTTGCTGATGACGCAGTTGGCATTAGAACCCTGCACGGGCCGACTTTTCTGGGCCCGGGTGCATCGAAAAACGGCCCGGCCCGGACCCGGACCTCAGCGAATAGGGCCCGGCCTGGCCTGCCCCAATGACTCAGCGCGTAGATTGCGGGGTAGTATTTCCAACCATGATGTACGCGTTTCAAGCTCTTGTCAAACAAATTTATAAGTAAATTTATAAGGAGAGAAGGCACGGCCACAAACATACAAGAACTGTCGGTTTAACACCAGAACAGTAAGACACCAAATTAAATCTAGAACGCACTCGGGCAAGCGCATTATCGTTACACTACCAAGTTTCTATGGTGGTAGAGGATGCTGTCGACAAACTCCTTCTCCCAATCCTTACCGCTCTCACCAAGCTTTGCGAACCTGACTGTGAAATGTGTGAGGAGTCAGGAGCAGTGTAAAGTGGCGTTGAGAATGTTATAGAGGGTCGAATCGTACACATAATGCAGCGTCCCTTGCTTGTTTTTGCCAATGTATGCACAGGAATGACGCAAGCACCTGATGATATAGTCCTCCATTGCGTGGAATTAGCTGCGTGACCCGTTTGATCCCTACTCCCTGAACATGTTTGTCGGCCCGGCCCGGCCCGGCGTGCTGGTGTCTTTTGTCGGCCCGGTCTGTGGTGTTGGCGTATTTCGTCAGCCCATGCCCGTGCGGAGCTCTAGCTGGCATCAGCAAAGCTTCAGTTGATTACACGCATTCATTCAGGAACTTTCTGGATAAGAACTAGTTCATAAGCACCTTCTGGTAGCATCTGCTACAGGAAAGGGTTCACCTTTGGGTATAAATATGATTGTTTCATCAATGAAATTGCTTTGGTTGAAGTCTAGTGCGTGTCTTGTGTCCGTATTGTCTTGTTTTACCGCTCTTACTCAGCACTGGGGGATTTTGTGGCCTTTCTTTTTTTTTCTCTCTCTCTCTCTCTCTCTCTCTCTCCTGGGTACATGGCTGTTTTTCTGTGTCGCACTCGGAGCACTCAGTGGTGATCTGTCCATTGAAACTGTGTCTTTATGCTTTCTAACGTAGTTAATCTTGCGTTCCCGTGCTTCTTCTGTGCCTGTGTCTACCACCCCTGCATTCGCTTTATGATGGTTTTATAAACTCTGCAGCCAACTGAGGGTGCTTCATCCAAGCAGCCTCCTGGGTCGGAACTGAACGACGGTGGTCGGCTCTCTTCCGCGGGCACCTCTCTTTTTCCAAGTCCAGCGCACTCTGTACCGGGTTACGCAGCTCCACAGAGCAAGCCGACCACCCGCACAGAACCGCCGTCTGCAGTGTGCGGAGCAGAAGGAGCTGCACCCTTAGACCTGTGCGTCAAGAAGGGTGCATCAACTACCTTCCTGTCGCCGGAGGTCACACTGACCCCTGTTCCGAGCAATCGTCGTCCCCCCACCCCCAGGTCCTCCCAGTCTGGAACGCCTTCTCCGGGTCTCCACCAGATGCACATCCTGGAGACACTTACTGCGAGTCTTGGACAGCCCAGGGGACAGCAAGTGCCCTCCCGAAGGAGAGGGAGGAAGAGCAGAGATTCTTTGCTGCCACCTCCTGCGGTGTTGGGGAACCTGTTTGCTGCTCTGGGAGCTCAGGTATGCCCGATGCTTGCTTATTGCCGTTTATCCCGTGAATATAACTGAATCAGTTTGTAACTGAGTTGTAAAGGAAGTGTGATGATGCGTTATGCTTCGTATTTGTTGCAATGGAAACAGCAAGATGTTACTACGTGTGTTAGGGACGCAACTGCAGTGAAATCTAACGATAAGGTCTTTGCGGGAGTGCCGTGCAGTGAAACAAACAGTGTAAACACTTAAAAAGCACTTGTAGCTTGGGAATGACCACAACTGTCCTGTTCCCCAAATGGGAAATGTCAGTGGGAATATTTAAGGAAAATCCATCTCTGCTGTTTTTGGCTGAGCAACGGGATACGGCTTATGCCAAATTCCGTGGTTCATTGTTAGCACAGAAGAGCTTACATTGACTTGAGTGTGCACGTATGGCATTTCATTGGTCGTTCCGTTTATGGCTCTAACGTTTAAAGTTTACCCACTTTTGTTAATGAAATGCTTTATCTCCTCTTTCTGAAATAGGACATGAAGTTGTCTCCTAAGGAACAAGAGTCCCTTCAAAGGTTTCAGCTATTGGCCTCCCAGGGATACAAATCCAAGAACAATGTGGTAAGTGCTTCTGTAGAATAGTCTCCTTGCTGTTGACAAAGCAGTGTGGATGAAAGCGAGGCAACATCTCTTTGCAGACACAGAAACCCACTAACAGTTCTTTGATGAGTGAAATGGCTGCAACGTTGGACAAGTTGCACACGGACGAAGAACGTGTGTCACAAATGTCTCCCGATAATGCCAAGGTTAATAGAAAACGTGTGTCACCGGAGCACTCTGACTCTCACCCGCGAGACTCCGGGCGTGAAAGCAAGCGGCCAGAGCTGGATCGCAGCGCATCCGGCAGTGGTGAGTTCAATCTTCTATGTTTGCTCGTTAATTGTCAATAAGGATCGTTTTATATTTTTGCAAAGATGCGATTCTGATGTTTATAGGAGGTGCTCATATTCACAAAGTCTCCCTACTGTTGTGACCAGCAAAAGCTCAAACGGTTATATCTGCACATTCTTTTTACTAGTAATACTTGAAGACCCAAAGCAGTAATGCAGCTGAGCCTCAAAGCAATCAAATTGTAAATGATTGCACTTTAATTAGTTAAATAGGGTCATTTGTTCGATGGAAAGTATTGAGAAAAAATGATCCAAGGGCCAACCTGCAGCCCTTGTTGTAGGCTTCATCGTTTGTCGGAAGTCTGGCATAAAAATATTGAAAGGCACACTTGTTCTTGAATACCATTCAGGTTTTATTGAACGCAATTGAACCTCTGTATGCAATAGGATAAGTCGAAAAATCCCAAACCGAGAAAACTTCAAGCGAATATCTAGTAAAGTTATTGCAGCTGGGTTTCATCGAATAACGAAAATGCAAAATGTCTGACATATATGTAAATGTCTACTCTACACGCATGTCCTGATAGCATAGTTTTTGGGCGTGTGACAATGCAGAAATTGAGCAAAATGCAGGAGCATGGCATATCCCCTTTTTCAATGTAACAGCACATGCACAGGGTTTTTGTGCAGAAAAAAAACTGTTCCCAGGAGCCAGACTTTGATGGCTGAACAATGGTGATACCAGGTAGGGTGAAATCACCTGTGTGTAGTGGAGTAGCCTGGATCGGGCTTATCGTGCTGCTAAACGAGCACAATCTTGAAAATAATGGCCTAGATGGCCAGTATAACATAACTTATTTAGTTCACGTGTTTTTTTCTATTACAATGCTAAGTAGCACTGCTGACACGGCCACATGAGGTAGGAAGAGCGTGTTTTTTGATAAGAAGTCAAAGTTCATTTTCACATCATAGCAAAATTTAAGCTGCGCCATTTATATGTGTCCGATCTGGCCGATATTTGACACACATGCTTTTCCCGTTTCTTACCCTCCTGTAGCGGGTCAAGAAATTGCAATATGGTCCTAAATTTTCTCTGGCAGATACATACTGGTACGCAGATGTCATTGCAACAAAAAAATACTAAAAAAAGGATAAGTTATCCCCTTATTGCATACAGAGGCTCAATTCTCATAGCCATACTTACATTGTTATTCAGGAGCGCACAGAAGGTATGTTTCATCTGAACCGTCTTTTCTGGCGTAGCAAACATAGAACGTTTGTAAGCTGCAGATAGCAATGGTTCTTTTCCTTTTCCTTTTCTCATTTCTTTTCTTTTTTTTTTCATTGGACATGGCTGGACGTGTGTGCTGGTGTGCTCACTATATCCGTGGATCCGCGCGTATACCCACTCTACATGGTGGTTCGTGGATAGAAATATACTCAGTGGCGTATCTAGAGCTACCTGCGCCCATGGCAACATATGGTTAACATGATGTCCTTGGGGATGCGTTTTCGTGTGGTCCGCACTAGGTTTCACACTACAACCTCTCTAATGGCGGGTGCTTTAGATCATTTATAAATGTGCCAGGTTGAGCGCCCGACCTGACACATTAATTCACACCCGACCACATAATGGCGCCCCTGTTCACCTGGCGCCCATGGCACCTGTCCACACCTGCCACACCCTAGATACGCCACTGAATATACTGTCTTGAAATTTGTGCGGATGAAGTGCAGATAAAACCGTACACCTCAACGGTTCACGTGGATATCCGCATTTTGTTCACAACTATCCCTGACCGGAAATCAGGAGGGTCTAGATTTGAGTCCAGGGTCTCAACACCTCTTTCCAGAGGCATTTTAATTCCTTGATACTTGGGTATTGGAGGAGTCTCGCGTGTTTGTGTCATTCATGTTTGTAGCCTGCCACAGCTAATTCTCGTTGCAAGGATTAGTGTCCCTGTCGACATCCTCCAGGTGAAGCCACAGTTGGCATAAATACAGTCTCGAACCTCGTTAATCTGACACTTGTTAATTTGACTTGCACGCTTTATGACCGTTTTGTTTCGGAACCATTCCCCCCACGTATCCGACAATGACAGAAATTCCTTTTTGCACAAATGGGTGGGCGAACACGTGTATTCTTTGTTACGACCGCTATTAGTTCAACGTCTAGTTCTGATTGGTCGAACGAGCAGTATTATTGGAAACACTGCAGATGGGAAATCTGGCTAAACGGTACTTCCGTAAATAAAGTGTAAGATGTTCTTCACAATATCTGTTGTTTTGCAATAAATTATTGCACAGTCTTGTGTTTTCTTTCATATGTGTCTACTCTCTGTTAATATGACAATTGGCTTTACGACCAATATCTGCAGTAACAGCTGTGGTCATATGATCGGGGATAGTTTGTAATCCGAAATGGTGCCAGTGTGTGTCATCCTTTTCATTGCTGTGCCTTAAACAGCATATATCTGAGGGATTCTAGATGACATATTCCTGAGTGGTCTGTGTGCTGAAAAATGAAAATGTTTGTAAGATAGCATCCATAGTGGAGCGACGTAAAGGACGTTCGACAGGCGAACACAGAAACAGTAGCACTTTCAACCTCGTTTACTAACATATGACACCAGGTATACACTGACACATGTGTAAGTATATACTTCGTAGAATAACCGGTTAGCCAAACCATGTGCCTGAGTTGATCAAGTCTAGTTCAAGTTGATCTGTCATGTAACTGTACTGTAAAATAGATTTCACAGCTAGAGAATGGTTACAGCCTGAAGTTTTAGGGTTTAACCCGATTCTTCCAGTACAGTTAGTTTGAGTAACTGAGCCCGATTTCTCTCCGAATTTAGCGTACTGGAAATTTTTCCACCCGAATTCGCATGAATTTAGAGCACATGTTTATTGACCCGATTTTTACCCTCCGAATTTAGAAAAAAATATTTCCCGAAAACTTCAGGCTCTAAGAATGGTACATGGGGGTTAGCCAAGGATTTGAGCTTATTGTTGACCTGTTATACAAATAGTTACACACAGTGCCATTCTGCTACATTAGCTTATGTTCATACCGTGGATGGTAGCATTTACTTCATTTCCTTGCAGAATCATCAAGTGAATCTGAATCAGCTGGAGATTCCCAATCTTTAAGCGGCAACTCTGACACTGAAGATACAGAGAAGTCTGCAGCAGCCAGCACATCTAGCAGCATTCGAGTATCAGGTTCTGAAAGAGGACCTAAACGCCACAAAGATGAGTTCGGTAGGTCAATTTGAAGTCCATTGTGTTGCTTTTGCAGTGCGGGATGGGGTTACAGGGTAGGGTCCTGCATGATTAGGGCTCTTCATTTTCGGGTTAAACCTGATTTTTCAAGATAGTTGTCCCCCGAACAAGTTTTCAATAATTCGGGTAAAACCCTGCATCTACCCGAAATCCTTGCGGACCTTCAACTTGTCTTTCTAGCTAGACCGTCGCAAAAGTGAATCATAATATCAGCAAAGAGGAGTATTTGTGACAACCTATTTGTTCTCCTTTTATAATCCCCTCCTGCAGGAGAAAAAAAAGACTAGCTTTTGTGGAGCTCGGACAACTGTTTGAATACCGCGATCATTCGCTGCCCCAGTTCCGAGTGGAAATGTAAATGTGAAGATTCTTCTTTCTCGTTCCAGTGTGGCAGCAGTGGCTTGTTTCATATGTCTTTCGTTTCGCCTGTAAATTCCCCGATGACATATCAAACAGAAATTGTAGCACCCGATTCCCCCTCCCCCCGAATTTGAAAAATTCGAAAAAGAAATCCGAAAACGAAGAACCCTATGCATGATCAATGGTGCCCATGGATAACCCGCACTTTCCTGCAAGTCTGTGTCCCGATTTGTGATATTGTGCGGGTCGGGCGCGGGTGGGGTGTTGGAAAAACGAGAAAGTGTTGGATGCGGGTGGGTGCGGGTTTCATTTTGTAACGGGACGCCGATAGAATGTGGGTCTTGCACTCGCAGGTATGGGATGGATGCAGGTCAAACAATTCTGTGCATGACTACAGTTACATCCTACAACATAGATTTTGTATTTCATTATTGAAGAAGCACAAAGACAACTGCTTGTGTAACTTTTGAACTGAATGAAAGCATGACAGAATGTGTGGGACATCAAGTGATGCCATGTGAAGGTGTGTGTGTGTGTATGGTGTGTACAAACAATGCATCAGCATGGCACCACATTGCAACCTTCTTGGAGCAAAAGGTGGAAAATGGGGCACATCGGGGTCAAAAGAGACATTGTGAGGTGCAGTGGTGCACCCCTTCTGTTCCTGTTGCCATATGTATGTTGTTAAAACATCATGAAACCTTTGCGTTTGCTTCTCTTAATACAGAAAGGTCTCCAAAACGAAGACGGTATCACCGAGGTGAACAGGAACTCAGAGCACCATTGGAGAGAGGGTAACTATTCTGAAAATAAGTACCATGAGGGCTGGGAATAAATTGGCTATGGGGGCATTTTCCTATCGTTCTTGCTATGTTTTTTTTAATAATTCCTTGTTGCACTCCTCATGTGTTTTTATGTTTTGCTCAGGTGGCAGCGACAAACCAAAATTAGGTGCTTCAGTAAGGGTGGTATCCGTGGGGAGGTGTTTTACATTGCTCCTTGTGGGAAGAAGCTGAAAAGCTACCCTGAAGTAATGAGGGTAGGTAATTGTATGCTTAAACACCAAGTGAAGAGTGCTCTCTGAGAGTGCAGAACAATTTCTTCCCACAGTACTTGCAGAAGAACAGCATCTCTGACATTGGAAGGGAGAACTTCAGTTTCAGCACTAAAGTGAATGTCGGGGATTTTGTGGAAGCTGCTGGCAATGGGGGCCCAGATGTAAGTTTGCAGCATTTCAGGATTCAACCTAACACACCACAGATTAATAGAGCCTGAAGTTTCTGGGTTTAACCCGATTCTTCCCCGAATTTACAACCCGAGTTGAAGGTTGCCCCTTCAGGGTGAAACCAGATTTTTACCGAGCACATTGCCTTCACAGAAACGTCTGTAGCAATGCATACTAGCTTGTTTGGCAGCAAACCCAATTACATTACCATTTGTACCAAACCGGTACTTTTCGTTACAAATTTAGCATACTGGAAGTTTTTTTTTTTTTTTCACCCGAATTCACATTATATTTAGAGCACACGTTTATTTCCCCAATTTTTGCCCCCTGAATTTGGAAAAAAATATTTCCAGACTTCAGGCTCTACTGAGATAGTTTGCTTGTCCATCTTTTTGGAAAAACCACAAAAAGCTAGTAGCAAAAAATGCTGCAAAGTATTACAAAACATACAGAGGTAGACAAAACAGTAACATGTTACTTAAACGCACGTTACTGTTTCGTCTACCTCTGTACGTTTTGTAATACTTTGCAGCGTTTTTTGCTGCTTGCTATGGAATACCGACTGGCCCAACGGTCTGCGTTATTTGACTTCACAGAAAGCTATTTTGATGTTGATTGCAGAGTCTTGGAGCAGATGCACAATTGAAAGTAATTTGCATGCTGTATCCATTCTGCATCCTTTCTGTTGTTTTGTTGTTTTTCTAGGTTATGTATGGTGTGTGTGTGTTTGCAGTTTTCTAACCTGAGCATTCCACTTGCCCAAATTTAAAGGGGTAAAATGCTTTTGCATTGGGTGTCTCATGAGCACATCTCTAAGCTGTATAATGTCTTATTTAGACCTGCATGGTGCTAAGTGGGGAGGAAGTAGCAGCCCGTCTTCAGCAGGTACAGGGCCTTCCACGAAGTAGTGCCAGCCTGGGAATTGTCAGGAGGGGGAGACCACGCACAGTGACCCCTGACCCGCTTTCCCAGGAGGTACTCAAGCAGCACGGTGAGTCACCATTCTGGCTTTTTGGCATCTTGCAGGTTCTCTTTTATAAGACTTTTATCAAAAATTGTGGAATCTCAATTCTTCGCAAGTAATTTCTACAGACAACATTAACTCAATAATTACCCGTCATTGCCTGTCGGTGTACTTTGATGACAAAACCCTTTCGTGTCAAACGCTGCTTGGACACTGCTCTACACAGTGTTACCATAGTGACCTGACTTAGATGCACTACTGTATTCCTGTGCACTGGCTACCATGACTCGGGCAATAATGTCCTCTTGAGGTGCCTTTGAAAGCCTCACTATGTTGTATCCTTCTGGTTTGATATTTTGTGAGGACCTGTTAAGGATCTGCATGCATGCATGCAAGGTACAGTAGCCAGTAAGTGTACAGTGACGAAATGGCCCTCGATGAAGTACAAGTAGATGTGATCTGACGGAAATGGAAGAGTTCATCAGCGGAACATTGACAAGTTTTTCTAGACACCGAATTGAATAAAGTAATTTTAAGTCAAATTCGTCTTTCCGGACTGCTCAATTATTTAGACTTTTCACGATACCTGTTGAGTCCGAAAAATCAGTCGGCGACTTTATTCAGTTTTGACTGCACCACATAGCAAATTGTATTGTAGATTTCTTTTTGCCTATGCGTGCTAAGAGATTAATGTTGCCAGATTAATGTTAGAGTACTTATAGTTAGTGTACAAGATAATTTGGAGATTTTCTTTGTTTCGCCACATATAAGTGAATTTTACAAAGTTAACCTTTTGCAGTTGAAGAATCCCGGCGTCACCAAGAGCGTCTCGAGCAGCTGGAGCAGCAGCGCATTGAAAAGGAGCTGCGGGCTCAGCACATGATCGAGGTGAACCCCTGCAGAGCAACCTTCCTCTTCCTTGCAAATCTTTCTTTCCCCTCCATGTATGTTTGGGGTTGGGTTGGGCGCCGTGGCATGCTGGTATTCATGTGACTCGAGGCCTGTTGCCTCTCTCTCTAGACATGGCTGCTTCGTCTTTCTTGCATTCTCTTTCTGTGATCTGTGTAACTGGGCAAAAGAGAACTCCTGTGCCATGTTGCATGCTTTGTATCACAATCAGATTCGGCGTCAGAGGCGGGAAGAGCTAGAGAGGCAACGTCAGGAAGATTCATTGCGCAGATCTCAGGTATTTGCATGCATTTACTTGTATGGCTTGAATGCGCACCCGCTGTGTATTATGCTTGCTCGAGTTGCTTCTCAGAGTGTTGCAGATGCATTCCATTTGGTGCGCCTTCTCTGGGATAAACTTTGTTGTTTCTCCCATTTCAATTGTGTGGGATTTTTTTTTGTGTGTCCTGCATTTCAAATCCACCTGGTTTTCTCCTGAGTCAGCTATACACTGTATGTCAGAACTACAGACAAAAGTGCATGTATGTGCATGCAGCTAGTCCATCAAAGAAATCACTCATACCTATGGGCTTCCCTTTTTCTCAGTATGCACTCCTGAACCCTGAAAAACGCTTCTCCTAGGCAAAATAGTACCTTTTATTAGCCTGTCATTTACCTGTAGGTAGAATGATGAGCGATATCTGCTGTCCTTGTCCAGAGTGTTATGCTTCCAAAGAAAGCTTATTGTTGCCAGACACTATACCTGTGGTGCTGAATAGGGGTTTTTCTGTAGCACTTTAATCCTATTCATTGATGTCACTGCAGACATGTTACCACTATGACAATCGTTGAAACTCTGTTAGTTATTAGAAGTGTAAGAGCAACCAATGAAGAATGAACTAGCTTGCACACTAGCTGCAGAGAGCAATAAGTTTTTCAAATATCACATAAAATAAATATGAGGTCGAAACCAAATGTGAACTTGTTGCTTTCCTTTGTACCTTCTGAGTGAAAACTAAAAAGTGATTTATGTAATCAAAATGTCCACGGGAACAACTGCAACAAGTTATTGTTCCACCCAAAAATAAGCAAAGATCTGAACACAGCTCAGTATATGCCAGCAGTCTGGAAGTAAAAGTAACACCTTGGTCTTTGCAATCTTCTTATTGCCATGAGGAATATCAGCCCTTGTGTGTAGCATAATCAATATTTTCTCGTCGCTCATTGGAGTTACAAATTTAGTTGCTTATTTTCAGGAACGAGAAAACAAGAGGCAGCAGACTGCTTTGCTAAGGGAGCAGGTATGTTCACCGATTATGTCAGATGGTAGAGATTCCGTGGGCATATTTCTATCAAAATGTTGAAAAAGTTATATAATGTTGGTTATTTGACGTTCACCTTTAATGTAGAACTCTCCTCATAATCCTAGCAAGCTGTGTTCTCCGCAAAATTGTGTTTACTATGTGTGCTCAGAACATCAAGTGTCGAAAAAGGTGAAAGAATTATGCAAGGCAGGAAACAAAACAACATTAAAGTGAACAGAATCCTCAAGGTGCCTAAGACATGAACAATTGAAATATGGCACTCGTGGTAAAAGCCAGATAGCGGTGGGATTGGAAACATGCATCTCTTGATTGCCACATGCGAGAGATGTGTGGTTCAAATCCTACCGCTGTCTGGCTTTTTCGATGACTGCCGTATCTCAATTGTTCGCAACGTTAAAACCGAAATCTGGTGTTTCCTGTCTCACTATGTTCATGATAGCAGTACAGCGATGATTCGATCAACATTTCCGCGAAGTGGGGTACTATACAAATCTGCGGGATTTCGCAGGCAAGAGAAAACAAGAAAGAAAATGCTGCAGCATTCTCCCACGATCGCTTACAAACATGTCCCTCACGCTTTTCCAGTCTTTTGTAACTTTTCAGTACGCAAAGAAAATTAGACTGACAATTTCTCTCCGGGTGTTCACCACTGTGCAGGTTTTACACGTGACATTGCATTGCATTTTTAACATGTTGCACATCAATTGAAATCCTTAGATAATTTTGAAATACAGTCTAGCCCATTTATTACGATCTTTGATATTAGTGATAACTCCGATATTGAGATCAAATTTCTGGTTGCGTGTCAGCTTACTCATTGAAATACATGTAAACAAGAGATAAATACAGTCAAACTCCTTTATAGTGAACACCTTTTTAACGAAATTACCACTACAGCAAATTTTTTTTTGCGGTCCTGCTGGAGCCTATAGGTCCAATAATAGACATCCTTTTTAACGAAAATACCTTTACTGCGACTTTTTTTTGCTGTCCCCTGAGTTTCGTTGTAATGGAGTTTGACTGTATACGAATCACTGTGAAAGTGTTTGCTCGAACATCATGATCAGAATTCTCCCGGCAGCCAGTAAAACGTGGGAAAATCTAAAATATTCCCATCATTCCATTTCACCACATTACCACAAAATAAATTGGGGTAGTAAAATAAAGTTGTTGTTGTTGTTGATGTTGCTGCTGTTGTTGCTTTTTCTTTCTCATTTATAAACAGAAATTTGCTTATCGTTTCTCTTGATGTGTGTCTCGTATTAAATATTAATACTGCAATTTTGATACCACTAGGAACTTCAAAAACGGAGAGAAATGCTGCTTATGGTGGACTTGGTAAGATGCCACTAACGATTGTCTTAATTTTGTAACATCTAACTCTTGTACAGCACACGAGGAGATATTTAATTCAATTTTTTTTTTTTTTGCACGAATTAGGAGAGGGAGAGACGAAGGCAGCACATGCTTCTTGTACGAGCATTGGAAAATCGAAAGAAGTTTGAGGTGAGTGTGCTCCACCCAGTAACCGAAAATTATAACAGCAGACAAACGCTTACATGGCAAACAACATGCTATGTAGAAACAATAAATTATAAATCTGGGTTTGCTTCATTCCATGACTGTGTTACAGGATCAGCGAAAAATGGACCTGCAAATTCTGAAAGAAGTGAGACGTCCTGTGGAGGACATGCGACTGAAGGATGCTCTTGTAAGTTGCCCATGCACCCTGCAGCTTTTCACTATAAGGTGTACGGTGTACTATGAATAAGGCCACCCATTTTCTGCTGCGGCAGATCCTGAATTCCGCGGCAGAGGATTGTGAATTCTGCATTTTTCTGCGGCACATGCTCAACGGTGTTGAGTTCAAACAGAAAGATCTTTATTGGGCCCCCAAGATACAGAAAGAAGCTACAGCATTAAAAAGCTGTTGTGGCTAAGCATGAGATGGTACTTCGTATTCTCATCTGACAGAGAATGACGTTTATCACTGACAATCATCTTATATCTGCTGAATGATCTCCCTGCATCAACAGAGTTTATGGGTACACACAGGTACTTGACTGCAATTGATGCCAGTGCCGGCGTCAGTGTTTTCATGCCATCCCAAAAGCCAATGATGTCAAATGGCTGTGGCGGTGGGTCGACTTGCTTCGAGACAGATGGGGCCAGGTCACGGTCAGAAGACTTGCAGTCTTTTGCAGTGTTGATATACAGCAACCACTCAGCTGCTAGGTTTCCAGCATCTCTTCCTATACCCGGGATGTTCTCATAGTCACAAAGTTCATGTGACATTGACTTTAGTTGCAGCGGGTCTAGGGCCCTCATACTCTTGAAAAATTTCCAGGTTTCACTTTTTTCCAAGAGCTCTTGTGCTTTGCGGGCAGCCTGACACATTCCGCTTCTTATTTGTTCTCCTACATAAGCAGCTTCATCATCTTGCACACCCTCTTGCCTCATAAGGGTGCCGTAATCTTCCAAAGATGCTGCTTTAAGGTATCCCCAGAGTGCAAACAAGGCATTGTACACCTTGTGTGCAGCCACTTCCTGACCTTCTGCAGCCTTTAACAGGCTGGCCACCTTTTTGCCAAAAATGGCAATACACCGAGTGGTGTACTTAAGCTCTGTGTATATTTCTTGCATCATGGAAACTAAACTGTCTACTCCAGCAGCATCTCCATACCTTTCTTGTACTTTTTCCAAAAGAGAGGGGTAGTGCTCAAAGTACTCAGAGTGGAGCTCCACAGCCTCAATCCATGAATTCCATCTGGTTTTCACAGGGGCTGGTGGCGCCCTGGGGTTTTCCACACCACATTCTTGCAGATGAGCCTTGAACAGTGCGCGCTTTCCGCTCGAAAGTCGAAAAGCCTTCTTCATATCCCCAACGTACTTGTCCACGAGGGGAAATGATTTGTACATAGTCGCGCCGATCAGATTGACACCATGCGCGACACACGTCACGTGGACGGCGTTGGAGCACAGTGGTTGGATGCATTCGCGAAATGCTTTCTTCATATATGACGCACTGTCGGTGACAAGCGCGGTTACGTCTTCGAACTCAACACCATACGTCATGAGTGCCTTGACGACGATCCGGCCGATTACTGCGGCGTTCACCTCATTTGTGAACGTCACGTCCACAAGGACTGGTTGCAAAGAGTCGCCAGTTGATGACGCCTTAACGAACAGTACATTCACAACGGATTTCGCTCGATTGTCCGTCGTTTCGTCGATGACGACCGATACAGTGGCACCGCTGAATATGCCTTTTAGTGCCGACTGATGTTTAGCGAAAAGTTCTGGAAGCCTGTTCCGAAGATTTTTAGCCAAAGGGACTGATCCCCCATTTGTAACCCGCTTCTGCAAGAACGTGCGCACTTTCGGATGGTCAGTCTTTTCTATTGGAATGTTGGCCGACACAAGCATGTCCAAGAATTCGAGCACCAGGTCCTCCTTTGCCTCTTTTGCCGTTAAAACGGTTTCTAAAGTTTGCAGCCTGGTCCGTTTTTGCAGCCCCGATCCAGACGCCGTTGGGTCCACTTTTGCTTTTCCGACATTTTTCCGGTGGCTGCTGCTTCTGATGTGGTCGTCAATCGTAGACTTGCGTTGGTGGTCAATAGTTTTCGCGCAAGGCCGACAGAAAAGTAAACCGCCGTCTTCGTAAAAGTCCTCCGTGCCATACTCACGTACCCGTTGTTTGGCATCTTTGTTTCCCAGATGGGACCGCTTAGACATTTCCACACTTCGCACTCGAAAACAACAGAGCGAGATGGCAGAAACGAAAGTAAAGTTTCGTCGATGCGCCGCGCGCGCCGCCGGTGTTGCTCCTTGCCCCTTGCCACCGCGGGCACGCGTAGGCACGCGTTTTGAATTCCGGGAACATTTGTGGCGTTCATTTTCTGAAGTTAAGACAAACAATGGCGCAGGATGCGGGAAGTCGATCCGGCTGAAATCGAATTTACGGCAAAAAAGTGGAATTCCGCGGGATTCCACGCGGAATCTTGTATTCCGCGGCAAAGTCGCAATTCCGCGCATTTTCGCGGAATCGCGGAAAACGGGTGGCCTTAACTATGAATGTACAGTCGAACCCGCATATTTTGAGTTATTGTGTATGTTGAACAATAAGAAATCGCCTTGAAAATTTCTAGAGCCTGAAGTTTTAGTGTTTTACCCGATTCTTCCCCGAATTGAAGGTTGCCTCTTTAGGGTGAAACCCGATTTTTACCTGGCAAATTGCCCTCACTGGGATGTCTGTAGGAATGCATTAATTTACTTGTTTGGCAGAAAAATTCAGTTACATCACCATTTGTACCAAACCACTACAGTTAGTTGAGTAACTGAGCCCCATTTCACCCCGAATTTAGCATACTGGAAGTTTTTTCACCCGAATTCGCATTAATTTAGTGCACATGTTTATTTACCCGATTTTTACCCCCCGAACTTAGAAAAAAATATTTCCCGAAAACCTCAGGCTCTAAAAATTACATGTAAAAGTATAGCACGAGTGTGCGACTTTATCGGACTTCGGTACCGCGGTTACCCGATGCATCGAACATCGAGATACTGAAAAGGCCACCTCTTCTGGGCACTTGCGCCGGTGATCTCGCACCCTCGGAGAGGACGAGAAAGAGCGAAAGCGGGCGGAGAAGGAGAGAGCACGTGGGCGGAAACACTGACGAGGAGGCACAAGGGGCGCTTCGTGAACTCTCAGTGTTTACGGGTGTTGTTCTCCCATGCGTGCACACTACAGTCTACGCGGATGTAGACTATGCCACGGAAGCTGTGGCGGACCGGACAGGACACGGACGTGTTATCCTTCGCCGCGGGAACAGGACGCAGCTTGCACCCTTTGTTTTCATGACCCGGAAATCGGCTTGGGGGTCATAAACCTTATCTCGTTCTTTCGCTGTATTGAGGCGGCGGCTAGAAAGTATTTCGTTGTAGCGGGAGATAAAATACGTTGATCTCTATGGCCCTGTGCTGGGGAATCCAAATTATTTCGCTCTATCGCGAATTTCGTTATATCGCGTTTCGTTGTAACGAGGTTTGACTGTATCGAACTATTTTGCGATCCCCTCCGAGTTCGATATATGCGGGTTCGACCGTATGTAGAAACTGTATATTTTGAGTTTGAAAAGTAAGAAAACATAAATGCAAACTTAATGGTAGCAGGTGAGTGCAGGTCCCAACGAAGGTTTACGGAACATGCGAGCGGTGTGTTTTCTCCTTGGTGCGACATCCAGCCGGCGAGCGGAAATGGGCACGTTTGCTCGTTCTGATGGGTGAGCGAGTGTGCTGATAGCAATACACCGAGGTAGTTTTGGTATGGCTTGCATGTGCTCGAAAGGTGGTCTGAATTGGCGTCGCTGCCAGCGCACTCCCCACCACCCCTTTGGACGAGTGAACAAGGGAGCTTCCGCTTGCTGCTAGGGTGTCGCACCGATGAGAAAATACACCGCTTGTACCTTCCGTAAACTTTTGTCTGGACCTGTACCACCACAGTCATTCCAAAGTTCTTGCCACTCAGCCCTTGAGTGGCACTTGGTTGTTAGACCCCCCCCCCCCCCCCCTGAGGGAAATCCTTCAAGGACTAGTCTTTACCGGAATAGAAATGTGCACCCCCAGTTGAGGGCACTACATTCTCAAAGCTATAGCATGTGTGCACGTACATATGTGATTTTATTTCATAGTTTTATTGAAAACTACGAGACTTTGCTATATGAAAAAGCTCTGTGCAGCATCTTCATATGCTACTTTCATAACCAGTGGACAGTCGAGGCAGTCACTTCAAGGGACCTTTTCACATTCGCGTCATATCCTAGCGGCTCTCCAGCAAATCACCCTCGGCACGTGCCAATACAAACCCACGTGGGTAGCATAAAGGACCAAAACTTGTCTTGGAGTGGGGGCCGACGAGATCGCGTGGTGTCCCCAGTGGTCCCCAATCCTGCCGTCCTCATGGAGCGCCATCTATTGGACACGAAGATAATCTTGTTCGGCGTACCCAAGGTCATCAGCACTGCAGCGCATAAGCTTAAGCAGTCGCGAAAAAAAGTCCATTTAGAAATCAGGAGGGCGCATATGTGTAGAGTAGAACAAAGCTTTCCAAGACAGAAATGCAGCTTTCGTTGCATTCCTTCGATTTAAGTGCACACATGATTATTGCTCAGGAAGTTCACCTAAGAACTGCCCAAAGCCTGTTTAAAAGCCAGTGGGTTGTACCAAATTAATATAATTTACTGCAGCCCATTCACAAAATGAATGGGAGTGTTTCCCTGTAGACAAAAAGCATTGCGAATGTTGATTGATTTCATTTACTTGCTCTTGCAGCCATTGCCAACGCTAAATAGAATTCCAGGTTTGAAGATTCCAGGTACTGCATTTGCAAACCTTCTGATGGTCCAGGAATTTCTCCACAACTTCGGGGAAACGTTGCATTTTGGTGAGCTCATAGACACTCGTAACTTATAAAACTTGCATTTCATGTTAACTGTCCCTATATGTTTGCTTTCATTATCTTTACAGATGTTGAGAAAATTCCAACCTTAAATACCTTGCAGCTAGCACTCATAAACCACGACGAAAAGTCTGAGCAAGAGTTTCTTACTGTTGTACAACACCTGCTCACATGTGCCATTCATGATCCTGGAACCCCTCATTGTAAAGAGGTGTGCATATTCTTTCAGTTGAATCCTAAAAAGAGTATACTATGCTTCGTACAGTTCTTAGATACCTTCCCCACTTTTGCAGGCGGTAACTGTGCTTGGGCAGCATCTCAAAGATGCTCCAATCACAAACGAGAGTGTAACCGAAGCCTTTCACCTCTACTTCATGGCCCTTGACAAAGAGTGTGCAGTAAGGATTTAGAAACATTTGGAAGCACGTTAAGGTGCTCGTTCCTTGCCCACAGTGGCTAACCTTCAGCCGTTATTAAATCCTTCCCAGATGTACCAGTGGGTAACTGAAAAACCATTCCTCGCACTGAACCCTACACAAAAGTCTGAGATCATGGCATTCCTCTGTAATGAACTTCTCTGCAGCCGAGCGGTAGTACGGTAAGTTTTTCCGGTGTACGTTCAGAATCGCGCGTCCTGTCAGTCAGTACGCATCAGCAGCGTGTAGTGTCGTTGAAATGTAAAATACGTGTATGTGCTCTTGCAGGCAAGTGGACAGCAGCATAGATACGGTTAACACGCTTCGAAAAGACAAGTGGCTTGCTGAAGGAGAGTTAAGAAAGTAAGTTATTTTCTGTTCTATTACGTGTAGGGTTCATGTGATACGACTTCTATTGTTCGCATAATGTGCATAGAAAATGACACCATACTGTGTAGATCTTTCTTACTGGGAGTCTGATGTCACAGGGACTTGCTTTTTCTCTCTTTATGTGCGTATTTATGGAATTTCAGGTTAAGAATAAGGAGGTTCATTATGGAAGTCAGAACATTCTGCAATAATGATAGTTACAAGTTGATGGTGCTCTGCAAAATTGTGCTGAATTGTTATTTCACATTCTCCAAAAGCTAATTGTGTGGCTCTCCTGGGCATGACAGTACTACATCAGCGCAAAATTTGGAATTGAGTAGTGTACACTTTAATCTGAGGACATCTTCTTTCAGTTTTTTCTGTATGAGCTGTGGATATATTTCTATGCTCCTTCTTATCATGTCATATCATTCATGAAATCCAATTATAGTAGTGGCCCTTTTTTTTTTTTTTCTTCCTCGAGTACCTTTGAATTTCATTATGTTAATTACTCTCTTTGTATTCCTGTACAGTCCTGCATATCATTGCTGTGCTTCCTCTGTTTCTTTGGAGATATCTCTAAAAGCTTCAGTTCTTCTGGAGTATTGTACCTAAGGCCCTTCGTTTTCCGTGATTCCGCGAAATTTCGTGGAATTCGGAATTAATCGCGGAATCCTTCGTTTGGCACAGAGTTTCACAGAATCCTTTATTTTTAAGAATGTGCGGATATTAGAGTTCTCAAATTCGAATCGAATATCAGTCACTCGAAGTATCCGATTCGCGAATCGAAATACCCATTATTCGGATCTCCGGATAATTCGACTATTCGCCGAATATGAACGACACCTCCCGAAAGGGGGCTTCACCTGACGCTTCCCTGCATGAGGTGAAGCTGCCCCTACAAATTGAAGCCTGCTTTACAAAATTGTTTATGCCGCAGGACAAAACAGACAGATTGTAGTTTAGCTTAGGATAACATTAGGCCAAGTTTATGGTGTACACTTTGTGTATACCTTGTGTATACTTCACCTGAGGAAGGGGCGGCATCCCTCCTGTATGCAGTTTAGCGGTAGCAGTGGGGGATTTTGATTTGATATCTGGGAGGTTGCCTTCAAGAAGTTAAGACTTTTAAATAATGGCTACAGTCCAAGAACAAAAAGGGGTGTACTAAAAATGTAACTTCCCCAGGGCATGTATTGTAAACTCCTTCCTATAAAGTTCCTATGAACTCTGTAGATGCTGAAAGATCTTTCAGCAGGTATAAAATGATTTCAGGCGACAGACCGCATCAGATGAGAACGCAAGATATCATGTATGTAATACTGAGCCACAACAGCGCTTTGAATCTGTAATTTTATAACATATTTTTTGTTCCCACATTATCCAAGCAAATAAAGTGTCTCCCATTTCATGCAGCTGTTGACTGCTCGCCGCAGAAAATCGCGGAATTTACAAGTCAGTGCCGCGGAATTTTGAATTTGACGCAGCAGAAAACAGAGGGCCTTAAAGGAGCAGTCTAGAGGCCCACAACTTTTTTTCTGTTTTTGGTCAGTATGGAATGTTAGGCGGCCGAAAACAGTTTTCCCACAATTAGTGCAACCGTAGCTAAATTGGGACGCCTGCAATAGCTCCCCGAACCTCCCGCGCGCGAAACACCCTCCTTCGCCTTCACGATAGGCACGTGATGAGCGCCACCACACACGTCACTATGTGACGCAAGTGGTGAGGACGCTCCTCATTGGACTTGGGATCACATGATCGAGGTGAGCAACATCGCCCAGGCCGGAGCGTCTGCTACCGCTTGGGAGACGCCATGCGTTCTCCGGCTTCGTGATGTCCGAAACGGAGGGTTTGAAGGCTGTCAACGACACAACCACGATTTTTTGGGACCGCAGGCACCACGGGAAGAACGAGTGGTGCAGCCCGAAATTAACTGCGTTTGAACAGCAAAAACCCCGTGCTTCTCGACAGTGTGCAGCCTGTCCGACAGTTTTCACCGCGCAGTTGGTTCAGTGGCTAACAGGTGGCGCCACAATACCGCTTCCACAATACCGCTTCGCAATAGCTTTCTGCTGCTGTGAATTCTGAGATTGCACAGAAGCCACGGATATATTACTCTTGTGATCGTAATCTTATTTTCTCAGGCTGCGTATATGCTTCTTCTTTTAAAGAAAACGTGATATAAATCATATAAATAATAGAAGTCAACAAGAAGCAGCTAGCAATGTTCGTAGCAGACGGTTTTTCCTACGAACGAATGAGGGGCTCTCTACCACGAACGTCACACTAGAGTGGGTGTGGTCTGCAGTTGGAGCGCTCCGGCCTGTCACCGCGGCAGCGATTTTCCAAATTAATTGCACCGTGGTGAAACAACTTTGGACAGAAATATTTTGTGGGAATGCTTTTCACGTACTGCTTTACAAGATGACAGCAGTTTTGGGCCATGTTAGATACCACTTTAATGCTCCTTTAATTGTACCTAAGTGCTGATACTATGCAAATTGCTTTCTTCGTTTTGGAATACCAATAATTCCATCTCTAACTATCAGGTTTAGCTTGAAAATCACAAATATGTATGTGTATGTATGTAAAATTGTAATGTATATTGTGTATAATTAGGGCCTGACTTTTTCGGGTTTTATTTTGGGCCAAATTCGGGGGGTAAATATCGGGTGATATTTGTCATTCGAAAATTCGGGTGTATTCGGGTTAAATCCCGGTACGGCATATTCTGTCGTCTGGAATTCGGGTGTATTCGGGTGATTTTTTTTGTTTAATAAAAATTTCTCTTAACATGGAACTAATGTTTAGCAATGTTATCAAACTTTATTTTAATGCACGCTTATGAGTGTGCCACGCGACCCGGATGTTTTCGGGTAGATTCGGGTTAAACCCGAATTTTACAGATTTCGTTCGGGGGGTAAATATCGGGCGGATACGGGTTTAACCCTAAAAAGTCAGGCCCTATGTATAATATGTAATGTAAAATTGTATTTCAAATGCACGTAGATTTATAGGTAGCCTTCTGTAACCTTCAATCTACCCCCACTCGTTCTACTGCTTCCGCTCATGCGGACGCGTAAAATTGTGTCTTTCTGTAATATGAGAGCTAGCTACAAAATTTGTGGAAATCAGAATTATATAATTTTTGCAAATTCAGGTTGAGAGGCATACAGCAGGCGCGACAGCGAAAAGCCTTGCTGAGGCAAGACCAGGAAGAAGCCAAGGGTGCAGAGGAGGCAACAAAGGGAGACGGAGATAAGGCAGTTAAGGGGCCAAAAACAGAAGAGGAGGAGGAAAATGAGGAAGGAGGGAACGAAAGTGGCAATGATAGCGAGGATCCGCAGGATGCAGAAAACGATGTTGATGAAGAGGTGAGATATGCCACTTGTACATATCGTAAGGTGCTACCACAGGCGCTGTCCTGTTAAGAAGAAATAGTTCAGTGTTTAAATATCAATCTTATTCCAGGATGGGGAACCAAATTTGTCAAATGAAGATCTTGAAAAGAAAATTGACAAGTTGGCAAAGGTGATTTTTTAAAATGTCCTTCATGTCTGTAGTGAGCCACCTAGGTCGCTGGTTGCCGGGTGTTTCAAGTTTCTGTCTAAGGTGATAAAAGTGTGTTACAAATATACTTTCATATCCATGTCACCTTCTTTTGTAACACTCTAAGCATTGTGCAATTTTCATGTGTGACATAGTCTCCCACTGAATTTTCTGATTTCTAGGAGCCATAGAATTGGTCTGAATTATCGAGCAGTAATCCTGATGCTTTTATCGAGCAATAAAAATTTTTAGTCAGTGGCAAAGAAACTTTTTGATGTAGAATTTACGTGCTTCAGATCGTTTGTGTTGCTTACACTTAATATATTTTAAAAAACGTTTTGGCATTACGGTTTGATGTAAGCGTTAAATTAACGAAATTTTTAATGTATGCATAATTGATTAAATAGATAAATAAAAGAAAATGACAAGAGCCACGAAAGTGCACCTTATCACCATGACATTGTGCGAAAACTACTGCTATTTTTTAACGTGGTTGTCAAGCAAGCATGTGCAGAAAATGCAGAAGAAAAATGCTTTCATTAGAGTCTGTCAAGGATTTGCATACGTAAGCATGGGCAAGGAATACAATTTAGAATTTTTTCTTTCTTTTATTAATATTCTTTTTTTTTTATGTTTAAGATCCGTGCCTTTCCTAGCTGTATATTTGCATGAACCGTTGTGTGTATTGCAGCAACTTGGCTGTGTGTCATGCTCCCACTGGGGGTGGGGACCTGCTTATTGTAACCGATCCTTTTCCCTCTTCACTTTAGCAACAAGCTCAATTCCAAAGTAAAGTTGCCAAAGCAAGCAGCACCATCCGAGCATCGATGCTGGGCCAGGACCGCTTCCGACGAAGGTACTGGTTGCTACCCATTGCAGGGGGGGTCTTTGTGGAAGCCATGGAGTCCGGAGAACAGGACGGCATGGGAGATTTTGTTGCCTCTGATTACATGATTGACGAGGATGACGATGAAGAGAGCCAAAAATCTAAGAAAGAGGCAAAAGACGTCAAGGTCAAAATGCAAGAGAAAGAATCGGACACAGCAAAGCGTAAGCAGCCAGAAGCGGAAACGAAACAGAACGAAGATGTAAAGAAAGAGGAACAACCAAAAGACGAGAAAGAGACTGTCGGCAAAGTCGAAGAAAAAGCCGAGGCTGTGAAAAAAGCAGAGGTAAAGGAAGAAGTGATTAAGACTGAATCTGAGAAAGAAATAGAAATAAATAAGGAGGTGCAGCCCTCAGCAGAGGTGAAACCAAAAGTGGCTGTTGGTCCCGAAGGGAACCTGGAGCAAGCGTGGATGATGCAGTCGCCCTTTCTGGCCTCTATGGTGGCTGGGAATCTTTTGTTTGCACAGGGAGGAAAAGACGGGGGAGGGGGGGACGTGTACCCTCACGTCACAGCGGAGCAGATGTTGAAGACCCTGGCGCAACAAAAGAGGCCCTGGTTCAGCATTCTGCCGCGTGTGCCCTGCGACGAAGAAAGTCTGGCTAGGTTGCCAGGAAAGGAAGGGGAAGATGACATTGAGGTTGAAGAAGAAGCAGGCGCACACCAACCGGGTGGATGGGTCAGCGTGATTGAAACGGAGGACACCACCAATCAGCATGATAAGCCACAAGCAGTGCCAGCAGGTAGGTGTCACATGGAGCAAAATACTGAGTACTGCACATTTTTTTCATTGGATGGCCTATTGATTGGCCTGAGCTCTGTTGGGCTCAGCCTATTTCCATGCCATGCATGCCGTATCTACATCACTGCGAGACTGTTGTTTTCCAAGATATGCAGTACTAAAAGCTAGGGGTGTGTGAATCCAAATATTTGAAGTGGAATTGAATATTGAATTGAATAGGGGGGGGAATGCCAAATACTGAATCGAATATTGAATATTCGTGCAAATTTTACGTATGCGTTTTGCTCTAAAAGTATGCAATTTGTAACCCATGGCTTTAGCACATGCATTGCCAAGACTGCATGCCGAGGCTATGGAATTTGCACTTTGGCAAGTTCGTATCTCGGGGCTTTTCGGGTTTCACCCGAAGTGACGACGATGGAATTCGGATTTTACCGGGTTTAGCCCTAAAACACAAGCCCTTATGCATGTTTTGTGTAGCAAAAAGTTTTGTGTGCATTACCTTGCAAAAGCGAGCTGACCTGTAGAGCCTGCTCAAGATCTATATTCAGGCTTATTTTTTGCTTCACTACGGAGTGCTTTCATACAAGCACCACACATGCATGTTTACATCAGTACATCAATGCCTGTGTCACTCATGTGCCAGTCATTGAGAGGATTTTGATAGTTGTGCAGTGATGGTGTTCATGTACTTGTGAACCCAAATGTTGTTAAGCTGGTTCTGCAAAAGCTGCTTACAGCAGAAAAAAATGTCATTATACATTTGCAAGGCTAATTTTTCAAACTCTTGGCAGTTGTAAAATCTCTGAAAAAAATATTGATCAGTCAGAACGCAAGCACGTATAACAGACTATTTTCTGCCTGAAAATAAATATTTTGTAATATTAATGAGCCTCTTACGTTTCCGGCATCACCTGACTGTCAGTGTGCAGCAAGGCCTAATATGACAGCTTGTATGCGCTGCCAGCTCATCAAGTCTTCGTTGTGATGATGAGTGACTCCCTTTAGTTCGAACTTCACTTTATTCAAACAAGTCTTGAGTCCTCTTCAATTTTGAAATTATGCAAACGCACTATATCTCTAAGTATCCGTAACAATGGATGTTGATGAGGAGTAAACACGAAGGCACACTTTCAGATTGCCTGCGAGGTTGGTGGAGAATCACGGACGTGTCGCAGCTACGGGCTGTAATGACGACGTTGCACACCAACGGCATTCGTGAGAAGGCACTGTTGAAGCAGCTGGAAAAGAGTTTCAACTATGGTGCAGCAGCAGCCATTCCAAACAGCCAACAAGGTGAGTCATCAGCTTCTTCATGAAAGCTGAAAAAGGGCTTTCACGATCATTCAACACATGTGGAGGTTACCGTTTGTCCCATTTCGATAGATGTTGGGTTGGAGATTACGGAGCGTGATAGGGAGGTGTCGGAGAAGCATGGTGGTGCTGTTCCTCCAGACTACGAAGACCAGTGGTCACCAGAGGTGGCCTTGAGGGTAGACCTGACAGTGTTGGAGCAGGTGGAAATTCTGGAAGAGAAAGTGGTTGGAGCCAGCATGCAGGCCAAGGTTTGTGATTGCAGCCATTGTGCCCATTAAATGACTTCAGATTGGTGGTACACTTTGCCCTTGTACGCACAGAGAGACCCAAAGGCCGTCCTTTATCCTTAGAGCCTGAAGTTTTCGGGAAATATTTTTTTCTAAATTTGGGGGGTAAAAAGCGGGTAAATAAACATGTGCGCTAAATTCGGGTGGAGAAACTTCCAGTATGCTAAATTCAGGGAGAAATCTGGCTCAGTTACTCGAGCTAACTGTACTGGTTTGGTACAAAAGGTGATGCAGCTGCATTTGCTGCCAAACAAGTGAGTGTGCATTCCAACACTCATCTCAGTGAGTGCAATTTGCCGGGTAAAAATCGGGTTTCACCCTAAAGATGCAACCTTTAATCCGGGAAGAAAATTCGGGGGAGAATCAGGTTAAACCCCAAAACTTCAGGCTCTGTTTATCCTTGATCATTGTGTTGTACTGCAAAATGTTCCCTGGAATCATTGAGAGAACCTGCTAATTTAATGCAGGGCTGGCGACCACAACCAAAGGCCTCTAATGACATCACGAGGGAGTTTCGACCATCATGTGTCCTACTTAACAAGAAGCTGCTTTCCTCAAGTGAAGATGGTGATGATGATGACAGCCTCGACAACTCCCCTTCGTCCACAAATGTACCAGAGGACAAGGAGACCGTGGTAAAGCCTGAAGCCGAAGCACCTTCTGCTGATCCTGCACTGCCTCAGCCATCACCGAAAATAAACGAGGATGGAAACAATCAAGAAGAAGGTGCCTTGGAAGATAAATCGAAAGAAGAACCTCAGGATAGTGTTGACCATGAAGGAGTCGAGGTTAAAAAACAACCGGATGGTGAAACTGGTGGTGCAGACAAAGTGGGTGATTCCATGAATCCTGTCCATGTTGCAAAGGAAAGGTTGCTGTGCTTGGAGGCTGCTATTGAGAGACGATACATGAGACCACCTCTTGGCACAAGGTCAGTTCTTTTATATTTTGAGCCACTAAGCCCTAAAAAATGGGCCAGGTGAAAGCATGTGTCATTGGAGAGCACTTCTGCTGGTTCTGGATCATTCCAAGCTCCAGTGACACTCTTCACCCCCCTCTAATCCTTATGCGTATTGTTTTTAGAGTAGAGGAAAACTAGATGCAGGAAAGGAACACTGTTGTCTGATTCAAGAAATCTGTGGAATGTTGCAGGGGTTACAATCAAACTCACAGGGAAGTCCTGTGACGAAAAAGTGCCTGTGCATGCAAATTTTGTGGCTCAACTGTTTCTCGGTAACGCAAGCAATGCTTCTGGCCAGTACAGTAAGATTTGCAGGTGTTCAGCACTGCAACAACCTGCACAGTACTCTGATCTTTTGCCGATAAATGCAAAACCCTGATGACACAATTTTTCCTGATTTCCGACAGAGATTGTATAACCTGGTTTTGTCTTGCAAATCTTTAAAAAGATAGTATGTAAAAGGATATTTCTTTACCAATGATGGGGTGTGGCTTCCAGCAGAAAATTCCTCGTCATTACAGTCATAAGTTGTCACAATTAAACATCTTGTAAGATCATTGTAACTACCTCGTATGGTACGCCAGTCCATATCTTAGAGGAAGTGCTCAGAAGCACTCCAAACCGATTGTTACACTCCAAACTAATTGTTGCTGTTATTGCATTCACCCGTACACCATGACATCAGTGATCCTTCAGCCTGTCGTTCTGTATTCTCCTACCACCTTTTATTTTCATGCAGCATATCCACGTGCACTTGTAGATTCACTTACAATATGCATATTGTAAACGCATTCAAGAACTTAATATCAGAAGAAGGCAAGCTTTAAGTGAGGCACCCACAGTAGCAACCATTATATATTATTATTATTATTATTATTATATACTTCATTATACTATGTGACATCACAGTTACAGCACATTTTTAAATTGGTAGTCGCATCGATCATTCTGTATTCTTCATTATACTGTACGATCCGAAGCTTCACAAGTTTCTTCACTTTCGCCTGACCAGTGGAAATTGTAGGTGACAATAAAAGGACTATCGCATCCGGAAATCTGTCCATGAAACTGATACCACTTTGTTCGGCATTGGCGGACAATTTACTTGGGATGTCACTCCCTGACCGAAGGAGTGAGAGGATGGCACTCAGAGGAGAAAGACACTGTCCACATGCCCACACTGCCACAGCATTTCTTTTTCCAAGGTCGTGCCCTCATTGGCTCTTACGGAGTGACGTTTTCTCGTTTTTCCAGAGAGGGGATTTTGGCATACTCTCAACATCTGCTGTCTACCCTTATCATGTACTCCATCGAATAACAATCAAACTACGACACTATTTTGCGTGGGATTTTAGATACCGTGGTCAGTGGTCCACGAGGAATAGCTGACATTATAGTTTCGAAATCGACTGGGACGGATGCGACCCTCTCTTTAAAGGCCGTATTTGCTACTGCGTATGATAATAACACTAAGCTTGCAGAAATGTGCTACAATGCCATATGTGGAAGCAAGCAAACAAGCATGAAGAAAACAAAATTTATAAATTTTGGTGCTTCTAGAAAAATATGCCAATGTGGCTGTTGAGAGGAACCTTGACAATACAGTCGTCTCAGGACTGTATGCAAAAAAAAAAAAATCAACAAACAAAAGCGAATCAAGCAAACTAAAGCAAACCAGTGTGTTAGCGAAAACTTGCATCTTACGTAAAAGCGCTGCAATTTACAAGAGTTGAGTAACTTTACTGTAATCTTTGATGGATGCACACTGCTACTTTAGAGTGACGAGCACGGCCTTGTGATCCATGAGGCGAGTGGCGATGTGGTCGATATTCTTGACAACGGTTTTGGAAGACCAAATCAATGCAGGTCTTTCTCGAGATCTCGAGAAAAAGTAACAGCGTCTGTGCACTGCCATAGATCCAGTGATAATGTTTGCATCCAGGGCCATCAGAAGTCCCTCGCTGCACAGGGAGTTAGTTGAAGTTCAAAGGATTGGTGCATTAAGAACGTTCTGTACAAAGAAAAAGGAAATAATTAATGAGGCAGAAATGGATTAGCATTGACATATTCTCTCTTTTTTTTTTCTTTTTTTTGCAGTCGACAACACCATCCAGCACTATCCACCCCTATCCACCTCTATCCACCCATAACTATCACTATCCTACTTAACAGTTTTATACAGAAAGAAGAAGCAGAAGTTTTAGATAGAAAACAGAGTGTTGAAAATGGCTTCTGTGCTACTTTAAGTGGTTCAAACTACATGTTAGATATGTTAACAAAAACCATAGCCTGCTTCAGACTTAAAAACGGCCTCAACCATATGCTTTGTGACTTAGTCACCAGATGTAATAGTGACAAAGCCAGTGAGAAAAATTGGAACAGTACAAATGTGTAATGACATGTATCTGGTTTGAAGGCTCAGGTTGCATTTGTTATCAGTGCATGCCAAAGCAGAGTCATACGGGAGCAATGGTCAGCGTGAAGGCCAAGAAGTATTACTGTCTTATGAGTATTACAGTAATACCAATAATACGCATTTTTGCATATTATAATACTAGCAATAGTATAAATACTTTTTTCAAGCTCGTATTATAACATGTAACGCAAACACAAAGAGTACTACAGTAATGCTATTATAATACTTTGTATTAGAATACCTGCCCACCCCTAGTTTGAATGAAGTTGTCTATAACTGCTTCATTTTAGTACACCAGGGGCAATACTATATCTGAAAGTAAGGCCCAGCCAAAGTAAAGCATCTGTTTAGGTTGACGGATTGTATGGTGCATTGTCCCTGTACTGGCGTTGCTTGACATACCCTGAACATAATTTTTTATTTCTTTCCTAACGTTTGATTCCTTCTTTCCCTGATTGAACTGTGACTGTTCTGAGTTAATCGTCAATGCATGTATAACCCCTTGGAAAGTTCGGAGAACTGCACTTTGCACAGTAGATTTATACACTTCTGCTTCTGGGTGATGCCCTGGATTATAGTTTGTGATATAGCACAATCTACAGCTCTTCCAAAGGTGGAAGTACAGTGACAAGTTCATGCATACAGAGGTGTTCTCGAGATGTGTCCCGTACAAATGCCTAAGGTTTCAGTGTCGTGTGGCTTTTCCCAAATCTCCTGTTAATTTCTACCTTGTCTAAAGCATGCTGAAGCACTTTAGTTCTTTACTTTATTCTGATATGCACAGTTAACAATTGGCACACAGCTGCTTTTTTTTATATACTTGCAGCAACAACAACTTTATTTTAAGATGATGAACGGGGAGTTCCATCGCGAGGGGCGATACTCTACCCCATTGCTGGTGGTGAAGTGGGGAGAGAAATAATGAGCTTGCAGCATTTCCTGCTATTTCTTGGTATTTTTGGTTGATTACAAATTTTGAAACTGTGAATTCAGTTTTTCAATTGCATAAAGTCATTGCAAGATTGAATATAACTTTTCATGCACTCAACAGCCTACGCAACGCTGTTACTGTGCGTTGAACATTGTACCGCTTTTGAATGATGGAACGCTGCCTTTGTGCAGTGGGAATAGCATTTTGCCACAGCAGCCAAGTGGTGTGATCAAGTGGGATGAGGAGACTGGAAAGGAGGAAGAAGAGGTGCCCCCTGGCCTGCTAAGGTGGCGCCAGGCTGTACAGTTGTGTCAGACAGCTGCGCAGCTCAGCATGTGCTTAGCTCAGCTGGAAGGCAGCATTGCTTGGGACCGCTCCATCATGAAAGCTGTGAGTTCTACGTGAAAGCTATATGAAAATATTGAAGGATTTTCTCTTAAAGGGAGAGCTGACCGCCTGATGTCTTTGAAATAAACCTGTCTAGCAGGAGCATTTGGCTCCGTGCAACTCCCCCGCGAGCCCCTTTTGCTCAGAATCTCCGTATTTCCGGAGTTGCTCGTATTTTGTCGTGATAGCCGTCAGTGCACTCGCACCTGTGGGGGAGGGTCAAGCGGGGCAACCTTCTCATCGGCTCGCATGACGTGTCAGCATCCTCTCCCACACCTCCTCCCCATGCATTTTCTGCAGTGGGAGGCAAAGAATTCTGCAGCACAAGCAAACTAAACAAGGCACCAAGGGATGTGCCCACATATCCTCACACTGACGTTGCGCATGTCTCCCTGTGTGCGGATTTCAAACCATGTATATTATAATGATTTATAATGCCAATAACAAGTTAAGCAGCTAGAGTTGGTGAAAAGTGAAGCGAAGATTCGGTAAATATGGAAACGCACTTTCTGTGGAAACAAATATCTGCAAATTTATGTTTGGAAAGTGAACTGTCTCTTTAAAAACTTAGTCTTTGTGTAGTCGCTTCTGTGGACCAGTTGGTTTGGTGGACCAGAATGTGACCAAAGTTTTGCTTTCTTTCTTGCAATAGTGCAACTTAGCTCGGCAATCTTTGGCTACTTTTTTTTTGAGGGGAGAGGAAATGTTTGTTACGTCTTTGTTATTGACTCATGACAGGTGATGATTTTTCTTGTCAAAAATAATGAAAATTCCTGCTGTACAGATGGATACATTCTTTATAATGAACCATGCGTGTGAACAGTGTTTGCATTTCCTGCAGTTTCCTACAGGGCCATCCTATTATTCGCTGTGACACAATCGCTCAATACACATAGTTTAGCAATGTATGTTAAGCATACGTAAGTTGCAGCACAGGAATGCAGAGAAATCTGTAGTCATTACACAAATAACTTGTGTTTCTCCAACAGAGCTGCCAATTCTGTCACAGTGGAGACAATGAAGAGATGTTGCTGCTATGTGATGGTTGTGACAAAGGATACCATACTTACTGCTTTAAGGTAAGAATCCCTGTTATCTAAGAGACCTTGCAAGCGATTGTGGCAAAAATGGCGAAGGGGAAGTTTAATTTATACCATTCTGGCGCAGCCAAAAATGGACAACATTCCAGAAGGAGACTGGTACTGCTACGAGTGCCTGAACAAAGTAAGTGTGGTCTTAGCTGTTCACACAAAAATTGTTGTTCTGAAAGTCTCATCTCCCTACTCTTTGCAGACTCAAGAAGAAAAAGTTTGTGTTTTGTGTGGGAAGAAGGGTAAACTAGTTCACTGTGACGGATGCCCCAAGGTTTTCCACATGACATGTCTGGAACCTCCACTCACAAAGTATGTGTAATTACTTATGCGAACACCATGTAGCATTTTAGTGGCACATCTGATACGTGGCATTTTGAAAGTCTACTTTCAATGCAATGAAGTTGCAAGAGATGTGACAGGCTGTCGAAAAATCTGTCGCCTTGATAATCTGTGACTCTGCATGTTATTAAAACTCTGTTCTGTAGCTACTATGCATCGCTTGGAGATGCATAGGAAGTTGAAATATATGAGTCCAGGACAATCTGCAGTGGCTTTTGTCATCCTCTAGAGTTGCTAACATGGCGCTTTCTAACTTTGCCTGCACTGATCACATCAGACGCAGACGTCGTCATCATCGGTTTTCATGACTATGTTATGGCCGCTGCATTCCTTGATTTTATGAGGAACCAGTGCACCCCTAACATACATCAGTGCCATGAATTACGTGTGCTGCGTGACGAGTTGAGTGGAAGTAAGGAACAACACTAGATGAAACATAGATATAATTGATAGAAGTGCCTGAACACAAAGTTTGAGATACGTGTCTGATAATATAATGTCAGCTTGCCCCTTCTGACAAATATAGACGGGACATATGTGGGAATAATTTTTGTAAGCTTTGAATGGTAGGGAATTTGGAGATAATTGAACACATTAGGAGTGCCCTTGTTGCAGCTGTGCAGTGTAGTCTGCGTGCATGTTGTTGTGCTAAGGATTCCGTGGAACACATATTATATCCCTGTCGGACGGACTAATTTAGTGTCGCTTTCAGCGAGTGACACTCGGCAGAAAGGGAACTAACGATTTAGTGAGTTCCCCAAACTCACTTCACTTCACTTCTCCTCAGCTGACAAAGTGTGTAGCATCGACAGCGGGCATTGTGGCACAGGTAAAAATATTGAGAAAATGCGAGAGGTCCCGTCACCACAATATTTTTAAACAAGTATTTTCAACAGCATGTTTATTTAATATAAGTACAGTGTGAGATGGTGCCAAAAAACATGTCATTACTCTCGTTAACAGCCTGTGACAACTTCGCGGTCTCAGTGATCCGACAGCGGCCATTTTTGTTCTGCCACATGTTTGAGGCCAATTTGTTTAATGTTGGAAGAAGATTAACAATAAGTGTTTCTGTTTCTGAATCAAAGAAAATCATTCTGAGGAAGGTATTGTGGCGCACTCCTAAGAATTTTGCTGCCGTTTATTCTTATCTATCGTAATTGTCATCACTACGTAAGTGACACTTACTTAGGATGTGCAGCAAGCGTGTAGTGAAAGTGACATTCGCTGGTTGGAGTGCACTACACGAAAATGACACTGAATGACCTCATGTGACAGGGGTATTACTCTTTCCTATTGCAGACCTCCAAAAGGGAAGTGGACTTGTTCAGGATGTTCAAAGGTGAGAGATCTTCGAACGAGCAGAAGTGTAGACCCGTGTGTATTTCATGTTGTGCATCCATTGATGACAATTCTTTACTGGTGCAGGCGAGGAAGAAGGGCCGGCCGTCCAAGGAGCCCAAGGAAGCAAAAGAGCAGCCAGCAGCGCGAGAAGCAAAAGAAACTACCGCCAAAAAAGCAGAAAGTCCATCCCCCGTAAAGGCAAAAGCAGGGGAACGCCGTGAGAAGAACAAATCACAAGTGCTCAAAGACCTGGCTGCCTGCAGGTGTGTATTTAGGACCTGACTTTTTAGGGTTGCGCCCAATTACATCCGATATTTACCTTCCGCCCACCCAAATTAAAATCGGCAAAAATATGTTGTAACGTGATATCTCGCCCAAACTGCTGGACCAGGGGGATTTTGATATTCTAGCTGTGTCTACTGGTGTGTGATATATTATGCAGAGTAAACCGAAGATTTACACTTGATTCAATCCGATTCAACCAGAATTCGCTTGGCCCATAATACACACTTTAGGTGCGGGTTGTTTGCCAGACAGAAAGAACAAAAAGAGCCTGATAGCACCCTAATGCATCAATAGCGCCTGATTTTACCCCAAGTTGATTTAAAAATAGCACCTGATTTATCCCTCCTGAATCCAGGAAAAGGCATTTAGCCCAAAAAAGTAAGACCCTAATTATTAATGAAACCCATCTTAGGCACCCAAATATTGATACAGAAACGCAAACATGTCACAAAGCCAGTGCCAGCTGCCTTGTTTCCCTGAACGGCCAGAAGAGAAGGACAACGAGCACATGAAGCTGAGAAGCTTACGATACCAGTGCCTGTTGGGCTGATAATATGCATAAACTTGCTGAAATATTTCAGTGACCTTAACTGTACATCGCAAGAAGTATGCGACACTAAGTTATAACCGAATCACTCTGCAAGTGTAGTCCAAGGGTTGCTTACAATGTTTAGCCACTGTAAGATCCAAACTTATCTATGCTTTTCATAATTTCTGTGTGGCAGGGTGATCCTGGATGAAATGGAGAAGCACAAGGACAGCTGGCCTTTCCTTCTTCCGGTCAACACCAAGCAGTTCCCTTCCTATCGCAAGTTCATCAAAAAGCCGATGGATGTTAGCACAATACGCTCCAAACTGGAGTCGGGGCAGTGAGTACTTCTTTCTTTCTCTTTTTTTTTTGCTGCCCTACTCGGGATCCCAACATCTTGGCCCAATATTGACGATACTGGCCCAATATTAGTCCAGTATTGGGCCGACATTGCCAATATTGGTTCAATCTATGTCCAATATTGGGCCGACATTGCCAATACTGGTCCAATATTGGACCAAGATGTTGTGCTGCTTGACATAGATCTGTACCTGTTCATCCTCTGGGTCTTTATCTTTTCTTTCTTATTTATTTATTTTTCTACTATGCTGACCATTACCATCCGCCATCTTATTGCAGGTACAAGCTTAAAGATGAGTTTGCTGGCGATGCGAGACTTATCTTCGACAACTGTGAAACATTCAACGAAGATGACTCTCCTGTGGGCCAGGCGGGTCACAGCTTGAGGAACTACTTTGAGTGTCGCTGGGAAGAGCTCACCTCTTGAAGCTGTGGGGTTTAGTGTTTTCATTTCTTTTGTGTACATATACATATTTATACATAGTTATATTTTCAAGGTCAGGAAATGGGTCGGGCAATCTCACCTTGCGTCGCATAGTGCCCATTTTCCTTTTCCATTTTTTGCCAGCCGTCCGTAAAATGTGTCTAGCCTTTGTTTGTGTGGCAGAAAAAAGGTCTGACTTGTCTGTCTCTCCGGTGTATTCTGTTGAGGCATCCGCAATGGCCTTTCCAAACGTCTACCTCTCTATATCCTTCTGTGTCATGACTGAGAGTGCATGTTTCTGTTGGATCTAATCTTAAAAGAAGGAATTCTGTGCATATGTGCTTTTATTGAAATTATATTTCTTCTTTTACTAAAAATTTAACGTACTCTACTGGGCATTCTAATACCTTTGGACAGTGTTGTGTTCAGCACGGAGCGCACACAAAAGAAAAAAAGTTGATGTTGGAAGAGTTTAAAAGAAAACCAACGCGTTGCTTGGGCATTACATCCACGCACTTGCAAGGTTATATTTTGCCTCACTTATTGATATATAATGTGAATACTGGTTGATGTTCACTGACGGCAATCGCGTGCTACTGCTAGTGCTCTGCCCCAGCCCGAGCTGCTAACTGCATCTTGTCCCGTCAAGTGCCTGTTTCTGTGCAGACGTACGTGCTCGTGGACAGTGCTGCCACTACAATCTTTCTCAGTTGCAAACAACAACACCAGTTGCTCTGACCTCTCATTCTGAGAGATGTGCACAATCATTCCTGTATGTCTACCTTCCCACACCGTTTTGTCAACTTTCGTTTGTTGTTGCTTGTCTGCTAGAAGATTGAAAGGAAAGAGAGTGTCACTAAGTGGCACCTTGGTTGTGCTTTTCTTTACACTTGTGCAGACGTGTGTGTGTGTGTGTGTGTGTATACAAGCTGAATGTAGCTCAAACCTTCTTGTACTGCTTGAGCACTCGAAGCCAGGAGGTTTCTCTGCTGACAAGGAACTTCATGCCATCTTCATTTGCTTACCGTGTTCCAGCTTCTGCCCTCAGGTGTCTCTGCCGCTAGGTATTCTTTGTTGTCTGTGTCTGTTTCGAGGTAGCTGTCCTCCCGTAGTCCTCTCTACACAATTTCTCTCGGGGACCGAGGATGGAAAACATTGTAAATTTTTTTTACTTGGATTGTAATTTTATACCATGTGAGAAAGTCTCTTTTTTTTTATTTTTACGTAGTGATAAACATGGTTGTTGCATTGTTTTATTAGTTAATGCTCAAAAGTGACTGTGTAGAGCAGTTTGCCTGTCATGAGATTATGCTTGTGGTCAGACCCTTGGGCCAGGGACGTGTGAAAAGGGCCTTGTAAAAGACTGTCATCTTTATTTATTTATTTCACGCTGCATTTATGGTGTGCCCATAACACTCTGTGTCACAGCATTTCATTGTCATCACAAGTGCAGCAAGTGCAGGTAGCGTATTTATACCTGGCAAAGAATTTTTGCTTTCAGTCATCCAATGTACATACGGTATCGCAATACCCTACGGTGCAAGAAAGAGTTGGAGCATTTAGCGTCATCCTGTTACTTTTTGTAATGTTTTCATTTGCGGGATCATACGCAAAGTGTAACAAAAGTCACACAATAGTATCTGCACAAAGGAGTGCTGTTAATCTGTACAGGTTTGCTACAGGCAATAAAACCTCTAACCATTCATTATTTGTTCTTGTGCAGTGTTTCTCAGTGTTGAAAAGTATCACTCCTGCAGACAGCTCTCATATGTGCAGCATATCACCTGGCATACTGCATAAGGCTCGGAGTGCTAACTGATGCAAAAGCTACTCAAGGTCCACTATACTTCTGGCACCTTGTTAGCAAAGATATATCTAAGTAACGTCAATTGGCTGACATTGGACACAAAATTGAACAACGGCGCCAGTTTGACTAAGGACTGTTTTACTATCTTCTATTTACAATGGATGTAAGAGGTACGTAAAGCATGCATGTTTATTTTGCAATATTCTTTTTGTAGCGAATTTGCCTAGGGTTACAATCTCACTGAAGTATGTAAATTTTGTAGGGGGAAGTTCTGCCTTGCGTTTCCATTCGAAATATTTTGCGTATGTGTTTGGAGGGGTGCTGGGGGAGGCCTTGATTGAGCATTATTGTGTGAAAAAATAAAAAGGTATCTCTTCACGACTGAGATGGATTAGTGCAAACGCGCAAAATAGAGTTATCAGACAAAAACTATTTTATGACAAGTAATGCAGCATTTTTTAACGTGGAACTTTCTCGAATGATTGTGGAACGAAAGCCGTCGTCACATGCGCAAAAGTGTTTCGTGCATGCAGGCCCAGATCGGAACCGAAACTGCGTGTCGGACGGCTAATTTGAGTTCAACGTCGCCCTACGTGAGTTCAAATTGATCAGTATGATTCTACTGTGTCTTCAACGTTGTTTTCCCATGGTTTCTTCATGTTTCTTTTTTCTGTTTCGTTGTCGCGTAGCTAAAGAAGCAACAAAACCAGGTCCTTGCAAGTGGCGTCATCTCGTAAAGAGATTCCCAAAGAGCCGTGGTACAGAGAGTGACGTCACAGAAATTTGATGGCCGTATGTGGTAGGTTTAGTAGGTGTTCGAATAAGTGTACGCTGTGCAGCCGGATTGACGATTGTACACAGTGTCAAACTACATGACCGCGATCAAAAAGCGACGCAAGCTATCAGCTAGTAGAGTAGGAAAGAGCAGTTTCTTGTGCGAAGGAGTAGTACAGAATTGCGAGAGGATTTTGGTGAGTACTGTTGCTTGTTGCCTTGACGTGTTCAGTGCTATAGGCCTAGAGCAGATATATTTCACAAAATGGGCTTACATTACCGTGTATACGACTCTACGGCACATCGCGTCACTGAAGTGGCCGTCCTTTTATACCCTCGTAGAGTGAGAGATATCTGCTGAGTCTACGGGAAGAGCAAGCGCGGACGCGGTTGCACCTCCGTCCCACGATAGAACTGCTCCGTTAGCTTCACGCACATTATCCACTCAGTTGAATTAAAATCGGATGTGATTTTAAACGACGATGACCGATAAATAAGTTGTCATCATCATCTTCAGAAGAGCTGTTTACAACGTGTCGTGAACATTTGGGTGGGAGGTGCCAGAAACTGTGTTAGGCTACTACGCTAAGCGGCTGTTAAAGGGAGGATCTAATAGTTTTACACTTTGTTTCTGAACTTGTATAGGCATTTGCGAACTAGTTCAAAATGTCTGTTTCGTCATCCCTGTGCGTACGACTAGTTATTCTGTTCCCTGTGGATACGCCGGTGCAAATTCATGCTTTGTATGGTAACTGGCATGAATGCGTATCCATTAGTATTGCCCACGCGTTTGCTTGCCGAAATACGTCGCAAATGACACGCCTTTGTGTCGGTTTCTAAAGTATTTGGTAGAACATCTCGATCTGTACATTCCCATACATCAGCATATTCACTGTCTGGGCTTAGCAGTCAGTCACGTTGTCAAAACTTATTGTTTATGTGTAGCGCGCGGCGATGGCTAAGATAAAGCAGTGATAGAGCTATGCAGCCAGGTGGGGCAACTACGTCAGTTTCTAGGTGGTTGTAATACCCCGTGAATTCTACGCATCACATTTGCTTCCAGTATGTTTCTCCGTCTCATACGAAGGGTGTATCCCGCATCCAACAGGTTGGGACGGGAATTCAAATGCGTACCGGCACAGACAGAGGGAAACACGTTACGGTCGTGAGAATGACTTTAGTTGCCTGAATGCCTGTCTTCAAGTACTATGGCAACTCCTGTTTAGAAATTGATGGGGTTTGAGATTGAGCGCATTATCGTTGTGTGACAAATAACCGAAAAGTCTTTCAGTGTCCCTGTTCAGATTCAGGTGCACAGAAAAGATAGCTGGCACATAATTGTTATGTGTCAGTGTGTAGCAGATGCAGGTCATGGTCACACTTTTGGATGGGTCAGGATATGCTGTGCATCATGGCTTCAAGTGACTGAGAACTTGTCTTTTATTAGATGAAGGGGTACTTTTTTTTAACAGACCTAATTCGCGCTTTATGAGAGTGCTTTTGTAAGTAGACTTAATTCGCGCTTTATGGGAGTGCTTTTGTAAACATCCCTTCACTGATACGTCGTCAGGTGTTTTGTAATGACTCTAAATATTGCTGCAGGAACCACATGCACCAGTCGTTTTGTAATGGTCGTTTTGTAACTTGCATCCAGCTGAATGGAAATTTTGTGAAATGCAGAGTACAGCAACGAAAAGCTTCCTCCGTGGAAGCAGTACAAAACTGTGTGCTTCAGCTACTTGAGATTTGGCAGGCAGACTTGGTGTGAGCACTGTATGCTGAGTACTGCTTCACTCTTAAGCTGCTCGCTCGACATTGCTCTCTAAGGCATCTGGGAATAATTGCGCTGTAGAGCTGTTATTATAGGAGTCTTCGCTTAAGTGTCCACTAACAAAGCACGCAAAATAAGGAAACGAAATAGGATGAAGTAATTGCCTCATTTTCTGTGTGGTTATTCTGGCTGTTTTATGTAAATTAGTTTGAGTAACTACGTGTAGCTTTGACTTGTCTCTCGCAGTCTGAACCTTAACACAGTCTTGAAAAGTTCACTCGGTCACCTATTTACGCCTCGCTCACGCCAGCGCCTCACTTTGCACCAAGCCACATCCACAAGCATGTCACACATGTATGAAAACACATGGACACAAAATGCTGAGCCACATCAGAGTTGTTCTAAGAAAGAAAAAAAATACCTTGAAAAATCCTATAGAAGCCAATGTTAGGTAATATATTGCAAAATTGGTTTCTGTTATCAACATATGAGCACTGTTTCACAGCCAGTTGTGCATCTATGGGTGCTACAAAACATTCCTCAATTAATAGTTCTTCTTTTCTTTTTTCTTTCTTTTTTTTGTAAATTTGATGCTCAGTTTGGCCCTCTGTTGTTGACCAGCTTCACCTTTTGGGTTCTATGTGAGCATAGTGGCATAGAGAAGCCTGATAACAGAGCACAGCACAGTGTTTCCTCTTAATCTATGTCTCGACAGTATAATTTGTGTTTGTGCCCCAAATTAGGAGTTACTGTTATAACACATAATAAATTTTGGCTATTACAGTAATGCCTGCACTCTCAACTGATTTTGGTACTTTGCAATGTCTTTTCTGCCCAGGAGAAAGATCATAAAAAGATGCAGTGACAGTAGTGGTTCTGGTGGCTGAGCAGGGATGGCGGGGCTGGAACAGTTTCTGCCGCTTCTGGGCAATCCAGACACAAAGCGGCGGCTCCAGCTGGGTGTAGACATTTTGATATACCTGGATGATCCCCTTAGTCCTGTATATTGTGAGGAGATGGGCCACTTCGTGGACTCTCTTGTGACATGGCTGCACAGTAGCAACTTCAAGGTTAGTGTCTGTTGTGACATGTTTCCGTTTTTCTGAATAACAAATGGCTAATCATTTTTGCGATACTGATTTCTTCATACCAATCAACTTTTTCAGCAGTTGTTTATTCAGGTACTTCCACAAGTCGTGTAGCGCGCTAGATGCAGCAGTTTGTCTTTATTGCAAATACAAGTTAAATATACGAGAAAAATGTCGTCGAAAGCCAAAAATGAAGTTTTTCTACACAAAATGAAGTGTAACGTAGTGTGGTGTGTAAGTTATTGTATCTTGCTGCACATCAAAAGTGTAAGATAGATACGTCGACTTCCCTGCAAAGAATGTTTCAAGTTTTCCTTCTTTCATCGGACGATTACAGAGTGGAATGACTTGCCACAGGCTGTGGTTGACTCTCCCACAGTCTTCTGGTGTAATGTGTATTATTCTCTTATCAGTTGAATTTTGTGTGTGTTCTTTGTGCTCCACTTGTTCCCACTCCTTCTCAGGCTTGATGAAGGCCAGTAGTATACAGGGGGGTCCACCACCCATGATAGAAATTCATAGTAAATAACGGAGGCAATGGAGAGACATGTGGTCAAGGGACTTTTTTCTGCTAGGAAATTCCTTGAACAGAAATTGGAAATTTCGCAAGTCGACGTAACGTTTTCTTTGGGGAAATGGGTTCCTCGTGGTCATTTTACTCGGTATGGCACCTGTAACGCAATGACAATCGCTGAAATAAATTGGCCGAAAATCTGCGGAAATGAGTCCTTGTCTCCGCCTCTTTTTTTATCTGCTCTACAGGGTTAGTCTAGCAAACGTTGCACATTCCAATCGCGTCGTAAAAATAGGAGACTGGGTTTAGCCTACCCCAAACTTTGAAGACTGATAGTCATTTGTCTGATGTTCTATTGGAACTTTTTGTAAGCACTATGTTCATGTAGAAAGAAAATTAGATCAAGCAAAATCTTGCCCCATGCATTTTCATTGGCCTATCTTATGCAAACATTTCCATTGTTTCTCGTGTCTGCTTCACATTCACATCACCTCACACATCAGCCTGCGAAGTTTGGGAATGGCTAAACCCTGTCTTCTGTTTTTACGATGCACTTGAAATCTGTAACGTTTGCCAGACGAACCCTGTAGTTTGAGTGCCAAAGCGCCACCAAACGAGGTTACATTGACATGAGGGGGAGAGGGGGAGAATCCCAACCCACAGAAGAATTCTGCTGCAAAGTATCGACGAAGTATCTTACGAGAGAAGGTGAAAAACTTTGCCCGCATCAGTTTCAGGGTCGCGCGCTTTTTTCTTTCTTTCTCTCTCTTGTAAGTGTGTTCATTTTTGGGTGCGTGTGAACTTAATGCTCCTGTAGAGAGAGATTTACATTAGGAATGCAGATAGCAGGCTGTTTTCTGCCCCATCTCATCATCACCAACCTAGTGTGTGTGCTTTTTTTTTTTTTTCACAAACACCTGTTGGCACTCTTCTTTTTTTATTTGTTTGCTTCAACAAGTTGCGCATTGCTGCACATGCAGCACATTTCCTGCGCAGGGTTTCATTCGGTTATCACTAGCGGCACTTTCAGTGTAGAACAGGGCACGTTTCCCTGCAAAATATAAGAGAAACCAACATAAAAAAAGAAAAAAACTAAAGCTCAACGTGAAAACAACGTATCACCATGCGCCAGGCATAGCTAAAAGTGTTCGAAATGTTCGGCATCGGCTCCAATGCACAACTGGGCTCTCTGGATTGTGTCTCTTGCTGTCCTCGTTTGGCTAGCCTTGGCTTGCTTTCGTATACTTCGTCTTTGATGTCGCCCCGTATGTAAAAGTCCATCGGCGTTAAGTCAGGAGACCTGGCGGGCCATGACACTGGACCAAAGCGACCAGGCCACTTGTCCCGAAGCAGTTGTACCGCATGCTGTGAGGTGGTGCACCATCATGCTGGAACTATGTGTCGCAGGCTTGGGATGATACTGAGTAAAGTCTGGAGCTCCGTGGCTAATCAAGATTCAGACTCAGCAGGTCAAACAGATTACGGTCAGTGGCTGAACGATTGGACATGTACACAGGACCAGAGAACCAAAAACATTTATTCTCACTAAAAAAAATAGGTTGTCGACTCTCGATCAATACACGGCTTCCATTTACGCTAGACAAATCTTTATCCAACACTAAAATTGCACACAGGCGCTACTGTTGATCAATATCAACAAATTAAAACCTTGCTCTTCAAGCCTAACAGTCACACTTATCCCAGTTTCTGCTGTTTCTCTGGGGAGTCCCTGAAGGCGGGTCAATCGCTGCCTACTTCCGTCAGTGGTTCCCGGTGGGTCCCTTGAGTCATCGCTTCATACACACACATCACAACGCTTGCTGAACTCAGTCACTTTCATCTGCAGTACATTGCCACCACTCCTCTGACCTCTCTTTGCGTAAAGCCGCCTCTAGCTTCCCCCACCACACCCTCGTTCTGGCTCCTAGCTGACCACTGGGCGACGACTGCCCCACTTTCGTCCAATTACTCCTCATATTACCTCGGGACGCGGGGTTCCCAAAAGTCACTCCACTGAGTATCCCCATTTTCCCTGAGAAAAGGTCACCGTGCCTCTGTCACAAAGCACAGCTGGCCACTTTTACGCAGAAAACAATAATTTACTTCTGTCAGTGTCTCAGTGTGAAGAAGATTCCCAGGTCGCAAGATTCTAGACTAACATGTGGCATCAGGTTACGTAAACTGCCTGAGCGACCGGAAAGCACAGCACGGCATCCCCGGCCTCGCCGCGGGGTGCAAAGGACAACCTGGAGGACAAACATAGTTTGCGTCGAAGTGTCAGGTTTCTCAACTCTGACTGTTCCTCCTACGTGTCTGACCAAACATCCGGAAGTAATAAATCTGAGGATCCCGAAGATGTAATGGCCAACCGAACCAGTGCCTGTTCTCCCAATTAACTCGTAACAGAAAATGTTGAACAAAAAATTCGCAAAACAGACCTGCAGCCCTGTGACACCATACGCGGGGCTGTTCAGCAATAGGCAGGTCTTCAACAAGGCTGAATACAGCTCGTAAAATGTCGCTACAGTAGTGGTTGGCATTCTGGGATCCTTTGAAAAAGACTGGCCCAATTATGGCTCCATTATAAATCCCGGCCCATACATTGAATCCCCACCCGTACGGATGCTTGCAGTCCCGTAACCAGTGTGGGTTTGTTTGGTTTCAATGATGCGCGTTGTGGAGATTCACTTGAGCGCTACGGCAGAAGTGGGCCTCGTCAGTCCAAATTATCCTGCTCACAAAGTTTGTCCTCCTCAGTCTGACATAAAATCCAGCCATTTGTCATCCCCTGGCTGGAAATACTGATGAAGGCTTGCATGGTATGGGTGGAATTTGTGCTTGTGCAGTATCCTCAGGACACTTGACTTTGATGTCTGTACTTGGAATGGAATCTTCCTGTTGTGGATTGTCGGAAAAATGCACACCTTATAGAGCAAGAGCTGGGCACCCTCGTTCCTGGAAACATTTTACTGTATTTGAAGACTGTTCTGTCACTATGGCTCCTAGAGCAAGGATCATCCTCGTTTTTTCTTGGTTGGAATACACGGTGCTGGCTGTTTACTTGTTCACTGCATTCACTGAGACCAGAGTGCAATATGCTCCAAAAATTGATTTCCTTCCCTGCCTGTCAAAACATCGGGTGACCTCTTTTTTTGATAAGATAGCTGTGATTCCTGCACTCACCGTGCGTGTTTGTTCTGTGGGTTGTGATTCTAACCCTCTCCCCCCTGTATGGCCAATTTATTTCAGCAATTGTCGGTGCATTACAGGTGCTATACTGAGCAACATGACCACTAGGAACCCATTTCCACAAAGGAATTGTTAGGTTGTTTTGGGAAATTTAGGAGTTCAATTTAAGAAATTAAATTTCTATCAATTGCAATGTAATAAAAATGGTACCACTATGTGGCAAATGGTCCTGGAAGAAAAAATTCCCTTGACCGCATGTCTCTTCATTGCCTACGGTTTATGAATTTCTATCATGGTTGGTGGACCACCCTGTATGTCAAATAAATCAATTAAAAACTGCTTGGGGTTGAAAGGTTGACATACTACTGAGGTTCCTCTTATGAATGTTTAGGGAGCGGGTATGACCTCTCCCTTAAGTGTGCTACATGTAGAGCCTGAAGTTTTCGGGAAATATTTTTTCCTAAATTCGGGGGGTAAAAATCGGGTAAATAAACATGTGCACTAAATTCATGCGAATTCGGATGAAAAAACTTCCAGTACACTAAATTCGGGGAGAAATCGGGCTCAGTTATTCAAACTAACTGTAGCGGTTTGGTACAAACGGTGATGTAACTGCATTTTTCTGCCAAACAAGTAAGATAGTGCATTCCTACAGACATCCCAGTTTGGGCAACTTGCCGGGTAAAAATCGTGTTTCACTCTAAAGAGGCAACCTTCAATTCGGGGTGCAAATTCGGGGAAGAATCGGGTAAAACCCTAAAACTTCAGGCTCTAGCTATATGTCTGTAATTAGGAAGTCATTGTTTTCTTAGACGAAAGCAAATATATGAAAGCTGTAAACTTGGATGTGCGCACTTATTAGGTAGGTGTCTCAGCCAGTGAACTGAGTGATAGGGTTCTGAATGGACACACACAACCGCCCTCGGTGGCTCAGTCGGTAGCATGTCCGCCTGCTGATCCCAAGCTCGCGGGTTCAAGCCCTGCTGAGGGCGGTGGCAACTTGGTGGAAGGGTACAAGTAGCTCAGTCGCACCGTCTTCTGCGAGGCACGTTAAATGTGGTGTGCTGTGTGTCGAGATTTCGTCTCGCGTTAAAGAACCCTCAGGTGGACAAAAATTAATCCACAGACCGGACCATGATTATCATTGTATGCAAATATTGACAAAATAGTTAGAAAATATGATCCTTTTGTCTTTGTGTAGGTAGCACAAAATGGCTTGGAAATCTTAACCATGCTTTCAGACCGGTTAAAGGAGGACTTCAGGCCATATATTTCATCTGGTAAGGCTCTTTTGCTTCATACTTGCTGCTGGTGTTGCCGTCATGTGGAATGACAGATTTTTCGCAGACGCCAAACCATTTTTGCTAGTCAAACAGTAGACTGTATTTGCGCTCTTATTTTCTCTGCTGAAGGAAGATGTCTGACTTTCACCATGTGTTTCCTCTGCCCAGTTGTTATTGATGTGCTGCTTTTGCTGTTACAATGCACCAGATGAGCCTCTTACTGTTAATTCTAATATTTGTTTTGCTTCAGAAACCTTGTTTTATCCTTTTTGGTAAGCAGAGCAACCAGTAAACGTGTAAAAGTCACACTGCACCTGGAAAACAGAAACAAAGTGTGTAAAAGCATCATTGTGTAACACAGCAAATTTGACTTCTGTGTTTTCTGTATAGTATTCGTCTTATGGGAATGAGAAATAAAAGTACGGTTATAATAAAAGTATAAGATGATGTATTGTGTGACACCAAAGTTTAGTGTTTGTGGTGGTGTTGTAGAAAGAGGTGGATGTTACTACATTTTTCACTTTGCTTCCAGTTATGTCTGCTGCAATAGATCGAATGGGGGATGGCAAGGATGCTGTAAGTCTCATTTCTGTTAAGGTTATAGATGTAGTTGCAACTGTCTGCTATCCATTGTGTTGTTTGCTCATATGTTTATTTTTTTGTCATGCTCAGGTTAGAGAACAAGCAAAGAGTTTAATGATGAACCTGATGCAGATTTCTTCACCGCAGGTATGTATTACCTGTTCAGTTATGATGAAACACGTCCTAAAAAGTGGGCTATGCAGAGAGAGTGCTGTGGAACCAGTGCAGTTTATCACTTTGTAGCCCGTTCGTTCGCTTGCTGTAACAAAAGACATGCACGATCAAACTTTCATTCGTTGATGAATAGGAGTAAGTTTCTTCCTCTCTATTATACCAAAAACCAATGACAGGAACATGGTCCAGGTGCATGCTGCAGGTGCAGCCACTGTCTTTATGCTGCTGCTCCATCTGTCATTCTGTGTCCCTGTGTGACCTCCCTTATTTCCGATGGGACAGAGCGCAAAATTAATAAAGAAAAGGGGGATAAACACACGTGGGCACCAGCAGAGGCGAGGAGGAGAGACACCACACACTTCGTTGACAACAACAAAACATGATTTAACGAAAGCTCAAATAAAAATTATGACATGATATTTTAAATGAACGCTAATACAGACCGCGCAACAAATTCGAACGCGAGATACCTTACACTGCGGATAGAGCGACTGACCCTGACGTTGTGCACCCCCCACGACACCTCACCGGGCCATGGACGATGTCGTGGCAGATTAACTCTGAAGACGACTTGCGCTCCCCAGGCTCTGGCTTTCGGTTGCTGCTTCTGCTGATCTTCATCCAATCTGGTCTCCGTTCTTGGTCAGCGGCTCGAGTCACAACAGTAGCGAAGACGGCGACTTCGTGGGGAAATAGGGGCATATGCCTTTTTGCGCCAATTTTGATATGCAAATATATGTCCTGTATGTTAATTAGAAGTTACAAGAATGTATGCTGCATGTTAATTACAAGTATATACAATGTTGTATGTTAAAGGGGCACTAAACTGCAAAAAATTCTCTTCACGATATGAAAGATTCTGTCGTCATGACAATAATGCAAAAGGAACGAGGTTCACCCGTTGCGCCGTTTGTAACTAAACGTGAATAAAGGTGCCGATTTGGAGGTTCCTCTTTCCTTCCTCCAAAGCGGCGCAAAATGTGAAGGGTGCGTCACTCCCAGCACATCGAATTGTCTAAGGAAAAATATTGCAGGAACTGCCCCTTCCCGCGTTTCTGTGTCCAATCAGCGTGGTACGAGGGGAGCTCAGGCTTGGCTGTGACGCATAGCGAAACACCACACCGGGAGGCGTATCATACGCATATTCTGTAATAGCGGAAGCTTTGACTACTTACTTACTTACTTACTTGGAAGCTACTGACATACATGGAAAAGTGAATTCACGTAACGTATTTCCCCTACCTTTCCTCTTAATATGCATATAATAAAATATTCAATTCCTTCATGCCTAAAACAAGCATGGAGCGGAACCACCTTCCATCCTCATCGTTTTGTATGAATACTGATATGTTCCATCGAATTATAACTAGCCACCACTCCCCTCTTTGGTGCTTTGCCTTGAGGGTATAAATAAATAAATATGCATATATTAGTATTTTCTTATTATTCACATGTCAGTCATCAGTTTTATTTAATGGTGAAATACATGTAGACAATGCGAATGATTCGTGTAGAGAGGTTCCAGCGGGGGCCTCACAGGCTTCTCGGGATACTCAAATAATCTGATCCAATCCAATCCGGACGAAACCACAATGTCGTAAGCACACAACTAACTGTTGGCTGTGCTCGAGTTTGTACCAAAGTTGTGCCAAGTTGGTGCCTGAGTCTGGGCAGAGTATGAGTGGTCAGGGAAGACCACGTACGTCTTCTGTGTTTTCCTACTTCAAGTATGACCTAGAAAGTAGGGCTTGTTACCGGAAACGGAAACGTTAAATACCCGAATTCTGCTGGAAATGAAAATATTTTTGTTACCTTTACCGGAAACGGAAACAGCTTCCGAAAATTGTCTGGTCTCGGAAACATTATTATTTTTGGTAACCAACCCTGGTAACAAGTACAAACGAAACCCTGCATCAACCTGACCAAGTGTGTCTTTGCCCCATAGTACCAGACAAGAGTGTTTGCAACTATCAAAGGATGATGGCATCTCCAAATTCACGTGTGGGTTTTTTTGTCTTCCTGAACACTTGACTGTACGTGGTGTATGGCAGTCAATTCTCATCATTGTGTCGCACCATGAGCGACTGCTTTGTGAAACAGCATTGTAGCATTTTCTTCGCGATAAAGTGGTATTTACTTTGTTGGTGAACTCTAAATTGACCTTGGTATATGCCAAGCATCTGTCATGCCGTCTGCCTTATACCAAGCAGCATCTTTATGTTGATACCAAATTATCTAAAAATTTGCCAGCCTATTTTTTTATTTTTCTTCTTTTTTTGTTGGTTTAAATAAAGAATGTGCAGCACTTAGCATACAGTTCTGTGCTCATCCCAGCAGTTACCCTGAGACTTACAGGATATGAAATGCTTCATTCTACCATGATTTACATTGCAGTATGTTCTGGAGAAATTGATGCCGGCATTCAGTCACAAGAACTTCAGAGTGAGGGAAGAGGTTCTTATTTGTCTTCAGGACTGTCTTACCATGTAAGTTTGCACTCGTACATGGCTGAAATGTCATCTAATTTTTTTTTTTTCGTTCTATGCTCTCCTCTTTCCTCCTCCAGGTTTGGTGCCCAGAACTTATCATTGATGAGGTTCATGCCTCTCATTGCCAAACTTCTGGGAGATCCACATTCCCAAGTAAGCACAATAAGATTGCAGGATTTATTAACAGGGATTTACATTGGTGGTTCACCTAAAACTGTATGTGTGCACATAATATGATGTTGAGTGCTTGATAGTAAAGCAAAAAAATAGCAGTAGCTATAATTGTGATTTAAAAAGGAACCAAATACCGTAACAGAATCTGCCCCACCATCTCACCGTTCACACTCACTATTTGATCACCCATCGGCTTTGTTCTAGTCACCCCAGTTATCTTTGCAAATGCACACATGTGCAATATATTTTCGTTTGAAATTCCACTCTATATGCATTCATAGTGAAATGTAAAAAAAAAAAAAATTTTTGCAACAAGGGGAAATCCTCCTCCCTCATGTAAAGTCCCCATAAAGATGCTCTACCCTTAACATTTCCTCACTTGTTTGCTGGATTTTTTGCCTCTCTAGAGGAAATGTAGTGCTGTCCAATGGACTGTGTATGAACGCGCTTTAAGTGGAAGCGTTACAACTGAGCATCACGTGAAGACGTTCTTGTTCGTTGTAGGTGCGGGACACTGCATTTCAAACCCTCGTCGTAATTTACAAACATGTAGGAGACAAAGTTCGAATGGACCTCAACAAGAAGTACAACATACCCCAGCAAAAGTAAGAAGGCCTGGTTGCCTGTGCTTTGCTCTTTTACATCAATTGTGGAGCTGTGGCTGCAGCTTGGGTTGGAATAGTAAACAGGTGATGCTGCAATACTGCATTCCTTCCATAGGTTGCAAGCACTGTTCACCCGCTTTGACGAAGTGAGAGATGCAGGGGAGATCTTACCATCATGTGACGACGTTGGTGAGTGACAAAGCCTATATGCTTGTTGTGGACAGTATATTGGGCTGTCCGGATAGGCTTGTGTACACGCAACAGTCATTATGAAGCCTTACCTGTAGTGGTCAGCTCAAAGGGAGCTCCCAGATTTGCCATAATCAGTTGGGGATAGGTAGTTTCTTAAAAGAAATTACATCAGAACCACGTACCAACCGTGAGATTCCCTGTAGCTGGGGCACTGATGTCTGTATTCACATGGCTGAATGTATAGTGTAGTCAGGACTGGCGAGAAAAGGGGGGGGGGGGCAACCGGGGATTGGGGGCTTGCCCAACCTAAGGCCCGATGGTTGCTAGCACCAGGAGACGTCAGGAGGGAGTCATCCCTGGGACCCGTAATTTCTCTCGCCTGCCGTGAGTGCAGTCACCACTTATGCTCATAGGAGCTGTAAATCAGCTGGGAATTGTGCACCATGGCCTGTCTTTTGGCACTGGAAAATACTTAATATGCAACTGTAAAGTAACTACCTAAGTTACTTTAATGTGGCAACTGTATCTGTAACTCTGTTACTATTTTGCAGGCTAACTCCAACTCAAAAATTAAAAATGCTAAAACCAAAGACGAGAAGACAAACAACACACAACAGGTATTGCACTAACGGCAGCATGTTATTACATACGAATGACATGCATAAAAGGCCTGAAACTACGGAGCCCGAGAAAGGGACAGAGGAGGGACGACACGACGTGTTCTCGATAGCCTTTCACGGGTTCCGTTTTTTCACTATGTACCAGCTGGCCTGAACCCTTGCCCTCTTGCCGTAAAAGGCCTGAGAAATTCCCTCTCCCTGCACGAAAGACCAATAGACTTTCCCTTTCCGAGATAAAAAAAGGAACCTCCCAAGTTTCCCTCTCTCTACCCTCCCGGAACCTCCCCTTTATCTAATCACCCAGCAAAATATCACACACCAAAACAGGTAATAGTGTTCAGATAGAGTTGCAGACCTTGATGAAGCATTGTACCGGGGCTCACGTAACTCTAACTGTTGCTTAGTTACTCTAAAGTAGGGTGTTCCGATAATTATATTACCATACTGTTGTTGTATCAGTGAACTACAAACCCTACTCGTGACTTTGTGGTAATGGCACTGTGGCTTGCGTACCACGGTACACAGCATTAAAATGGGCCATATTGTGAACAATGAAGGATGCGAGCATCCTAGGAAACACCTATGTTGTGAAGCCCGCTGAGGTTTTTTGTACGAAGGGTTGCTGACGGTCTTCATCTGTGACCACTGGACCAGTTTCAGCAGCGGCCACATATCATACTGCATGAAACAATCTTTGCCCTGGTCCACGGATTACGATATCATTCTCAGTTTGTATGGCCTGATGTCCTCGTGGCTCACCGGAGCTGGCCTATGTTGGCTCCATCAACGTTCGAACCGTCGGACGAACCCGTAGCAGCGAAGTGGGGGCACCGGGGAGTTCTCCTAACCTGTGATTATGGCCTCAGTGTTACAGCGTTGTCTCTAGTCAGACAACATCTATCCATCCATCCAAATAACATGTCATAGAAAACATAGTTTGAGTTGCCCAAGGGACATGACAACAACCCAGGTTTTGACTGGAAAAAAAAAAAAAAAAGTAAGTCGTGTGACGTCTCAACTGTAGCTGCGTGGGAGTCTCCAACCATGGGAGAGGATCTGGCGAGTGCCCCTCTACGAAGTTTCCAACGTAGACAAGTACTCCATTTGAGGAACGTATCTGCACCTCGAAGTGTTGGACGAAAACAACGTTCTAGCTTTTTGGCAGTGATCAATGTGCTATTGCCTTTTTGAAGAAGGTTAAGAAAGGAGACTATTCCATGCCTATTAAGAATTCCTTATACCGTTCATTGTGCGTAGCGTGTGCTGTGTTTTTATTTATGCTCCTAAGGTCCCTACCATGGGTGCGTTTTCCATGAGGCCCCTAGCAAAATCCATTGTCTTCATCGTCTTGCAGTGGGAAGTGCCTTGAGAAGCATGTTGAACGTTTTCGGACTAGTAGTTCGTTGGAGAGGTCGGGAGTAATGCATTAGAAAGTAATGCATTACTTTTGAGTAATGGTAATGAATTAATTTTGCCAGCAAGTAATGATAATGCATTACATTTCGACTGAGTAATGCAGGGCGGCATTACTCATTACTTTTGTCGAATGCTCATTGCGCCACGTGAAGATTGGGAACATCCAGTTTTTTTTTTCCAACCCGCCTTTAACAATGGGCTCAGAGCAAGAAAAGGCAATGGGAAAGAGAAGGGCCCAGCCTGGGGAAATCTGCAAGAGTTCAACAGTCGGCGGTGTGTGTCACAAGTGTCCACATGATGATATCACCGATTTTCTCCTGTACCTGTGTACGCATTTGGAGTAAAGGATAATCAACGAAACAGAAACATAGCCTCTATGAGGGTAACAAGTGACAATTGCACTAGTGATTTGCTGTTTTGGTATGGTACCATGTTAGTTTCTCTTCTTGCTGTCAGAGGTCGTTCTTCTGCCAGGACAGAATTGTAAGGCTGGGTATAGCGAAAAGGCATCATGGAGCCGGCAGGTGAAGACTTGTCCCATTCGTGGGTCGAATTTAGTGCGTATATCGAGCAGTTAGTTGCGATGGCAGACATTTTACGGTTCGGTTCAAGCTATAAGGATCGCAGCCTAGAATCGCTAGATGGGTTCCCGAAAATCAAGAGACTGTTCGTGCAGTACAACACGGAAATTCCGTCATCCGCTTCCGCTGAACGAGTGTTCAGTACAGCGAAAGATGTCCTGCCGCCGAAGCGGGCAAGGCTAGCGGATGACAACTTTGAGCATCAGCTCCTACTATGCTGCAATAAATCTTATCTATGGTTTCTGCCTATCAGCCTCGCTTCTGCGAGGTTTAGTGGCACCGATTTGGGGGATACTGGGGTTGCTATTGCCTATAACAAAAAAAGCAAGGAAGAAACCTTATGCATAGCATCTTTTTTTTTAAATTCCGTGTTAGCGCCGCGAAGCAACTGTGGCTATGAGCGGCGTATAGACGTGGACAGATGAAGAGAGGACAGCAAGAAGGAGTGGGGGACAGGGGGGTTAGTAACCTCAGACAGCACAGCCGGTGACAGGATTCGAACCCGTGTCACCTCCCAGTCTCGGCGTGGAAGGCGATCACTCTAACCACTATGCCACGGGAGCTGGTCATAGCATCTTTGAGGCTTATGCCCTAAAACGTAAATGTAATGCCAGAGTAATGCCAGTTTCGACTGGGGCGAGAGTCCATTGAAGATGATCCACGCGATGGTCGTCCAGTGGAAGTGGTGACACAACAAAAAATTTTGTCTCTTGTCGAGGAGGAAGTGCTGAGCGACAGGCGTCTGAAGGTGAAGGAAATCTCAGAAAGGCTGGGGCTTTCCAAAACAACCGTTTTTCGCATCATCGGCGAGGGCCTTCACATGAAAAAGGTCAGTGCGAGATGGGTGCCACGACTTCTCTTGTCAGTTCTAAAGCAACAGCGCGACGCCTGTGCCAAAGAGTTTTTGGAGCTCTGTCAAGAGAACGAAGAAGAAATATTGAAATCAATTGTCACAGGGGATGAGACTATGGTGCTCTACTATGATCCCCTTCCGAAAAAGGAGTCGATGGAATGGCGCAAACCAGGAGAAGCACCCCCAAGAAAAGCCAAGGTCACACAATCCACAAAGATCATGGCAACAATATTTTGGGATTGTCACGGGATCCTCCTCATCGACTTCAAAGAGAGGAACACCACAGTGAAAATTCGACTTATGATGCTTCACTCCTGCACCGACTGCGAGACGCCATCAAGGAAAAGAGGCGCGGCAGGTGAGTCGAGGTGTCCGGTTGCTCCAGGACAATGCCCCTGTCCACACGGCTTCTGTTGCCAAGGCTGCACTGAAGGAGTGCGGCTTCGAAGAAATCCACCACCCACCCTACAGTCCAGACTTGGCACCGAGTGATTACTTCCTGTTCTCAAACTTGAAGAGGGATCTCAGAGGACGGAGATTTCAAAACGATAGTGAGGTGCAAGAGGCAGTTTTCCACCATTTTGCAGACAAAACTATTTTTCAAGTGTATAAGAATGCTGGTTGAAAGGGGTCAAAAGTGCATCGAAGTTAAGGCTGACTATGTCGAAAAGTGATACACTTGTTTCGCCTCTGACTATTAAAAGTTGGTCGGGCCGGAAACTTATGGAACCACCCTCGTACGTAGGGTACACGGAGGAAGCAAAAGGAGCTACTGCTCTGCATTCCTTTGGAGCTAGCAGATTAAGAAAGATTTAGTGCGATTTCATGTCGTGATGAAGTGGTACTCGAAGCACTTTGGAGAAAGATACTGTATCTAATCGTTTTTTGGACTTGCGATGAGGCTCCCTATTTGAGGAGGATTTCAATTCTATCTGAGGATTTCAATTACGAAAGGGAAAAACTTTTCATTTAACGTTTGTTCCTGAGGTCACCGTGTCACCAAATTTTCGGCGTCCTCGATAGAGACCTGAGGTCCGGAGGCGGACTCGTTCAGAACACCGGTTCACCGAGTAGACAACTTTACGTCTGTTTATAGCCTTCATTTCCAATTCCGACATCTATGAGTCAAGTCTAATTTTAGGGTGTCCTGTACTCGAGAGTGTTGTGAGATCGTTCGTTGCTTGCAATGTTTCGAGCTAATGATTGGATCCCACCCGTAATTTTGGCCCAGGCCTTTTTATGTACTTGTCGTTTCAAGACTCCACGCGTTGATTTCAATCGACAGTAGCTCACCGCGGTGTTTCCTTATGCGACATGCCTCGGCCGGTTTATTGGATATATTATGACAGTTCACAGATTATGAAGCTTCCGTAAGACATCAGGACTCGAGGATCAGTGGTGTCCCTGGTTCGGGAACGCGCTATTGGCCTCAACACTGGTCTTTCGTGGAGCGCTGACAAAGCTGGAGAATTTCCTTAACATTCGTGCAAACAGACCGATAACTTCTCCCGGTGCCACTTTGGTGTCGTGACATCAGCATGTTGTGAAGACCCACGTGCAAAAGGACGAACTGGGGCTTGCTAGGCACCAGCTGCTCTTTCGTCAAGCATTGCGAGACAGCCTTTTAATGCCCTCCGCAATTATTGCGCATAATTAAGGCGCTTTTGTGTCCTTCGCTCGAGACGTCTAAGGTCGTTTGGAACGCTTTCACCATCGCGTTGGGGCGCTTTTATTCCGCCAAGCTTTCTTTCCTCGGAATGAAATTGCATGGAGGGGCACTCCTGCATCTGAACAGCACCGTTGTCGTCACTGACGCAGAAACGAGGACGAAAACTGCGATGGAACCCTCATTCCGTCCCTGGCTTAGCCGCATCCACTGCAGACTAAAAAAGGCAACGGTATTCTGTGGCCGACCGTGTAACGGGAACTCATTGATCCCTCACGGGGCGTAATACCTTGATGTTATCACAGACAGCAGTTATGGAAACATCACATTACATACATCCCAGATAGGACCAGGGTGTCGAACCGAACCCGAACCCGAACCGAAAACCGTACCCGAACCGTTATTTTTGCCGGAACCGAACCCGAACCCGAACCGAAATTTTCATGACACTGTTGAACCCGAACCGGAGCAGAACCGTAAAAAATAATAGCGGTAACCGGTTCGCAACAAAACGGTTCGGACATAAAAGAAGTCAGCATAAGGTACCTCTCTATCCCCGAACGAAGACACATTGGTATCATCATCACGCGCCTATGGATTTCAGAAATGTTCACCTAGCAGTCAGACGACGACGTATAGTAAGTATACTTTCAGCGTCTTTTTAACATGTTGAAACGCAGTTGTCCTTGTGAGCGCCGCGGCTAGCGCCCCACGCACGCGGTGCGGCGTCTACTCTTCAGAGACGAGGTGCCACGCGGACGAATGAAACACGAATGGAGTAGGCCAGTTATATAGCTCTACAGGACGAATATGTGATCAAATAAGCGCCCAAGATTTCCCTTTACACGTGAGCAGTACAAATTAAACAAGTCAGAAACATGAGAAGTGGAGAAGGAGCGTACGCAGAACGGTGCCTGTATGATTGGTCGTCGTTTGAAAAGTAAATGTGGTTCTGCTTATTGGTAGCGCAGTTGTGTCGTGACACATTGCCGTTGTGTTGTGGATTAACTAGTACACTGCTGTGAGCTCGGACAGAGTAAGGCTGGCAGGCTTATTTTCGACATGCTTCAGTACGGTTTCAGATCGATTCACGCTGCGAAGGCAGTGTGCCGGCAAGTACTGTCGTCTATGTTACGCTGTCCATCTTATTAGGCTTCCTTTAAGTGTATCTTGCTGGCATTGTGCGTGTGAAAAAGATTTTGGGAACAGAAAGTAGCAGGACTACACCGCTTCAACAGCGTGAACTCTAGTTGCAATAAGTGTTCATCCATTTCTCATTTCTCTCGCTAAAGGGCTACCTCACCGCTAGAGACGTCAATGCAGACAACAGCAGTAAGCTATTAGCCACGCATTTCCTGATAAAAGCAGTTTTATGGAACATATAAAACGGAAGCGTTGAACCGGTTCGCGAACCGGTTCGGGGCTGCGAACCGGTTTGCGAACCGGTTCGATTTCTGGCGTGGCCGAACCGGAACTGAACCGGAACGAAATCAAAACAACGCGAACCCGAACCCGAACCGAACCCGTATTTTTTGCGGTTCGACACCCTGGATAGGACACACATGCCCAGATGTCTAAGTGACCTCAACATTCTCGTACAGTTTCCTAAGGTACATTCCTTTGGCAGCTCTTACGGTAATGATTTCCGCAGATCACTGCTGGCTATCCTCCGGTCAGTGTTTGGGATGACAGCGCGAAGGAAACAAGGACAAGGAGGGACACCACTCAGTGCCCTGTGGTGTCCCTCTTTGTCCTTGTTTTCTTCGCACTGTCGTCTCAAACGTGTTCAATCATCGGCTGTTCAAACTATCCACCGCAACTGTTCTTTATTTGCAAACAATCAGGGGTCAGGCCTAGTACTCTTCCGATTGCAATATCGCTAATTCCCCGCCCTCCTGGGAGGGTCTATCGCTTGGCTGGACCCCTGGACGAGAATGAGCACTCATTCACTTCGTCCCTTCTTTACCGTTGGAGTTGGACGGATAACCCTTCTATCATTCATTTACATTCATTTCGATTTTTTTTTGTCCCCTGCTCTGCAATACGAAAGTGGTTAGAGTCGCGCGAATCTTTTATCCTTCCTCTTTTTCTCTCAACCACTCTATCCCGCTGTCTCATTTTCATAGAGGAATGTCCCATCTTTACCAATGCCCAACACTGAGCATGGAGTGTACACATGAAGGTTCCACGTGCCGCAAATATGACAAAGCGCCTTGCCTGAGAAAGTTTTGCTTGTGCTTTAATCACTTGTATCCAGTAAAGAAGTGCTGGAAATGCTTTATTTGGGGTAACGACAATACATCGACCGTATAGGTATGGAAACTGTGTTGGTATACTATTCTATATGCTTCGAGGGACATTTTTTTATTGCAGCTGGATGTGTAAAGATGTAGCGATTGTGAAGCCAGTGCGCATGTGCAAACCTCGCAAGTTGACGCGTTTGGTGCGTGAAGCTTCCAGTCGGTTCCGGTCCCGTGCTGACAATGCTTGCGGTTTTCAACAAACCGCCCCGTTGTAAGCGGATCTTATCTTTATGAGCGCTGGACAAGTCGTGCACAAGATATTTATGGGTTACGAGACCCGGTTTAGGCCAACTTTCTTCTGGATTTCTCTTTCCTTCCAGTCGTTGAAAAAAGAAAATGCGAGCAGTTTTCATTAATGGTGGGCAAAATCCTAGCATACGGTAGCATACGTTTTTGTCGCGTCAGTTAGCCGGCGCAATTTTTATTTTCAGTGCGATCGTGCCAATAGTGTAGGAGCTCATTTGCTGCATTCCCACGTTGTATCGTATATACTCCGCCCTGCTCGTGCTTGACAACACTAACGTCGGCCAGAACAGCAAACACTTGGGATTAGACATTACCGCAGTTTTCTCGCAGTGCCCGATACCACCAACACCGCCATCGTAAGAATTGACGGACGGACGAACGGGGGGACACAGAAGACCTTCAGGCCGTTGAATGCCGGCAGAAGTATTCAGTTGCTGGATTTTTCAAACCACGCGAGAGTGAACTGCGCCCCTCACAACTGCAGTAAATAAGTGAACCTTTGCCTCCAAAAATTTCGCAGGAATATCGAAGAGCAAGAAAACTTGCAAATCCGTATTGCATGTATATGACACTGTAGGAGATTCGATTCTACAGGCGTGGAGAGCAAGTTGCGCTAGCAAACTGTGGAAGGGCGAAACACATGTACGACAAAATGTGCGAGGACACAGCGACGGTCTGCGGAAACAACCGTTTCATTGCGTGCAGATGCCTGCGTGTGAGGCGAATTCCAACATGGAGCGGATTGAGGGTGCAAGAAAAAAGATGCAGGATACATTACATTTGCTTTAAACTGGCATTAGCTTCTGTCACGCATCACTCAAACGCTTTCTACCACAAGGCTTCGTGAACAAAAGAGGTCACGGAAGACTCCATTTACCGTGGCAACAGACGCGTGCGAGACCTTCCGCAGCAGAACGCAAGGAGTTCGCTCGAGTTGAACGTTTTCAGCGGACGAACAGACAGAACGAACACAGCGTGTCGCAAGCGGAGAATCAATCTCTGCCTTCCACGCATGCGTGTTGAGTGCTGAGGCGTTTCTTCTCTGCGTGAGATTAATTTCAACATGGCGGCCGCTGTTCCGGAACGCATAAAAGTGGCAAGAAACACGGTGCAGGATTCATTACACTTTCATTCAAACTAACAGCTGTTTGTTTCACGTGGACTTCAAGCTTTCCACCATAACGCTTCGTGGACAAGGACGTCACAAAAGACGCGCATGACTGACACTTGCGGAGAAGGCATGTATGTGAACAGTCCAGCGGATCGCTTATGTAGCATTCGCACGGCAATAAAACGCAGTAGTGTGTTTCATGCTTTACGCTTCGAGTGGTGCTTGCTTGGAGGGAGCAGTTACGCTTACGAGTCCGAGCAGATGATTGCCTATCTTACATTGACTCAGATTTGACTACCATCGTCCCAAGAACTCCTGAGAGACCAGTCTAGGCAACCATGCACAGGATCCGACTGGGAAAATTATACGGCCAGACTACTCTGCACCAAAAGTGTCCAAGTTCTCTGTGTGCCTAAATTGCAAGACACCTGAAGCCAGTGTACGTTCTCATACAGTGTCCTGTCTACAAGCAACAACGAGAACAGCTCCGAGCAACACTCCACAAGCTCCATTCGCGACGTTTCAGCTTTTGCGAACTGCTTTGTCCCTTGCCAACACCACAACAGCAGAGAAAAGCTGAAAAAGCGTTTTGCTTTCCTGAAAGAGAGTGACATCGTAAGTCGCTACTGACCTGGACACGATGACACAGGAACCAGATGTGTAAGCCACGCGTGATACCCATACAAGGGTATCGCGCAAGCTCTAGTGCCCTGTGACCAGCAGGCCATAACCTACAAGAAATGGAAAAACAGACCCCTATTCAGGAAACCAACAGCTCCAGACCACCCCTTCCAGATAGTAGTCAGTTGTGAAAGGCGCACATTGGCTGACACTTGCTGTGCCTGCATGCATGTGAAGAGTCCAGAGGATTGGTTATGTCGCACGTATGCGCACGCAGGTGTCTGCCCGCAAAGAAACGCAGCATATATCGTCTAGAAAGAGGCTCCCATTAATTCGCATTCACTTGTGCGTTGTTCTTCTTTTGTGTCATTTCTTCACGGTCGTGTATACGTAGGGTATGTGGACAGCGCATTAATTGGAAGACAGCAGCATTCCACAGTTCGGACTTTTAATAGAACTCAATACGTTATGTTGAGCACGATTTTGTGAGCAGTTATGAAAGTAATTTTAGCGAGGTACAAAGAAACGAGTGCTCCTCGTCTCCTTCGTGTTCCCTGGAGACGTCCCGTGACTTCCATCGTTTCACTGTGCATCAAGTTTCCTCTTCTGTTTATTTTTTAAAATACAGTGTGCGTCACGCTAGATGCTTTTCTCAAAATAGTTATTTCTCTCACAGCGAGGAAAGTGCAAGCTTTCCAAGACGGATGATTCACACGCGCGTGTGCATCCGGAACTGAGCGCGACAGTCTCCATGCACGTCGAACCTGAAAATGGTCCCTTTAGCTGTTGTCTGTCACTGAGAGTGAGCTGGTGACGCATTTAGGTATGGCAGTGGCTCCTTCGTGCTCGTTGTTATTAGTTAATGGTTGAGAGTAGATTTAATAGTAGATCAATATATTTAATAAGAGAATTAATAGATTTAATCCATAATTTGGGAGGAGAGACATTGGAAGCGCTATACACTGATCTCCAGGACCATCTGGAAACCTTATGGACGAAAATAGTTTCTGTGGTGAGACACTGTCTCCTGTCCAACTCTGGATGAACAGACCTAAAACTGTTTGTTCCTTATTGGACACCTCTGTAAAGTGGACGTCAGTCCGTTGATCAGGGGGTGTGTATCGCGAAAAACTTTCCGCTTGTAGCCTTTGGAGAAAAGACCACCGGTGACCCGTTCCATTCGGGAGACGTTAGGGAGATAGCACACGTTCATAAAGAGGAACATCGAACGGAAAAGTCTATTCGTGACAGAGGTGTCCAAATTATAGAAGTCTGTGAAAGCGGTTGCTCCCGTTAAAGGAACTGCAAAGTGAACCACAATGTTTCAAGGTACCATCATGTAGAACCTGGATGTGTGATCACACACACAAGTCATCACCTCTCAGTTCTTCATACTTTTCGCACTAATTTTGAACACTTCTAGAAACTGAAAAGTGGCGACCCTCAACGTTCACAAAGAACAACGTTGGAGTCGGCCCCATATTGGCGGACAGACATCACGTGATATTGAAGTACAACGTAACGCATTTGAGACGGGTTAGACAACAGCAACTCTGGAGAAGTTCGGTTTAAACTGTTAACGGTTGTAACGTGCGAGTTCCGTGCCGTGAGGCGATCTACGCCATCTGTTGGCCTTTCTCTTAGAGTCTCTGTGTCGTTTGCTCGCTGTATCGATGGTGTTTGCAAAACCTCGCCTCCAAGTGATTTAAACGAATGTCTGGTTTGTGTTATTTTGTTCCGGAATACACAAACCGTGCATCTTCGCAATGAATTGTATACTACTGCACTCGTGAGAAACGCACGATCTCGCCTGATGGATCGTTTTGTTAGTTAGTTAGTTCCTGGTCCTAAGCCCTTTTGAGTCATGGTGGGCAATTCTTATCGCCTCAGGTATCCACACAAGGCCATGTGGCCTTAACACTACATCATACACTAGCGTGCTGCGTTTCACTGCCCGCGTCCTTTGCTCCCACTCTCGTAGATGACGCTTGGTGTGTCGCGTATGCCAAAGGTAGTCTGGCCATTAATGGGACCTGCCTATACCTGAGGCTCCACCCACTTTTTGAGGTATCTAGCCAGTCACAGGTCGAAATACAGTTGTCTATTATTACATCCATCCAGTACTTATACCTCACCCTTATTTACTGAGTGCCACCATTTTGGAGAAACTCGACTGATTCGGATTGAAACGGATATCACTGGTGACAGTCCAAAACGACGGATTTTGCGCCCACTTTTATCAACGCCATCTGCATGGAGAGAGGCATGTTGGGAAGGCTCAGAATTGCAAAAATGGTTGCTGTCGGAAGTGATTGGCCAGGAGAGCGATGCAACCGCTTCTTCGTGGCAGACGACTGCCGATATGAAGTTTTAAATCACGTAATGTAAGTAGATCGAATCAAAAATGAGCAAAGATGTATGTATAAATAAAATGCAATTATATAATGCAATATCCTACGTATAAGGGTCGTCCTTTTTGCTACGAGGGGTGTTCAAGTCAAACCGGGACTTTGTCTCCTGAGCCGGCGTTCACACGGGGCAACTTTTCCCAGCTCAAACCAATGTCTTTCGAGCAACTTCGAGTCCGCGTTCACACCACGACCTACTAGATTATAACGACCATGTCGTGCGTGCCCCTTCCCAGCGCCGCATTTTTGGAAGCTATCGGTGGCGCTTCCCATCGTCCCAGTTATTGCTTCCTCAACTTCTACAATACTTTGTACTTCAGCTTATCTTAGTATTTCTGTACAAGCGGTGGACGTTGTGTTGATGTTTCATTCTGAGGTTGATTATCATCATTCTACGCGTTTTCATAGGAGCTATCGCTGTCGTCTGCTACAGTAGTCGTACATACGCTTCTGCGCGTTCAGAATTCAAATTTCCATCGTCCAATCGTGGCGTGCCGATGAGTAGCGCCCCTGGCGGATCGTGCGGACAGGCTCCTCATAGGGGTTGCTGATTGTGACATGGTCGTTATAATCTACTAGGTCGTGGTTCACACGTAGCAACTCTGTAGCTCCACCCACAAGCAACCTTATGGCGACCGGAGAATGTGGGTTCGAATCGAACTGGTGGATATCTTTTCTTTAGCTGCTGTTTATCAAATTTCAGTCAGTTTTATTGCCCCACTAGATCATTATTACCTTCCAGAAATGGCAACTGATATGTTTACGTGAAGTTCGTAAAAAAAGAAGTTATTTCTCAGCTGCACCTTCAGGATTCGAACCTATGAATCCACGAACAAAATCCACAACGCAACCGGGAGTCACGTGGCAATGCTCCCCTCGCTGATTGGCCGGTGCACGAGCAACTTAAGTTTTCGGTCGGCGAGCGTTTCGTAGCAACTCTGAGCAACTCGAGTTGCTGGAGGTTGCCGGCTGACAGCAACTCCAAAGTTGCTCATAGTTGCTGGAAAAAGTTGCCCCGTGTGAACGCTGCCTGAGTGTACAAATGGCTCGCGCTACTTCTTTTTCGTGTATTTTCACACGCGACAGGCCTCCGCGTTCACTACGTGGTGGTCCAAAGTTTGTGCAAAACAGAAGGCGCGTGCTGGACAAGATGTCCGACAACGAGGTGAGCGCGCACATCGAACAGCGAATTGTCATGAAGTTTCTGGTGAATGAAGGCGTAAATCATCTGAAATTCACAGAAGACTTCAGGCTCAGTATGGCCACGATACACTTAGCCGCAGCAAAGCGTTTGAGTGTTGCAAACGGTTCCAAGATGGCCGTACATCAGTGCAGGACGATCCCGGCCGAGGCGGCTCAGAGCCCAGTCTCAAAGTTCCTGAGAACATCCAACTTGTGGAGCGCCTGATCCTCAAGGACCGACGGATAACATGTCTCGAACTGGCTCGAACGTAGGACCTTTCTGTGGGAACGTTGAACACTATCATTCATGAACACCTCCAGTTTCGGAAAGTTAGTGCCCGTTGGGTCCCGATGCAGCTCTCCGTGTTTGACCGGCAGAGAAGACTGGAAATCTCCCAAGAGCTAAGGTGCCGTTTCGACACTGAAGGACAGCCGTTCCTTGGTCGGATCATCACGTGCGATGAAACGTGGGTGCACCATTTCACTCCTGAGTCTAAACGCGCATCAAAACAGTGGAAGCATCCGGGCTCGCCAGTTCCCAAGAAGTTCCGAAGCACCCCGTCTGCGGGTAAGGTCATGACCACGAGTTTTCTGGGACAAGGCTGGCGTTCATGTTGATTTTCTGCCCAGTCGTACCCACCATCAGTAGTGTATATTACTGCCAGGTTCTCAGGGATGTGCATAAGGCGCTGAAGCAAAAGCGGCCGGGCCTCATCACCAAAGGAGTCATCCTCCTACAGGACAATGCACGCCCGCATACCGCGCATCTCACGACACGCACCTTACAGAAACTTGACTGGGAGTCGCTGCCACATACCCCTTACAGTCCAGACCTCACCCCCAGCGATTTCCATCTCTTCGGGCCACTGAAGGCGTTCCTTGGGGGCCGCCACTTCAGCTGCGACGACGAGGTCAAGAAGGCGGTCCGATCATGGCTGCTACGCGCCGGTGGCGGAGCGAAAGTGTAAGCTGATTTTGCAGATGCGTACATCAGGATATATACTCACAGTATGAAATTAAAGTAGTCTGCGAAAATTTTTTGTCACGAAATCTCCGGTTCGCCGTTCCAATCACCATCCTCAATCTTGGATGAAATTTGGTGTCATGGCAGCTCCCATGAAAAACGGTAACCAATGAAATGCGTGTAAGTTTGATTGACAGGTCGAGCCTCTTTTTTAGGCTCTTCCTAATGGCCAGGCCCCCTTTGGCATACACGGCACTGACGGTGGGCGGGCAGATTCGTTGTTCTTCCGTGTCGTTTTTGCTGTTTTTGTTGATGTCGTCTGGTGGGGGGGGGGGGGGGGGTCGGTGAGGCCCAGGGCAACCGCTATGTTTCCCTTTCCTAGTTGCTTGAATCTCAATAGATGGCGCGCTAGTCGCCTCATGGTTGGGGAGTTTCTTGAGTCCGCTAGCTTGCTTTGCGCAGCGATCTTTGAAATTCGATTGCTGAAAAAATGCTCAGTATACAGCAGAACTATTACGTATCTGAAGCGTCCAAGTTACAAACTTAGTTTCTACATGTTTGCCATTCACTTTACAGTTCCTTTAAAGTATCCTCTCGCCAGACCTGAATAATTTTTCCTTACTCCGAGTTTTCTCATTTGCATTTCAGATTCGTCCTGCCTCGAATAAAACTGTTAGGCAGTGCTCTCGCATGCCGTTTTCCTTGGTTGGCATCCCGTTTCTGTAATAAGTGCTTGTGGATGAGATATAACGCCGTCTTTATCGGTACTCCGGTGTTGACAACATCCTTTCTAATAACTTTATGTTGTCGCTTACGTCGAAGGCCAACACGTCTCGAGCCATTCGGTTTCGTGCTGTGTGGAGAGAATAAAGACGAGTATCGTGCCGTGGTGTCATTACAGAATTGACACAGAGAAGGCTCGTCGATCATAGCGCGCGTCTATGGTGTTGCAAAGCTCCTGGCAGGTGCTGCTTACGGCGTTGCTTCTTAGCCTGATCGTGACTGTCTTTTTGAGGAGCGTACGTGTACGCAGTGATGCATTCACGAGGCCATGTTTATATAGCGGACGCGTTTTTATATAATGTGCCTGTTGGTGCATAGCCTCACTTATTGTTGTTTAGACTTCGATAATGTTCGGTAAGGCTCTCTCGCACATTCCTCAAATGATGCGAAAAAGTATCATTTACCAGAAAGGGACGGTCACATCCGTTCCAGCCGATTTCGAAACTATTGTCATTTTATCCCTCCTGGACCACTGACCACGGCATCGAAAATCCTACGCGAAATAGTGGCGCAGTTTAGACTGTAATACCCCTGTCACACGGGCATTTCGATCCTTCTCGAATCCGATCTGCATCGAACTTCCCGAGCACGCTCGAGTTTTGACGCTGCTACACGGCCAGCTATGTCAGTCGAAGTTATGACAGTTCAGCGGGGTCGAGGATGCAAATGGCGGCCGTCGAGCCGTCTTGAAATTCTCAATCCTGTTATGGGAACTGTCTTGAGTCAAGCAGGATCAAAGCTCGATCCTGCTTGGGAGCGGCCGTGTAGCACCATCCGATCTGCATTGGGTTCAAGCAGGTTCGGTCGAGCAGGATCGAAAATGCCCGTGTGACAGGGGTGTTATTCGAGGGAATACATGAGAAGAACAGACGCCGGATGTTGAGAGTATTCCGTAATTCCCTCTCTGGAAAAACGAGATAGCGTCATTCCCTAAGAAACCAATGAGGGCGCGACCTCGAGAAAAGGAATGCCGCGGCCGTGCTGGCGTCCACTCCATCTGGACGGCGCCTTTCCTCCTCTGAGCGCCGTGCCAACACCACCTAGAGAGAGAAAGCCTGTTTACTTGTCGACGTGACGTAACAAATAAGGGTCAGCTAATAGACCTCTCCCTGTTTGTAAACAAATGACGTCATAATGCACCACAGCGCCACCAATTTGGCAGAGTTGAACTACGCTCGAAGCTAGGGGGGAACAAGGTCGCGCCCGAAAGCCACGGTACAGTGCCCTAGCCACGGTCTTGAGGGGATTACAATGGTTCCTGAAAGGGACGCGACCTTCAGTTCTATTTTTCTTTCCATAGGAGGCAGCGGACAAGTGCCCATTCGTGGAACCCAGCCCTCTCCTTCCGATTTGTTTCGGTTTCAGTGTCTACCAACGTCATGATGACGGTTCTCGGGTAGAGGTCTGTTAGGATTGTGTTTTCAACGGCGGCAGCCAATCACGAACGTGCTCTCAGCGGCCGTGGCCATGAAGACGAACCACCTTCGTCCGCGAGTAGTGGTTGAACGTCCCCGCGTACTAAGTGGGAAAACTTGGAAATAAAGCTCGAGACGGTCTCATATCTTTCTCAAAACCGACTTTCTGGAAAGCGTGTTGCACTTTGTCTACATATTCCGGTCTGCAGGTGCCAAGCTAGCTGCAATCATTTGAGAGTTCTTGAATTCGCGACGGCGAATCGCAGTAGCAGACGAATTCTGCCTTTTTATATGTCCACGTAGCGAAGGAGGGAGAGGAGGCCTTCTGTATCTAGCTGGCGTTGGCCGTGCTCTCACTCTCCGCTTAGGGAGTGATGTCACGCCGCCGGAGCTTTTGCGGCCGCGGAACGCGGAAGCAGCCCTGATATTTAAAATTCGTTTATTTAAATTTTAAGCACTTTTCAAACAGAAAAGGAAAAAAAAAATAACGAGGTATAGATTGTCGGATGATGCCGAACATAGTGGTATCGGTTTCATAGATGGGTTTCCGGATGGGACTGCCCCTTTAAGTTGAAACTTGATAAAAACGAGCATGACGCGCTGGCTACACATACCCAAGTCCTCAAGTGGGGTAGTTGGATACTGCACATGTTTAGGTCGAAGCAGGACACGAAGACAACCGCGCACCCAGCAGGGTGTGTTGTGTGACGGTTGTCTCCGTGGCCTGTTTTTGTGGCCTGCTTCGACGCAAATACGGATACCCAAGCCACGAGGTTTTGAGATCCGGAAGTATTCTAAAAAAAAAAAGCGTTACTTGGGTACCTGTGTGTGCATTTCCTTCCCCTTGTGTATTATCTCATTCCCCGCATTGAGTATCACCCCTGGCGATGAAACTCCCCATTCATGATCTCACAATAAAGTTATTGTTGTGCTTTTCCCATCCTCGTTTTTTTTTCTTCTTCTTTTTTTTACCAATCAATCAATCAATCAAAATTACGCTCGCATCGTCATGAACAGCGCGAGTTCGAACGCTGCTATATTTTCATGCTGGTCTTCCAGGCATGCCCAGTCACAGCGGGCAAGAAGAAAGCGCCGTTAATGTAGAAAATTTGTCAACGACAGCGCCCCAAATTTGCAAGCACTTACTCTTTGCCGTTCTTCAGCAGCGCTGACTATTTTTGCAGCCAGCTGCCTATCTTGCCAAGTCGGTCACTCCACCACTCGTTCCTACGAGTTGCTTGCAGCACAATTATGGCGCGCTTTCGCTGAAACCCGAAGCTATACTGTTCAAGCCATTGTAAGGATGGTTAGGTATCAAGCGAGCTAGTGATAAGTATCCGTGAGAGCAAATCCCCGAGACGAGGGACAAACAGTGTGTATCCCTGCCCCTCGTCTCTGGGTCTTCTTATCATGGATATTCAAGCCATGCCGTAGATGACATTGTGCGTTGTATGAACTCGTTGGGATTCGTTGACGGCCATCTTGGAACAGCTTGGTTTATTTGAATGCGTCTCGTGCCACGTGCCACGCTTTTAGCCCGAACATTCGCTTCGTGCGACGCACCCGTAGTGATTGTGTGCGTCCCCGAAATGGGTTGCATATGAGGTGTTCGTAAACACGGACTTACATTTGTCGCACGCAACGAGGATTGCCAAAACGGTTGCTGTGCCAGGTCATGTCTGTCACAGGATATGCAAAACGTTGTTGCGCCCGTCCTGGGCTCATTCGCATGGAGGCCAACAGCTCACGACCCCAGGTATCTGCCAGGAAATGCGGAAGAAAGTTTCTGCCCCCCTCCATCTTCGCATGACTTCCGCCTTTGCTTCTTTCCGCACCACAATGGAGCGTTTTTGAAAATAGCTTTGTTGCAACACTAGTAAAGTGAGGTTATCACCTCATTGTATCCCCGCCATCATCATCAAGCTGTGCTCGATTTTGACCCCCTTCACCTTTGCGAGCGCGCGTTTGTCGGTCGCGCGCCGGGTGAAATATCTGTTTTTTCCGGCATATTGTCTCACAGCGATAGCCGTCTCAAGTTTGTCGCGAGAAACAAAGGGAAACTGGAGCAGTCCAGTTGATATTGGCGAAATCTACTATTGAATCCATGATGGGTAGAGCCGAAGAAACACTACTCAGACCAAGACTCTTGAGCTTGAGCCAGAGCGTCGAACCGAAACGTTTTTCGGTTTGTTTCGGGTTCGAGTTCGGCCATTAAGGTTCGGTTCCGGTTCAGCTCCGGAGTTCACATATATCGGTTCGGAACCGGTTCGAGGTTCGATGATATGCTACAAAATTATAGGTAGCCACTAAAAATGACACAAGATCACTTAATTAGTTACGTTTTTATGCATTTATTTCTGTTTTTCGACCAACAGGACCCCCTTGAATCTCCACCCCGAGCAACGTACCGCCAATCAATAAGCAGGTAGACCGCTCGAATCCCCTCATCACCCCCGCCACACACCAACCCAACCGGTATCCGGAACCGGTAACCGAAGTTTTTATATCGGTTTTGCGGTTCAGCTCCAAGATGGCACTAGTAATTACGGTTCAGTTCCGGTTCAGTTCCAGCAAAAAATTACGGTAAATTCCGGTTCGGTTCGACGCTCTGGCGTGAGCCTATCGTCTGTGTGTTCGCTGCCCTTGCTCAGGCTCTACCCATCATGAATATGATCCACTGGCTTGCCTTTGTCAACGCCAGCTTGTCGACTATTGAAATTCTTTTCTTGACAGTCGGGGTGTTTACCAACCTGGAAGACGGGCAATTATCAGGGAATTTTGTTGCGACTGGAAAAGTCGGGGGATTGTCAGGAAATTTGCCAAAAAAGGCAGCTGAAGTCAGAGGAAATTGCAGACAAGTGCCGTCACGATGTGCAATGAATCACGAGTGTTGATGAGGGGTTGAGCGGCCACGCCGCAGCAACATTGCCGCGAGTAGCAGTTCGTCAATACAAGCTCAGAGGCAGAAAACTATAGGGCTGTCTTGCTAATTCCTCTATAAATGATACGTATCAAAACGTAGCAGCAGTCCCCTAGCGTATGTTTTGGCCAGGGAATTCGCTCGCTATACTCGGTGAAAACCTGGAAAAGTCGGGGAATTTGAAGGCTGCATTTTAGTAGATACCCTGACAGTTCTTTCGCTATGTTCCAATACTCGCAGGTTGGGGCACGTGCACTATAGTGGTGCAGTTTTTGGCGTATTATAGCGCAAGTGTGCGTATATGTATTTAGCGAGATGCAGCACGATGGAAACAAACTTTCTAGGGATACCATTCAGCGGATTTGTGATGTTCGAGTTGAGAATGGTAATCATTGCGACATATATTATTCGCTCAGCAGAAAAGCTTTGCTTTGTAATCTGCACTGCAGTAAGTCATTCCGAATTCTGATGCCTCAATAGTGTCCAAGATCCTGGAATTATGCTACATGCATTATTGACCGAGAAGTGGACAAAGAACGATTTTTTTTTCTCGCTCGTCGTTCGGCATCGTTGACAACCTGTCGCACTTTTTCATGCTATATCTTTCTGACGCACACTTTATGTTTTTCCGATCGTTTATGTGGGCTGGCACTCAGAAAGTTCGTATAAAGGTTTGGCGTTACGATTTGTTATAGGGTCAAATTTGTTAATTTAAAATAATGAATCATTCTAATAAAATAAACTTAATTGGGATGAAAGATGAAAGTCACTGAAAAGGTTAGCCAGCTGTAGGGATCGAACCCACATGTTCTGGATTACCGGATGTTTTTATCTGTCCCTTCTATATGTTGTGCCAGCCTCAGAACATAAGTTTCTCTCTTGTTTAATTGGGAACATTAAATTACGAGTAACCAAAGTACATCTTCCGCCCAAAACCTCGCAGGCCCCGGCAACGGAGTCAGCCCTTTAAAGTTTTTGTTTTCTTTCGACGCATTTTTGTTTGGTTGATCGTCTTTGCTTGTCACAATTAGTGTAATCCGTGAACCTGTATTTCTGTTGGCAGCACTCACTTTCTGGCTGTTTTCTCAACGAAGAACATATTGATCTGATCAACACGGTGGAAAGTAACTGTTCTCAGACCGGAACAGACAAACACAACACAAGCTTCAGTGCCTTAGAACATGAACGGTAGAGATATGGCCGTCGTCGAAAAGCCAGGATTTGTACCACGCACCTCTTGATTGCCGGCCATATTCCTACTATTGATCTGAAAGCGTCGGGACACCTGTGCCAGGAAGCAATCGAGTCGGCAGTCGAAACGTGAACCGGAAGGCTAGTCACCCGATCTCCCCATTCACGCCGGAGAACCTCCATCACCACTCTTTATTTTCTCTTTTTCTCCTATTTCTCCATCCTTTTCGCCGCATTTCTTATCCGCATCTTTCTAGTTTGCCCGCTTCGTCGCTGCGCCCGTTCAGCGCTGGCTGTACTTCCGTTGGCCTCCCCCATTGGCCGATTCCTCCTCCTCCTCTTCCTCCTTCCACTGTGTCGGACTCGTCTGCTCGCGATAGCCGGCGTTTCGCGTTTCTCCGCGCTCTCATGTGTTGATATGTCGTGTGCGCGCGACGTGTTCTATGTGTAACATTCGTCTTCCTAGGATTTACGACGTTGGGATGTGATAGAAGTGAGTTCGTGAGTGCATGCGTGCCTTTCGTCGGCGATGCCCTCGACAACGGGGGCCGAAGCGGCGGCGGCGACGACGTCGGGGGCAGACAACGGTTCAAGTCGCAGCGACTTGATCTCTCCCAACGGCACCAGCGTCCTGTGGGATCCAGACTCGAGATGGATTCTCATGTTCGACAACATGCTTCGCGAAGGCAGTCGGTCGCCGACGAAGCGAAGAACTTGCGGATGCAAAGGTCGGTGTTCTGGTGCGGAGGAGCTTTCCTGTTGTCCGGGTAACGGGAGTTTTGGGATCAAAACGCCGGCCAGTTCCTGGAAGGTTCTCTCTCGATCGAGATGGGAGCGTTTTCCCTTTTCCCCCTCTGATTATCCTTTGGGAGAAGTATTTGTTGTGTCCGATCCCAAAAATCAATTAGGGTTGCTGTCCCATACGTCGAGTCATTGACCCGAAGGACTCCCACCTACGGTTTGAACCTCATCTACTTCGATGTTCGTATTGCAAATGAATTCGGAATATTGTGCACGATACCTCGCGTTCTTCCGTTTCAGTTGAATATATCATGGGGATGTACAGATAATTGAGCAGATTTTGCAAGCACTCACATAAGTGAGGCGATCAAGGCTCGAACGAAACCGCGTTGGCTAATGGCGAAAGTAGCCAAACGTTCATTTGACAGGTGGTTGTATCGAAGGTGTATGCAACGGCACCACTTCTCTTTCTATATTTTTCCTCCTTTTTTTTTCTCTCTCTTTCATATACGTATTTCTGATAGACTGTGTCCAGTTTCAGCACCACTGTTCGAGGAAATGGTTGTTCACATTTGACGAGGGTTACGTGTCAGGAAACATCAACGCAGCAAACTCTCATCACGTGCAGCGACGCTTTTGTAACGTGCTCCACTTGAAGGTTTGTAGATGAAGCCGCGGGAATGCGGTCTCACGTACGCGCGTATTTCGCGTCTTTTTCGCACGCGGAAGGGTCGAGCTTGATGAAATGCCACACTCGAAATGCAGTCGAAGGGTCGGACGAGGTATTTTATCGCGCCTTTATCTCCACACGCCATTGCCAGCAGTTGCGTCTCAATTTGAAGAGGTATAGACGTCCGCTAGATCGGTATCTTTTTGATTAGAAGGTTGACGCCGTGAAGCGTGACCGTTCATCAGAGGTATATGTCTATTAGTGCTAAGAACGATCTCCTGTCCGTTTGTCCGGGGGTGGTTCTTTTCCTAGCACATTCTCTCGCGGGGATCACGATGTGCTCCACTTTTGATTTACAGCGTCATTCCTGCAAGATTTCAACACCGATATCCATCGTCGGTTTTAGTTCGCAAGAGCGGGTTCCACAATTTTAACATAGTTCGTAACGTATTGTAGCATAGTTCGTGCTAATGTGCAGCCAGACTCTACACAGTCTTAATCTGAAATTGGGCAGTTGACGAAAAGTTTCCTCCTTTCCGTCAGGAAGGGTTAATTGCGATTACCTTTCGCCGAGAGCCTCCACGATTCGGGACAGAGACAATGCGAGTCCCAATTTGCTATCCCTGGGACTTCTTACACTTTCACCTTGTTCTATCTTTGCGCACGAACCACGACTCCCCTGCCTTTCTGCGGCAGAATATGTAGCTGCTTGCTAGGGCTGTCACGGTCCGTGCAAGGTGAGACTCGAAACTAGTTCGCAAATGGGCGTACGTCCGACGGCATTTCTTTTTTTCAACGTTCCAACAGCACTTGGCTGACGTTTACTGAGACAAGGATCGCGTTTGCCGCGACTTCCTTCTGGAAGCCCGTTACCTAGAACGGTGAAAGCGAGGTTATCTCGTCGCCTGTGTTCCGCGCAATCCGATTATCTATGAAGCCGTTTTCAGTAATGCGTCTCACGGTAATACCAGCGGCATAATAAAGCGTCACTCGTTGGGTAGCCGACGTCGTGCTGAAGACTGGGAGGTGGTAGGTTCGAGTCCTACCACCGGCTGTGCTGTCTCAGGTTTTTCCGGCAGACTTTCCGGACGAATGTTGGCTCAGTTCCCCCTGACGAAGTCGGCCCAGGACGCATACTAGCACTCGTGTCGCCCACTCCTTCCTGCTGTACTACCTCCATCTGTCCACATCTGTACGCCGCTCGTAGCCACAGTTGCTTCGCGGCGCTATAACACGGAAATAAGAAAAAACCTCGTGGCAATGTGATTATATACTGTACGATTTAATTTTCTGTGTAACACTCCCAATGTAGGCTGACACACATTTAGCTCACGCGTGATAGCCTGCCTCTTTGAGAGCATATTACAAATGTACAAATATGTACAAATGTACAAAAAATTAAGGAGTTGGAGCGAATTTAAAGAAAGGCAATTCGCTTTGTTTTTAATAAATTCGCTCGTCATGATTCACCCAGGCAGCTGCTCGAAATCGGTAGAGGTTCCCACGTTAACCAACAGAGTAACAGTTCAGCGTTTAAAGACACTCTGATTAATCATCAACGGTCAGTCACGCATTGATCCATCATTATACACTAGAATGACGAATAGAGGAAGCTCTCGAAACAAACACACTAAATACATTGAGCCTTATCGTTTTCATTCTAATTGTTCAAAGAACTCGTTTATTATTATTTTTTTTCTCTTACGATCACCGCCCGGAATTGTTTACCACAGCAAGCTGTTGATTGTAACTCGCTAGCATCATATAGACGTTGTTCAAAGTGTTTTGTGTTGAATTCTGTTAGATGTGCGCGAATTTTTATAACTTTACTAATCAAATTGCAACTACAACTATGAAGTCTCACTGTTCAGTGTATTGCCTGCTACTTTGCATGCCACTCCTTCTATGACATTTTTAATGTCAGAAGTATTCTAAATATTACCGTTTACGTAACAAAGTTGTCTCCAGTTACCACTCGCCGAACCTGACGCGACGTCAAAATCCATTACGTTTTCTCGAAGTCTTACGAAAGAATTGTGCTCCTCGTCTGGTAATTGTCGAAACTTCCATTACTGTGTCTTGGCGATGTAATGCACAACGGAAACTGGTAGGATCGTTTTACGATAAATTAACTCTGAGGAAACGAAAGCTAGCGATACGCCGCTAGAAATGCACATAAAAGATCCCCGAAAATGCTTTCTGTTTTGTTCCATTGTCCATGATCTGAAAAGTAATTTCGGGAACTTTTAATTGCATCGCAGGGGTTGTGCACGTTTGGGAACTTTTAACCCCGTATTCCGAGCGTATCATTTCGTAAGGCATGCACTTCGTATCGTCGTATCCGTCACTGCTGCGTAATTACTTTGCTAAATATGAAATTGACCCTGCAAAAGGAACCCGAGGTACCCATTTCCAAATAGATGGCACTACGACTAGCTCCAGTAAAAGTGACACCCAGTTCGGCGGCTGATACGTAAAAACCCCGGAAGTACTGTTCGCTATTTCTGTTGGCGGCTATGTCTTGACTAATAAAATATAAACGAAGGTATCTCTACAGAGAGATGAACAAACACCGTCCTGCGGTTTTCCTCCGTCACAGCGAAGTGAATCTGTTTGCCTTAGGCACAGTGAACAGAGCACTCCGTTCCCACGTGTCGCGTTGCGTGTAAGCACTAGACGGCCTACTTTCGCTATGTGATACGCATTGTAAACTGCAATGAAAGGCGATCTGATTTCCAGCACCGACTACACTCGCAAACTGATTATTGATCGATTCTCGCAAGATACATCGATCAGTGATTGATAGACGGAACTATTGTTTGCGCTTCAAAAAAGTGCTCAAACATTTGTTTTCCAGCCTGCTGGTTGGACAGTGCGCAGGTGGAAGAAATAGGCCGGACTTTGGGGCTGCCCCTTATCTCTGATAGTCAGAAGAATACAGATAGCCAGCTAGTCTTGGCGAGGTCGCCAAAGATGCGTTACTTGCATGCCAACGAAGCGCTCGATAATGTAATTCCCGCGGGAGAAAGCTGAGGCGACAGCGAGGCACTTCGGAAGCTGCATGCTGATGTGCTGGTTAACAGCTGTGACAAACCGGTTGAGTTACGGTTACGCGTGTAGCTTCGTGGACGCGCGCTCGTGAATCTCGCTGGTGCTGCATTTGTTTTCTGGAATGTTTCGGAGCTTTCTCTAAAAGACTTATATATATGGACAGAAACTAATCGGTACATCGGAAGAAGCGAAAAGTTTGGCGGAAGCGCGTTCGCGACTCTGAAACGGTTCTGTTTCAAAACCTGCTCTGAGAAGCTGAGGGGTCAGCTGCCTCGAGGCTTAATCTGCACCGTTGAGCTTCATTTGAGCTTGGTGCCTTTTGCTGTAGCGTTTGATGTGCCCGTGAAGTTCTTTGTAGGTTTTCCTGCGGTCTTTTCAAACGAGTGTCGGCACAGTTCCCCCTGAAGTCGGCTCACAGAATGCGTATTAACACCTCAGTCCCCCACTCCTACCAGCTGCCGTCTCTCCATCTGTCCACGTCTGTACAGCCCCCATAGCCACAGTTGTTTCGCGGCGCTAACGTGGAACTAAAAAAAAGTTCTTTGTAGAAAAGTAGGTGCGTTCTCTTGAGAACTGAAACTTTTACTTTCGCTTCACGCGACATTCTGGCTCCGAGCCACAATAAAGAAACGCTGTCGTATGGATGCTTCATTACGATTCCCAGGCACGCCGTGCAAAATATTTATTTACGATCATACCTCAATGGCCGTAACGTGCAAATTTCGCTGATTTGTACGCATTTTTTAAGTTGAATTTGAATGGCAATGCTTTCGCTGCCGTTAACGTCATTAGTGGGTACGCAAAGGCGACAGCGTGCGTTGTACTAAAACTTTACTATTGTCAGTAGCTTACGGTTTGTGTTCTGCAAAGTAAGCAGGCCACTGATTCGAGCGAAAACTTTGTGATTACGCTTTACAATATCTCAAAATACAGTCACTCCTTTACAACGAAACTCAGGGGACAGCAAAAAAAAAAAAAAAAAAATGCAGTAAGGGTATTTTCGTTAAAAAGGTGTTCGCTATAAAGGAGTTTGACTGTAGTCGTAATCATATCTCGGTCTCACACCCTCCTGACGTCTACTGACGTCCGCCCGCCAGGGTATGATAGCACATGCCTACGTCACTGTGAAGCCAAAACCGGATGTGAACATGCCCTTCGTTTTTTCTTATGTAAAAAACTGCTACATTCTGGCGGATGCAATTTTGCGGTACGGGGGGAATACAACTCTAAACCGAAGATCACTCGAGAGCTCCATAGGAGCATGGAAGGCATCTCGAACATCTTCTTTTTTTTTTACCCCATGATATGAACATACTAGCTAAAGGAATTATCACGTACAATATTTCTTTTGGGAAGCGCGCATTTCCAAAGAAAATTAGTTCGAAAGAGCGCGCGCAGCGGCAGTGCACTTTCTCGGCTCATTCTGGTTGTGTTCATTTATTGGACTCGAGCAACTCGAGAGTCGACTCTTGGTGGGCGAAAATGCCGCGGAGCGCCTTCCATGACGTCATCCCAATGGCAGTGTCTCCAGTTCTAAAATTCGAGAACTCAACACTGGAAGTGCTCGAGAGCCGACTCCCACAGACCAGCGACTCTCTTCTCGATGCGGGTCGCTGACGTCGAGTCGCTGAGTCGATGGCTTACGATGACTCCATACGTCACGACTCCGGGTCGCACGAGTTGAATAGGCGAACCAACAACCTCTGGAGTGTTGGGAATTCAGATCAGCTTATCAACTTTTGCTGGCACGGTAGGAAGGGTAACGGGACGGGTCTAATGCTTTGCTCGCGCGTAAAGAGAGAGAGAGAGAGAAGCTCTTTTATTGGCATTACATACGGAATTCCGACTCTTCGTCAACAAATGAACATCATCATTTACATAAGGAATGACCTTGAAGGATCAGACGCTATTCGCGTGTAACTGATCCGTACTCAAATTAATAGCTGAAATATGCGGCAAACAGTAACTGAGGATTACACATCAATGAACTCATGAAGTACAAGCTGCAACCCAACAAATCATGCGCAGAAATAAATAGAACTAATATATAGCAAGTAATATATGCAAGACACAAACGAGAAAACACATGAATTTGTAAGTACAACGTGATCTATTCCGTAACATGAGAATAGTCAGTTAATGTCAAATGTCAGTTAATGTAAAGAAAGCGAAAAGAGCATAACAGGAACACTTGTACGTATACGTACAAGCAACAAAAAAGGAAGAGAAGGAAAATAAAAACGCGTGGCACAAGATTTAGCTGACTGGGGGGCATTTAACTGACATCGTTATCAAGATGAATGAAATGAAAATGATAGTGAGCGTTTTTCGTTTGTTTGTTTTTTTGTTTGTGAAACTTCTGTTGCTTCCATTTGTCTTGTGCCTGCGTTTCGACAATACTGACTTTCGCTGGAACGAAAGTTCCACAGTGAAGTCCCGCGACGGATGACACAGGAACATTTATGAAGCCTGCGTAGGACGAGTGTTCCGTGGATGATGCCGAGGCACGGTGAAGGGTCGCTACACAGGTGCTGTCCTTTAAGGCATCAAGGCACGCGAGCATTGTCTTCCCACGAACACCGGTGGAGGCGCACTTTATGTTTGGTGGTAAACACGACCTTTCCTGTTCCTCGTACACCTATAAAGCCCTTCCGTTGTCTCGTAATTAAGGTGGGCGGAGAGCGAGCGTCCTGATACAGCACATGTTGACGCCGCAGAAGGCCATGACTCAACATGCACACCCAAGCTGACATGGACCAATATTTAATGGAGTCACGTGACGCACTCCACTGACGCCGCCTTGTGTACGTTGCTGTCCACGTTGAAAAAGCTAGTGCAAACAGGAAGACACGTAGTCATTTCCATCCGGGCATTCATGGTGAAGATAACCTGTAATGTGCCATAAGTGGCTAATTGATAAGTACTTTGTCAGTACTATTTACGAAAAAGAAAAATGCGAACGCTTTGACGAGGGCATCGTCTACATTCATTCTCAATCGATAAACCAGAAATAACCTTCGCCAGTTTCACCGGCGACGTCTGGTACTATTTGACGTGCGGCTGTACATGCCTCTTGTGACTTTGAACGTCGTGCAGTCTCCATGTCTCTTTGTCGTTGGAGTAAAGAGGAATTACTGCGCCGTATGCTTTGTTCGTCGACTCGCTCGAACTCAACCGTACTCTTAGCATGATAATTTGCCAATGCGATTCTCTATAACCTTCCCTGTGCAAGCAAAAAGAGACCGAGAAAAAAAAAACGGACTGTCGGAAATGAGGCGTAGTGCGACGTCGTCCGTAAAATTGCTCTCTGTTATGTGAAGAACTCTTTGCTCGCTTTTTGAAAGCAAGTTGCATTCTTCTAGTGTAACATGCACGAAATGCGAGCCCGCGTCGGCCCTTCGCCGATCGTCCCCCCACCTATTCGAATGAGTGCACACTCTATATCTTTTTTTTTTTTTTTTTTTTATGAGGAGGCGGTGATGAAAATTGCGCCTTCGAAAATTGATGTTTCCCCCGCCCCTCTTTCCCTCGAGACCCACCGCGAGGATGAGTTTCTTGATGTGCGTCATCTTTCGTGCATTCGTTGCAAAGAAAATTTGAGCATGCCCGGTCTTATCTACGTTGCATGCTGCAGAGCTCTGGCATGCTGCAAGCGCTCGCGCCCTCTGTGTGCTCGAGGGTTTGGCTCCAGGGGGACTGCGTTACTATTCTACGACTTTATTACGAGTATTACTCGTTACTATTACATAAACTACGGTCACTATCGTCTACCTGTACCCGCCGTATTACCTCCATGGCCAGTCCGTCGAGGGAGTTGCGTGAGTCCCAGTACTACTTCCGCATCCTACAATCGACACACTCACACAAAGCATGAATACTCCTAGAACGGGACACCGGGTGCTGTACCATAGTTAGTGGTGGTTGTGACGTAAATATAATAAGTCGTGAGATGTGAGAACAATGGTGTATTTAATTTTGAGACTGCGATTTCTTTAAATAGAGAGAGAGAGAAAGATGCACCGGCAATGCCCATTTTACTTTGAAAGCGACTATCATAAAAAATGTACCTCTTGCGCAAAAAATTACCAAAATCAATTGTCATGATCCCCCTTATTTGCATTCGTTCCATGCTGTAATTTGCTGACTTGGCACTCCACGAACTGCTCAAGCAACGGGAATATGTTTCTAGCGATGATTGTTTGTTCCACAGCATCCACAGAAGCGCTTGTGCTCTGATACGTTGCCTGGAACCCGACCTCTTTTGCGAGCTAAGTGCGTGCCTTGTTCCTAAAAACAGGCTGACAGCCTCTCACCCCGTTTGATAAATAGCGTTCGTGGCCTCAGTGCGGCGCACGGGCGTCTGTAGTAGGCGAATAGAAGTTTCAAGTAATTTTGGAAACATTAAAAAAATATATATATTACCGGAGATACGCAGTCAGGCAAATACTGCAGCAACAGTCGCTACAAACAGTATTCAAACAAAGCGGTGGTGAACGGGACGTACAAGGTGTTTAAGAAAGGACGACAAGACCAGTCCGACACTTACTCATAACTTGGTGGTGATGGTGAAGGGACTCGTCGTTGTCGGCGTCGCGGAGGTGGTCAACGCCACGACTGACGCCCTAGGGAGTGTGCGTCCTGGGCCGACTTCTAAGGGGACTGTGCCAACATATGTCTGAAAGTGTCTGAGGAAAACCCAGGAAAAACCCGAGACAGCACAGCCGGCACCGGGATTCGAACCCCGGTACCTCCGAGCCTCATAATTTTATCCTCGTCAGTGTAGCAATGGAAGCCCCAGAAACAACTCGACCAATCGGGTTGTTCCACGCGACGTGTGCCTGTAACCCAGTCACCTGTTTGCAAGTCCGTACGGTACCATTTGCTGCTAGCGTATCACTCTGATGAAGGAATGCGCCGGAGTGTGTTCCGTAAACTTTCGTCCAGCACTGTACATGCGATTGTCCCTTTGTGTGTCCCTGTCTCATGTTCACTGCTTTTGTACGGTGCGCTACACGGCCCAGCCAGCATTTGTTGAGAAAGCGTGTCTGGATCCCTCCTGGGCATCATACAGTGTGGGATTCGATTTCCTCCGAATGTTTGAATAGCAATGCTTGTTTTGGAAGAATTGACATCGATTTTGACTATACGTAAATGTCGGCGTTGTAATGTGCATGAGCGTACGTACGATTCGCAAGACAGCAAGCGCCGCAAGGTGGTGCGGTACCGAAAGCTAATGCGCCCCTGCGGTATCCATGAATATGAATGTATCGCATATCCGGTTATTTTAACGAACCCCACTTTTCGCACACACCACACGATAAATCGCGAGTCAAAGGTGGTTCCTCTGAGTAGCGGAAATGCCGTATGAAAAAAAAAAGAAAAAGAAAAAAAGGTTATCGTCACCTTCTTGCTTGAAAACAGCCTATATGTTGATAGACTATGCCCATATGCTATGCAGAAAGCGAGTAGAAATGGAAAAATATAAAAGCGCGTCTAGAGAGCTTTAAAGTTATGTGTGCAACTTTTTCCGCAGCTGCGACAGAAATGCGAACGACAATCTTGTGGTCTGCTTCAGACGCTTGTATGAGATATCGCTTCGAGATCGTACGGTGTCGGCGCGTTGTGGGGAAGCGATGAACTACCGTAGTGTGGACAGTTTCCTCGCGTCGTCTGCTTTTACACATTTATGCCGCGTTCAGTGCAGTAGGTGGAACATCGGGGAACCGAAGAGAATCGTACCATAGTGGCACAAGTGATCTTCCGGTGAATATACACAAGAATTACGGAAGAGAACCATCAACTCCGAACATCGGCCGGTGTGTTATCCAGACTTAGAAATGTGACGGTGTCGCCCCCTATAGGTCGATCTCGCAGCGAATAGTAAGTTAGCCGGTACCGCCTTTTTCGAGGGTTGGCGGAAGTCCATCAGGACGACAGTGAGACTGTTGTTGAGTGACGTTGCCAGCAGCTGTGGCTCAGAGGTTGGCTACATCTCTGTCTGACACGCGTAGGGCAGCGAGTCCGTCTTTCAGCTTTGATCATCGCAAGTAAATTCGTACACCATAGGCACAGGAACAAACAAAAATTATCACTTGACATTCTGTGTGTTCTTACATCTTGCAGCGAGAAGTGCTGACCGTTCTGTTGGCATGGTGAAATTGTATTGCGTCCGAAGGAGAATATATATATATATATATATATATATATATAGCAGTCAACGCACAGAATGGAATGTCCAGGAAATGTGCACATGCCTTATAGACCCTATAGTAACTGTTGTATACTACTGGGACGGACACGCAAAGAACGCCGTGTGACGGAGGAAAGCTTGAAATGTATACGGCGGGTTACATCACGCGACAGTTTTATCTCTCGGCACTTTTGATAAGCTTTCATTAGTCGTAAAAATCAAATTATGCCAACACAGGAGCAAACTTAAATTTAAAGTAAAATGAAACGCATTCTTGAGAAATGGGTACAACGTCGGCTTTACTTTTGGCAGCCTAAGTCGGACACGCTTCCCTTCTCTCACATATCTCACAGCGCAACCCATCGTATGTTGATTTTTTTTTTTTTTTTTCTACGCGTTTACTTGATGACAACGAAGGCTTTCCTCCACCCTGCCATGCACCGAGATAAATGGTAACGGCGTCGTCAGCCCAAATTTTTCGCTCGGGCAGTTCGGTACTCCGTATTCCCGCCTGCAATACCAGGCTTTCCGACGAAGGGGAATCCGAGCTCGTGCGTGAACGGGATTTGGTCGTGCCTTTTTGAAATATAGGCCTCGTACGAGACGCCATTGTGAGTCCATACAGGATTCGATTCGAGAGCGTTAGTCCCCCGATTTTTTATCGTTCGCTTCATCTTTTTCTTCCCTCTTTACGCTTTGCCTTTGTGGGGGATCAGCTCGAAAATATGTACTTTTCTTTTTTCTTTCTTTCTTTTTTTTTTCTTTTTTTTTTTTTTCGGCCTGTCCGCGGCGTTGGGGGATTCGCCGTGGTATGGTAACTGACGTTATCGAGAAATGTGGGAAAGCTTTATTTCACGGTGAAGGGTAGTATATATGCGTACGTGTTTATTCACGCGTGAAAGGAATGCAATAGGATTTGACCATTCGAGTGTGCGTAGCATATGGAAATACATGCCTCGGTTCATGTATTAAAAGTGACCGCTTTCCAAAGTATAGGGTGCTTAAAGATGAACTTCATTCAAGATTGCGCCTCCTTCGGTTGCTCCGCACGTTGCTATGATCGAGCCCGACGCAAAGTGTGCTTATTTGTTTTGTCAGTCTTGATCTGTTTAGTAAAAACCTGGTAGGGCATGATTTTCTCACGAAGGGAGTTACGGCCGGGTATAACCTCAGAGCTACACGTATGTCTGTGAACAACACCGTTGGCAAACTACTAGCCTTGTTACCTGTATCTTGAACATGCTTCGCTGATTTGCGGTGGTAGCAGTAAGACTTCCTCCGTGTTACCGTACCCAGCGGTGCAGAAGAGCGCCTCGGCTGTGCTGAGAGAATGACTATCTCTGTGTATTGGAAGCCATTGAAGGCTAACTCGCGCACTTAATTACCCATTAATTGTACGGCAATGCGTGTGTTCGCTCTGCGCGTATAGTTGAACGTTGCCAAGATGGGCGGGGACGTGTGCGCTTAACGATCGCGTACATGCCGGCTCCAGGAACTCGTCATATTCATCAACCATTAGTCTTACAGGTGTGGAGTCGACTTCATTAAAAGCATACTGCTGCGTAGAGGTATAGCGGCAGCCGAGCTGGTATAACTGTAACGAGATCCCCGAGAATGGCGACGTAGAGCGAGAGAAATGGATACGCGCTCTGTTCTGCGCTCCTGATGAATGTATCCCGTCCCGCGTGGTTTCTATTGGTTACACGTATACTCTAATATTGTTCGCACAAAAAAAAAAAAAAAAAAAAAAAAACGTCCCCAAAGAGGCCAAAGCTCTTTATTCGAATGGCGTCTTTCGTTCTCCATTTTGTGGCATCCTGCATTTGTGTCATAAGTAAAATACATTTTATGTCTGCTGTGAGCTTGTATTCTGGTAGTAAACATCAAGGGCGCTGTTGCGTGTATAAAACTCCTAATGTTTTCAGGGACATTGTCGATTAGCAGAGTGACGTAACATGAAAGGATGGTTGCGGCAACCAGCTACAGCGGAAAACTAGGATATCCGTGGATCCCAACCACGCTAGTTCACTTTTCTCAGACGAATCGAAAAAGAAGAAAAACACGTGTGCAGTCTTCTAAGCCAACACTACCTAGAGACAAAGCCTGATCGCTGACGTGACGTAGCAGAATCCGCCAATCACGACGTTTTGCGTTCAGCGGCCGTATAGCTATGAAAGCGAGCCGCCATCAACCGTATGGGCAGCCTCTGGTCTGGTATAGCCACTGAAAGGTTGTGTCTAGAAATCGTCTGCACGGCGATTGGCTTGGCTTGGCTGGCTTCTGCGATGTGCGGACTTCGTATGCCTACGTGCGAAGGAGTGAGAGGAGGCACTAAGCAGGTCTACTGCATCTAGGTGGCGTTGGATGAACATAGCAAGTAGGGTGCAGGAATACTAGCTCCTTCTGTGTAGGATGGAGTCAGACCAGCTCCGGTGGCGCAGCGGTAACGCGTGCGCTTGGAGACTGGGAGGTCCGCGGTTCGAATCCGCGGGCCGGCTGTGCCGTCTGGGGTTTTTCCTGGGTTTCCCTCAGATGTGTAATAGGCGTATGCCGGCACAGTTCCCCTGAAGTCGGCCCATGGACGCAGCTATCTTCCCCCCGAGCGGATTCCGCTCGGTCTTCCACTTCACCCTTTCCTCTCCTCCTCTCCACCACCTTTCCCTTCCCGAGAAACATGCCGCCTAATCAGGCAGGCAGACCTCTCGGGTTCCTCCCAACGACACTCCTCCTCCTCCTCCGGATGGAGTCAGCCTTTGTAGAAGCGAATGCCGCAAAGCCGCCATGTTGATTCCCACGCTTACCATGCATGAATGTTGTATACCGATTTCACCCACTTTTTCACCTCCTTTGCTATGTATTTACTCAATTCCGGAATGTGGTGTGTCGCTAAGCGTATAGCTAGACTTTTATGAGCGAATCGCGGGCTGCGCGTGGGCGTCAAGATGGCGGAAATTCGTAGCAGACATCGCGGTTGTCTTCACCCTTTGCGGAGGGAGCTAGTATTGAGGCACCTTAATTGCAAGCAGTGCTGATACCAAGGTTGTTTTTCCTCCTCGCTGAGGAAAACGTGAGTACTATCAATCATGATGAACTAGCACTGCAGCACGACGGACAGGGAAGAGGACAAACACTGTTGTCTTCCCTGTCCGTCCTTGTGCTGCAGTGCTAGTTCATCATGATTGACTCGTACCAACTTGCCCGATTCACTACCGTTGTAAGTACTATCCCATGTGGGAGAGACGTGCACCCGTAATGGAAGGAAAGGAGAACTGGAAGAGCCGTATTAACGGAACACTTTGGAGATGACAAAAGACTCCCAGCCACATATGTGCTGGTTCACACTGCTGCGTTGCGGTTGCGCTTACGGCGCATCGTCGCCATGGCAACAGAGCCCCGCTCTCCTCAAACGCACTACGTCAGCGGAACGGAAGGAGTTGAGCGAACTTTCTCGAAGCAAGCAACGCAAGCCAAATGCCCAGTAGGAGGAGAGGGTATAGCTCATGCGCACTGTATGGGCGGGGAGTACACGCTCTGAACTGCGCTCGTTCTTTGGAGGAACGTAGCGCTACAACACAATTATGTGAACGTTGCCCACCTCCGTGAGGCCGACAACGACACCACCACCACCACCACCGTGTGAACGGGGCCTACGAGAGCGGCAACACCAGCTCGCGTGGCTGAGTGGTTAGCGTGATGGCCATGTCACGTCGAGACTGGGAGAGGTACCCGGGTTCTAATCCCGGAATCATCATCATCTGGGATTTTTCCCGGGTTTTCCTCAGACCCTGTCAGACATATGTTGGCGCAGTTCCCTTAGAAGGCACATTCCCGTTTCCCGCGACGTTGCCCACCTCTGTGAGACCGACAACGACGAGCCTTTTTTCTCATCGCACCGAGAGCGATGAAACGTACGAAAACGCAAGCGTTAATGTGCGTAAAAGTGTGAACCAGCACTGCATAATTTCTACAGTGAAGCACATTGTTTTAGAAGCCACATACGCAGTAAAACCTTGGTTAGACTTTGCAACTGTTGCAACAGAGCGTAACACTTTACGGAAGTAGATGATATCGGTCGTTACTGTAGAACCACCAAACGTGCGGATGATGGACAATGCCGGTGTGCTGCCGTAAACGCTCGTTCAAATTGGGCCGTGTCCCGCACGCCCTGCCCGGTGGGGCACTACACAAGATAAGTGGTCGCGTTCTGCGTGCGAGAGAACAGAACGTGGTGCAGCCCTGCCGTAAATATTTCCTCGTTTTCACTGAGCCTTTCCTGAGCTGGGGTCGTTCGCCCGCATCAGGGTAACCGGAGAAAGTCGGCGCTTTTTCATAATACCCTGGGGCTCCTCACCGTCAATGTCAGTCGCGGGTGTATGTGGGGCGCGTTCCGACGGACCAGAAGTTGACGCAACTTCTGTCACAAAGTTCCTGTTTGGTTACCCACTATTTTGAGCCTATTTTCTGACCTACTTGCACCAATTTGCTAGACCTATACGGGACAGAACCGTGAAAATGTAACATTACGAGGATTGATGACGTTCCGTCCACGGAATTGCTTTTTTTTTTTTTTTTTTTCAAGTTTATCTGGCTGAATTACATTTCACTTGCAGTCCGTGATCGTTCGTTTATGTTGGCGTTCCGAACGATGTTGCGATAGATTTCTCAATGACTCGTATCTTGGGATGTCCATCATTTTAGTCTAATGATCACTTTTAGACCTCTATTTCTTGAGGAAATTTACGATGTGACACTTCCACGTTGTATTGTGTAATTGATCCTTCCACATTTGACGCCTTCTAGAGTTTTCTAACCGCAACGCAATCACTGTCACGAAATAGCTTGCACAACTTCATTTAGTAAAGGGCGGGTGAGGGCCAATAGGAGTGTGCGTGTGGCGTTCCTCTGGGGTTGCGATGCTTCGACAGCCAGCTATTGCGATGAAGAGGCAGCGGAGACGTAGAGAGGCAATAACCTAGAAGTGGACGGCTCATTAAATGATAAGAATGGAGGAGACGGTATCTTCGCACTGCGGCTTATTTACTTTGCTGTTCGTCGCTGCGGGAATTCACAAAGCATAGACTGTGGAATGCATACATTAAAGGGGCACTATTATGTACAGAAATGTCACATCCTGGAATGAAAGACCTTGACACCAATACAAATTTGCGTCGTTGCATGTCCAATCTTCGCGGCAGATCGTTAGAGGAAACCAATGGCAATTGAACGGTCGTTGAGAAGATGCAAATTGCGGTTTCGTTCGCGCAGAAATCACGATCAAACGCAACGGATGAATCCCGTTCCTTTTGTGTTTCTGTCAAGGTAACGGTGCCTTTCATTCCCACTCGGAAGGCTCCTCTCGCTGCCGCGGAGACGACGTGTCAACCCAACCCAAGCATGGCTGCTATACAGTTGGTGTTCCTTGTATACAATATCTAGGTAGCGTGTGTTCCCACTTCTGATTACTGTGTGCACAATCTAACTGGTAGCCCATATTATAAATTCGTTGTCCTCCCTCGAGCAGAAAAGGCAGCGTCCCTCGCATTTATTTTTAAACTTCTCCCGCCGCTGACTTCCGTATATATGCCGTCGCAGAAACGGTATACTGGTATATAATTACTGTAAGTTTCCTGCGGTTGCGTGTACTTTTGCGTGCGACCATTCCTTTTATGAGGAAAACCACGCGGTAACGCCGTAGGCGTAACTGCCAGGAATGCAGCGTCGTTATTTCTTACCTTCGAGTCGCAGTGACGACGTCCTTCGGGGGTGGTCGTCGCCATCCTTGAAGCTGTTCGATAGCCTCATGAACATCAATGTGGTTTGACAAACGATTCCGGAAACGCTGTTGTTGTCGTAGATGGTTCATCATCTAGTGATAAGTATCTTCCGTCGTCCGTACAACCCGAAGGGAGCATGCCTTGCATCTCAGCATTTACACTCTAAGAAAAAAAGGAGGAAAACTTGGAGGAATTGCAACTTTTAGTCCCCTAGACAGCAGTTACTCCCCATTCTAGTCCTCTAACCCCGACGTTTACTCCCCAGGACTGCAAATTGTCACTGAACTTCGCGAATATAGTCTTCCGAATGCAACAGACTACGTAAATATGTGCTCCTGGTCAATTTGATGCCATAAGGCTGTATAACTCAGCCAACTTAGAAATTTTCCACACACAGAGGAAGAAACAGTTAACACTTCTTTCTTCGCAAATTGTGCCCCGTGTATGTTCGCAAGATTTTATATCACGGTTGACGGTTTGATTCAAAGCATTTTCATGCATGCACGTGAATTGTGTACTCTTACTTGGGACCCTTACAACAGAACGTGAAATGCAGTCTCCACTCTGTGTCATTCATTTACTCCCGAAAGGGACTATTTTTTGTGGCAATGCGTTTAGTCCTCAAAAGGAGTAAAATTACTCCTTTTTTTCTTAGAGTGAGATGTAACCTGATGACATAAAGCTCCATTTCGTAGCTATAGTTGCTATATTTTGCAGCGTTCGTTGTATGGTAAGATAATTTGTATCGAGATAGCTTCTCTACTTAAGTTCTAAGGTTCAACAATGAGAAAGAGTATCGACTAGAAAACATCCGCAGTCATATTTATTGAGTTTGTATTATTCGCGACCAAGTGTTCTTCAGAAACCGAAAAAAACTTCGACAACTAATAAACGACACTGTGGTGAAAGGTTCTCCCTGTAGTGATCTCACTACCATTATTTTTTAGCAAGTTTCCCCCCTTAATTTCGGGGTTGCGAAGCTTTCTATTCATTATTCTTTCACGGTACATTTGGCCTGCCACTTATTCCTAAATAGAAGGGTTTGGGAGGGGAATCTGCGATAAAATTTTGCTTGCTATATAGAATCAACCAGTATATGGACCAACGTTCCGTTAACAGAACTGTATTGTGCATGAAGAACTGCTCTTGGTATAAAAAATACGCGTCGTACAGAAAGCATGAATGTACAGCACAAAAGCTATAAGAGACCCCCCGGTACTTCCGTGTCTTCGTGGTATGCGCTAATATCAATTTATCACTGGTTGCTCCGTGATGTAGACGGCGCTGCATAATGCAGCCGATTGTCTCTGGAGAGTGTCGTCCAGTCCAGGGCCATTGTGCACGCGTTCCATAGTACGAGGGTTTGTTATTCGTCTTCGGCTGAATAGCTTTGAAACAGCGTCAAGTGACCGGAACGTGATCTTCGCGGAGGTTGCCGGTGCTTCCGCTGTGGCAGTCGACGGCACATCGACCGATGATTGCCGTCACGAAGGGTTGCGGTCCTCAACGTGTCTTCGGGACCGCCGCTGCAGGTGCGTATCTCAGCGACTTCTGTCCCGCTCATAGTGTGCCGGGGAATTTTCATTTGCGTTCTAGCAAGTGCGGATGTTGGTGTTTGGCAAGCTGTGCTGTGTGGAAGATTGAGAATTTCCCTCGCGTTCTGGAGTCGGCTCCTGGTTTTTGGATCACACGATGTGTTTGTTGCGGTGTGTTGATGACTGCTACTTCTCATTCGGTGTTCCTTCTCATGGTTCCTTCTGTGTGGTAACTATACAGTTGTATTTGTCGAAGCTGCGAGGTCTATGAACGCCAGGAGGAATGTCGCACACGCGTGAGGTATACAACTCTCCAAAGTCATCTGAATCGTAGGCAAGGTCACGTACAACTCCTACATTTCCTCCCTGCTGAATACCGGGGTCACGCATGATAGAATTCTCGCTCACTGCATTCTCGCTCTTCGTGCCGTTCCATAGACAGCGATGAGCAATTTTTTGACGAAATCCAGATTCCACAGGCACAAAATATACGTCTGGCTTACAATGGTGGTTAGATATCAGAGGCTATGCGCTCAATGTTTTTTGTTCGTCCTCCCCCCCAATATAGCGCGGCCTTTTGTTATCTGCTACACGTCTGTATCTATTAGAGTGAAACCACCGTGGATCTGGTTTTTCTTTTTGATTCTCGCCACCCCCCTCTCTCGTGGCAATGAAGCGTACCGGTGAGCCCGTGGTTCATCGAATGGTCCCCCATCTTTTATTTGCTGTTTTCCCGCCGTCTGGTGGGTTCTGGACTGCCCGTGCCATTGTAACGAGGACTGATGGTCGCGGCCACTCGCCCTATATATTCCCACTCTGTCTCTTCACCTCAGGCTCTGTGTGTGTCTGTGCACTTAGCTGTGCGCCGAGGGGAAGTCTATATGGCTTTTCCTGCTCGGGTGGGGGTAAGATTTTTACGAGTGGGGTCCGCACACTTCGTGCCGTGGGACACAGAAAACGTGTGGACCTGCTGGAGTAGCGATAACGCGCTACACTGTTGAGCTATATGTTGCGCATAATGTCTGGTACTGGGCATGGGTCGGCTGTTGTCAGCTTCTTCGTGTACTTTGCACCGATGAGCAACTGGACCGTGCAAATGTTCTGCCGGGATAGATTCTACGAGCATGGCGTTCTTCAAGAAAATGGCCATTATCCGGACGTCGGTTACGTCATCAAGCGAAAGTCTCGACGGAGCAAGCAAAGATTTCCCCTGCGTATTTACTCTGTCGATTGTCTTGTCCAAACTAATTATGTTTACTGTGAAGCGCGAACTGCCGTGAGTGACTCTTCGTTGCGTCTTCTGTAAATTGTCTCTCGGTAATCATTTCTTCGCTCGTAATTACCAACAGTCAGTTGTGACAAAAATCGTTACTGGCGCAGTAGTTTTTTTTTTTTTTTTTGGCGGGGGGGATATTTATCGATTTCTCCCTCTTACCTCGGTGTGCTTAATTGTGATTGCTGTGGCTCAGGGTTGAAAATCACGGAACCGGAGAGAGATTTCCCCAATTTGTACAACAGTAATTTCGTGCTCACCCGTACCGTAAAACAGCAGACAGGCAGGTTATGTTGGTGGCATTGTTTAACAGCTTGTTGCTTGTAAACCCAGCACAACAAGTTCTACGTGTCACAGGAAACTCTAAATATTTTTGATTCGCTACAGTAAAATTGCTGCAAAAACGGCTCGGGGCGACGTCTTGTAGAAAGTAATCCCCCATTCGTCAAGCAACAGTGATCTATGTTCCCGAATGGCTTGCTGGCTATACGTGGCCGACTTCATTTGTTTTAGACAACAGTGTTATGAGCATGCAATGTGGTTTTGCAGCCATATTTTACGAGCAATGCACAGTTGGTGGTGACTTCGACACAATGTTGCCCGTAATTTTAAATTTATATATAAAAAAGCTATGAGCGCAATTATGACGAAAATTGTGAGGTGAGAGTACCGAGGGACCGAGGCTATCGAATAGTTAACAATTTAACTATTCGATAGCCTCACTATTCGTCTCACAGTCTCTGAACTTTGTCATATAGGTACTGGGGCAGGGGTACTCGTGTCAGTGTCATTTACTCACTCGCGTAGTTCTAAGACCCAGATCATACTGTCAGTGCCACACACCGCACAGAAACCGCTAATGTAAGGTTGTACGCAACATGGCGTAGATACAGGCTATAGCCTATATGTACTCTGCATAGCTGGTGGATAAACTCAATGATAGGCGAGCCTGAGCGATGGGCGAAAAACACATTAACGCGACGGCTCAAACCACCGCTCAGGCTCGCCTATCATGAAGGTAAGGTTGTTCAGCTCATACAAGTTCATATACGCTGCACTGACTTTGTGGCTCTTTCGTCATCGCAGTCTCCTATCTTTCTGCCTCGTTCGCGGAGCGTGATTTCTTGCGAACTTTTCCCTCTGCTGTGGAATATCTGTCTGTCTCAAACAGCGAGTTGCTCCATGGAGCACCACGTGCGTTATTAATGCGCATGAAACATTCAGCTGTACAGGAGCAGATAAAGCGCAACGTCGCAGCGAGTGCGTTTTTGTGTACCCGCCTGCGCTCTCTCTAATCCATATTTCATACCGCGGGGAGCTCCAGGGAGTACGTACGTGTGGTCGGCGTTGACTCCGATGCTTTAATCCCGTTCGCATGTGCAACTTCGAATGGGGCAGTATAGATATTATCTGATTATTTATTTATTTAGACGTGAGGATTTCTATAAATTTTGCGCTCCGTCCAGTGAACGATTCTTATACGATGGTTACGATGTCTCACTGTAAACTCCTGGGAGGAGTAAACTAAGGGGGACGCGCCTTACTTTAGTAGACGTTTCCAGACGTACTTATCATTGGAGCATTTTTCATTGGATATTGAAGAGCTATGAGTTGACGCACGTGTGCAGTGCAATTCATATCAGTTAATACCTCTAGCAGTGTGGCGAAGTATCACCTGTCGCGGTGAAAAACCCAAAATACCGCCATTCAGTTAAGACATAGCGATTGTTGAATTAATATCTGGAGCGAAAGATGCGCCCTCGATGGCATCGCCAAACCACACTGTGGAAGAGAGAGATGTGTGCATGACGTTGAGGCTATGCAGGCCACGGCAGATTCGTCTTGTCGTTTGCATTTTACGTTCTTTCTTACAAATAACGAACATCTTCGGCAGTTCATTGATGTTTCTCTTTGAGGCGGTTTAGTCGAGAAAGATCCTAAGGGTTGGTTCCCATATCAAACCGGTGAATGGAAACATGGGCGTTCCCAGGATCCTTTGCAGGAAAGGACAAAGCGTGCAACCAATAGACAATAGAATACCGACAGTCGAGACTTCGGATATGCGGAGGATCCGGCGGTAAGGTTCAGAGATATGACGACGACATCTCGGTAATATGTCTGATTGGCTTGTGAGTAGAGCCTTATGGAGCTCCAGGGAGTTCGGAGCGTCGCTCCCCCCTCTCGGCACTCTCATATGGCATGGATAGAAAGGCTTGCACAGTTAGGTATTGAGTCCTTTCAAGCTTTCGTTGTCATTAAGGCTGTACAGTGGCTCCAGAATCTGTGATCCCATGAATCGAGGGACAACAACAATGAATCGATAGCAGACATCGAAGATGTGCTGTACTCGCCCACGTGTCTGTAGAGAAGATGCCCGTTCGTTGTGGAGCAGGCCGATCTCGATGTGTTTTGATATTTGTGACAGCATTTCGTTTTTATCCACAGAAAGTCACACACTTTCCCTGACGCGTGCTACCGTTTATTGTACCAGAACATGCTCAGCATCACATACACTATATAGGACAGTGTATACTCGTTACGGTGGGGTCTTGTGACGAGGATTGCTGCAGCCGGCGTTTTATCCGACATTTAAACTTCGCGTTTCGTGTGCTGCCACGCGTACCATGGCACCTCCCGCTGCTTGTTGCGGTGCTTTATGTCCCCGAGGTCAGCACTGAGCTTGCTCCCCAGCATCTCCCCCTGTTCCAAACAGCAGATGCTGGGAGGGAGATTACACTATTAGGTGGGAAGGGGGGCCTCCCGGGCTTCCTGGAATAAATGAGAGCGCTTCCCACGCGTCCTGCATCTGATTCTGTCCTCTCTGCTGGCCCCACGGTGACAGTTTGTTTGCCCTCTGTTCGTGTCCGGTAGAATGCGAAATTAAATCCGCGCTTGCGTCCAGATGGCGAGACAGTCAGTGGAGTATACTATTGACAAAACGGTTTCACTGTTTGTGCGACATGAAATACAGTTTGGATGTGTACACTTAGAAGCCCACATACTTTCCGGCACATGCTCAGTGCTGATTACACGCGTTTAAATGCTACGCACTAGTAATGGCACATGTATAGTGCCGGTGAACAAATTATGTTGAATGAAATGCAGATAGCTCATCTACCGCTCCGCGTCGTAGCAAGCGTGTCCTCCGCAGTGTGCGAAGCCCCTTCATTTTAAAAGTGAAGCAAGTAAAGTGAAGCAATTCGACACGACGCTACGAAAATCAGAACAGAAATTGTGATGTATTGACTCCTCCAGAACTACTTGCTTTCATACACGAGCGTGTTGAAGGCTATATACTGATGGAGGAGTACACTGTGTATGTTGTGTGCACCTCCAATGAGGAGGGGATCGGCTTCCGGAAAGTTTTCCTCGGCGCGCTTTCGTGATGGATGGAAGGAAGGTGGGCTGCTGTCCCTCGCCCCGAAAGGCCCCTCGGGAGAAGAGCGAAAGGGGAGACTGTTCACATGGTACGTGACATCCCGGCTCGACAGAAACATTACCGAGAGCAAAAGTCCAAGCGTCGAACTGCGAAAAGTTTTAATTTTTTGTTTGGACCGTACGTTTGAACGCGACATCGTGTGGTTGGCGTTCAGGGCTTGGACTCTACTTAAAGTACGATAACGACGAAACTGATTCTTTATCACAGATAATTTGGGTTTCACTTTTCGACAAACACGGTGTTCGTTATCCTCGGTCCCAGCTCTTGCTGCTCGCATTGTAAACAGTGTAAATAAACAAACATTCCACCCTGATGCACATTGAGAGAAGGGAACGTGACCGAGGTGACCGAATTGACTCCGTTTATGACGCATCGATGATGATGCTCACACCACATTTCGACGCTGCGCTCTTCGTTATGTACCTCTTCGCTTGAATCATGCCGTCTCCAACGTTGCATTTGGAATGCGAACTCTCTTTCTCGCAATCAGAGGCGGCACAGTACCTGCGTGATGACAAAGTCCGTTATACTCATTTTCAGACGTTGCTGATTAATAATACGACAATAGTTTATTAGCGTACACGCTTTCATGCAGTGGATGACTGCATTTCATCAGATACCTTTCAGGTTCATTACATGAAAGCGTGTACTCTAATAAACGGTAGTTTCAGTGTTTTTGTCTTTTTATCACTAGTGTTGACCGTACTTGACATTCCCCGACGTTGCTAATTAGGGGAAACAACGGAGAAATGATGGATTGGAAACTTTCTGCACTAAAATCGGCCACAAAAAGTCTCACGTACCACCGTCACGACGAAACGTGCCCGGCATTTCTCCCTTCGTTAATGTAACGTGTAGTGTGTCTGGGAGCCACCCACTTTACGTGTACGCTCTGCGGAACTACGATGTAGCGGCTCCACTGCACCGCACCGGCGCATTGCTGAGAAGCGACCTTGGCGGCTCTCTTGCCAGAAGAGAACTAAGAATGGGATGGCCGCTACATGAAAAAAAGTCGAACAGCGATCTTCTGGCTGTGTTCTGAGTGGTGTTTCGCGGGACAAGCGTCATCCCTTTTGTAGTATGTGGCCATATAACTATCCCACTATCCGGCGGTGATTTATTCGAACGTTGGCATTATTGTTATCAGAAAGGACAGAGGCAAATGAGCCGAGTCGAGCTCCATTTATGGACGAACACTTAGGGTACAGGATCAACCCCTAGCGCTGGCACTCGTTGGCTTTTTCGTGAATGACTTGGCGTTATTGCTATGTTGGTATTGTATTTTCATATGTACGTTACTGTGGTATTGTGACGACAATCGTACAACGATATACCTATGTATGGAAAATCGCTATCGAAAACGCTACTTCGTGCATTAGATATTGGTAAGGCCTGTTAAATTTGCTTCTTCTGCGCTCTCATGCAGCATCTGTCTCGCAAGTCATGTGTGTGCCCCTTCCGTGTCACCAAGGCTTTTTCTTTTTTTTTGTTTTTTTGTCCCTCGCTCGGTTTGTGTCGAATACCTATACTTACGGCTATTACGCGCTTATAATAGTAATACGAAATCATTCCTATTGATGATGGCATGGTGACCAATGCCGGCGAGAGAAATTACGGGCCCTGGGAATGATTCCGGATGAGTCCTGCCCGGGCACCCCTCCTCACGTCTCCTGGTGCTAGCAGCCGTCGAGCCGGCCCCTGAAGAGGCCCGGGCCCCGCGGCTCCGGCCCCGGCTGCCCCCCCCCTCTCTCTCACGGTCCCTGATGGCGACCATGTGTTGTCACTGTTGTGTTGCTATCGGGGAATGCGCCCAACCTCTATACAGCAGAACCGTATAGGCTCGAGCTTGCTGTGCACCCAACGCCCAGCGCGCCCCCTGTGGAATGGTATAGGGGACACGTACGTACGGGCGCTGCCAAATAATGTGCAACAGTTGGTCCGAAAATGAAAAAAGAAGAGAGAGAGAGAGAGAATATTGAAGGTGGAGAAGTAGCGAACGAATGCACAGTTCGCGTTAGTGTTTTGTGCGATAGCTGATCCTGGGTTACTTTTGTGTTGCTTGTACTCCCAACTTCCGTACGTCCTCTCCTCCCTGAGGTGTATTTCCTTTCCTTCTCCCCTTATCTTGACCAGCTCTTGTCTCAAAGTCTGTTACCACCATCTCACATTATCGGAATACTCGCAGAGAAAGAGAAGGTACATATGGGCCGATAGCCGGTGGTCAGTGTAGCTGCTTTTGGTATTGAAGTTGTGGTTGGTTGTCGATGTTCGAGAAGGAGGCTCATTCAGCGCGTTTGGGTGTTGAGCAAGATGCCTTTTACGTTTATCGACGCCGTGTTTCCATTATCGTAAGAGAGCGAGACGCCTCGCATCACAAGTGCGTCTTAAGTGTAATCTATGAGCGTTGCCAATTCCAACACTTCCCACGCGAAGCAGGGTGGCGAAGCGAGACGAGTCGTTCCTGTTGCAACATTTCACGTTTGCATCGTCGTTTGGCGTGACATCCGAAACCATTCGCGTGTACCTTTCAACAGCGAACGACTGTCATTGCCGATAATCGTCGTTATAGGTGGGCATGTCTTACGTATAGAGTGAGGTTACTTTACTTACGGGTTGGCACGTAGGCATCTATACAGTTTTGCAATCCCTGACCTGAGATTGGAGGGAAATGGACTCGAATCCCACTGTTGGTCCCTTTTCTTTAATCTAAAATTGTCGTTGCGATTGCGGAGATATGGTGGGGATGAATCAACCAGCACTCGAGAAATGATATTCGTCATGCAACTATATGAGTGAACTGCGAAGTAAAAAAATAAAAACTATGTCAAGTCCAAGAAGGAATAGTCGCGAAAAATAAGTGAGTCGGTTAGAAGCATCAACATAGGACAAGCTTTCGTACGGAGCCCGATCATGGCACCTGATGAAGGACGGACTCCCTCCGAAAGCTTGTCAAATTAAGCTATATTGAGGCTTCTAACCGTTCCATTTATTTTTCGTAGAGTGGATGACAAAGCTTTGTCGTGGCTTTGACTTCAGGCGTAATTCGAAACAAAAATTGCGCTTGCGTAATTTGAGCTGTTTTCTTTAACTTCGCGGATCAGTTAAAGTTCCTTCGTTTTTAATTAACGAACTAGAATAGATACAAATAAATAATGACACGGTTCGTATAATAGCGATGTACATCTTCCCCGGCGTGGGAGACCGTGCAAATGCTGCTGATGCCGGTGAACCCGGGAGATGGAGGAACACGATTGTGAGCCCTTTCTTCTCCCCAGCCAGAACGGGTATACTGGAGACGCTCTTTGCCAGCAGGAATAATTGAATTCGGAAGCGATAAAGCTGCTGCAGCGACGAGTGAATTTACTATGCAAATAGAGCACTCTTCCTAGTGGCACGTTGGCCGTGTTTTTGCTAGTGGAGTTCGTCCGTAGAAAAACGGGTACGCACGCACAGCGGCGTTGCGATGTCTGATATTTTTCATCCCAGAAATGTTGTTGGTATCTGCGCATTTGCGTTAACACTAAACGAGCGATAAAAGACTGCGCGTGAAGCCTGTGGAGCAAATAGCGATAGACGACGTGCAAAACCGTCGCTGACGCGTTGCAAGCGTTTTTGTTGCAAGCTGTTTTGTTGCACCTGGGACAGGACAACTCGTGGAAGACTGCGCACTGTACCAGCAGTGAGTGGCTGCGTCCGTCCGACGGTAATCGAACTCGCAACCTTCACTGTGCTGGTGCGATACCTACTGAACTGCCGGTTAATGTGACTGGATGACTGGTTGGTTTGAATACGTGACAACACCGATAGCGTCGCGCAGTGTCCGTAGTAAAACGTAAGCAAGCGAATTTTCAATGGCAAACAACAGTCCGTCTTTATATACATCTTGGCATTAGGCGGCGACCCCGCTTATAACGGTAAGAACTTCAGCAAGACGAATGTACTTCGCGATCACGAACCGACCTCGGTTGATCAATCCGTGGCGTGTGTCCGCCTATACTGATCAGAGGTAGCAGGTTCGATCCCTGCCGAGGGCGCCGGCAACTGACTGACGCGGTACAAGTTGCTTAGACACGCTGTCTTCCGCGAGGGTCGGTGTGCCAGGTGCTGAGGTTTTGGAGAACCCCCCTGTGCATGGGCGTTCCCAGGATTTTTTCCAGGGGGGGGGGGCAAGTGTGCAAACCCCCACCCCCTACCACATCTTTTCCTGGGGGCGGACGTTCCGCACTGTGTGGGTGTTCAGAGGTTCCTATTATGATATCTGCGAATCATTACGACCTATGACTAAAGGGTGCATTATTTTCACAAGCGACCTTGGAGTTCCCGGCGTCCCCCCCCCCCCTCTCAGTACGCCCGTGCCCCTGTGGCTCATGATCATAGATGTCTCACGACGTTGAGCCACCAATTATTATCAATCACGATCACGAAAGTAGACCATACGACACAGACGTCTACTGAAATATGAGAACTTGGCTAATGCTGTTGGGTTATCTCTAGTCTAGAGCGTATACTAGAATAGAAACCGACGATTCTTCTGCTGGAGCAGCGTGTGCCGCGTGTTCCCGATTTTGCTCTTTTCCCGCGCTTCTGCGCTCCTTCCTTCGTTTACGGTCCCTCGTTTTCTTCTTTTTTGACGGAACGCTTCTGGCCTTGGCGTATCCGCTTCTGCTTTACGCGAGCCAGCATTTCTGTTTCAGTCGTGCTCTCCGCTTGGTCACGCTGTGTGCCTGCCGAAAACTGCGTTCTTTTTTTTTTTTTCGCCTTGCAGCGAAGAGGAAGAGAAGATGAATGCACGCGCGAAATGAAGTACAGTAATGATAAAGCAACGCAGCGATACGCTTTGCAAAATATCCCACTCACGACATTTTAGATCTTAGGAAGGGGGTAGCACCTACCACGTTACTCCTTTTGTAACGTGTCGTCTGCGTGGTCGAGGAAGGGCTACTCACCGCTCGGGACCGTCGGCAGAGTTTCGAGGTAAAGAGAGGGGTGAAAAGAAGTGTCGTGAACCATTTGTGCGTAACCTCACGTTCGTGATGTCTGTAGCCGAGGAAGGTTGATCGACAGGGCTTGCCTTTCCTCCGCCGTGTTGACCATAGTAATTATGGCCAAAGCTGAGGGCATTATAATACTTCCGCCACTGCTGCCTGTGTATATAGCTTGCAGTTCACGGGGAGGGCTTTTCTAAGTGAACAAAGCGTTGAGCCGATTTCCAAGTTGGACGCAAGGGGTCATGGGCCGATGCCCTATTCGTCATGCTTCTCTTTGCTTTCTATGCATTAAACTTCCTATAGATCAGATCTGGCTACTGGTATCGATATTCGTCGTTTTCGACAGAGTTACGAACTCGACGTGAAGTTTGGCGCAAAAACCGGTGTAGCTTTTGAGATAAACGAGAAGACAGTCTGCACGTCCGGCTTCAATTTCGCTGTGGACATCTGCCACAGCATACCTCGGCAAAATGCACTCATTCTCAGTGTGGTGAATGAGTGTAATGCTCACGCACCGTATATAATGCTCCCCATCCTCCCTCTTACTGCAGATAAACCACCGCCGCACACCTTACGTCAGAGCCTGGCATGGGTTCTTTTAATTCACTTCACCTTGCTCCCTTCTCCTAACCTCATTTCACCCTCACGTAATGCCCCTCACATGCGCTCAACCCTTCGCGTATCATGCTCTTTGCGCTCTTGGGGTCCGTCTCTGGGTGCTCACGCTCGCGCGCACGGAGTTGCCTCCAATCCTCGTTTGCAGTCTCAACTTTGTGCGCGCGAGCGTGAGCACCCAGAGACTGACTGAGTGAGCAAGGAGTGAGCTGAGTAGGGAATTAGCGAGTGAACAAGCGAGGGGCAGTCACGAGTTCCGACATCTGAGCCACAGTAGATGTATATTTGAAAAGGGTTGTGACTAAATCAAAATCAACTCCCATTCGCTGCAACACCTATTCGGCAGCGTTATCTCGAATCGGTGGCTTCCATACTCCGGAAAGCACTGACCGGAAGCGGCTGACAGTAACGTCAGGAAGCTGAACCTGTTACCTAAACCTCTAAACCATACAGCTGCAAACAGTTGAAGCGCAATTTGGAAATATTTTATCCATTGATAGCGTTTTAACGTCGGGCATGGGTCCGTGCTGTCTGTCTTGGAGTTAGAAGTGTACTTTGTCTTGACTTGGCTTTTAAACTGAGGAATATAGGCACGTGTTCGTTTGTGTCATTGGGACGGTCCTCGGAATGATTGGCCCGGGACCGTCACGCTAGAAGCACCCACAATCGGAAGGAATCACAGGGGCGCGCCTCTTATCGCTTCATTGGCGAGGTCGCGCGCGATTGCCACGCTTCATAACGCTTTACGTTTCTTTCTTTCTTTCTTTCTTTTTTTTTCTTTGCTGCCGCTGAACGCATCATAGTGCGCGTGGAGATGTACGGGTTTCATTCAATACGGCGTGTTCTTCGTACTTAGTGGATTCGCTTGAACTTTGAATTTCGAAAGTATATAAAAAGCCCCCTCGGAGGCAAATAAGCACGTACACCAAGCAACAGGTAGAACAGGGGTACGAATCTTCGCTTATCAAAAATTATTCAGCGGCTTTTGTCAGATGGGTCTCTGTCTGGGTGACATGTTTGCGACACATTGTGATACTGTAAAACCCTAATTTTCTCGAACTTCGCAAATTGAAAAATTCGCGAGTTTTAAATGTACGTGAGAATATCTAGCAAGACTTGACATTCGAAAACTATGCTGAAATCGCAAACTTCAGTCGGTTGCACTGCTTACTGGTGAGCGTTCTTTCAATGGCTTTGCTGCACAAAAGCATGTGCAATGTTTTTTTTTTTTTTTTTTTTTATCAGATGTGCTACGAGCGACATCAGGTCTATCACGAAGTAAGCCGATTCGCGAAAAATTGAAGTCGACAAATTAAAAGGTTTTACAGTTACATTGAAAAGGGCCTGGGATACAATATTGATAAAGGATAGGATGAGGAATAACCGAACCGAACGGCTTCTGTTGCTCTCTATGAAGGAAGACATTGAGGGAGAATCCAGGTATATCAATGTTGTTGGAGATTCAGAAACTCTGTACACAGACCATCCTGCAACTCGAAGCTCAGTTCATCGCTAGAACTCAAACACCTCGAGCTATAGCAGTGGCCATATGGTGGACTATGAACTCCGCCATAGCCTCACGATGATTGTTAGCGTTGGCAATGTTTGTCCCTTCATTTCAGCAATAAAAATGCTTCTAAACGAAAATCAAAAAGATAGAAAAGCAGATAGAAGTAGGAGACAGAATATTAGTTGTTTCATATAATTTCTTCGTATGGAGACGCCTCGGAGACGTTCCGTTCGTTGCAAGACTCCCTAATTATATCGTAATTGTCGTACACTGCGTATATGCATGGCATGTACGTACGTGTTTGTTTGCCAGTGCCTACAGTTTGTGCCGTTGTCGGAAGTGTTTACGTTGTTTGGTTGCGTCGTCTATACGGGGCCACGTTTCTTGTCGACAGTCGCGCTTGTGGCGATGTGCGCACGTCTGTACTATTATGGCTCTCTTCTTCACCATCGATGCGCGTAATGAGTGTCCTATATCGGTCCGTGCTTTATGAATGGTGATGGCAGCTGTCCCTGAGATGAGCCGTGACTGAATCGACCTTGTTCCCTATAGTCGTGAGTGCCTGTGACGCTATGCCCATCGCCAATATTGCGCGTCCGTACAGTGGAGGTCGATGGGGGAACGTGATTTCATTGCTGAAGTCGTGATGGGCAAGGTCGCTCCTTGTAAATTTCTGGAAATAGTGGATGCGCTGCAAACTCTAAGCGTGCGGATCGCGCGGTTGCCCATGAAGATGGGTTGAGAATACTGGTTGTGTTCGGGAAGGCTGAAGACGTGGCCTTTCGCTGAGCGGTAGCGTATTGCGCATATTGGAGCGGTGACACAGCAGGATCTCGAAGCCACTGAGAATGAGGGCTCCTGTGTTTTACCTTGTGCTTGTCGTAATTCATCCGCGTTCGTGCACCAGAGAGCACCGCCGAGTTCTGTCGGTCACGATCATATGATCCATGGAGAACACGGCCTGAGCTTGGGCAGCCAACAAATCGGGACACCTTTCGATCTTTTCCTGCGTTACCTGGCTCGCGGACCGCTCAAATCCATCCTGCATTATTGAGCAGCTCGCGTCTGGCTTCCGTGTAGGACACTGGAAGTTGTGCATTGCCATGAAGCCTAGAGCTTCCATATATAGGGTGGGTTATCTATAGGTCAGATTGAAGAGGCCGCCTTGGTGCCATACAACGGGACTGCAGACGGGTGCATAAATTATTGACGCCGCTGGTGGCAGTCGTGCGAAAATAATGGTTGAAAAATGGTCACGCCATTAGTCCGCCTTTTTCCTATTAACTTCGAAATTTGCACAACCCACGCCAGCATCATATTGCACACTCGCAGTGTGCTTTCGGGGGTCCTGTTTTGCATGAGAGGAGGGGCTATTATTAAATTGTGCTTGTTTTTTGTATTTCGGTTTGTCTTGCAGCTGGTTTGCTAAAGGGCGGTGCCTTTCGCCTTGTACGCCCTTTGACTCGTTAGTGAATGTACTACTTTCAAAAATCGCGAACGATTTTCGCAACCCTTGCTTGCGAGAACACGAATTTGTTTCCACGTAAACACAGGCGGTTTTGTAAAAGCATTTTCAGATGTTCTGACCGACGGCCTTTGTGCCTATGACTATTTTCTTTGTTTTACGCTTGAGATGAAAATATCGTTCAGTAAAAATTTGCATTTGCTACAGCAGCTCATCCGTGTCGCTTCTCTAGATCGATAACCAGGTGACGTCGTACTGTGATGTACCACCAATGTGGTGACGTCACGATGACAGCACGACAGTTCGTCGCCTTCTGATGACGCACGTGCGCTGTCTGTCGCGAGTGGCCTTGAATGCCCAGCCATGCTCCCCTCATTGATTTCTGCGATGCCGGTGTCTGCAACCCTTTCGATTCGTAAAGCTCGCATATCGCGTTTTATGACAGTATGCCCTCTAGGGCATAACACGTCGGCTTTTGTCCACTGTATCTTCCATATCGAGGGGAGACAGTGGAAGTTTACTTGGATATGAGTCTCGAAGGCTGTTTACGTGATTAAATAAATCATGATAGCAGTTTGGATTTATTTGTCCTGTTGTCAGGCGCACCTGGTAGGGTCAGGAAGGGGCCTTGGCAAACATTTAAAATTGATGTGGGAAAAAAAAAAAGGAAAGAAATAAAGACGCGTTTTACCCCAGCCCAAAGAGCAGTCGCAAATTTGTGTGAAGAATTTTCAGAAAAGATACATAGACATGTGAAGCACTTTGCACAAGGCGGTGACCCAGCACTGAAAGTGGCTATTTTTTCCTCTGCTTGCAGTGATAGTAATAGTAATTCTTTGCAAGTGAGTCACCCTCTTGAAAATCTTTGTCACCCCTTGAGTGAAAAGTGATCAAAGAAAAAGATGTGCATACTATGGTGCATTTGAGCGAATGAATCGCCGCATGCCGATGTGTTCGTCGGTTAGGCTTTATGTCTTTAATTTTGTTATAATTTTGCATTTAAAATTGTGAATGAGGCTACTATCAATTGTGTGCCATACTGAAAGGGGTTATTTTTTCCTTGCAGCCCACAGAGGCGAAGATGACGTTGACAGATCTTCGGTAAGCCTTTGATCCTCTTCATGGAGCTTGCTGTTCAAACCGTACATAACTAAAATTACTTTTTAAAAAAATTTATAGTCATTCTGTAAGTGACATAATGCAGCTCGGGTTAAACGCAAAGGCACAATAAACACAGAGGACATCATTGACAACAACGCTTCTCCTTTCAAAACAAAGTGACTGATTTTTGTCTGTGTCTATTAAGTATGCAATACCAATGCTGAGATATGGTAATGTTCTTTCCTCCCTGCTTCCCTATGAAGCAGCTGGACATGAGTGAGCCAGAAGGGGTGAGTACAGGCCACAGCATTCTTGTTTCTGCTGTGCAGCCACGTACAGGTTTCACCAAGATAAAGAAACCCAATTCTTCTGCTCCGTAAAAAGTACTGGTTGCGCGGCAGACGCCAAATCTTTTGCCAATGGCGTATGGAGTGCTAACAAAAATCGCGTCACCAGATTTATTTCGGTAAATTGTGAAAACCGCTCGTACCTTCCTTTTCCTTCCTTTCTTTTTGCGGTGCCGTTTAGTGCGGTCTGTCCTGTGTCCGACACTGAGCAGTCGACCGGTTGCCTCGCCAGCAGATGATTGGTTCTTGGAAGCCAATAAAAGTGTGCGATGTCTTGCATCACAACACGCCAGAAGCAGCTGGGAGAGATTGGCAGACATACTTGTAAACTAATTTTCTCAGGAAATGCATGCTTCTTAAAGGCAATATTTTCCGTGACGTTTCCTGAATGTAGCAAAAGGTAAAAAAAAAAAAAAAAAAATTAGAGGTACCTTCCATGCTCCCCTAAGAGATAAATTTATTGACAAATTACTGTGGCAAACTTTTACTACACTTTTAGGTACACTTTAGCTCCCAAAGAGTATTTCTATTCATTTGATCTTCATTACAAACTCCCATGCTTTATCTTGGGTACTCCTGTACGTTTCCATAACCATCTTCTCGTGAGATACTTTCCGTTTGCACTAATAAGGATAGCCTTGGCGCAGTGTCAGTCAGTGTGCAGATAAGGGAGGCTCTTTGTGTGAATCTGTTGCTGTCTTCTGTAACTTTTGTTTCAGTTGGTGCCAACCATTCTTCCATTTATTTTTATCCGCTTGGGCTACACACCGTAATGTGAAACCTCAAAGGTTGCATTTCATCTTCAAGGGGCATGCTAAAGACCTGTAGTGGTTGTAATCATTGCCAGATATTTCTTTGAGTATAGTAGAATGCTCTATGTGCATAAGAGGACCAAATAAGTGTGTGTGTGTGTGTGTTTCTTTCTCTCTTTCTTTCTTTCTTTCTTTTTTGTTATTTTGTTCTAGGTGCAGAGACTAATTGAGCTTGTGGATGCTTGTTGCGACATTCATGTTGATGTGTTAATCCTAAGAGGGAAGTTGTGTTCAACTGGCGTGTGCAGAACACTTTACACAAGTTAAAACGTGGGTAATAGAAGCCTACTATGATGATGATGATAATGATGGTGGTCATGCTGATGATGACTGTGACGTGGTCCATTCATTTTGCACACATTATTGCCAAAGTATTGAGGAAAAAAGGATTGCCTTCCTAAATGTCGTAGCTGCAAGATAGAAGCCCTCCAACAAACTGGCACAGGAGGAGCAAGAGCCTTGGCCATACCTATTTGTCCCCATAAGCATGTGACATAAGCACAGCTGCCTCTCTCACAGAGATGCTTGCTATGATGTCACAGTTGGATCACTTTTGACCTAAGTTGTGATGCTCGATGTCCTGTGAACCAACCACACCCTTTTGTAGGTTCCCATTGTTTGGCATAGCTTGGGGCAGATGGTCACGGCTGCTTTAAGTTCTCTAATGTTGGCTGCAAATATTGGTGATTGAGTGAAACCAGTTTTAGTGCACAATGCTCACTGTGGGCCCCAGTATAAAAATGGCACAATATGCATGTTGTAGCTGCACTCTAAATAATCCATGCAAACTATAGAGTTGCCTGGAGCATAAATGTCAGAAAGGAAAGAAAGCCTTCCCATGAGGCTATTGAGTTGCAAATATATGCTCAATGGCAATAATGGATGCCAATTTAGATTCTGCATCCTTTGAGCAGTGGTTATGAAATCTCCCGCACTCATGCGTGTAACCGAATACTGGTTATGTAATGCTGGTGCATTAGCAACCTTGTTACTTGTCGTAGGGCCAGAGCAAGACATGCAAACGGGCGAGCAGTGCTCCTCCTAACAGGCGAAATGTGCTTTCAACAACTAAGCCATCTCAGCCTCCTTCCACACCTGTGTCATCAGGTTAGTGGGCATCTTCTAACAGTGCATGCATTTTAACTTAATTGTACATTGTCCGCTTAATTCAAACCAGCTGTTAGGCCAACATAAGTGCTCTACAGCATTGTTTTATGTGTCATGTCTGTTCTGTCAGTGGATCGTAGCTATAAGTTTGGGTGACATAATTCTGCATGTGCACCCCTATGTGTTTCTAGTTCAGTGCCATAGTACAGTATAACCTTTACATAGTGAATTTGCATAGATGTAGGAAGATATGTATACAATGAAGTGAACCTGTGGTGCCACATTTTGAGCCTCCCCTCCACCACCATGAACAACTGATGTAGTAAAGTTTTTTAGTGGCCCACCAACTTCACTATAAAGAGGTTCTACTGTAATGAAATATGTTAAGCATGCACTATAATAATAATGATGCTTGTTGCTGTTATGCTACATTTACATATTTTCCTAATTAGGCTGTAAACAGTCAGTTTCTTTTGCTTCCTAATATGCTAAAATCTCTAAAAGCCTCGTACTTTTCTTAGAAGTTTTCACTGTTTTCCTAGAGCCTTGTCCTCTAGCTGTGCTTTCTTTTCATGCTACCATAATCTGTAATGCTTTCTCTCGTAAAGCTCTCTCGAGGAAGCATAGCTTCAAAGGCATCTCTGCTTCCAAGACAAGCATTTCAGGTACCAGCTTACCTAATTTTATGTTCATGCTGACAAACATTCTTTTGACCCTGTTGTAATTTTCATTTTGCCATTTGCTTTGTTAGCTGCTATTATACTTCCTGGTGTCTCAGTTGTTATGCATGGATATGTTTGGCAGATACTTCTGCTTTTACTGTATTGCTGTCCATATGATTTTTGTGTGAGACACACGAAACACACTCATCAATGCAACGAAACAAACGCAATCATTCTGGGATAGTACTTGCTACTTAAATGCTTCATTGTCTTACACTGTTTGTTAAGGCTTGGAAACCAGTTGTGGAGCAAAGTGTGGTTAGTTGGAATGTTAGCACTTTACCTTCACTTTACTTGACCTTCAATTGCAAAAGTGTACACTAAACAGGCAGAGCCTGGTACAGCTGTTATACCAAGTAATCATAATGTTTACAGACATAATGCCAGTTAAGATGAGCATGAAAGATCATGCAAACCATAGTACTATAAATTTGTTTGATATTAAAACCAGGGAAGGGTAACGGTAATGGTAACGGAAACAGAAATGGTATATTACCGAAATTGGAGATGGTAACGATAACGGAAACGCATGCCACGGTCCTCCATTACAGGAAACAAACAGAAACGAATTTATTCTCCGGTATTGAATTCGGGTAATGGCTATTCCTGTTGTACGATGACATTTGAGTGACTTCATTTTTGTTTTTGTATTTTGATGACTCCATTCCCTGTAATGCTCTAAATACTGCACGAGAGCATGGAAAGAAAGCGCAAATTGGATCTCGATGGTGCATCCCTCACTTACCTCGCCCCAGTCCTCGTAACCCCATGACATCAGCACATGACTATACTCCACCATAGTACGAGGATGCCAGCCTATGATTTTTAGTTACTTATTTTGTACTTTTTTTTTCTTTTCACTGTGGCCATGGCAGTATTATTTACTATTGAGAGCGTCCGCTTATGAATGCGACATTGGATGAAAGTTACGCCCATCTTTAATTGACTCTGAGTGACTGAAGACTGCAAACATGTTCCTGCATGCATACTTTTTTTATCTTGCAAGATGTGTGCATCCCAACAACGTAAAATTGCTTGTGTACGCGTGGCACCGAAGCAGCACTTGGGCAAAGCAGGGTGCTCATAGAGCCGGACGGGCTGTCTTCCCGCAGCTCTGTAACAACCGTTCCATTACCGGAAACAGTAACGGAAACGAAACGGAAACGAAATTGAAAGGCCGGTATCAGAAACGGATAACGGAAACGAAAATCTAGCAGTAACGAAAATGGAAACGGTAACCAAAGTACGTCCATTATCCTTCCCTGATTAAAACATAATTGCGAACAGTTTCATTTTGGAGCTTCTTGTCAGTTTGTGTTTATGAAGATTGTTTGATTGTGTAAGTAACCATATCCTGTTACTGCACACAATTTTCCTTCTGCCTTTATCAGCAAATGCAGGAGCTGTCGATGAAGAGATGTTTATTAGGTCATTTGAAGATGTGCCAAGAGTACAGGTAAGACAATTGTAATTTCTGCCTCAATGTTGTCCGAGTATGACTTTCTGTTTCTATATTTTGAGATTTTGTACCTGAACTGAGAACATTTGTGTCCTAGCTGTACTCTGCTAGGGAGCTCGACCAGGAACTCGCAAAACTCCGGCAGGTTCTCTCAGAAGCCAACACAGACTGGGAGAAAAGGGTCGACGGTGTAAGTGTCATGAACACATTTTTTTTCAGGGCAGGACGTTGAGGGAGTATGTTTAAAATGGAAATAAAAAAAATTGATGTTTCTTGCAGCTGCGACACTTGAGAAGCCTTATTGTTACTGGAGCAACCGATTATGAGGAACTGTACACAAATCTGCGACTGATGGAGCATTCCTTCCAACTGTTGGTCCGAGACCTCAGGTCGCAAGTTGTAAGAGAGGCTTGCATTACAATAGCGTAAGTTGTGTCACTTTGCAATTCCAGAGTGCTTGTTGCCAGCTGAGTATGTTGCACTTAAGAATCCCTTTTTATATTTTTCTTCGTATAGGTACTTATCTCAACAATTAGGTCAAAAGCTGGACCACTTTGCTGAGGCTGTCCTTCCCTCTTTAATTAACTTAATTCCCAGTAGTGCCAAGATTATGTCAACTTCAGGCATTGTCACTATACGCTTCATCATTCAGGTAAGACGAGGTCTTTCAGTCGGCCTTTGCGCAACAGCATAAAATTTTTGTCCTTCCAGAACACTCACGTTAGTCGGCTGATTCCAGTGATTACGCTAAACCTAAGCTCCAAATCAAAGGACATTAGAAAGTAGGTGAACTCCAGTAGTCAATTTCTTTTCTACGCAGGTATACATGCCTTCTCACACTGTCCTCTTATTACAGATCATGTTACGAATTTTTGGATCAGTTACTACACACGTGGCCCACTCATACGTTGGAGAGGCACATTGCAATTCTACAAGAAGCCATAAAGAAAGGCATCAGTGATGCTGACCCTGAAGCAAGGGCCTTCTCTAGGAAGTAAGCACTTTTCTGTGTAACAAGTGCAGTTGAACGTCAGCACAACAAAGCAAAAAAAGAAAGATTCCATGCTAGGAGCCATGAAAATCAATTGAATAAGTGATGTGAAATGTACGCTTCTCTCTTGAATGTTGTGCAACTTCTACTGATTCAGAAGAGGGTGTCATTATATTTCTTGTACACTCTTAGAATGCACTCTTAGAGTTTCATCGTTACAGTTCTGTATAGCATTGGCATCTGAGTGTCCATAAGCGTTAATGCCTTCTACTTTTCTTGATTGTCTTGTGAAGTTGCATGCGATGTAGCATAAAAATGATTGTGAGTATAGGTGGGTGCTGGTGCGGGTATACCCACGATTACCCGCAGATATCCACTTAGTTTTGCGATTTGCCGGTAGAAATTCAGAAATACCCGCATCAAGCTCCAGGGGTTGTGGGTGCATATGTGGGTGGCACATCTGCGGTGCGGGTACGGGTACGAATTTACTTACCCTCGCTCACTTCTAACTGCAAGGACCTCAGTTTCAATAAGACCTCAGTCAAGCACTGTCAAGTTTGGCAAAAATACATTTAAATTTTAGTGGATTTTTTTTAGTTATTTGCCAGTGCATGTTACACACAAACATATCTAACAAGAGGACGCCATTGCATATGACAATGCACATGTTGACATGCATTTTGGGGTGCCAATTCCAAGCACACATTTCTGTTCTATTTCATTTCTATTCACATGCTTCAATGTCACAAACTCTCCATGGGTAGTCACACTTGCTATATGTGTGAGCAATTCCTTATATTTATGCTATGCAGTATGTTCTTCGTACATATAGGTGAAAGCTCAATATTTTTTCACTAACAATAGCTTGGTAATGTAGAGGTTAAAAAGAGGCAGAAAAAAAAAATATTGGAACAGGGTGTAGGCAAAATAAACAGTGGGACTGAGAGCACCCCCCCCCCCCCCCCCCACACACACACACACACACACACACACCCTGGATGTCCCTCCTCGGTGTGGGAGGATTATTGTATGGTCATATTAGATATGCTACAAATTGTCCTACAGAGTTTGGGGGCCTCAGCATACTTGATCAACATCAGTATGTCAGTACCTTGATTTTGGTTGTCGCTATTGATGGCACTTGTAGTGTGCTGTCAGTAGTGCCACCCATAGAAACTTGATGACGCTGTCAATAGTACATCATTTCTAGATAACACAAGTTTCTGTACTTTCTCTTCTGAAATGAATACACAGTGCCAGGACATTGATCCTTGCTTACGTTGCTTAAACTCAGATTCACTTTAATGTGCAAAAATTGTACGAGAGCAGTGCTGAGAAAATGTTTGGGAGCCTGTACAACTTGCTGTTGAGGTGGAAGAGTCTTCTGTCTTCAACCTCCCCTTAGTATAGCAGTGCCATATGATGTGGCATGGATGTGAAGCGCCACACTCACTTTACTGTGCAGGGCATTCTGGGGCTTTGCCGACCACTTCAAGGAGCAAGCTGATGCCTTACTGCACTCGCTGGACAGCAGCAAGCAACGTATGCTGCAGGGGGAGCTGTGTATGAGCAACTCTTCAAGCAGCAACTCGTTGTGTAGCACAGGGAGGCCCCTTCCACGGCATGCTAGCCATGGCTCCATGGAGAACCTCAGGTCAGCAGCTGCCCCTGTCTGATATGGTTTTCTTTTTTTTCTTTTTTTCCTTTGTCTCTAATTTAGGTTTTGGTTCTAGTGTTTTATTCTTCTATTTTTTTGTACCTGTTACATAATACACCCTTGTGGCCTTTAACCTATTACAAGAAAAATAAATATCTGTGGAATATGAGCAAAGTTTCTTCTCTTAAATTTGTAGAGGATGGGCTTGTTGATAATGGATGTAATATAAGGGGGATCTTATGTGGGTACAATGTGATTACACCCATTGCACCCTATCTCCAGATCAATTTTGCAACATTCTATCAACTCTCCAGACCCATTTTAGCGTGTTCATGTTAAACCCAATGTTTGCCCAATACTGTCCTCTGACTGTACACCACCAGCACATCAAGAGAGAATGCTGTGTTTGAGACTTCGTGTTGTGTCTGTCCCTTCGTGTTCCCTAGTCTCGGGGTTTTTACATTATGTGTTATCTTCACCAGCTTGCTTGCTTCGTAGCCATTTTTTCAATGCTATCCCTCTCCAGGATACCTTTTGCAAGGCACATGTTCCTGATACGTTCACAGGAGGCCCTGCTATTTCTGTGCAGTGGTATAGCTTTCAGAACTGACTAGGTGCACCAAAACACCCCGGTGCATTCCACGCCAACTGATCCAGCGATGCGGCTCGACCAACCCAGATTTTTGTGAAAAAATCGGAATGCTTCGTAGTGGCAGGGGGTATCGAATACGAAATATTAGTCCCAAATTTTGAAGGGTTCCACCGCCAGGGGGTTCCAAAGTTAGCGTCCGGAGGAAAAAAAAACATGTTCACTTTGGTAGCGTGTGCTGATCGTCATAGTGCATCGCGCAAAAGTCCGAATAATCGAGCAGTCCGAAAAAAACGAATTCAGTACTAGTAGGCCGGAAAAAGTTGCCGATGCTTTCTTAAAGGGCAGTCTTCCATCTCTGCCTGATAACATCGGCTTCTACTTCCACCTACATCTACATTCTACAGCTGCTACAAATATAGTTGAATAAAGTACCAATATGGGCCTTTTGGTCACACATAATGAAATAAGTTGCAGTGCGTCCGTCCTGTGTCGTCCATTTTTTTTTTCTCACTGTTTTAGCGGTTTTATTACAGCTGCTACTTCCCGAAGCGATATTGTATACGGGCGAAAGCGCTACAGTCGCCTTCATTAGTTCCGAGTTTGACGAATGCGCTGGAAGACGGCAAGTCGTCGATATCCCGAACACGTGGAGGGACCATATCGGGACAACTTCTGGCAACATTAGGCCAGGTCCCCCAAGGTCGCCATTTTCCCATGTATTTGTTCCTATCCCGATGCGTGCAATGCCGGAGGCCGCCCTTAGATACCCCATTGTTACCAGACGTTGGCTTGCGTGGAATGTAGCGCGCTAAAGATCCAGTTCAAGCACAATCCAAGCCAGGCCAAGTCACCGAAGGAGAAATGGACGACTGCAGCGCCTGCGGCGCCTGGTACGACAGGTACGCTATGTGATGCACGCAGCCGTGCACTAGATTCTTCCGATCGCTCAACACGTTTAAAAACGGGACCGAAAAGTGAAACACGACAGAGAAAGTTGTTATACGCGTCTTATTTGGACATATAAAGACTAGATTCATTCGCAGAAACAACAAAAACATTTTGCCGCTAAACTTAGCGGGCTGAAGTGATCCGGAACGGCAACAGCGGGGTATCTAGTGGCGGCCTTCTTCGTTGCACGCTTTTCCGAGGTGAGTTTGGGGGACCTGCATTAGGCGTCACCATTCCGCAAGTCGGCTTCACCTAACGCCTACGTGCTTTAGGTGAAGCTCGCTTTTCGTCGCGGGTGGACAGCACGTGCTCGGTTTCACAAAGCGCCACGACAGGACTCCATCACTCAGAGTATTGCACAATGAACAGTCACTGCCCATTTTCTTGCCTCGATTTTTATTTTTGCTTTTCTTGACCTTCGCATTGCGTCATGCGCACGTGGTGAGCTGGCGACCGCCCGGGACGCTTGCGGGCTGAGCAAACCGTGTCAGAAATATTGAGCGACGCAGCTGTGCGGCATCCCAAGTTTTGGACATTGTTATACATTAACTCTATGAGGCCCGTGGCTGTTCCGCGAACGCGTCCGAATAATGGAACATGTACGAAAAATCGTTTGGCGACTGTAGTTCAAAATTGGAAGGCATGTCGTACAAGCTCTCTACTTACGTATGATTGTGTGTCATTGATCTGTCACGAAAGGGAGCATGTCTGGCATGTCGGAAGGCAACGCTAAAAGTGCAAACGTTTGACTTTTTTTTATTATAAAAGTAGCTAGGATTTCTAGACAGAATAAATACTGCAAGTGAAGAGCTGACGAGACGTGCATTCCAATTAAAAAAAAATCGTTGCTCTCACTAAAAATTAGTTGCCAAAAAAATTTGCTAAAGTCGAGAACTGTACCATACTGCATACCGTATTTACTCACATATTTTGAGCCATCGCACAATTTCCATACCCCTAGTTTCCCACGAAAAATGGCAAGAAAATTAAAAATTGCGTAATTTGCGCACCCGCGTTTTGGCGTGCGGATATTTGGCATGCGTGTCTCAGAAACCGTAGCGATTGCTTTTCACTTACCACACGGTTTTCACAATGCCATCAGCACTACCGAAGTGACTGTGGTGCTTTTGTTTGTGCACACGTTCGGGTGATGGTCCACTGACGGGGGGGGTCCCCGATATCCACCATTAAGAATAAACGTTTAAGAATAAAACATTTAAGAATGATCCGTTAAAAAAATACACGGTTAAAAATATATCTCCTAAAATGAACCGTTTACTATCCCCGCTTAGAGATCACCGTTTAATAATCCACCATTAAAAATAAACTGTTTCCAAATCCCCTCACCATCTAGCACGGAAGCGGACTGATTGCAATTTACGCCGGGTTATATCATGTTATGTTAGGTTAGTTTAGGCTAGCTTGGTCCTGTGAGGTTAGGTCAAACCCCTTGCTTGCAGTTCACCTTGATTTGGGCCATACCACATGACTCTAACAACTGTAGGATTGATTTGTGGGGATTCTGATATGATTTATTTTTAACGATATATTCTTAACCGTGGATTCCTTAGCATTTATATTTAAACAGGGATATTTCGGCGATTATTTTTGTGCGTTTATTTTTAAGCGTATATTCTGGGAGATATATTTTTAACACTGGGTACTTGCGCGTTTATTTTTGAAATGTTATTTTTAATGGTTTCAAACGGGATACACCCCACTGACGCACTGGACGATACTGTCACTCAAACTACAAAATGTGGAGAGAAACGCTGGGCAGACACAGTACGAACTTACAGCGCACAGCATGACAAAGTTGGCGAACATAGTGTGCTTTCGCCTTTGTGCCATTAAACACATCAATCAATCAATCAATCAATAGTGTGCTTTCGGTTGTCAAGAGGGACTTGCAGCGTGGCTACTGGTAGGATGAGCGGTAGTGGGTCCAGCAGTTTGCCTCTCAACCGTCGCTGGTTGTTGCGCGGTATTTGGGTACTTCATTCGCGCTTGTGCAATGCAGTGATAATGTGAATATCGGCTCTACCAACAGCCAACATGACCGGCACACTAAAATTTTGAGATTTTGCGTCGTTTGAGATTCGTAACGAACGTTCCCACGCAATTTGCGCACCCCAAGTTCTCCTACTTTTTTGGGGGAGAACAAGTGCGCAAATTATGCGAGTAAATACGGTAATTGAGTTTTGGGACGGAATGAGGGTGCTTGCTCCGAATCGCCGCGTGGCTATTGCGATCAAGTATTTGTCAATTCCTATGAACTCTGTAGGTGCTGAAAAATCTTTCAGCAGGTAAAAAATGATTGTAGGCAACATACTGTATTTGCTGTCAGAGGAGAACACAAGATACCATGTAATGCTGAGCCACAACAGTGCTTTGAATCTTCATAAAATATTTTTTATCCCCACATTGTCCAAGAACATAGAGTGTTTCCCGTTTCAAGCATCCGTTGACTCCTTGCCTCGGAAAATCGCGGAATTTACAAGTCAGGGCCGTAGTTCGTTTTTGTTTTTTTTTTAAGCAAAAGTACACTAAAAGTCATACTGTGCTAATGAGCAGTTGATGCGTCAACAATGTATAGACAAAGGTGGTTACACGGTTTTTGGTTCCCACAGCCGACAACGTGGTCCAGTCAGTGAGAGTCGAACACGTATTTGTTGTGGCTGGCAGGGCGGCGGCTGGTGTTGCATTGGAGAAGTTTGTACTTGTGGCATCACAACAAGGAGAGCATGGTTCAGGAGTGATGAGGGCGAAACATAAGTGGTGTTCGAACGGTTTACTCGGTGTACTACGTTGTTGGGTTTCCTTGCAAAAAGCATTCTCGGTAGAGGTGCTCGGATACAAGTCTTACTGTGTACTTTGCAGAATTGCAAATATCTATCCATATAGCGTTAAAGGAAAGCACAGTGGCGGGCGCATGTGAAAGTTGCTCGAAGATTTTAAAAGTTGTTTGTAAGAATGTTTTTCGAAAGTTTTGAAAGTTCGATGGTTGTGCAGTTGCCTTTTTCTCGGTATGTATATGTCGTTTCGTGAGATATCCGAAGTAGTCGCATTTTCTTGGGGTCCATGTCGTTTGTTATGCCCCAGTAGTCTGGTTTCGGTCTGGTAAAAGTGTTGTGTGGTGTGGGTGAGGACTAGAGTTTGTTTCTTCACAAACGTTGATCTTTCTGACTTGTCTGAGTTCTAAACCCAAGTGATATAACGCTGTGTGTTCGTCCGACTCTTAGTTCTCAGTCCCACATACTTTTCAGTGAGCGTTGGCTAGGGATTGTCATTGGTACGTTTGAGTCCACTCTAACGTGCACGGTGTATTCTCGTATTTGGTCCATTGAGACCTAGAAGAATGGACAAGGACATTTCGGTTTTGTGTAGTGACATCTAACAAAGTGCTTGGGGCAATGTTTGGGGGATTGTGATTTTGTGAAGACATTGAACAATTTGGGGTTGTGCAATGTCTTGCGACGTGGGGGGGGGTTAATGTCATGAAAGTGGTCACACCTGTGAAAAGAAGCAGCTCTTGGAAGAAAACTGCTGTGTGTGACGTAAGGTGCGCATAGAGGTAGAAGCGCATGGGCTTCTTCGAGGAAAGGTAGACTTCGTGTGGGCTCTGGATCTGCTTCGGATTCTGACGCCTGGTTCTGGGTGCCTGCTGGTACTCCTATCTGGTCCTTGGTCCTTGGTTCCGGCTGTTGGCCTGCCCATCAGATTCCTGCCGCTGCCTCGGATTGTTTCCTGGGTGCTGTCATTGCGGTGCCTGCGCAGAGAGCTACTCATGCCACTGGGCGTACTTGCGGGTGTTCCCGGGATAAGCTGCAAGTCCAGGCTCTATACTGCCCACTTCCATAGTAAAGTTTTGCTTATAGCCTTATTTGTCTCCGTCTCATGCTAGCTTCTGTCCGACTAACCCCGAGGGCTCTGGCGTCCGCGTCCAATGAGAGCACCGTGAAATCACCCGCTGTCGCGTAGGTTGACCGCCCTCGTAAACATCGTTTCATTATCGGGTGTCGACTTGTCAAAGTGTCGTGTGCCGAGGAAAAGTGTCCGGGGGGACCGGGGGCCAAAAATGCAGCCAACGCCCGGGGACGTTTCTGAATGAACTGCTCCCTCAGCAGCAAATCACGCAGCGAAGAGTAATCTTTAGTGGTACCAGAGGTGAAGCGTGCCCTGAACTGCTTGGCAGTCTCATTCTTATCGGGCATCGAAGACCCGAGCTTGTCCCGGAAACCTTCTGGAGTATACCTAAATGTTTGCAACAAGGCATCCTGGACCTTCCCGTAGTCATTTGACTCCTGTGCTGACAGACGCCCGAACACTGCCAGCACCTCTTCAGCTAACGACAAACTTAAGGCTACTGCCCACTGCTCCCTGGGTCAATTTATCCCTTCCGCCGCAACTTCAAACCTATGCAAATATGCATCCAGGTCGTCTCTTCTCTAATCGAACGCGGGCGTAAACTTCGGCGTATCCGGACGAAACCTCTCGTTATGCCCAGTAGTCGTGCCGGGGTCACCTGCTGCTGCCGTCCGATTTGCCACCTGCACACGCGATGCTAGTACGCGTTCCTCCTTGAGCAGCACTCATTGATCGAGTTCTCTTTCAGCTGCTCTCGCGGCCCGCTCTTCTGCCCTTGTCTCTCTCTCTATTGCTCTCTGCTCGTCGACCCATTCCCTCAGCTCGTCGTTGCTCGCCCCAAGCGATCTACCGAGCACTAACCACTCCTATAACTCTCCGTTCATGCTAGCACCGAGACCTGAGAACTCTGCCACAGTATGTCCTGTGTGCTTTACACAGAAGTATAGAGGAACACCTTGAGAATACATACACAAAAAATCAGAAAAAGTATTTTTGTTAAACTCGATAAATTTTTTTCTGCGACATACCCGGCACCGCTCGCTCGTTGCAAGAGACCGCACACTGTCACCGTTCTCCCTAGAAAGGGCAATGGAAAAATAGAAACCGTGACAGAGAAACATGTAGCCCTTTTATATAAGTCCAGTGATGCAAAATAAACAAGACGACTTCGCCAAACCTGAAACAAGATCCTTTCCGAGTCTTAATGGTTCTGTTAGAATTGAATGCGCTACTGTATGCATGTCACTGTGCAACAATATCGATAGACTATGCTGAATTATTTGTTGAAGATTTATGTTTTCCTCATCAATGTAGGTTTCCTTCGGAAAAAATAAGCAGGAAGTAAACAGGACGATGAGAAATGCGCCAGCCTTGCTTTGCTCTCGCCTGTAACGCTTCACTAACACCGCATTGCAGTTCTGCTGCTATTTATTGGAGCTGGGCGAATAGCAAAATTTCCATTACAAATAGTTCACGAATATTTCACTTGCACTGCGAATCGAATTCGAATAATCAGAAAAGGCCCAATTCGAAAAATCTCGAATACCTCATGGTGAAATATTTTGTGGTGGTATGCTCATTAAATGATGAACATGAAAGATATTCTGCTCCAAATATGTGAGCCTTTTCTCCCAGCATAACATCGCGAGAGAAGGGTCCCTTTGTGTTGTGCATGGTAAACTGCATTAGTGGGATGAACTGCATTGAGAGTTAGTCAACTTGTTCCTTGCAGCCTGCTTTGTGTGCATCTCCTCATTTCTATGTTTGCATTGTGAATTCCCCGTACTTTTTTTAAAGAAACTGCACACATTTCCCATCTGTTACTGAATATAACTCTGGAAGTTGGGAGTACATTTACTGGAACCTGCAATGTCCAGAGTACAGTGCTGACCATGAGCTCACAAAATTTGTAGATATAGTAAAAGAAAATTGTAAACAGTGTAAAGCGGGGTTCACCTAACGCTCGAGTGTGATGAGGTCAAGGCGACTTGCAGAATGGAGCCACACACCAAACGAACAGTGGCGGTAACGTGAAGTGGGCTTCACCTTACTCTTGGATGTAATGAGGCGAAGTCGACTTGCAGAATGGCGATAGTGATACCTCGCTTCAGTACTGCAGCTTCAGCTTCGAAAGATATTCGAAAATTTCAAATACTGAAAGTAGGTTGCGAATAGCATTTGAATAGCATCAAATATTCGTTTCATATTCGAAATTTCGAATATTTGCACAGCTCTTCTTTATATGAAACAGGAGGGACAATTTGGTAGGAAGGGCAAAGATGTGCTGGCTTAAATATGGCAAATATGTCAGCGACTCGATGGCAAATAGATAAAGAGGGAATAATTTAACACACACTCTGGAGTAAGAACGCGCATTTGCAAGGGGTTGAACAATCGTTTATCACGTCGTAAGGAAAGTGCACCAGGCAAATACATGACAGGCACTGTTTGGCCTAGCAGGAGACAAAAAAGGAAAAAACCCCATCGGCCCTTGGATTTTGCTTGCGCATATATCCAATGACTCGCACATACACACAGAAAACCACACAAGCCGCTTTATTTCCAGCTCATTGACTCATGACTAGCTGCAGCACTGTAAACATGGTAACATGGCGATAATAATTTGTTATATATATATATAATATTTTTTTATTTAACTAACACGCTCTACATCTTCTCGCCATAAACATGTTAAGGTCGTGTGTCAAACTACACTTTGGGCAACCCCTTCACGCATCCGCTCAAAAAACGCGAGACCCGTCACGAACATTCAAGTTGGCACATGTAATCGTACGCTTGGATATACAGACGAACCCGCATATTTTGAATTATTGCGTATATTGAACAATTAAAAAATCTCCTTGAAAATTACATGTAAAAGTATAGCATGGGTAAAAGATAGCATGCCTTATCGAACTTCGGTACCGCGGTTACCCGATATATCGAACGTCGAGATCGTTCTCCCATGCGTGAGTGCTACAGACTACATGGGTGTAGACAATGCTGCGGAAGCTGTGGCGGAACGGACGGACGCGGACATCGTTGAGGACATAGCCCGTGCCGATGAAGCGGATAGCACTGACGACCATAAAGAACTACAGCCATTTCCGACAGCCACCGAGCTCATCTCAGCGTTTCAAGTGATTTGTCGCTGCTGCGTAGATATGGAAAGCTCTGGCCTTACAGAGGTGGATCGTCTTGATATGTTTGAGACACGTGTGCCCGCAACAAGATGCAAGCTAAGGTCAGATTTTTTTGCTGTAAAATAAAGTGTTTTCGCTACTTTCGACATCTCTCTTGACTGCGGTTGGGATTAGTGTTAAGCACCGGTGCTTCGGTCACCGCTAATGTAGCACATCTGATACATCGAATTCAAACTATTTTGCGATCCCCCTCAAGTTCGACATATGCGAGTGCGATTGTGATTCCCTGTGCTTTTAGTGTCGATTTTGTGATAATTCAAAACATTTTTTTTATTGCCCTTTCTAGGGAGACCGATGATAGCATGTGGTCTCTGGTCTATCTGGTCTATTCTATCTTGATATCTCCACAACAAATTGACCTCCAGAAATATACACTTTTAAGTGATTTTGTCGACTTTACCGAATTTTTAGTGAGAGCAACAATATTTTTTTATTGGAATGTACATCTGGTCAGCTCTTCACTTGTAGTATTCTAGAAATCCTAGTTATTTTTATAAGAACTTTTAGCACTGTTTTCCGACATGCCAGACACGTTCCCTTTCGTGAGCGATCACTCAATCATACGTAAGTAGAGAGCTTTTACGACGTGCCTGCCAATTTTCAACTATTTCGGTGCCCTATGATGGCCGGCGCACGCAACCAGAGTGAACAGGGTTTTTCCTCCGGGTGCTAACTTTGGGTCCCTCTGGTGGTGGAACCCTTCAAAATTTGGAACTAATATTTTGTGTTCGATATCCCCCTGCCACCACGAAGCACCCTCATTTTATTTTTTATTTTTTTCACAAAAATCCATGATGGTCGGCAGCATTGCTCGATCAGTTGGTGTGGAATGCTGTTTTGACACAGGTTGACATAGCCAGCTCCGGTGAGATGTTAACCCAAATTTTTTTACTGATGACACTTCAAATGCAGAAGTAGCAGCTGAATCTAAATTTATACAATATTATAAGAAGAGGTAGTACCTGAATTTGTGAAAAGTGGTCATGCACAAAAAGCCAGAAACTAATAAGTGGGCTTAACTAAGCTGGTAGCACTATAATATGCATTGTGGTGTGTTCCAAGGACTCCAGATCGTTGAATTGTAATTGCAGGCCTGGCAGCAGTGCATCAACATATGGTCGTCGTTCAGGGGTGCCAGTCTACAGCAGTGCTCGCAGTGCATCAGGTACCTTCCATTATTAAGAGTCTCTCATTTATGTGGTTTCAGTGAGAGCATAACCTAGCCATATTCTTGCTTCCATTTGTGTATTTCCTTTTACTTGTCTTTGTGCTTTTTCCTTATGTGTGCAGAGAAAAGAACATACTTGTTGTAGTACAAGGTGGCATACTAGTTTCTTTCTTTTTTGCCTCATATCAGTACGAAGCAATTATACAAACTTACCTTGCCACATTTTAAATACAATAGGCTCTCGTTAATTCAAACCCTTTGAGACCACATGTTTTTGTTTGAATGATCAATATTTTGCCTGCATATACGCTGCATGACAAAATTACGGTTCCTTATGTACGTATCTGCACATTTTAAGCACATTTTACAATGATTCCTCTACTAAACACCTTTATCTCAGTATCTTCGACATCCTCACTTGAAGTTGAGGACATTTCAGTATTTCTGATACACGAAGATAGTGGTTCAAAGACGCGCGTATTCAGAGACTAGCTCTTGCAATGATTCTAAAGCGGAGCGTTTGGTTCGTTTTCAGTCGTACGAAAATAAGCTCCGCCATCCTACGCGTGAGCGCTGCACTTCTGCACATGCATCGTATAGGGAATGGCTTTCGTTTTGATTCAGTACGAAATATGGGGCGCTAAGGAGACCTAAGTTCCCAAAAAAACTTGCAGGTTTGAAACGAGATGAGAACGGTCCGAATTAGGTGCAGTCCAAGTTATATTGGATGCGGAAATACATTGATTCTATGGGGCATTTGACGGTACCAGCAGTTTTGTTCGAAAAATTGGAAAGTCAGAATTGTAAGCCGACGACTGTATTTCACCCGCGAAGACCTTATGTGCCGGAAAATGGGAGTAACACTCATTCAGGAAGTGTGCAGCGGAGGACGATGTCTGTGTATGCTCAACCCAAGGGGCTAAAGTTTCATTTTGTGCACACGTTTTGCGCTCGCGCATTCGGCGAATGGTTCACAGTGCCCCACGAGATGGTGTAGCCAATCGAAAGCAGGAGCCGCTTCGAACTTCACAGATTTTGTTTTGCCGCTTCCTGCGCAGAAACACTTTACGCAGGAACGGAAAGTTTGAACTAAGCAGCTTGAACAAAACGAAGGTGGCATTTGAATTAAGAAGCTTATCATTGCATTTGAAATACATATGGGCCAAACAAAAATTTCAAAACAAGTTTGAATTAACCGAAAGTACGGACTGTCGTGGTGTGAATTAGCATGAGTCTACTGTACTACATTTCTCTCCATAAGGGGTAACATCGACATTTGTCTCATTCTCAACAGCTGTTCCTTATTGTGGAATCACACAGCTTAGTCTCCAATTATCAGATGTATCTGTGCGGTGCTTGTGCGGTGGTAAAAGCATGCTTACCTTTCATACACCAAATGCAGGTGCACATGGGAAGGGCTATTGTGTGGTGGTGCCCCAAAATGCTGCAGGTTACTTATTTAGACAGAGCAGGCATATATCCCTATTGAAAAAAGGACGTACCTCTATTACTACTTGCACCGTAGATTATTCTTTTGCAACAAGAGCTGAAATCTCACAAAGCTTCAATTTTCTAAGGGGTATGTAGTGGTGCTCAAAGTACAGCTCTCGATCAAACCGATGCTTCAGTGCCACTGCTGCTGCTACTGTTGCTGCTGTATCAGCCCCTGCTACTTGCTTTTTATTTTGTTTCGCCGTTGTTTTGTCTGTTCAGTTTCTGTGTTGTCTGCCGTTTTGTTTGCTATGCTCCTTAGCAGCCTGGCTTTCCTGCAGTGCACTACAAGCAGCAAGAGACTGGTGCTTTCAAATTTCATTTCTACAGAATTTATTGGCAGTGAGCAAACACATAACAGCAAAAATTTATTTCTCTTGGCAAATTGTACTGTCTGTAAACACCTCTGTATTGATTTTTCTATCGTCATTGCGAAAGCATAATGCCCCTAAACTTTCTCGAATTTAATTATAGCACTGTTGGGCTGCTTGTATACCGTTGCTTACCGGGCTTTCTTCCGTTGACCTTGGTTTTCTTTTGTTGTTAGTTCGTTCCAATAGTGCCATTGACATAGCTGCAGCACGACGAGCTCGAGCTCGGGCTACTGCTTCTGCGCAGCTACAGTACAGGAGCAATGGTGCCTCTTTGCGTAAGTCTAAGAAGTGATTGCTTAGCTTAGTTTTCTACTCTTTTCTTTCTCTCTCATTTCTTTTTTTTTCTAGCGATTAGTGTTTACTTTCAGCTTTAAATTTTTTCCACTACCTTGCTGTTTTCAGTTCATGCCTTGTTGCTGCATAGTACGCAGGGCACTCACATTTAACAATTGAAAGGGTCCATGCACTGCAGTGATGCTCTTATCCCCGGTGACTCTTGTTGCAATGAGGCCGATACACATGGTGTCACGCTCGGCGTTTGAGCGCCTTTGCGTCATGTGACCAAAAGTGACGTCACTGCATAAGCCTCGTTACATTTCCTCCTAAATGTGATTAATGGACGTATATAATAATAAACTTTCCATTTGGAAGAGACAAATTGAAATATAATATGGTGCTGGGTCAAAGCAGAGCACATTACACTAAACTTTTTTACACAAAATTTACATCATGACCCTGTTCTGAGCAAAATTGCTTCCCTCATAACAGTGCATAACAACATATATGTCGCTTTAAAAAAAATTGGCATTATCTCCAAGCATTGTGCCAAACACATTTAAATGCAATAGCTTTATGGGGCCATCGTGGCAGCAGATTTCTGGCAAAACTCTTTCTGAAATGCTGTTAAATTTTTAATGGAATCTTTTAATGTCTCGTGAAACCTTTTGATTTTTTCATTTTTTCATTATTACTGTGGTTACACAATTTCAGTGTATTGCAAACACAGTCCAATGACCACATGGTGTCAAGCGGTCCTACAAATTCATGTATGGACGTACACGATGGTTTTGCCCATAAAGCTATCACTTTAGAAATGTGCTGCTTCGTAGAACAAACTACATTGCTACAAAACCATAACTTATTTGTATCGTACAGTTTGCAGCTCCTACACTTTACCATAGCGTTATAAAGCATGTTTGTATCACCTAACACCATTTTGGGTACGTAGCACGTCCAGGAACAAGACGCGCGGATTCCATGGCCAGTGCCATCACTTCTCCTGAAAGGATTAGCCGCAGCCGCACAAAAGGTGTTTCCCAGTCACAGCGTAAGTGGTTCCATTTGGCATATGGACAGGTCTTAATTTCTTGTGCTTAGCTTCTTCAAAAATTATCTATTTCTTGAGCAAGACTTTAGATGCAAAATCTGGTACCGTTTCAGAATTTGGGCTTGTTCATCTTGAAAATCAAAGTATGACACAAAGAACTAGTAGTAGTAGAAAGAACTGGTAGTGTGTCCTTCCATGTAAGCGTAACGTTCTCCTTTCGTCAGAGTAATTATAAGATTCTAAGGCTAAAATGTACAGCTTGGTCACAATGCCATTATCTGGCTTAGTTCTATTTTAAAATAAAGTAACACAAGAATATGTAGTAGGGTATACCAGCGAAACATAACCAATCTCCTCTTATGGGGTAGTGCAAGCTGTCATGTTTGACTAGTTTTGTTAGTTTGCCATGAAATTACCCCAACTTATTGTTTTTGCATCAAAATTTGACCTTTCTCATATTTTCTCACACCGTACTGTTATGCATAGCTGTGACAAAGCATGCAAGTATTGAGCTATGTTTTTGAGGGGTACAAATGATAGGCGTTCCTGGCATCTTCCCGTCTGCCTGCTTAACGCTCTCGGGGCAAATTTGTAACTCTGGCATAATGAAATTGTAATTTTTGTAAAAAAATTGAATACGACCCCAAGGTGCCCCATCTTTTTGCATTCTTATGACCTTCTTGACTTTCTTATGACTTTGTTATGACTTGCATGCATGTCCTGTGACCCTTTGCTTGCAGCGAGCAGCAGGTCAGGGTCTCCATCGTCGCGGTTAAGCTACGCAGCCTACCACACGCAAGTGGACGGCAGTGGCAGGGTGCGTCGCAAGTCGGGCATTCCAACACCACTGGGTACAAGCCGAGAGACCAGTCCCACGCGCACACCTTATGGACGTAAGTAATGTGGATTACGAAGCCACCCGTGCCTGGTGCCCTGCTGATTCAGCCAATCACTTTTCAGATCATGAAAGAAGGTTAAGCACAGGTTCTCGGCGTGCATTCACGGGTGCTGGTGAACGTTATCATCCAACAACGGTAGTCTGTAGGTCACCGTTCATTCTAATTTCGTACAGCATGCTTTGGTAGCCACTGTATCCTGTTGTTGATGTGCATTCTTGCCTTAAGCCTCTACACCACTGATGGCAGAACGAATTCTTCAACAAAGCAAAGAAGCCGAAGCTGCTGTCGCTGATGCCTTGGAGAGCTGGGTAAGGCACTAGTGCAGTCGAAGAAAAGTAGATGCCTCAGTGGCATTCATAAACAATACCAATATTGTTTGTTCAGAAACCTCCAAGGAAGCTTCGGTACAATGCCTTCGATGACCAGTCGGACGAGAGCGAAACGTCGAGCGTGTGCTCTGACAGGTCATTTAGCTCGTATAACAGGGGAGGAACATATCAGGTGAGTCCTAATGTTTTACTTTGCTGTCTGTTTTTTCTTGTACTGTAGCCAAATGTCCAGTGGTTGAAACTAACTACAGTGAAACCTGCGTATAACGATATTTACGGTAATCGCGAATTCCATCGTTATACATGGTACATCGTTAAACGAGGGTTTACCTAAATAGAGGGTCCCCCAAAAGTCGCGCGCCACCCCGCGTGTAGCAAAAGAAGACGAAACAGATGCTAAAAAACCCGGGAAGCTGTGACATCGCACTGGCTTGGGAATACAGCGACCAGAACTCGTGGAGGGAACCAGGGAACATAGCAGGACAACTTCCGGCAACATTACACTTCACCATTCCCCAAGTCGGCTTCACCTAACGCCTGTGTGCTTTAGGAGAAGCTCTCTTTACAACACTGTCGCGGGACTCGCTGGTGGAAAGCACGTGCTGGGCCCTTTGAGTCACCTCGCGAATTTGAGAAGCATTGGCCTAATACGGAGACAAAAGCCTTATCATCGACCTCTTTCACTGGCTGTAATGGAACAGTCATTGTCTATTTTCTTGCCTCAATTTTTATTTTTGTTTAATTTTGTTGATACAAATTTCGGACAATACGAATTTTTTCCACTACCCCGTGAGATTCATATCACCGAGATTCTACTGTATCTTATCGCGGCGATTTTCGGCGCGAGGCTACACGCAAGGGACAGCGTCCGACATCGTTTAGGAGTACCCGGAACCGTGTTCTCCATCGCTGTACGCAGGCCGTTTCCCAATAGAATCAATGTATATTTTGACAGTAAAATCATAAACCTTCGTTTTACGAGGGATATCGTTATCTGGGGGTTTTACTAGTAGCTTGTAACAGGCGACATCAACTCTGCATGCATGCATGCGAGTGTATGTGTGTGTGTGGAAGATATTTATTTATTTATTTGTTGAGAAACGATAGGGTGCGCACGAAAGGGACCCGGGCACAATTCTAAGCTGTTCTTTCCACAGGATATTCCGGAAATCCTGCATCATCTGTCAAGCATCCATTGGTCAGACCGCAAAGAGGGACTTTTGGGGCTGCTCTCTGCGCTGCGATCGGGGCGTACCCTCTCTGTGCCAGAGCTCAAGCGTGTCACTGACATGTTCACCAAAATGTTCATGGACCCGCACACCAAGGTAAGTTGGCTTGACAAAACAGTTGCTGTTTCCAGAACTAACATGTCACGTCTGCTTCCTTCTTGGCAGGTGTTCACGTTGTTCCTGGACGCCCTTAATGAACTAATTCGTGTACACAGTGCTGACCTGCATGGCTGGCTCTACGTGCTCCTCACTAGACTTTTTATCAAGATGGGGACAGATCTCCTGAATTCCTTGCAGGTCAAGATTCAGAGGATTCTGGATCTCATTAAGTAAGTTTGAGCAATGTTGCTGATTTTAATGGGACAACCTTGCACACTTCAGAGTAATGTTTTATACAAACCATCATTATGGCGACTTTCTTGCAAAAATTCCTGATTAATAAATACCATATTTTCCAATATACAATGTGTGTTATACAATGAACGCGTGTTATACAATGAACAAAATGTCGCGAAGAGGCACTGCGAGTTATACATCAGAGTTCTTTCCCAGAAGGTCAACTTTTAGGAGGATGTCGGGCGACTTGTAGCCTAGGAATAGCCACGCGCGGAGTTCAGTGCAGCACCTCTTAGGTCATTATGACAGGGTGGACCTTCGACAAATAAAGGATATTAGGCTTCTTCGGTCCTGGATGGGTAGCGGGTTCCCTTTGCAGCGGCATTGCTCTTCACTCAGGGCGGCATAGCACGCATGAGTCATCTGAGGGTCAAGGACCCCCAGGTGGTCGGAATACCTTGTCCTGTGCCCTGGTATTCTCACGTGACCTTACATTCCCTAGATGACCACTCAGGTGGCAGACCTGTACTTTAAAATAGAGCCCTACCTTGTAGGTAAATAAATGTTAACAATAATAACGAAATAATAGTAATAATAGGTAAAAAAACGTTACTTGTACACGACGTGCGCGCTTCTGTTGCTATGTACAACGAGGGTGGTACACAGCCCAGTTCCTGCTCAAGAGTAAAGAACTTTTACTTTTTGAAAATGCATGACTGTGGTGCGCATTATCTATCGGCGCATGTTATACACCAAACATTTCAATTTTTGCTAATTTTATGGGGCGCACGTTATACACTGGAAAATATGGTAATTCATCTTGTTGTCTCTGAAGTGGTTGGTGTAAGCTCATAATAACACCATACGAATACTGAGTACGTATAATGAATCAAATAGAAATTGTAAATGTTACTGCTCAGTGCCCATATGTATGTATTACCCAACCGGCTCAGACAGTGCAGAGCGAAAGGATCATTCAGTGCCATTTTTATTATGGCATGGATATATTCTGTAAAAGGTATCGCAGGTGTCCCGTCATGCATGCTAAGAGCTTTCAAAAGTTACCTAATAAGAAGCTAGCCCTTTTCACAACTGGTGTTCCACAGACATTGGTGTGCGTACTGCTATCAGTTGGTAATGAGTGATTCAGCTTTCTGTCGTAATTGTTAGAACCCCTTCTCATTGCACTTTGCTTCTTCTATGTTCAAAAAAGATCAGCCATTCACTGCTATATCTGATGCCTGGTTCTTTTTCCCTTGCAGGGATTCCTTCCGATATTCTGAACAGTTTCATGTTGTTGTAAGATACGTGAATGACCCAACACAGACACCTAATGTGAAAGTAAGTGCTCCACTGCCTTCATTTATTTGTGTAGTAACTCACTTCACCGCGATCCTCGACAATGCCGTATATGGCTGTAACAATTATCAGCGTGTGATCGTTTCCGCGACATTCGTGTTCAGCACTTCTTTCATTTTATCTAAGGCCATATACGTCTTGCTTTCATCTGTAACAACAGTGCATGCAGTTTTAAGTGACTCTGCAGCATTAGCATCGTCCTAGTTGGTACTTTTAATATGCGGTCGCACAACACCGAGGTTGGGGAAACTACGTGTCAAAATATTGTCACATCCCATTCCTCTATTACCGCCGTCATCGTACGCGATCATGATTTTATTATATATCGCTGATGATTGGTTCAACCTCCGAAGTATAGCGACGCAAAAGGTCATTACCACAAATCAAACCTGGAAAGAAAAAAAAAGAGAGAGAGGGAGTCCGAGACACAGGTTTTGGCTGTGCATGCAGTGGCGCGGTGAGCAGTGGTGTTCAGCCGAACACCAACAAAATTTTGTTACCTAACCAGAATTGAACTGAACTGCAGGCCTCACATGGATGTTCAGAGTTCGTTTGCAATCCACTCAAGCCGCGACTGTGCTGACGATGCATTTAGCATACTGTGGTTTCGCTGGGGGGATGCACACAACTGTGTACTAGTTTCGGTATCGGTTAGCAAACGTGTAGCAACGCATTCGCAGATACAACCTCGAAAGCTCCGCACGACGTTTTGCAGCTGTTGTACTACAGTCGCCGACCGTTAATTCGGACTTCTAATGGTCACGGGATTTGTCCGAATTATCGAGCAGTCTGAATTAGTGGCTAATCATAAAAATCCACTCTCACACTGGCGTTTATTACAAAAAATTTACACGGGACGGAAGAAAGTATCGATACGCGTCTGCCTAGCAGCGCGCGCACAAGACAGAACACAGAACGTCACGCTGAATTTCTGATAATGTCACACTGTCGGAATAAACTCGGCCGAGCGTATCGATGGCCTAGAGGATCTGCGCAGTAGACGGAGGTTCGCCGACGTTCTCGTCGTCATCCTCGTCGTCGTCCGATCCATCCGCAGGCAGGTTCAGGACTTCGGCGACGATCTCATCATCGGTGAATTCAGTTGGCGACTGTATTCATGTTCGTCGCTGTTACTGCAACGTACAAATTGAGGCGTGTGAACTGCAATAGCTTGGCAGTAAACTGGTATATTTTTAAACTTAAAAAAAAAACTTTCAATAAATTCAATAAAAATTCAAACTTTTTCGAATGTTTCGAAAAGTTGGAATATCAAATTTTTAAATACCAATCAAATATTGCAAATATTTGATTCGTATTAAAATTTTTGAATATTTGCACGCCTCTACTGTCTACCCAATATACAACACGCAGCATAACACGAGGATACATGAAGAGTGGACGATATGTAGACTGTATTACCATGACGCCACAAACCCCAGTCATTGTGAACCTACAATGTCATCTTTTGAATGTGGCAGGTGAAAGTCACAATACTGAGGTACTTGACATCACTACTGCAAGTTATGGAACAGGTGGACATGTCAATCAATAGCCCAGAAACTCAAGCGATGCTGTCGAAGATCTTCTCTTGGAATAATGACCAAAAAAGTGCTGAAGTTAGAAAAGTAGGTATCCAATTTGGGTGCAGTGAAGAATTATCAGCTTACACATAAACTGCAGTACATCTGTTAGCAATTATATGCAACACACTTTCTACCAATTTCCACAAAGGTGAAGATTATGTGTAACTAATATACCGGCTTTACACATAGCATTCCCAAGACGTCATAGTCTCAATATTCAAGCTTCGGCCACGAGATATGACTGCGTTCATCAACCAGCTTGCACCCGAGAGCCAGGTAATGTTCAACCGGATCTTTCACATCCTTCTTGGATTTCTAAACACAGTTTGCTCGGTTCGTGCTTTATGTGTAGGGCCTTGTGTTTTTGGGTTTTGGTTTTTTTGAAAATTGGGGTACAAATGGGTTTTATTTCGGGAACTGCGAAGCAGGTTAAAATCGGGCCATGTCGGGTGGGAAAGGAGATTTTTGGGTGTAATATAAAAGACCGTGCTTCTTGGATGAACATAAGATGCCGAACAGCCATGCTGAATGCGCAGTGTTTAGCTCTCTCCTGTGCTGATATTGGGGGCTGAATTGGCACTTTGCCAAGTTAGGTTTCTGTTTTTTTTTGTTTTTTTTTTATGTTACCCGAAGTGACGACGGTGCAGTTTGGGAGGTAAAAATGGGTTTTACCCCAAAACACAAGGCTGTATTTATGTATCGAGAACAGTATGGGTTTTAGGCAGCGGAAGAAGATAATTTCGTTTCTGAAGACATCGCATGAAGAGAACAGGGTTGCCAATTTTCATGCATTTCACACCATTTTTTACTTGGATAGTCTTCCGGACATGATACACTTATCTCTGTCATACCGTATTTACTCGCATATAAGCAGGGCCAGTGCCAGGGGTGTGCGGGGCCTGTTTCACACGATTAAGTGCATACTTGATATTTAAAAAAGAAAAGAAATCCCTGGTTGAGGGCTTCGTGCACGTGGCCTAAGGCAGTTGCCTTACTCCCCCCCCCCCCCCCCCCCCCCCCATCACCAGCCCTGCATATAAGACGCATATTTTTTACTCAAAAACATCGCATCATTGAGGGGGTGCGTTCACTATGTGGGGGAAAATTGGAACCCAACACTTAAGCTACACTTATCTCCCATTTTATTCTGAGATATCCACAGTGATCTCCCCAGAATGAAACGTCACAGTTCCGCCTCATCGTCGTGACTTATTCCGAGACACTCGCGGCGACCTCTGCAGAATCAAACCTCGCGATTTATTCCGAGATATCCACAGCGATCTCTCCGGAATTGAACGTCGCGATTGCCCCTCGTCGTCTCGATTCTCCCATATCAAATCGTCTTCCGTCTTATCGAGTATGGACAAAATACTTCACAATGTTTGTCGCATTCGTCATTCACGCTCTGGCAGCAGGCGCTCCTTCCCGTTGACTGCATGCATCCCATATGCAAGCAAATACGGTGTGATTCGCTAAAACATGAAGTTGTTAGCCAGCCACTTTTTTGAAATTTTCTTTTGATGCAGTCTTGGGCCACAAGCCTAATCCAGTCCTCTGTGAGAGGCCGCAGCGAAGACTGTGATCTACGTACTCCTAGCCCCATCTCTGCACACGTGCAATCTCCTCTCAGTACGATACCCAGGTGAGGTTGTTCAACCCCGGTCACCTCTCTCGGGACTACTTTCACTCTACACTTTTCAAGCTCAATTCTTCGAAACTACTTGTAGGATGCGAAGTCGGTCCAGCACCCCACTGCAGCACTCCCTAGAGGAAGAGCAGGATGACACAGAGAACCTGAATCCCGAGGAGGTGTACAGTGCGCTGCTGCGAAAGACCACAGCGGAGATCAACCGCCTGACACTGGAGCGGCCTCCACCGGCTGAGCGACAGCGCTTGGCAGCGCACAACCGTTCGGCTGACAGCCCAGTCCTCGACCGCACACCACCAGCCTCCCTGGGCAGCAGAGAAGCCTCTCCTATCAAGCGAGCTCCCTCCTGGGAATACGTGTGTATACCTTAGTGCACTCTCTCGTCATTTGATGCAAATCGTCCAGCATTGAGCTGACTCGCTGATGTGCATGGTGAAGCATTGGGGGCCTTTTTTTTTTTTTTCTTTCTTCTATATTTGCAACCAGTGCTGTTGTGTGAACTATCAATGTTGTGTCTTCACCACAAACTGAGAACTTTGTGGTTCCTGAACGCAACATAATTTTTTTTACCTGCAGAAGATAGACCCAAACAGAAGCATACAACACGCTAGTTGTTAGGTAAAGTTAAAGGATCACCGGATTGCCTTAGCAGAAAATCTCTATGGGTGTAGCCTTTCATCTTGTTGTTGCGTGTGGTGCCCGTCATCAGCCTCATGATAGCTGTGTGTCAGTCAGCTTTGTTGTTGGGTATCTCCTGTTCACCTCGGCTCCCATGCTACAGGTAGCATAGTGGGCAAAGCATGGATGTAGAAGCAAAATGGTATCTATCACCCTATTGGCAGCCTCAGGGAAGGATATCAATCGGATGGGTAGATGGGTGTTTGTGAAACAAGATACTTTGTGCAAAGCATACTTACTTCAGTACAGAGTAGGTTAGAGTAGGTTTAACTAACAAAGTAATAAATATTGCTATTTAAGCTCTAATGATATTGATATCAAATCTTGCTGAATTAATTTACGGGAAAAAAAAGAAGGCTTAGTCAGTTCAATTAATTTTGAGGCATATCCCAAACTGCATATTCCAAAAGCAGTGTTACAAACAACTTAAATACTAAACGACTTAAATACTCGATTAAGGAAACCGATGTTACTAAGCTTAATAAATGTTATCTTCGAGATTGGAGGGCAAAAGGATGATGATTTACAGTCAAGCTTGTTTTTAAGCATATAGATGGGACCACAAAATCTAGTAATTATAAACAAGCTTTTGTGAAATCACCGGTCTAAATTATTTCAGTGGAAGTTGAGTGCTGCAGAGCATACATGTTTTTTGAAAGAATGACGATGTGTCATCCAAATTTATATTGAAACAGCTTCTTGTTGCATGCCATTAATGCTTTAATGATGACAGAATGACCCCTGCTGACACCTTCTTCACACTTTTACAAAGTTACTTCCACGTTAAACAAAAGTCAACGCAAAATCCACGAATGAGAATGAGTTTGTGATACCTTGCGTTTGGATATTGAATAGCGTTTTTTAAACACTTCTCCTTTCCCTTAATTTAATCTGACCACTTTTGCCAATCATTTTTTTATGATCATTGCCCTTGATGTGCCTAGTACAAGTTCATGTTCTACGTGCTGTAGTAGAACTAGGTCGTTTCTATAAACTTGTCTCTTTCTGTAGGATGGAGACATGGGGCTTAATCGTATCAGGAGAGGTTCAATGGAAGGCAGCATCTGTAAAAGTGGTAAGGCATCTTGTTGTATTCTGCATGCTGTGGAATTTCTGAGGTTGTGGAGCAAATGATCACTTAATTTTGCATTTCAGAGCAAGATAACCTGAATAACATATTTGCAATTTTGCAAAATCCAAATAGCAAGTATGTGTCTGCTTTACATTTTAAATTTGTGCAAGAGGCACAAAGGGTTTGAATCCTGATGCTCTGAATTTCATTTTAGGGCAGACCATCGTAAAGAGGCTCTAACAGAACTTGCATCCCTTACCAAAGATGGCTCGCCTGAACTGTGGGATGAGAACTTCCGTAATGTTTTGCGTTGCCTTGTAGAGAACATCGATGATCAAGTGGTAAGTCAATTTAAAAGCAGAAAATAACACAAAGGCCTCAGTGTGGGCAGCCTTAGCAAGCATTGTTTAAAGTGGAGATCAGCTATATTTTTGGTACTTGCCCGAAAACGTTAAACATGTGAGCAGTCTGTTTGCTTGACATCATATCACATACACGTATTTACAATAATTCGTGCACCCCTAGTTTAGTATGAAAAAAATGGCATGAGTAAAGCAAAAATCTCGTTACTTGCGAGCTTTCAGTTCCGTGCATGGTTGTTTGGCGTAACTGCTCCCCCTGAGCTTGCGGGTGCAAACAGGACAGCTTCCTGGGAGCAAGAATACGGGGGGCGCAAGTTTCCCGCTTGTGCCCCCGGAGGCGAAAAGTAGACTCCGGCACTGCCAGGCAGGCAGGGCAGGCTAGAGCTGCTTTTGCGTTTGCAGAAGGCAGTAAAAATGTCAGTACCGGCTTTACCTCCGTGGCAAAATGAATGGAAATTGGCACGTTGCAAATACTAATACATTCGTACATATCAAATTTCCTGTTCACAAAGTTCTCCACTGTCATATGATTTGTGGGTTATTCATAACTAGAGCCTGAAGTTTTTGGGAAATATTTTTTTCTAAATTTGGGGAGTAAAAATCGGGTAAATAACCATGTGCTCTAAATTCGTGCAAATTTGGGTGGAAAAACTTCCAGTGAGCTAAATTCGGTGAGAAATCGGGTGCAGTTACTCAAACTAACTGAACTGGTTTGGTGCAAATGGTGATTAACTGCATTTGCTGCCTAACAAGTTAGTGTGCATTCCTACCGACGTCTCAGTGAGGGCAATTTGCCATGTAAAAATCTGATTTCACCTTAAACAGGCAACCTTCAATTTTTGGTGCAAATTCGGGGAAGAATCGGGTTAAACCCTAAAACTTCAGGCTCTGTCCATAATGAAGGCCTGGTTTTCTGCTACAGCAAATTCAAAATTCTGCGGCACAGACTTGTAAATTCCGCGATTTTCCGTGGCAAGGAGTCAACGGCTGCTTGAAACGGGAAACACTTAATTTTCTTGGATAATGTGGGAATAAAAAATATTTTATAAAGATTCAAAGCACTGTTGTGGCTCAGCATTACATGATATCTCGTGTTCTCCTCTGACAGCGAATGCAGTCTGTCGCCTACATTCATTTTATACCTGCTGAAAGATTTTTCAGCACCTACAGAGTTTTTGACAAATACTTGATCGCAATAGACTCTAATTTCGGAGCAAGTACCGTCATTCTGTTCCAAAACCCAATTACCGTATTTACTCGCGTAATTTGCACACTTTTTCTCCCTAAAAACGCCGGAAAACTTTGGGGTGCGCAAATTGCGCGGGAACGTTCGTTACGATACTCAAACGACGCAAAATTTCAATTTTAGTGTGCTGGTCATGTAGAGCCGATATTGGCGTTATCACTGCATTGTGCAAGCGCGAAAGAAGTACCCATATACCGCGCAACCACCACCGGCGGTCGGGAGGCGCAATGCCGGCCCACTACCGCTCGTCTACCGGTGAAATATACGTCGAGACGCTGCTGGAACACGCTGGTAGCCGCAATTGACAACCGAAAGCATGCTGTGTTCGCCAACTTCGGCATATTGTGCTGTGCTGCGAGGTTTGTCATAGCGTGTTTGTCCAGCGTTTCTTTCCGCGTTTTGTAGTTCGAGTGACAGTATCATCCATCGTGTCAGTGGACCATCACCCGAAAGTGTGCGCAAGTCAAACAAAAGGCACCGCAATAACTTCGGTAGCACTGATGGCGTTGCAAAAAGCAATCGCCACTATCACTGAGACGCGCGTGCCAGATATCCGTGCGCGAAAATGCGGGTGCGCAAATTACGCGATTGTTTGTTTTCTTGCCATTTTTAGTGCTAAGCTAGGGGTGCGCAACTTATGCGATGGCGCAAAATGCACGAGTACATATGTCACAATCGCGTCCTTTCGCCCAAACTGATTTCCGTGAAATTCCGTGCAAAATGCTGCGAAATTCCATGCCGAACGAAGGATTCCTCGAAGAATTCTGGATTCTGCGAAACTTCACGGAACCGCTGAATCGCGGAAAACCCGGGGACTTATCCATAGCATAGCTGCAAGCCTCATTGCTCAATGGACTTACAGGTACCAGTGAAACTGCTGTCACTGAAAGCACTCGGGGAGCTCCTGCGTCGACAGCCCCAGCACTTTGGCAACTATGCTGAACTGACCCTGCTGAAGATACTTGGAGCAGTGCAGCATCCCGAAAGGGATGTGAACCGTGCTGCTGAAGCTTGCTCCTTGGATGCTGCAGCTGCCCTGCCTCCAGATCAGAGCGTGCGCCTTCTTCGCTCTCTCATTTCAGAGTCCGATAAACAGGCAGAGCCTGACAAAATCATTGCTGCCATCAAGGTCATGTCTAGGGTAAGGATGCATCTGTGTGTAAAGTTTGGATAAGTCTGTTAATAATGTCAGTTCCATGTTACAGCTGGTTGAAGTTCACCCAAAACGGACAATTGTAGACTTGCTTCCACAGATGATGCCAGTCCTTCTAAAGGTAAGCACTACCTAGCTGATTAGTGCAGTGGTTCGCAAATGGGGGGTTGGAGAACCCTTTGGGGTCAGTGAAGGCGAATTTCTAGGTTCTGCAAAACCCTCACCCGTCTGAAGTCCCTTTTCATTTTTTTAATTATTTTATGGCTACAAGATTGGACTGAACCGCGTGCGCGCTCAGAGTACAGTCCTGCAGCTGAAGAGTGAGGCGTCGCAGCTGCAGTCTGCACCTGCAATATCTGCAGATCAGTTCAGATGTACCGTCCAAGCGCGAATTCAACTTTGCGAACATCAGTGCCAAACTATAGGCATTTTTTATGTGTAAATGCATTGATGAACTGGTGAAAATGAAAAGAAAAACTCGTACAACTTCATTTATTTTGACGTTTCTTCTGCCTATAATAACTTATCCTGTTGTCACCATAATTGCAAAGGTAGCCCAAAATAGGAAGCATAGTAAAAAAATTATTGGAACCACAGTCAGAAATTGTAGTCGTCGTCCTGTAAAGTGTAACTGTGTTCTGTTTTCAACCTTTTTTTTAAAATGCAACAGTTTACTTAAAATTGCTGTTCACAGGAGCATTGTCAGAGTGTTAGGACTGTTGTGCCAACTGAATGTTGTGCCATGTTTGTTGTTTATTCCAGCATGTTGCACAGCTTTTATTACCGCTGAAAAGTAAATACGAAACTTTCACAATGTGCATAAATGAAACTCTTTGTCAAACTTGGCCAAAAAAGGAAAAGTTTTTTTTTCCATTTGAGTGTTACGTTTTTCATATATTTCAGGCTTACGATCACAGTGAGAGCCAAGTTAGGAAAGCTGCAGTGTTCTGCATGGTAACCCTCCACGGTGTAGTGGGGTCAGATGTGATGAAGCCCCACCTTGCTCCACTTACAGGCTGCAAGGTAATAACAGTAATTTGTGCAGATTTGTTTTCCATGTTTTTCTTATTCCTGCTTTTTCAGCTGAAGCTGCTGAACCTTTACATTCAGCGTGCCCAGGGTAATGGTAGTGGAAGCTCTCCAGGTTCGCCTTCAAACACAGCATCATCGTCAAGCAATCCATGAGATGTGGGAGCTGCTCTCTGTGCAGCATGCCTCAAGTTGTGTCTTCCTCCTGAATTGGGAGCTTGTCTAGAATGAAAGGCCACACAGATGTTTAAACTGACGAGTCCCAAAACTTCAACCAGACAAGCTCTTTCTGCTTTCAAAGTTCTTCTGATGCACCTTGTTTCATACTTCCCATATTAGCTCATCATTTCTTCCGATTATTGAACATTTCTGAGAAGATGCTATTGCATGACTGCGATTTTTGTACTGTTCTATTCGAGGATAACCCCCCCCACCTTTTGTTATTGGTAGCATCTCTCAATTAAGGAGCATGCTGACCACCTAGCCATAATTCCAGACTTAGGTGACTCTTGCCATGCATTTATGTTATAGTACCACAACGCTTCTTCCCCTTGTGCGCGTTGGCTTCCCCAAATGCTTTCAACTACTTGACGAGAAATGAACTTTGTCGCAAAGGCATTTTGTATAGTGTACATTCCTTGATGGGAGACCTTTATTTTTTACGTTCCGCTAGCTAAATGCTCTAAGTGCCAGTACATTGAACACCAGTGACTCAGTGTTATAGAATTCTTTCTACTTGCAAATGCTGAAGTTTTTTAGCGGTATAGATTAATTTTTTTAGTTTGACTTTTTTTAGCTATGGAACTAAATTGCGTGTACGAATAAAAATTTTTTACAGAAGGCGGCTTGTATGTATGCTCTGTGTACTGCTTTGTCAGTATGAATAGCACAGATATCTGGCCACTTGCTGACATCTTGCAGGTAGCAGTACACACATATCAATAAAGGCCTGAGCACGCAACACAACTGATATTCTCTGTTGAGTTGGCTATGTTGCATTGTGTGTACCCACGTTCAGGCTTTTATTAGAGTGGAACTCCTCTGCCAGGTTGCCCACGTCACAGCATTTAGTCAGTACAGAGCTAATTTTTGGTGTCAAATTCATTAGAGACTCCATCACATTACGAAGTCCTTCAGGAACTTGAAACCCATTCTTGTTGAAACCCATTCAGTCATTCTTGGAAGATCACGACCTTATTGTAATGCTTTTAGATCAGTATAAGCAACATCACTGAACAGAGACGGGTAGAAATCCAGCGAACCGGTAAGGAAGTATGAAGGGTTATTGCCTCGGGATGAGAGCCGCCGATATTTCGAACACAGTGAAAAAACGGAACCGGAGAAAGGGACAGAGGAGATTGTAGATATTATGCAGCAAAAAGAGAGGGACACACATAGAGGAAGACACAACACGATGACTGCAAACTCTCAACTGAAGATTTATTCACAGAGGCTAACAACGTGAAGGGTTAGGGGAGGGGGAGGAGAGTAGGTTTAAGGGGGGAAAACTGGTCTCTCGGTTTTAAGGGTCAGCGTCCGCAGTGTCCCAAATACTCCAATTCGGGGACTGTCAGGGCAATGGACGGACAGCTTATGCAGCGTTCTATTCCAAGCTCGGTAATGAGGGAGGCTTCTATAATTTCTCGAGTCTTGTCTTTTGCCCTCGCCACAACTGAAGTCTGTTGGAAGAGGGGATGGCATCCGCAATTCCGGCAATGTAGTGCAAGATGGCCCGATGGGGTTCCGTTGGACACCAACGTTTTGTGCTCATTGAGCCTGGTATTCAGGCACCTGCCCGTTTGCCCGACGTATTTCCTGCCGCACGACAATGGAATCGAGTAAACGACCTGTTCCTGACATTCTATAGCCTGGAACCTATGCTTTAGCTTGCATTCAATTGGTTCCCGTGGTTTATTTACCCGCCGACACACGCTTTGCGGTTTGATCGGTGCTGAGATGACTATTGGGATTCCGTGTCTCCCCCCTACTTTTTTGAGGTTATAAGAAAGCCTGTGTACATATGGAACCGAAACAGGCCTCCCTGGTAATTTTTCGCGTGTGTTTTTGTTGTTGCCTCTCAACTTCCGTAGCAGTTTTTCGGCAACGTCTATATACGGGATATCCTGCTTCTTGCAATTTGTCAATTCACGATTGAAAACTGATTTGTACTAAATGCTCGCAGGATCGGACCAGGGACATTTCTAAGGTAGCCGGGGCGCCTCTTTTCACTATCTTGGTGTGGGCAGAACGGTACGGCAAAACCCCTTTCTTGGATCTTGAGCTGTAGAGCCAGCACACGTGCGTAGGGGAGCTCCTGATGTTCAGGTCGAGGAATTGTAATGATCTGTTCTGAGGGAGTTCAAGCGTGAAGTTTAGTCCGTGGGAGGAGTCTCGAAAAACCTGTATCAGGCTATCCACTGTAGTCTCCTTACTGGGGTCACAGTCTTGAAAAAAAAAAAAAAAATCGTCAACATAGCGGAATATCCTGAACTTACAGGAACCCGCGTTGAGGGTTTGCTGAATGCGAATGTCAACTGCACCGAAAAAAAAATAACGCACAGGGCAGGCGACACTTTGGATCCTATTGGGGTGCCTGTCTTCTGCAGATATAGCTGTTTGTTATCTGCGATTACGGTGGAGCTAAGATAAGCTCGTAGAAGCTCAATGAACGACGGAGCGCTCATACCCGGGATGAGGTCTTGAACGGCGCTTAGAAGTGGGACCTGTGGTATGGAATAGAAAAGGTCTTGTACGTCTATCGATAGCATTTTGTATTTGCACGGGTCCACACACATTTGCAGGGAGGACACGATACGTTCTCCCTCCTCTTTCCCTTTCTCGGGTTCCGTTTTTTTCACTATGTACCAGCTGGCCTGCATCCTTGGCCATTTCGAACAGAGACTGTTTTTCTTCTGGGCCCAGGAGAAGAACAGTCTCTGTTCGAAACATCAGCGGCTCTCGTCCTGAGGCAATTCCCTTCATCTCACACAGGAGTGTCATATTTAGGGTTCGGAATCCTGAGCCGTTCCGCCGCTAACCAGAAACAACATACCCACAAGCCGATCACAGACTCTCCGCGACCTGCAGACGCTGTTCCACGCGCCCGCCGATCTGTCGCCAAGGCAGCCAAAGGGCGCTCCCTTATTGGCCTTGTCCGTGTGACGTTTTCTCCGATTTTCAGAGAGGGAATTCCGACGTACTCTCCAACATCCGCTGTCTGCTCTTCTCTTGGCATGCATTACATCAAATTGCACAAAAACTACTCCATTAATTCGTGTCGGATTTTCGGCGTTATTATCGGTGATGAACGAGGACTAAAACAGAACTATAGTTTCGGAATCGACCGCAGTAGTAATAGGTCTGGTCCATTTGACGGCAACCCCGCCAGGGCAGCGCCACCGTCGCGTCTGGGCCGACTTCACTCGCGTATTTTTCCCTGCGCGGCGCGTGTGCGGAGGGTTGTCCGCGCGATTATAACATGCAGAGACATGCAAAGAGGGGTCATACACAAAAAGTACAAGAGTAAAATTTATTTATTAAAGCCAATTGTTATGCCAATCAAGTTGCCAATTGTAAAGCCAATAGTGCTGGGAATTCTGCCAATTGTGATGCCAATCAGGTGAAGGAGAAAAACCCAGCCGAAAAACCTTCACCACCTGTAATAGAAGAAACAAAAACACAAGACAGTATATGGGAATAATATACAAATTTATTATATCCAGTCCCTAGATTCTGGAAGAAAACATAAAATCAACATTCGTCAAACTGCTTACCAATTGATCACTTACAGACCCCCACACCAGCGACCTGAAAGAGGACTTACCTTTATATGAAACTATATTCGCACTGAATAATACATACAATATTGTGGCCAAACAGGATAATCTGGAAAACATACATTTCATCATCACATTGCCATTATAGCAACAATAATATCAACTCCGCTAATACATACATGATGCTGGTGGACCCCAAGCGTCTGAAAGAGAATCTCATTTAATATCATATTCTATTTTCAATAATACATACAATATTGTGGCCATCTGGGATAATCTGGAAAATATACAATTCAATATCATCACAATGACGTTATAGCAACAATAATATCAACTCCAATAATACATACACTGTGGTGGTGGTGGACCCCAACCATCTGAAAGAGAATCTCATTTATTATCATAATCGTATCCAGTAACTTTTACTCACATTCCTGGTGATGTGCTCGTTCTTCTCTAGTGGCTAAAAAGATACATGCAATTAGTAATAACTAAACTTAGTCATATGTTAGTACATACAAGACCAATCGGTAGCTCCAGCAAAATCGTCTGAAATGGAAGTCATATATTAAAGTCAAAATTAAACAAATTTATTACATACATCTTGTTGGAGGTGATTCATGATCTGAAACAAGAAATAAAATTTGAATACTTTTTTTTTCATATTCATTATAATTCCTTACCGTTTTCAAAGAAAAACAGGGGGCTTATGCTGAACCCTGAGAAAAGACAATATTCATGAGCAAAAAACAACAACACCACAAGCGATGCTGCCCCGACGACCGTTTTTACGGGCCGCGCATTCTAAGACACGGAAAGGATAGCCATACACAAAAGTACAAGTGAAAATATATTTATTAAAATCATTAGTGTCAGGAATTATGTTATGACTCTGCGTGAATGGGAAAAACTTAGCCAAAAATCTGAAATAGAAGGAACACAGTATACGTAACAAAGAATATACTTATTACAGGTATGATACATTAGCATTGAATAGGTATCACAAATCAAACACAATATTTTTATTAACAGTAATCACAAGTTTTCAATGAATCAGAAATGATAGCGCATTTAATCAAAGAAGATATTCTTAATCAATACGATTACAATCAAAATTGCAAGTGCTATTATAAAAAGTCTGAGATGTTAGAATCTGATAGGTGTAAGTAATTTCGAGCACAATAGCTAAGTTTAATATTCCAATATGACACAAATTTAATTTCTTATAGTGAATAGCGCAGACATAAGGCAATAATTCGAATCAACACATAGCATTAATATAGAACCAATCATCCAACATGTAGGGAAATAATAGCTACACCATATCAAAACGAGAAACGATCACCACATTTAATCAAAGAAGATATTCTTAATCAATATGATTATAAACAAAATTATAAGTTGTATTATAAAAAGTCTAATATTCCTATACGTGAGTACCATCAGTGCAATAGCTGGAAGTTCTGATAGTTGTATGTAATTAACTGTGAACAGCAGAGACCCTGGAAGACTATGGGACACGAACACAAGACGAAATAAAATCTATACCACTACATTGGTTAATCGAAACAACATAGTAATCTATCATTCAGAAAATCAGAAGAAAAAATCAAACTCATCAGAAAATAGACATGATAAAAACTTCACCACATAGCACGATCCTACAATCAAATTACAAATTGTATTAGAAAAAGTCTGAGACGTGAGAACCATCATTGCAATAGCGTGAATATCTGTCATAACATCTCGAGCGCAATAGGGAATCTCAGTTTCATATTCCAACATTACTCAATTTTTAATTTCTTATTAAGTGAACAGCATAGACGTAAGGAAATAACGAGAAACAACACAATCAACAGCTACACACAGAGCCAAACCTGCGCACCATCCAACACATAGAGAAATAATAGCTAATCAATCTATCAAAAGCGAAATAGCACAGACTTAACGCTGAAGAACAGAGGAACACGCGGCGACACGTAAATAACAACAGAGGAAAATAATCTATCATTGAACCATCATAAAATCGACCAATATACAATTTTCATTCTAACAAACACTACGAACCTTGATGGAGGTATCCAAGACGTAGAAAATATGCACTGTTTTCACTCTTTTCCTCAAAGCCAGGAGACTTTGTCTCTATCTAGGTGACCATAGCACCAGCAATGCTTTATCACTCAAAGGGTTAGGGGCTATATTACTTCGTCCAGGAAACGGGGCGCTCTAGAGGTCAGATAAGAGAGTTCAAAGGCGATATATTTTATTGTGCAGCGCAAATAGATGTCGATATCACTCGCGGGGGTCACTATCTTTTCGCATCCTTTCCCTGAAACGGAAAGCTTTAGTCAAAGTGGTTGACAAGTCGGCTAAGTTTGTAGAGATGCGATATTGTTATTGAAGATGTAGAGAAAGTCCAAATTATTAATTGGTAGCAACGATACTCAATCAAAAACGAGAAACAAATTTAATTACATCAATTTTTGTAGTATCTTGCAACAGAAATTTCTATTGAACCACACAGAAATATCAAATGTGAAATGCAACTCAGAGTTATGAGGCATTCCCATCTTAGAGATACTTACTTATGTCAATCGAGTGAACAATTGAAACAAATGCAAGACAATAATTATTTCAGGCAGTAAGTTCACAACTCATAGAATATCAGACGAGTGAATACTTGAAACAAAGTCAAAACAATAATTCCCATGACAGGTGGAGATTATAGCATTCTAAACCAGATAATAAAATTTTAATCAATAAAATAAACATAGATATGCTTTTAATTAAGTGTAGATCTGCACTTGAAAACAGAAGAGACAATTGCTCTACATTGAAAAGATGGACAGATTTTGTACTCGATACCATAAGTCATGGGAAGATGTGATAAAAAACTGCTTCGAAAAGGAGGAGCCGCGAAACGATTTCATCATCGCTGCATTTCAATACGTCCTAGACATGGTCGTATTCGGAGAAATGGTACAAACTACTGAATTGAAGGTACAAGAATTTATATGCCGAATCTACAATACTTATAAAAATATCTGCACATCAACGTCGGAAGGGCCACTGGGATTGATGGCGGAGTTTTTGAGATTTGCCAACGAAGAATTGAAATACACTAGACCAGATGTAATTGTAATCATTGCAATGGGCATTGCGTTCATCAAGAAAGCAGTCGGATCAAATTATCATATACAAGCGGTCTATATCGCACGATTCATTACGGATTTGTTGAAATTACACATATCTGAGAGGGAAAGTACATAAAATCTTATCACGTGATATATTCCACTACCACGGCAACGCAATTATTTTCTTCTACCAGTCTCTGCAACGATGTCGAATCAACAGAAGTTCAATATTTTCGTGCAAGGTCTGATGTATTATCACCTGTTGAAACTCAACAAACATATCAATTGCGGTGGACCACCGGACGATTTTCATCTAATACTCTCTCGTACGCCATTCAAGAATCTTCATACAAAGAAAGGAAACATCAATAAGAGACTATGCAAGTTCATCGCGACAAAGTGCAAGTTGTTGAAGCAATACAAGCGCGGCGGCAACATAGCGCCTGCGTTAATCAACGCTGGATTCAAGCGCCCAATAATCAGAATAAACTATTTAATGTCTTCGGAATTCATCAATGAAGACAACAAACAAAAACTTCAGAGTTTGAAATAGAACTGTAATTTATCGAAATAAACAAGTGTATAACTGAAACAATAAATGTAATCTGTCATCATTATAATGAATTCTTCGCATCACAATGAAAAACACCTTACATTTAGCATGGCTAGACTGATAACAGTGATCGCTAAGGAAACGAATATTCCACAATTTGTGTAAGAATTCTTATATGGAATGAGACCTGATCACCAAATAGGTTTTACTCGACTACACTCTCTACAAGTTCAACACCCGAAGGATAGAATTGCCGGAGAAGGATCGGTCATTGAAATTTAGTGACATGATACATCAATCTATGATTACAAAAAGGATCACTAATCTCATGTGAAAACTTATCATATTTCATGAATTAAATTTCACAGTGCATGTATATTTCTCAATCAGTTGCACTAGCCCAGACATAGTAAAAGAAGAAGAAAAGGCGTCTTTGACAAACAACCAATTGGAGTGCGGAACAAATAAATAAATATTTTTGTCAACACAGTTGTCCGTTTGTATGACTGGATAGGAAAAATGAGCCGTCCAAGATAGGGCAAAACGGGAAATAGGGCAAGAAAACTGATTGCGGCGGGATAAGTCAAAGCGTTCGCGACACAGTGTCATCGACTTTTACAATCGCATTGGGGTTCACTGCCTGGGAGATAATACGAAGCCCTCGCGAAAAGCGAATCTATTATCAGATGCCACAATGCGAACGAAAGATTTTACGAGCACGACGTGCAGGCCAAGTCTACATTTCTAATCACATAGTCTTCGTAACACACGGCACACAAACGTATATGAAATAATTTCCAAGTGGCGATCAGATTTTGGGAGAAGCGGATCACACAACCGCCATCAAAAGTGCTCAACCAATATACAATGAAGATGAGCGTTATACATGAACACAATGGAAGATATATTATATTAATTATAATAACCAGGTCAGCGCAGGTCACACATAAACGTAGATCAAATTCTCAAAATATACTCGAGATTTCCCGTAACCATACAGAAAAACTATCACTTTATTTTAGTGTCATAGCATCCGGGCACTACATATGGAAAGGCCATACTTTAATTTTATAAGTCTTTAGCTCATAACGTTGTAAAACGCAAATTCCACACTAAAGATCATTTTCTTCTTTAAATTTTCAAAGTCAAAACTGCACGCTATTTCTTGCATTTTTCTAAAGATATAGATTAAAAAGTTGTGCATATACTCACACATACTATACAATATATTTGATTGTGGATTAATTGCTAAAATTTATCGATTCACATTCAGGAGAAGTGGTGACTACCACACATTAGTAAGAGTTTAATTACAATTTGAACAGGTATTGCGATTTATGATCAGTGTTGTAGAATGTGTAATTTCACAATACGCAAGCTTTAGGTCGCTCACTTTGACGAGCACTCTTTCACGATGTCAGAGAAGTTATTCGAATGGATTGATATTTTCTGTATACACTATAACATAACGCGAATTCTTTATGTCGTGGATATTAAAAGTTACGAATATTTTTTCGAACGAAAATTTACTTAAAACTCGAAGAAAGGGTCACCCGCATCCACGAATCCATTTCCGGAAAAAGCAACACGCTCGCGTGCGGTACCGCGTTAACGCGTCGGGCGCAGAATCGCGTTCGGTTTCGGGTACGGCATTGGGGAAACGCGGCCCGGCGTGTTGTCGAAACGTCTTCGAGGACGCTGGTGACCCTTGAAATTATTTCATATACGTTTGTGTGCCGTGTGTTACGAAGACTATGTGATTAGAAATGTAGACTTGGCCTGCACGTCGTGCTCGTAAAATCTTTCGTTCGCATTGTGGCATCTGATAATAGATTCGCTTTTCGCTAGGGCTTCGTATTATCTCCCAGGCAGTGAACCCCAATGCGATTGTAAAAGTCGATGACACTGTGTCGCGAACGCTTTGACTTATCCCGCCGCAATCAGTTTTCTTGCCCTATTTCCCGTTTTGCCCTATCTTGGACGGCTCATTTTTCCTATCCAGTCATACAAACGGACAACTGTGTTGACAAAAATATTTATTTATTTGTTCCGCACTCCAATTGGTTGTTTGTCAAAGACGCCTTTTCTTCTTCTTTTACTATGTCTGGGCTAGTGCAACTGATTGAGAAATATACATGCACTGTGGAATTTAATTCATGAAATATGACAAGTTTTCACATGAGATTAGTGATCCTTTTTGTAATCATAGACTGATGTATCATGTCACTAAATTTCAATGACTGATCCTTCTCCGGCAATTCTATCCTTCGGGTGTTGAACTTGTACAGAGTGTAGTAAAGTAAAACCTACTTGGTGATCAGGTCCCATTCCATACTTACACAATTACCCAATTACCCATTACCCAATTACCCATTCTTACACAAATTGTGGAATATTCGTTTCCTTAGCGATCACTGTTCTCAGTCTAGCCATGCTAAATGTAAGGTGTTTTTCATTGTGATGCGAAGAATTCATTATAATGATGACAAAGATTACATTTATTGTTTCAGTTATACACTTGTTTATTTCGGTAAATTACAGTTCTATTTCAAACTCTGAAGTTTTCGTTTGTTGTCTTCATTGATGAATTCCGAAGACATTAAATAGTTTATTCTGATTATTGGGCGCTTGAATCCAGCGTTGATTAACGCAGGCGCTATGTTGTCGCCGTGTTTGTATTGCTTCAACAACTTGCACTTTGTTGCGATGAACTTGCATAGTCTCTTATTGATGTTTCCTTTCTTTGTATGAAGATTCTTGAATGGCGTACGAGAGGGTATTAGATGAAAATCGTCCGGTGGTCCACCGCAGTTGATATGTTTGTTGAGTTTCAACAGGTGATAATACATCAGACCTTGCACGAAAATATTGAACTTCTGTTGATTCGACATCGTTGCAGAGACTGGTAGAAGAAAATAATTGTGTTGCCGTGGTAGTGGAATATATCACGTGATAAGATTTTATGTACTTTCCCTCTCAGATATGTGTAATTTCAACAAATCCGTAATGAATCGTGCGATATAGACCGCTTGTATATGATAATTTGATCCGACTGCTTTCTTGATGAACGCAATGCCCATTGCAATGATTACAATTACATCTGGTCTAGTGTATTTCAATTCTTCGTTGGCAAATCTCAAAAACTCCGCCATCAATCCCAGTGGCCCTTCCGACGTTGATGTGCAGATATTTTTATAAGTATTGTAGATTCGGCATATAAATTCTTGCACCTTCAATTCAGTAGTTTGTACCATTTCTCCGAATACGACCATGTCTAGGACGTATTGAAATGCAGCGATGATGAAATCGTTTCGGGGCTCCTCCTTTTCGAAGCAGTTTTTTATCACATCTTCCCATGACTTATGGTATCGAGTACAAAATCTGTCCATCTTTTCAATGTAGAGCAATTGTCTCTTCTGTTTTCAAGTGCAGATCTACACTTAATTAAAAGCATATCTATGTTTATTTTATTGATTAAAATTTTATTATCTGGTTTAGAATGCTATAATCTCCACCTGTCATGGGAATTATTGTTTTGACTTTGTTTCAAGTATTCACTCGTCTGATATTCTATGAGTTGTGAACTTACTGCCTGAAATAATTATTGTCTTGCATTTGTTTCAATTGTTCACTCGATTGACATAAGTAAGTATCTCTAAGATGGGAATGCCTCATAACTCTGAGTTGCATTTCACATTTGATATTTCTGTGTGGTTCAATAGAAATTTCTGTTGCAAGATACTACAAAAATTGATGTAATTAAATTTGTTTCTCGTTTTTGATTGAGTATCGTTGCTACCAATTAATAATTTGGACTTTCTCTACATCTTCAATAACAATATCGCATCTCTACAAACTTAGCCGACTTGTCAACCACTTTGACTAAAGCTTTCCGTTTCAGGGAAAGGATGCGAAAAGATAGTGACCCCCGCGAGTGATATCGACATCTATTTGCGCTGCACAATAAAATATATCGCCTTTGAACTCTCTTATCTGACCTCTAGAGCGCCCCGTTTCCTGGACGAAGTAATATAGCCCCTAACCCTTTGAGTGATAAAGCATTGCTGGTGCTATGGTCACCTAGATAGAGACAAAGTCTCCTGGCTTTGAGGAAAAGAGTGAAAACAGTGCATATTTTCTACGTCTTGGATACCTCCATCAAGGTTCGTAGTGTTTGTTAGAATGAAAATTGTATATTGGTCGATTTTATGATGGTTCAATGATAGATTATTTTCCTCTGTTGTTATTTACGTGTCGCCGCGTGTTCCTCTGTTCTTCAGCGTTAAGTCTGTGCTATTTCGCTTTTGATAGATTGATTAGCTATTATTTCTCTATGTGTTGGATGGTGCGCAGGTTTGGCTCTGTGTGTAGCTGTTGATTGTGTTGTTTCTCGTTATTTCCTTACGTCTATGCTGTTCACTTAATAAGAAATTAAAAATTGAGTAATGTTGGAATATGAAACTGAGATTCCCTATTGCGCTCGAGATGTTATGACAGATATTCACGCTATTGCAATGATGGTTCTCATGTCTCAGACTTTTTCTAATACAATTTGTAATTTGATTGTAGGATCGTGCTATGTGGTGAAGTTTTTATCATGTCTATTTTCTGATGAGTTTGATTTTTTCTTCTGATTTTCTGAATGATAGATTACTATGTTGTTTCGATTAACCAATGTAGTGGTATAGATTTTATTTCGTCTTGTGTTCGTGTCCCATAGTCTTCCAGGGTCTCTGCTGTTCACAGTTAATTACATACAACTATCAGAACTTCCAGCTATTGCACTGATGGTACTCACGTATAGGAATATTAGACTTTTTATAATACAACTTATAATTTTGTTTATAATCATATTGATTAAGAATATCTTCTTTGATTAAATGTGGTGATCGTTTCTCGTTTTGATATGGTGTAGCTATTATTTCCCTACATGTTGGATGATTGGTTCTATATTAATGCTATGTGTTGATTCGAATTATTGCCTTATGTCTGCGCTATTCACTATAAGAAATTAAATTTGTGTCATATTGGAATATTAAACTTAGCTATTGTGCTCGAAATTACTTACACCTATCAGATTCTAACATCTCAGACTTTTTATAATAGCACTTGCAATTTTGATTGTAATCGTATTGATTAAGAATATCTTCTTTGATTAAATGCGCTATCATTTCTGATTCATTGAAAACTTGTGATTACTGTTAATAAAAATATTGTGTTTGATTTGTGATACCTATTCAATGCTAATGTATCATACCTGTAATAAGTATATTCTTTGTTACGTATACTGTGTTCCTTCTATTTCAGATTTTTGGCTAAGTTTTTCCCATTCACGCAGAGTCATAACATAATTCCTGACACTAATGATTTTAATAAATATATTTTCACTTGTACTTTTGTGTATGGCTGTCCTTTCCGTGTCTTAGAATGCGCGGCCCGTAAAAACGGTCGTCGGGGCAGCATCGCTTGTGGTGTTGTTGTTTTTTGCTCATGAATATTGTCTTTTCTCAGGGTTCAGCATAAGCCCCCTGTTTTTCTTTGAAAACGGTAAGGAATTATAATGAATATGAAAAAAAAAGTATTCAAATTTTATTTCTTGTTTCAGATCATGAATCACCTCCAACAAGATGTATGTAATAAATTTGTTTAATTTTGACTTTAATATATGACTTCCATTTCAGACGATTTTGCTGGAGCTACCGGTTGGTCTTGTATGTACTAACATATGACTAAGTTAGTTATTACTAATTGCATGTATCTTTTTAGCCACTAGAGAAGAACGAGCACATCACCAGGAATGTGAGTAAAAGTTACAGGATACGATTATGATAATAAATGAGATTCTCTTTCAGATGGTTGGGATCCACCACCACCACAGTGTATGTATTATTGCAGTTGATATTATTGTTGCTATAACGTCATTGTGATGATATTGAATTGTATATTTTCCAGATTATCCCATATGGCCACAATATTGTATGTATTATTGAAAATAGAATATGATATTAAATGAGATTCTCTTTTAGACGCTTGGGGTCCACCAGCATCATGTATGTATTAGTGGAGTTGATATTATTGTTGCTATAATGGCAATGTGATGATGAAATGTATGTTTTCCAGATTATCCTGTGTTGCCACAATATTGTATGTATTATTCAGTGCGAATATAGTGTCATATAAAGATAAGTCGTCTTTCAGGTCGCTGGTGTGGGGGTCTGTAAGTGATCAATTGGTAAGCAGTTTGACGAATGTTGATTTTATGTTTTCTTCCAGAATCTAAGGACTGGATATAATAAATTTGTATATTATTCCCATATACTGTCTTGTGTTTTTGTTTCTTCTATTACAGGTGGTGAAGGTTTTTCGGCTGTGTTTTTCTCCTTCACCTGATTGGCATCACAATTGGCAGAATTCCCAGCACTATTGGCTTTACAATTGGCAACTTGATTGGCATTACAATTGGCATTAATAAATATATTTTCACTTGTACTTTTTGTGTATGACCCTTCTTTGCATGTCTCTGCATGTTATAATCGCGCGGACAACCCTCCGCACACGCGCGGCGCAGGGAAAAATACGCGAGTGAAGTCGGCCCAGACGCGACGGTGGCGCTGCCCTGGCGGGGTTGCCGTCAAATGGACCAGACCTATTACTACTGACCGCAACGGATACGACAGTTACGGACGGTTACTTTGTTTGACAAGTGCATTGCAAAAAGAGCCAAGCGGTCATTGAGGCCCTGAGGAAGCTGCATGGGAGGAAAGATCTTTCCTGCCTTTCGATGGACATCGTGGGCCTATACTACAACCTGGACAATGATACATTTCTGACAATTGTCGAAGAGTTCCATTCTTGCCAGCAACGTTAATTGTTTCTCTCCAAAACTCTCCAGGGATGTCTGTAGATACCTTCGGTACTACCTTCAGTCTTCCATCAGAGAGCATGAAGGTGGCTTATATCGAAGTCTGGTGTCACGATCTCTGGTCTGCACGAAGTCTGGTGTCTGGTGGTCTGCACACGAAGCCCATTCCGTGGACTTTACGAGCGTGGTACACTTTCTTCCGTCATTGGACATCACAAAGCGCGTTGTGAACGAGAAATCAATTGGAAACATTCCGTAATCTGGGAATGGGTGATACGTGGGTGATACTTGCGTCAGCCAACCCACTGTCACTCTTTGAGAAGAATAACAACCTCCTGCCGCCTCGTCAGGGTTAATCTTTTCCGTCGGCGCCTCAACCTGTTCGAGGATATCTTTGTCAGTAAACCTCCGGTTGCAGGTAATGCGTTTCCCTTTGTCGTGTATTCTTCGGTCTTTTCGCAATGTACTGCTCTTTCGGCTGAGTTGTTGCCGTAATCTCCTAGCTTTTCATATCATTTACAAAACTGCACCAGCAAGGAGCACCCGCTGCAGGCGTGTGTTACAAAGATAAAGGCGATTGAGGTATGTTTGGTTTTGAATTTTGGTTTGGGACCTGGCGTAGCTAGAAATTTCGAGAGCGGGCTCTTCACGGGGGAAGAGGATTTCACCCTCGTTTCCCTGGCAGTACACTACCAATGGTTCATTTCGGGGGGGGGGGGGGGGTTGAACTTCTGTACCATCCATGTAAGAGTGGCGCAAGCTCCTCCCACTGATGGTCACCTATGGTAGCGGCATTGAAAGATGACACGCTGCGCGATTTTTCAATGCGGCAACGACAGTTTTCATAAGAGAAAACGTGAAAACGACAATGACGAAGTGTCTTCGAGATAGAAAAAGGGTATGGACGCGACAGGATTGAAAAACACCATTCTAGGCTTAGTTTTCGAGCAAACGCTAGATAATCCTGGCAGCTGCGCCGAAATGGTGTCACACCATCCCAGGCGAAAAATGTCTGCAATCCCAAGTGGTTCATAAAAGGATTTCCACTTGAAACCACTTTGTACGTAAGTGGTTTCAAGTGGAAATCCTTTCATAAACCAGATTGCAGACATTTTTCACCTGGGATGGCGGCCAAACGCGTTCGTTTGACGTCCCCCCAGTTCCCCCTCACTAAAACTGTGACCGTCAGTGGTGCATTCTCGACGTCCTCAACGCCCTCAACCTCGATTTTGATTCTGACGCTTGCGTACCGGACACAAAAATGAACATCCATGCACTTGTACTTCTGCAGCACTTCAGATGATCGCGCACATTGCTTAACTCAATTTCGAATTTGCCGCCCAAAGATCATATCTTGGGTCAGTGGAAATTGTGGAGGAGGTGGAAATATATACGTAGATTTCGCGTAGCTGCAGTGCAGTGAAGTACCATAGAAGTGGTTATTTTGATATTGAACCAAAAGGTAAAATAGCTGAGCATTAGTTGTTAGAAACTGCGAGCGGAACTTTTATTGTAAATGCCCACTACCCAAAATTTGCCGTTTCGTGCCGCCTCGGGAAGTCAGGTCGTCAGGCTCGTCATGATTGGCCACAATCTCCACATGTCGCGCCAAATTTGTGGCTCGCACTCATGCTCGCACATGGCATTCTGAAGTACAGGTTCGGTTTGATATTTCAAAATGGACTATTCAGCAACATCCTTAATTGAAGCGGATATTCAGGGTGCCTGCAGCAGCCTAGGAAGCTGGACATCAAAAGGCTACACTAAGGATCCAGACTGTATTGGTAAGCAGATATTGTTCGTGTTTGCACTGGTGTCAGCTGATGCGATATACCATTCACCGAAATTGACAGCTGACGTTTATACATTTGCGAAATCACACTTCACTGTACCTTTGTCCTCTCGTGCAAGTTAACATCCTCAGTAAGCAAAGTTATGCTGCTCAGGCTCTAAATTCAATGTAAATTACTCATGATTCATCGTTTGCCTGTTGTTTGCACTGGAATTCCTGCAGATCAGTACAAAGTGTTTTGAACTCGAAGTAAGCGTACATTCTGTTCCTTTGTAGGTGTACGCATTCGCACCTATTTATGCACCATAGTTACCATGTGGCAGTTCCAAAGGATAAGCATAAAACAAACGAAAGAAAAAAAACGAGATCATAACACGGTCGTAATCTTGCCATGTGTTTAGCCGCTTCGTGCGGTCATAGTGTGAAACTAAGGAGGTAGTACATAAATATATCGCGAAGCTCAGTGCCGGTGCTGCTGTCTTTACTCCATTGTTTGTGGGTTTGTGGGCAGTGTCTCAAGTCTAAGGGACTATGTCATGTTGACCATGCCACCCAGGTATGAACATCTAACCCACAATGGATAGTGGTAAGTAGATTGCTCCAGCTGTGTAGGAAGTCCCGCGCCACTGCTCGTCGAGCTGAAGTTCGAAGCGTTGGTAACTTAAAAGAAAGTGCATAATGACACATGCTACTCGCAATGCAACTCCAAATATGCTAAGCAGTGTCAGCTTTCTGTGTTAAATAGGCGATGGCTAGCCTTTCCCCTAAACCTAGGTTTTGAGTGTGTTTTGTGCCAGAAGGGTGGCAGTAACAGGACTTTTCTTATGAGAAAAAATGATAACTGCACACAAGCAAAAGCCACACAAGGTAACGTGCAGATCCAGTAAAAATCTTCGTCAGAAGAAACAATACCAGACCTTCTGCATTATCTCAATGCAGCATGAGTTCAGGAGTAGCCTTCCCTTTTCCCCACTTTACCAGTGGCTTCAGCAACTGATAAGGTTTGATAAAAGAAAATACCTTTTGCTGCATACTTTGCACTTTCACCATCATAAAGTTCCCATGGCTCCAGCGAGCAGCCATTCTTAATGCGATTTCAATTTATTTTCTCATCCCATACAGAAAGTCTGAAAGATATCCTCAGATACCTAAAGCGTGACAGCGGGTCTCATGAAGTTCGCAGGCTACTTGGGCGAATACAAGTTCTCAACACCGATTTGCTACCCTTGCTCAAGTTTTATCATGACGATTCATTGCTTTTTGAACTCTTGCTACGGTAAGTGCAAGCATGCTCAGAGTGTGCACAGATAGAGTGTGCTTAGGGTGTGCTCCAAAACAACAATACAACATACATATTTGCTTCCTGACAGGCTTCTGGTCAATTTGACAAACCCAGCGATCTTGCTCTACAAGGAAGAGCTCCCTCAGGAGAAATCCGCTAGAAATGATTACATGGAAATAGTGGCACACTTGCAGTCATACAAGAAAGCATTCACAGACTCCAAAGTGTGGGAGGCCATCGTAAAAAAACTTGAGTCTCTACTGTACATGGTGAGGGCTTTAACCATAGTGCCATCTTCAGTGCAGTTCATGTGTATACACTGCATTTTAGTAGCGGCTGCTAACGAAGATGTGATTTTTGCAGAGCCCTCAAGAACGAGGAGATGAAGAGAACGACACCATAGAAAGAATGCTTGTCATGGTGCGCAATGTGGTACATGTCCCTGCAAACCCAACTGAGGAGAAAAGGACAGACGATGACGTCAGCGTGCACGATCAAGTGCTCTGGTATGAAAACGTTTCACTGCCCACATGTGGTAGCACCACAGCTGATAGTAGTTGGCACTGCATAAAGGACAAAGATTTAAGAATTTTTGACCGTGCATCGCAAGGTAGTGATTTTTTGAACGACTCCATAGTCCACAGCCCATGGATTAATTTTGGCCACCTGATGGTTCTTTATCAGCAGTACTTCAGCACCTGCAAAATAACTACAAGCATAGCTGTCACATAGCACAGCTTGTGCGTTGCACACAACTGTGATTGAGGATGTAGCAGAATTACTCCAAAGGAGTACCTCGCTCTCTGTTCTTCCTGTAGGACTATGCTCTAAAGGACTTTGACTAAAAGGGTGCATAGTTCTGGCCAGGGTGCAGGCAGTGATTCTGAAAAAAAAAAGGAAGCAAACATAAAGTGAAAGTGTGGATGTCTAGATCTATAGTACGGTAGAAAAGACACATCAACATGAGAATGAAGGGAGTTGCGTCAGCGGCGTCAATATTTTGAACAGAGTCTGTTCTTTCTCTGGGCATCATCCTGGTATTGACATGGTATTTAAAGGTTTAGGCATGACGTGTTAAAGGTTCATGCGAATTGTGGGTCAACAGCCCGGGGGGAAGAAAGGGTCCGTACAGGCTTTTATGGCCGGAGTGAATGGCCGCTTTGTTAGAGTGTAGAGGGGATTATGTGAGTGAAGTGATCTTGGCTCAAGACCGGTTACAGAAATGGGAGGTTCACGAACAAGGAGACGAAACTGGACAACAGGCAGGAATGGGCGAGTGTTCTGGAAAATAAAGAGTTTAGTGGTTACGTGGGGAGAGGAAATTTTCAGAGCAAGCTAGTTTTTTTTTTATATGACATATATTCGTAATACGCGGTTGAGGCATGCAATAAAGAAAGTAAAAAGTAGTGGCCATGTGGAACATAACAGATGATGAAGGTGATAAAATATAAGGAAAAAGGTCTGGGTGTATTTTTTTTGTGCGATGTTTCTAGGGAGCCTTGTGATTTGTTGATACCGAACGGGTGAAGGGTGTTGAACTTTTATATGGGATAAGACTCCCTGTCACGTCTGTCACATGTGGATCTGAACCCGGTTTCTAGAATATATAATTTAATGTTGTCAAAATTGTGACCAGGAACATTAAAGTGTTCGGCAACTGCTTTGGGGAGTTTGTTGGATGGGTACTTGAGGGAACCCATGATCGTGCCAGCACAACCTTGAGGAACCTATTATACTGGGGCAACTGTATAGAGGTGGCTGAGCAAACTAGATGTTGTTCAAGCAGCAAATTTGTGTATTGTTCAAATTTAACTAAATATTTAATTATGTATTTATCTAAATAATTAAGACTTATTATTTATTACTTATATTTACTCTACTTAATACTTCTTATTTAAGAATTATTTAATTGTTTAGGTATAATTTATTTATTTGTTTATTCTTTCATCGCAAGATGTTGCTTGAGGTTTGCGGGACTCATTCGACTGTTTCACAACACCCCGCAGATAATAATAGTATCCCCGCATAATGTGTTCTGGGTTGCCACTGCTGCTTGTACATCCCAAGTATACGTAGGCAGGAGAGTAGCTCCGAAGTTTCTTTGAAGTAGCTCCCACTTTCTAAGTGCACGTAATGTTTTCAAAACACAAGAGAAAAGCAAAAGCGTGGAGAAATTGTAGGGTTGAGCTGCTTGTTCAGCCAATGTTCGTCTTTGTAATGACCATCACCTGCTGGGACCTGATCCTGCAATCTCTGTGTCAATCCCAATGCTAAAGATCAAATGTCGAGCACGGTCCCATAACAAGGCTGTCAGAAGTGAGCCTTGGTAGACGGTCAAGTTGCAGTCATGGGCACCGAAGAAGGTCGCGGAACCCTGGTTGTGAAACGGTGGTCTGCGGTATCAACCAGTAAAAAAATAGAGAAAGATCTGTGGTGGACGAGCCACGCGATTGGGTCCCTTCATATGGAATGTAGATGTATGTGCAGAATTAGTATACAATCTCACGTTATTACCTTCATTTATGGTGCAGGGCAATGCATTTAGCAAAAATGGAGGACCTTCTCTTGTACATCTGCACCAGTGATGTGGATCAAGACTACTGCTTTCATGCCCTAGAAATCCTTTCTCTCATGCTCCGTGAACAGGTGTGATGGTCAAAATCAGCCAAGGCCCAGTGTAACGTGCTATTTGTCTGTTTCAGTCACCTCAAGTACTAGCTAGTGCAGGACAAGGTCGAAGCAACACGGAGAAAATGGAGGACGAGCTGTGAGTATATAAATATTTCTGTAACACAATAGGATTGATCGTCCTATGACATTTAGTGCTGTTAACGTAAAGTGACCATGTTCCTCTGACCCCAAGGCAGGACATGCCAAGTAGGGGGTGATTGAAATAAACAAACCATGCTCTTTGTTTTGCCTGCACCCTGTGCCATTATTATTATAGTTTATTGTATTTTTTGCATTTTATGTATTACCTAGTGCACATGTAAGATAGTTTTGACTAGAATGTCCTGAATTCCGAGATTTCCGCGGCGATCTCTGCGGAATCGAACGTCGTGATTCTCTCACATTAAATTGTCATCTGTTGCGTTCGTTGTTCATCACTCTCGTGCCAGGAGCTCCTTCTTGTTGACTGCACGATACGAGTGGCTGTGTTAGGTGCCCTCGTTTCTCACCACCAAATCTTTTAAACCCAGATACCCCAAATGTTTCATTTTCCTGCCCCATTTGTCCTTCTGGCCTTTCATGTGATGGTTGCTTATGTGGTTCTTTGTACTCCTGTCTGCTTTCTCTGTTGACTTGATTCTGGGAACCTGTTTATTGTACCTTTCTTTGGTCTGTTATATGTACCTATATCGCGTTATGACTCAAGGTCAAGTTCCGAGAATTGGCATCGTGGGACGACCTAGTTGAGAAGTCTTTTGGGAGTAGCTACGCCAGGGAAGAAAAGGAACCATCCCGAAAACAGACCTGCGGTCTCCTTCTGACAATAAAGCTGGGACGCAGCGAAGAGGTCGAACAAAGCAGGGGATGTATTCCTGGAATGGAGAAAGTGGGACACTCTCGCCTTCGTTGGTTTTAAAAGCATCCGACATCGGGTGCTCATCGCCTTTCTGTACTTTGGACGTATGTCCGTCACCAGTGTGTACAAGTGATGTAAATATATACTGTGTCGCCTTTCCCCGTATTCTGCCTACCGGCGTCTGTCTCCATTTCCCTGCATAGTTTGTTGGAGTCCGTCTTCACGCTACCCAAACGGCGGAGTTACAATAATCGCAAATGTATTGTGTAACCTGAATAACTGTGTAACTGTTTAGCATTATGTTTCTGATTCCCTCATTGCGGGCTCCATGACGGTGTTCTTTTGTTTGTTTTCCTCTTTTGACGTACCTGAATTCTTTGTTAAACTTGTACCTCCAATTTTGAATTTTTACTCCTCACATTAAGAATTTCTGTTGGCTAGAACGAGGAAAGGTGGGAGCTGGGACAGGGCCACGTTGGGGCTAGAACAGCTCCACTGTTTAGCCATATGTTTTTTCATTCAGGGTTCATAGCAGGTGAAATGGGAGAAACACTGTCCCATAAGCAGTTTGTGGGAGAGCGGTACAATGACAAAGAAATCACTAGCTGTCATGCCAATTAGGTTGTCTGTGGTCACTTTATGTCAACTATTTGAGGACTTGCTTCATAATGTTTAGTTTTGTGCCTCAATGCCTCAACATTTTTGTTTGCTTGCAGTGAGCTCCTGAAGATGAGGGAAATGGAGTTGAGCCAGAAAAAGAAGCAAATGCAAGCACGTATGGGCAGGTGAGTGTCACCTGTGTTGGTAGCCATGGCTGTGACCGTATATATGAAGGGGGTTTCAGAGTCCAAACCCTGACAGCAACATATGGGATTCATGCAAGAAAAAAGCACTGTAAAACTTACCTAGCATCTTTCTGTGCTTTTTGCACTTCTTCTTTTCCTTTTTGGATTTCCAGCAAAGCTTTCGAAACAGAGGTTGAAGCATTTCCACTCTGAAGTTGGGAAATGTGTGCAGCCAATGTGACTTCCACACCCCATCTATCCACAAAGTCACAGCCACAGTTGGTTTGCGCTGCTAACAAATGGTAATATTAAGAATAATACTAGAAAAGACAACAGGCCAACTTATTTTTTACTAATGGCTCTTGCTTCGATGTAAGTTTGTTGTATGGTTTAATAAGACATTTAATATAAAAGGGTCGTTCAAGGTTGCTCAATACTTTTGCTAAAAAAAATCAGTGAGCTAATGTAATCGAATAATACGTTTGGAGGGCAAGGTGCTATCCATCTCAGATCAGCGACACGTGCGGCAGCGGGCAGGGCGGGGAGCAGTGTGTCTGCAGATCTGGAACAGTGATGCATCATAATCAAGTTCCTTGTGAAGGAGAATGTCAAACCAGCTGAGATTGTCAAAGCTTACCGGCACAGTATGGGGAAAAAACAATGTCAAGGGGAAGAGTGTGCAAATGGTGCAGATGCAGGGAAGAGTGTGCAGATGGTGCTGATGCTCCAATGGTGCAGTTTTGGCAAAGGATAGGATATAGCGACGAATGAAACACATGTAGTACATGTTCTGTCGAATGTGGCGCCCAAGCCGCAGGCATAACGAGGAAGTCGGGTGCCCCCTCGAGGCGCGCTTTTTGAATTCGTTTTCGTGGCTAGCTGCCGACAGAAAATAAATCAGTTCGACCCTGACTCATGAGGTAGTCGTTTTGTGCGCCTCAGACTGCTGTCATGCCAGTGAATATAGCAGGCATTGAGCAGGCCATCCTCAAGAACCGGCGAGTAACAGTTTTTGGACATTGCAGCCAGTGTAATATTAGTGTTAGCTGTGTCGATACAATCATTCACGAGTGTTTACTGTTCGGCAAAGTCTGGGAAAGATGGGTTCCTCGACACCTCACTTGTGTCAAGAAGTGAGCATGCATGGCAGTCTCTGAGCAGCTGCTGAACCAGTTTCAATCCTAGGAAACGAATTTTTGCAGTCACATGTGATGAAACCTGGGGCCCTATTCTCGTCAAAGTAATTGACCTTGATTACTTTGCAATCAAGGTAATTTGCAATTTGGTAATTCTTACAAAGTAATCGATTACTTTGAGAAGAATAGGGTCCCTGGATGCATCATTTCACCCGAGAGACGAAAAGAAGCAGCATGCAATGGCGACATAAGGCTTCCCAGGCACTAAAGAAAAGCAAGATGCAGTCGTCTGCTGGGAAGTCCATGGGAACTGTCTTTTGGGACATGTGAGTTGTCGTCCTTGTGGGCTTCATGGAGCAAGGGGTCATGAACATGATTAATGCCCAGTACTACTACACTTTTATAAAGGGAGCTGTGTGAAACACAATTTGCGAGAAAAGGCCTGCGATGTTGTCCAGGAGCATGAAAGAACTAAAGTTCTGAGGCTGGAACAACATAGAAGGGACAAATACATACAAAGCCTCAAATTGCCTAAGAAATTAACGATGAAAGATGAAAGTCACTGAAAAGGTTAGCCAGCTGTAGGGCTCGAACCCACGTCTTCTGGATTGCCGGTCCAGGGCTCTACCAATTGAGCTAAGCTAACACGCCTTCCCAGCGACTTCCAGGGTGCGTCATCTGAAGGGACAAACCAGCCACTCTCTCTCACTCATCCTCCTTTCACTCTTACATTTTTGCTCACGCACACACACATTCATACGACGGGATCGACACAGGTGGCAACTGATGAACATGAAAGAACTGAAGCTCTGGTAGAGCCCTGGACCGGCAATCCAGAAGATGTGGGTTCGAGTCCTACAGCTGGCTAACCTTTTCAGTGACTTTCATCTTTCACATTAATTTCTTAGACAAATTGAAGCCTTGTATGTATTTGTCCCTTCTATGTGGTTCCAGCCTCAGAACTTGAGTTTTTTCATGTTCATCAGTTGCCGCGTGCGTCGATCCCGTCGTATGAATGTGTGTGCGCGTGAGCAAAAATGTAAGAGTGAAAGGAGGATGAGTGAGAGAGAGTGGCTGGCTTGTCCCTTCAGATGACGCGCCCTGGAAGTCGCTGGGAAGGCGTGTTAGCTTAGCTCAATTGGTAGAGCCCTGGACCGGCAATCCAGAGGATGTGGGTTCGTGTCCTACAGCTGGCTAACCTTTTCAGTGACTTTCATCTTTCATTGTCCAGGAGGATCATTCTTTATGGCAATACCCGGCCTCACATGGCGAATTTGACAGTAGCAACGCTGGCTGAAATGTGCTGGGAGGTTTTGCCCCATGCCCCGTATAGCCCAGGTTGCCACAGTGATTGCGGCGGTGCCTCGATGCGCACGGTGAATATTTTGAAAAACTGACGTAGTTTGGTGCTTTCAGAATTCTTCATTGTATTTAAAGAAATAAAAGTCTCCGTAAACCTTGAACGACCCTTGTAGATATTGCGTATATCCGGATAGATTTGATGCACTTACGTGCAACACAGTTTGAGAGATGCTGGGCAGAATAAAATGATCAACTGAAGTTTGTGCTTGCAGAGCACATTGTTGCGTCGCTTAAGTAACCATTGTTTCTGCATTTATTTTGAAAGTCAATATCCTCCCAGCTATATTGTCATTTTTTTTTCTAAAGGTGGCTGATCCATTTTGTGTAAGCTATGCATTTAGTTGTGCATCACTTGAAGGTTTATTTTTCCATCATGGCATTCAAAACACCCTTCAATATTTTGTGCTCTTCCAGGCATCCTCGGTTTGGTGGAACTTTTACTGTGCAAAATATGCAGGCCATTGGAGACAACAAGCTGATTGCTCACAGTCCTCTGAACAAGCTCTGTGAAATTGACTTTGATCAAACCAAGTCTTTCCATGCTAAACCAAAGAATAAGCGACCTACAGAAGATGGAAAAATAATGCGAAGGTCGACACTAAACATCAGGCTTTTCTTGAAGAGCCTTTGTGAGGACTTCCTAAAGCTTGCTTATAATCCAATGATGAAGACAGTAAAGGTTAGTTCTGCTTTTGTAGCACAGTGGCAGATAGAACAAATAGATGAGGCAGATCCTTTCTTTTGAGTAGTTTTTGTGCAGTGTTATAGAGGGCGTTTCACGAAAAATGAGCCAAAGTTTTAAAAAAAAGTTCATTGCACACCAAAAGGGGGGGGGGGGGGGGGAGGATCCATTAGAGGTACAAAGTTGTAATCAACAGGTTTTGTGTCGTTGTATCGCCTGCTACAACTTTCTCATTGACATTTTTGGCTCTAATCATTATAATTTAAAAAAATTGCAAATCACATATGTTGAAATGACCAAATTGTCTTCCTATAATAACAGTGAAGGCAACCGGTGGCAGTGTCTCATATCATTCATAGCGACCCGGAGAAGTGTTCATACGCTCCCGAAATATAACACATCATTAAGGCCCTTCTTTTTCTGCTGCGGCAAGTCCTGAATTCTGCAGCAGGTAACTATGAATTCTGCATTTTTCCACGGTAAAAGGCAAATTGCTCTAATTCAGACAGAAAATACTCTCTATTACCGTAGCTCGTAGTGTGGAGGAACACGGTTACAACTCCAAAAACTTTTGTGACTTAGCATAACAAGGAACATTGTACTTACTTCTGAGAGAGAGTGACGTTTCACTGGCTATCAAGTTGTACTTGGTAAGTGACCTCTCTGCATATACAGAGTTTACTGTCACACAGAGGTACTTGACAGCTATGGACACCAAAACAGGGGTCAGCATTTGCATTCCGCTCCAGAAGCCCAATATGTTAGAGGGTTGTTCCAGCGCACAGATGGGCCCACATCACGGCCTGGTGGCCTTATCCAGTTCGCACATCTACGCTGTAACGCATGCCGACCCAGTGCAAGCAAAGTCCGTTCATCTCGCGCATAAACTGAGTTAAGCGCGCTAAGAACCATTTTTACCCATTTTTACCCAACTTTTTAACTATTTTATCTGTAAGCGCACTGTTTCTGCAAAATTCTGCGCAAAACCTCATATTCCGCAGCAGCACGAATTTTTGCGGAATCGCGGAATCACAGAAAAGGAAGGGCCTGTATCATGTATCATAAGTATATTATTATAATTTGCATTTAGAGACTGATCATATGTTTTGCAGTGGATGCATGCAAGAACGTGATTATTCTTTGTTCTAGAGGCACTTGCAGCGTAACAAAGCACAGTCCAACGATGAAAGCTACTATTTCTGGTCAGTACAGTTTTTTATGGAGTTCTGCCGGCAAAGCCATTCGGATATTTCTCTTGTGAGTGAGACACTCTCCAAAGAGACTTTCCATTACATTCAAACACAAATGGAGCAGTACTATGAAATGATGGTCACAGAGAAGCGAAAGATTAGGCTCTGGGCCAAACGGTGAGTTCACGGCTGGCGATTGTGCCTGATTTTTGTGCTTCTTTTGGTATCATCTTAAGAGGGTGCTTGTAGCTGGAGGGGGGCCTTAGTCTTCCTTCATTGGGGCTGCCCGAGTAATGGTCAGCGTTGCCACATTGAAGTGTTCATATTGACTTTCCTGCCATCAACAGGCTTCACGTAGCACTGAAAGCCTACAGGGAGCTTGTAAAGAGCCTTGCAGCTATGGACAGCAGCCAAGACGAACGAGTTAAGGAAGCTTCGAGAGTTTTGAAAGGTGCGTGTAGCTTGCATATTTTCTCTGTGTGACTAATTCTCTTGCCGATATTATTTGAATGTTCCTCGTTATGTGCTTTTCAGTGCATGGTGTGTAATTATAGCCTGTGAAGGGGTATTACAGTGAAGGAGCTCATTATTTCATTCCCCACATCACAGCAGTGGAGTAGAGTATCGCCCTTGGCGATGAAACTCCCCATTCATCATCTTGAAATAAAGTAGTAGTTGTTGTTAGCCTTGCATTTTAGAGTTATACTCTGTAACACACGTTATTGTTCCCCATTATTTGCATTACCGTCACTTCGGGTAAAATCCAGAAAATAACTTCTCAATGCGCAAAATTCATCCACCAATACGGGCAGTGGAGAACGCTAAGCACTGCGCATTCAACACAGCCACTTGGCATGTTATGTCCACCTGAAATATGAGAAACTTCCTTTTTAATTTGTTTGTTTGTTCATTGTTTTACTACATGCATAGCAAGGAAGCTGCAGGCGAAAGGTAACATAGCTGCCTGACAGGTAGCTATTTTCCACCAGATATTGCTAAATTTCACCATATTTTACAGCTCCCAAAAATAAGGCCCAGTAGTTCACCTCAAATTTCTAAAAACAAACAGGGGCCTAGACATTAAAGTGACCATATTCCTTGGATCCCAAGGGAGGGACATTCGGGGGAGATGGTGGGGTGTACTGACAGTCAGGAAATCACGATTTTTTTTTATTTCTCGTTGTCGTTCACTGTTATCTTCTGTTTGTTCTGTTTGTGTCTTACGCACTGCCTTATAGGTGTGTGCATACCAAATAATTGACTAGACTGTATTTACTTAGGTATATCTTCATATTTTCTGGATATCGAGCGACACCTCTCTCTCTCTCTCTCTCTCTCTCTCCACACCTCTCCACAGAACTTGCACCTCGGTTTTGTCATTGTTGTCGGCACCACGATCAGTGACCATTTAAAGCGAGACCACGCTCCCTCCAAAGCAGCTTGATGAACAAAGTTGTAACAAGCGAGCTCACCTTTCAATAAAGTTTGGACTATATACGAATGGCTGATCAGCCAACCATATGTAGTATTATTGTTCCGTCGGCTAGATGAAGGAAAGATGCAATCCAGTAGAGGGCCATGTAAAAGCCGAAAGCGCTTCCGCTTTTTAGCCACATCATTTTACCATTTGGGTTCATGCAGCCAAAGCGGGACAAAATGCTTTCTCACAAGTAGTTTAATGGGACAGGGGGACTACCACCGTAGAAGTGGTACATGCCCCACCTAAATCGGGATTGTTGTATTCCGTTCGTGCGGGGATCCAAGGAGCCCGCAGGAAGGAAGACGTGACGCTCATACTGTCGTGCCCAAGGAATGAACCTGAGCCATTTATTTGTCTGGCTCAAAAAGGGCTTCCGGAACAAGATAACAGAGCCTACAGGTTGCCAAAAGACAGGCCGCTATCATGATACAACATTAGGATAGGCTGTTATCACTACGTATATATCACGGATGTCTGCACACAATGCATTTGACAAGTATTTTGTATTTAATGATGAAATCAGTCGTCTCATATTTTGTATTTGCCTTTCCATTTTCATTAGGTACCATTTTTTATATGCCTGAGTACAGGGAAGTTGTGCTCTACCTGCTGCTGAACTTCAATGACTGTGTCCAGCCTATGTATGTAAAATGTTGTCTTCCACATGCCTTCAGAAAAGTTTCTCAGAAGTGTTTCTGATAATGCAAACTTACAAAATACCTTCTGAAGTCTCTCCTGTAATGCCAAGCTTATGACCCATGTCCATGCGTTTCAGATCGTATTTGCGAGACCTTGCTGAAACGGTTCATGTCTACCTGAAAATGCTGGAGCAGTTTGCGAAGCAGACCCGTCACGTAATTGTGCAAGAAAAAAAGAAATCGAAAAAGAAGGCAAAGCCAAAAAAATCTCAACGTCCTGGTAAGTACAAGGAATGACCCCATTTGGTGTGGTAATAAACGTCCATATGGCATCTGTCAAACTTCTCCGGCCATCTTGAGCCGCCTTCTTTTACTGAAATGTCCTAGGCTCGCTTGTAAAGGAAAAGCACTGCAAGGATACAAATCTAGACATGTGTGTCTTCTGCATCTTTCTTTGTTTTCCTACAATTGAACTTCTGTATGCAATAAGGGGATAAGTTGACTTACCCCCTTTTTAGTGTTTTTGTTGCAATGACAGCTACATACCAGTATGTACCTGCCAAAGAAAATTTAGGACCGTATTGCAATTTATTGACCCGCAACAGGAGGGTAAGAAATAGGAAATGCATGTGTGTCAATGGGATGGACAATCAGATCCGGCACTTTTTCTACACCCGCGTACAAATGGTGTAGCTTAAGTTTTGCTATGATGCGGAAATGAACTTCAAAACTCAACTCAAAAACGATGCAAACAGGACATGCATATATGTTACACATTTTGCATTTGTGTTATTCAAGGACACGCAGCTGCAATTACTTTACCAAATATTCACTTGAAGTTTCCTCGGTTTGCAATTTTTCAACTGAGCCCCTTATTGCATAGAGAGCTTCAATTTTGTTTTCTTTGGAGGAAACGTCTTACCTGCTTTTAGAATGTCTGTACAAGTTGTCTGAACAGGGGAACCACGGGACTTATTCTGTTAGTCGGAAGCGGGGAGCGCATCGTGCCCTCATAGCATTAGTCCATCCATGATCTAAATCTATCACTCCTCTCTCTGGTTCACTGCATCCCCTTCTATGGTGTTGTCTCATCGTACAGACGGCTTCACTCGAGTGCATTTGAATCTTGCCTTCTAATGTGTCCAGGCAGTGCAAGTCATCAAGATGTTGAGCCTTTTAATGTTTTTTGGATGTGCTTTATATTTATACCTGAAATACTTTTAGAACAAGGCTGTGCCTTCAGTGTCACACCCATATTAATTATCTTAAAGAGATGAACTGCTTGCTTTGTTTATTTGTGTATCCTGCAAAAGGGAATCCATCCCCCATCTAGGCTGTGTGCACTCTGAGGCCTAAGAGTAGTTGAAAGCTAGCTGGTACTCCTGGGGTTTTCTATTTGTTATGATATGTCCATCTGCTCTTCAGGACCAGTAAGTGATAGGGCCTCTTACTTTACAGCCATCCAAAGAGAAGAAGACGAGCAACTGCTCTGGCTTGAGGTTGCCCCTGACCTTTCAAAGACCATACAAAGAAAAGAAGAGCTTCCTAGTGATATTGTTGTCTTTGACCCCACACTGGGCACCTCCGAGGAGGAACACATGTGAGCCTCTACTTTGTTGCATGCTCCTAATGTATCAATTGGCCCAGCATCCTTGCACAATTGATGCCACACACACACACACACAAGCTGTGCATGTAAACGATACATCAGTTTTGTCCTTCCCTCCCCCCTCTCTTACTGTCACTTAGATGCTAGGTATAGTATTGTACTGCCTACCACCTGTAGATTCATGCATTGCAGTGGCTCATTTCTGATTTCACAGGCTCGATGCAACTCGTCGAATTGAAAGAGCTTTAAAGTCCAAGAAGCCAGCAGAAGCCCTCGCTATACTAAGGAGTGCAAGGTAATCTTTCCGAGCTGTTGTTAATAATGCACAAATCATCTGAACGCTATGTAAATTGCTATGACATTGCTAAATACGTAAAATTGCTAGAACCCTACATATGTTTATTGCAAAAGCCTGCTTGAATAGCCCATTGCTTGAAGCTTTCTTGAATAACATAAATGTATGTACATACATGTACATGTATTACATGAAGCAGTACATAGTACAAATTTAAAGCACCTGACCATGGTTACAACATTACCTTGGTTACATGGTTACAAAATTGTTTCTTACACTGTCATTCTCCAGACAACTGTGGCCTGAGAAGCAAGCATTTGGCTCTGATGATATATCACCCGATGATGAATTCATGATGCTACGAGAGATGTTCTTTGCAAAATTGGATAGTGAGTACCATTTGCTTTCACCCATTTGAACCGATGAACTGCAAGGTAACAATCCGATTGAAAACATGCTTGAAGTCGTTACGCTGCATTCATGCTGTCATCACACAATGAATTCAATTGGCAGCACTCTCTGGTGGTTTCTTATCATTATGAAATTTTTTAAACGTATTCGTCATTACTAGGGCCCGGAATTATAGGCGCTACAAAAGTACGAACTAGGCAGGCATCTAGGCCCTAAAAATCACAAAATAGGCAAATATAGGTAAAATAAATTTAAACCGTTTATTTGCACATCTGTTCATTTTTGCTATACATTTCTGCAGTAACAAGGGACAATAAATGACATATTTAAATTCTCAAACTTAAAGCTCATCCTGCTCGCCCGCAGGAGTGCCTTGTATCTTGAGAAACTTCGCTCGACGTCACAGGATGTCACAGGCGCGAACTTGAAAGAAGATATTTCCCATGTGCTCAGGTCTTCAGCTTCAAGATCTGCTTCCTCCCCTCTCAGGATCATCCCAATCTGGAACATCGTTGAGAGCCCCGAATTCTTTCCAATCAACAATTCCATCTTTGCAGCGGCTGTGGACCCCTTCCCTTCCAGTACACGAAGCGCCATTTGCACATGCTGTAGGGTTTTAAATGCTTCAGTTAGGGGAAGTCCTATAGTCTCCAACTTCGTCATACTAGCTGTGAGCGAGCTAAAGTGGGCACTAATCTAAGCCAGGTCCATCTCAATTTCTGGGTTGCCGGAGAGTTTTTCTCGCTGCACTTACGGATACAGCATCTTCTTGAAGCTCCTGCAGAAGCGCTTTCACAGCGCGAAAGTGCTCAGAATAGTACATGGCTGCACTTAGTCATGTACCCCATCGTATAAGAACCGGTTGCGGTGGCAGTGGAATACTCGGTGCAAACTCTCGGAAAGCTGCAACTCTGGATGGAGCCTTCAAAAAAACCTTCTTCGTGTTGGAAATTAGAGCGTCCACTTCAGGGAAGGAATAGCGAATGACTTCAGGTCGACGAATGACTGCTGGTGCTGCTTTTCCCTTCGGCATGCTCGGTTTGGCGATGGAATTCCGATGACCGCTCATCTTCGCAATGACTATGTCTGGACCACACTACTGTGGACTACCAAAAGACAAGATAGCCTCGCATAGCAGTGAGGTGAACAGTCCAATGGCAGGTCGTCTTAGTAGCCTCTCTTTGAGCGACCCGTGCCTTGAGAGAGGCTACCAAAAGGGGGCAATTGTCCTGTAGTGACAATGTAACTGCAGTCCAAAACTAGTAGGTCACTGTTTCGACCTATAAAGGTCGCGTGCTCTGAGTCAGGCGATGAGTCAAGAGGTCACGGAAATCGAGCTAATGCATTCCTTTTGCTTTTGTGATGCGACTGTAGTGTGACTCACGCCTGCAGGTTGCCCACATGGGCAAAAAAAGGCAGTTACAAAACACAACAAGCGGAAAAAAGGCAGTTATGGGACAAAGCTGGCAAAAAGGCAAATAAGCCTGAAAATGTCTCATTTAGGCATTTATAGGCGTTTTCAGGCAAATGCCTACAAATCCGGGCCCTAGTCATTACTCTTAATTCTGAGATTAGAATTACTACAGATTTGCACGCAAAAGCTTTTGAGTATGGTATTTTCAAAGTGAAAGAATGCCAGTAGAAGTGGTAGCATTAATACAGTAGTGAGTTCCAAATAGGGACTCGATCGAACTGTTACAAGCTTGTACTTGCAGGACCCTTGATACCCTACAAAATGTGCACGCAAGCGGCACAGGGGTTTGCATTTCGATTGTGCAACGTTGTGGAACCTCGCAGCTACTTGAATACTCTCGAACACTATGTGTCATGTGATGATTGTGAGCCAATCATAATGCAGAATGCATTTCTTGCGGACACGTGTGCAGTGCCTCCAGCGCGGCTTCTAGACGTGTTGGTTTGGTGTTGGGAGTGTTGTTGGTGTTGGCGGTAGACCCTGCAGATGCAAGTCAGTCTGAGGCTGTGGTACATATCAGATTTAAGCAAAAAGACTGCATAGGGCCGCGGTCACAAATGGGCTCCTATGGAATGACTCCACAGGCTTCTATGAAGTTGGAGGGGTTTATTTTCTGATGTGCATGGCACAAAGTCTGTTGCTCATCGACGAAAATTGTTCATCGTCAAGCACATATCAAGCTTCAAACACTGCATGAACGCAGAAAATGCGAAGCGAAAGCAAGAGGAGCACTTGGGGGTTTTAAAGGCAAATGGCATTAGTGAATTTTAAAGGGGTGTGGTGCCATGCTTTCAAAATTTTGTCCCCCTCTGCCCATCTCTCAAAACACCCATGCTTCTACTGCTACCAAAGTGCTAAAGTGTAGGAGCACACTTCACAGCATTCACAGCTCCCCCAATAGCAGTAACATGAAGTCACGAAAACGAGGCAGAGATACGTGTGAGGTGTGCCGCTTTTCTGGTTGTAACAGTCCCATAAAAGTGACAAATACCAGCATCATGGCCAAGTGGGTTAAGGAGTCCCGCTCGTTGGTGGTAGCCAAGGTTCTGCTGAAGACTGGGAGATGGTGGGTTCGAATCCTACCACCGGCTTTGCTGCCTGAGGTTTTCCCTGGGTTTTCCAAAGACTTTCCAGACGAACGTCGGCAGAGTTCCCCTTGAAGTCTGCCCAGGACGCATAATAACCCCATATCTCCATCTGCCCACATCTGTGTGCTGCTCATAGCAACAGTTGCTTCACGGCGCTAGCACGGAATAATAATAAGTGACAAATGACGAATTTGATAATGCTCCGCTGCGATCGTAGCAAATGTAGTATGACTCCTAACGAACAGCACATTCCCCCTTTAAAATGTGCTGTACCAACGTGTGTCCAACTGCTACCAAAGTGTCAAATAGTAGGGGGCACTCTATACAGCATTCACAGCTCCTGCAACAGTGGTAACACAAAATCCGGAAAACGTGGCCCAGGCCTCACCAAGGAGTGCCGTCACAATTGGTCCCATATAGGCGGTGTGCAACGCCTATAGGGGCACTGCTGCTTGTTCCCCTGGCGGAGAAACTGTGCAAATGCTTCAGGAGGCATTCAGCGCTAGCAGACGACGCTGCGCCCATTTGCATTCATGTTTCTTGCAAGCGTTCTCATAGGATTGCTTCATATTAGATATAGTGTGTCCAGTTTTCGAGCAGGTGCTTCTTTGTAAGGGTAAAATGTGTGTAATTTTTACCACATGACTTACATGTTGTAGTTGGCATTTAGGCAAACCGCCTCAGTAGCTTGACAAGCAGTGGGTTGCAGCTCGACCGATGTTCCTCCATTTGTCGAAACTCCTGAACCTGTGAGAACTTGATTCTTTTTCAACAACAATCCTGTATTTTTTTTGAATATCCTGATTGCTGGGTTCACTTTAATTATTTCCAGGTTGGTGGGCACACTCATTAAGAGATTCGGTATTATTACAAAAGCTAGAAAGGCTCTTTAGTTTCCCTTCCCATTGATATTGATTGGAAACATTAGTATTAATATAGTATTTGCGATAACAATACAATTGGATGGTGCTGTTTCGTGGCGCTCGAACTTGATTGGGTCTCTCAGAAAGGAAGATTGCACTTATATCTAGAGGTGGTAGTTTAACTTTTGAGAAAAGTCTCCACCACGCAAGAATGTGAGACCGTTGACTTAGTCACAAAGCCTTTTCCATATGCTGCGGCAGATTGTGCTAATGTCACGCGTCAAGTGAACTAATGTGATTATCTGAGCTAGAAAAATAGAAAAAAGACACTCTTTTCACAACATGTCACTTTCCTCACTAATTTTTTCCTCACCTCACCACAACTTCTCTTTAGGTTAATTTTTCCTCACCTCATCCTTTTCTGAAAATATTTTCCTCGTCTCACCTCACCTTGACCTCCTTTCCTGGAAATTGTTCCTAACCTCATGCTGTTTTGTAAACATTTTCCTCATCTCACCTCACCCTTTTCTGCAAATGTTTGTCCTCACCTCAACTTTTTCTTCAAATGTTCTCTTTGCCCTTTTGTTGATCTTGGTCATGTCACACACCTCCACCTTTTTCTAAAATTTTCACCTCAACTTCTCAACCCTTTAAAAGATTTCCTCACCTTGCCCTCGGCTTAAGAAAATTTCTCTCGCCTCATCCTTCTGTTCTTCACGTCTGCCTTCTATAAACATTTCCTCACTTCACCTGACATGTACCGTTTCTCTGAAAGTGTTCTTGCCTAAGAACATATGTTTGCCCCTTTTGTGGGGGGAGAAAAGGGATGTACTGTCCTAATGGAAGTGGAGGGGAAACAACTCATCCATTCATCATACATGTCGCCGGTGCTGTGTCCTAATGGACATGTCTATCTCGCTAGTTCCGACTTCTGAGTCGTAGCAGAAGGCACAAGTGACCTCTATTAGTACAATGAATGGATACTTGCCACTCAAAGAGGTGACAGAAACTGTGCAGCCCCAGCTGAAAAAAAACAGGAACTGGTTCCACCAACTACATATAAAAAAAACAACATGACAAATAGTCATGAGATAAGCCGCACCGGGGGATAAGCCACAGAGTGCCTGTGAGAAAAAAAATTGTGCATAAGCCGCGGCTAATATGCGTGAAATTACGGCATATGCACCCTCTTTAAGTTGCCTTCTGGACAGGAACGTTGTCTCTCAGAAACACCACAAAGTTTTTGAATAAATGTCAATAAATGACGTAGTGACTTTTTTTTATTCATTTCTTGTTGGAGGAGGGGTCGAGCGATAGGTGGAGCATTTCAGTGGGACGCAACCTGTGTCATGTATACATTTCTCTAAATACCTTGGGATGGGCAGCGTAACAAAAGTGGTGGTTGCTTAACGGCGCTCACTCCACCCCGACCCGCAAAGAGCGAGTGATGCTCATGATCATCCTCTACAATGATCCTGCGAAACGACACCCTTAGAAACCTTGCTCGCAGAGGTCTGACCCACCTGTGTTCATGGTACTAGACCTTATGAGATTTGGAAAATTCCCCCACACGCTGAAGCACCCAACGATTTCTCTTCCTTTACTTTTCATCAGAAGTTGTTGAAGATCGGAGTTGAAACAAATTTATTGTTGAAGCAGAACGTCCTCAGAAGGTTGGATGTCTCGCAGCTGGCTCGCTAAAAGTACAAGCTACCTTGACTTCCAACCTCATACAACAATAGTCCTTCTGGTAGGGTAGAAGAGGCCATGTTGCTGGGGAAAAAAAAAATTCTTCATTCCCTATTCCACTAACCAAGTTGACAAAAGTAGTTAGCGCTAACCATGGTTTGTATCAGGATGACCTGCAACTGCTGAAACAGAAGGCAATTTGACAGTTCAGTATTCCTTTGGTTGGCATCACCATTCCGCAAGACCTGTCGAGTAGCCCCTTGTGAGACACTGTGGAACCCCTGGATCCTGCAGAACTCATTTTCATAACCCCTGCGTTAGGACATGTTGTAATACGTAGGTGTGCATGGAAAGCATGTGTCTGGTGTTGTACCATGCAGGATTTTTGCAAAGAATCATCCCACACCCCTACACAGAAGCACCACAGGAAATAGGGCTGCGTGAATTTTCAACATTTCGAATAGGAATGGAATATTTTCAGTATTCGTATCTGATCCGACGATTCTATTCGACGATGCTTTTTGAGTCTGACCTGTCACCTTCTTACATCCACCATGGAGCTCAAGATGTTGCGGCTAAGCATTGTGGTACATGACTTAGAGTCAGCTACCTGCGTCAAATACACCGTCTGCCCTTGAGGGACTTCACAATGAGTGGGGTACACCTGAAACCGTAGCAGTGTAAATTATTTTATGAGAGTAGCAACCTTTTCCTCATCCTTTCATAGTTGATGCTTCCCTACACATTTCTGCAATTATCAAAATGTGGTTGCATGCACTGTATGTGCACATTCTAGTAAACAAGGTTGTTTGAAGTGATTAATTGATTCAATATTTGAAGTCAAATATTTTCAATATTGGTATTCAACATTTTTACTATTCACACAGCCCTATCAGGAGCCTGTTAGTTACCATCCCTACTTTTTGTCTCAGGGGTGTCTGGTGTCAATCATCCTCCTGTCTCTCCACCTCACAGAGATAAGTTTTGCTGGGCTTAATGCACATATCAGAGCTTCTTGGTAATACGCTATGACAGTACGTCTCTGCTCATGAGAGAAAGGAAAGGTTGGAGAAAGCACGTGACAATGTGTCTGTCCACTCAGAAAGCAGCAATAAGGGGGTATTCGCAGATGGGCCACAACACTATGGTGAAAATATAAAGCACCGTGGACCTCACGTGCAGTTGTAGTGGTACCTTATTTGAGAGCGATCCAATGAGACCGTTCTACATGCACGAGGGGAAAGGGAAAAGCTGAGGGACTACGCGAAAGGCTGACCTACTCTCATAGCGTATAGACCTCTCACTGTTCACAAACAAGACGTCAGATGGTACAACAGCACCTCCAACTTGGTAGACTGGAACTAATAGAGTAAAAAACACAGTATCAAGAAGGACTCAATAAATTACAGCATTTCATATTTTAAGAATTTTGTGTAATCGATAGAAGAATTTTACATATTATTAGTTGGATGGCCTTCGTCTGCTCCAGTCTACCGGTAGCCATATCTTTTCCGATGCTTGTTCTAAAGATTGCTACTGGAACTTCCATGATCATGATCATGATCATGATCATGAGTTATACATGTGGTGTTTCTCCACAAGGATAGTGCGAACTAGGTCGTGCTCACAAACCACATTCCACACAGAATCACGACAGTGACTTCAGAGATGATGCAACTCTTGGGTGGGAGCAGTGTTTTCTTTCCGTGGTGGGCTAGAAACGTGAAGCGCATGCTCACAAAGACACCAAAGTGACTACAAACATGAACCGATTTGTGTGGACCGTCCATACAAACAAGTGACCCATAATCTATGAGAAGGAATTCGGCTAGTGAGACGGCAATGTTCTCCGTGCGCGTTGTTTCGCTTTCACTACGTCTACCAACGTCATGATTGCGTCACAGTGACGTTTCTTGGACGGAGGTCTATTGAACACCCTTTCATAAAGCACTGGATTGTAGTACTCCCACATGTGTTCTCACATGTATTGGACTGCATACTGGCTAACTTGTTTGTTTGTTCGTTCAATACTTATATTGTCCATTACTTTGACTATCAGCAAAACAATAATTTAGTTAGTGCAAGTGTCAGGAATAATGTGGATATTTTTTAGGATAAAAATGTTGTATTTTTTTTCTCTCTTTAACTGGACATTTCTAAGCTGCATCTTTGATACTGCATTCACTTGCTGGCAACATATACAAATAGAGGTATATTCCAATGGCTGGAGTGCATAAACCTGGCTGTGCACATTGCAGTTGCGCAGCTGCAATCTATGAAAGCTCAGTTAGCATCATGGGTACAGTAATGTACCGGAATGGCACACATGCAATCATTCTGTGCACTTGAGAAAGAAATTGAACACACGTGCTCCACACTTACTATAACATATAATACCCGTAAAAAATGATGTAGTTTTTTAAATTACAGTACAAACATGAATACTCTAAAGATTTCAGCACGTTTTTGGCAGTCATTTTCAAGTGGAAATTCTGGAGATGTTCGGGTGAACAGCTGAGCTAAGTAATTTTTGGTTATAATGCAGGATGCAGTGTTCATGTCCCTGTAGTACAGCTTGGGACAGAAGTTTACAGAACACCGGGGTATCGCATTTGAGTGAAATTCCATGAGCAAACAGGAGCAGATACACATACTGAGAGATGGATAGAATAGCTGGACACCTGTTTCTTATTCGATCTCTTCCTGATAGCTAGCAGGGGGCTGCTCCGATGGAGTAATACACCAGTGCCGTGTTCTGTCAACTTTTGTCCCAAGCTGTACTTCGCTCAAACGGAGTCGGGACATACCTTTTGGGTGCGTCGGGATGGCACTTTATTGGTCAAAGTGGTGCATAATATAATTGCGTTTCTGGTTGGTGTTTGTCGAACAACTTTGCCTTTGACACTATTCATGTACTTTGGAGCAGGAATGACACTTATACTGTTACGTGATGGAGTAGCCTTTATTTCCGTTGTATAAACCCATGAATATATGGAAGCTCAATAAACTGAGTCTGTAATTCTTAAGGTTGGGATTTTTTTTCTCATATAAAAATAATTGTTCTGGCACAAACTGTTCTGTGGCTGTAGTAAGTTTTGTTCACTTGGAAGATCAAAGACAAACCTCTGTTTGATCAGGGCTTGTTTTGTTGATCAGTCGTAAGATTTGCCTGTAACCATTCACCTGAGCAGCGTCACAGTTTCTGTTTTACAACAGCTTAATGATATAGCCAGTCTTATTCAGCGTGATGAAAGTGGCCTTTCCCAATCGCAATTTGTTTATGACATGCCACAAGTATTTCCTTTTGTACATCAAGCATTTTTGTCAGTGATGCCTAGCAGACATAAACATTATATGCAGCATGCATGTTAAAGGAGTCGTATGTAAGCGTACATTGACCCAGATTCCTTAGCAATCCAGCTACAGAATTGTCCACATTTCTTGTCCATAATTGCCCTGGGGCAGACACTGTACAATGCTGTACACATTTTCATGTTAGTTCACATTGCTCCAGTGCATGCTCAGTTGTATTCAGTTCAGCACTATGCACAGATATAGAAGCAATTCGATGGTCATGCGGTGCATCTTACTCCCTCTTGCACTGTTAATATTAGAGCGTAACATGCGAGATTCACCTTATATTGCCACATGATTACTTCGCCACTGGTTTTCTGTAAGGGGTTGTGGAATAAGTTCTTGAAGGTGTGGTTCAAGCATTGCATCAAGCACGCCATCCCTGTTCTCCATAACATAGTACAGTTTGTTGCCTATTTCTGTATGTGTGCTAGTCCTTACACCAACTGTTCCTTCAGATACAGTGAGGATATTCACCTCGTCCCTCTGAGGTCTGTAAGAAATGCTGCTGCTTCTGCGCATTCGCGAATAATGCTTACGGCACCAGAAACAGCGATGTCGCATCTGAACCGTGATGGTCGCTGCTGCCAGTACACCAATAAGGAGGAAGCAGCAAACTGCTGTAGCGGTTGAAGCCAGTGCTATTGGGCTCACATCAGACACGTGTGCATGTGCTTTGCTGACAAAGAAGCCACTGACCATAGGGACAGCCCCGTTGTTTGTGTGGTTGAATGCTTTTGGGTTTTCGGTCCATAGATGAACAAGAGCTGCACCCTGTCCTGACCATGTTCGTTGTGTTTCTTGTGTGCTTGCTTGTTCAGTGGTAGACAATGGTGAGGTTGTTGAAGCCATAAGTGGCGCACTGTTCTGTAGTTCTTCTGTTGGTTTCATCTTGCTTACATATATTGTCTGCACAGATGATGAATGTACTGGATTTTCAGTAGATGAGGAAGCAAAGCTCTCTTGTGGTTTGGTACTCTCAAGTCTTTGTGTTGATGGCAACTGGACTGTCAATGTTGTCATGTCCCCATGTGTCGATGTTTCTTCATGACCAGTCAGTTGGTCAACACCTGCGTTTTCTGAACCAGTTGTGTCACGATCGACAGTGGATGCTGCTGCTATTCTTGCTGTTGTTGCTCCGACTTGAATTGGTTGTGCTGTAGTTTTCACCAAAGATGGTGGCTGTGCTTCTTCTGTTGTATTAATTGGGCTCCTGGTACTTGTTTTGGGTTGAGCAGAGGGTGGATGAATAGGAGCAGTTTCTGCTTTGCTGTCACGGAGTGGCTGCGGAATGGGAACCGTAGGAATATTTGCCGCTTCTGTCGCTTCATTCACATTACGTGCAACTTCTGTAGATAAATGAAAGACCACAGTAGGAACGGCGTGTTGAGCTGTAGATGCTTCAGAAAAATCGTTCTCTGTTAATAGCATAACTGGCTTGTATTGCAATGCCGGTGGTGTGGCACAGCGAATGCTGTAACTGCTGTAGAACTGTACACTTGATGTTTGCATCCATCTAGTGAGCCATCGAATCTTTCGGTCGCAGTGAAAACTGTTTCCACTGATCTTAAGAACCTTCAACTTTGGAAGGAAGGAAGGGAAGTCTGACCTCAAATATGACAGCTTGTTATGCACCAGACTCAGCTCTTGTACGTTCCTTAATCCATGCAGTGCCCTGGTCGAATTTACAATTCTTTCAGCGATCACACTACTGTCATACATTTCTAGTATGGTCAAATTCTTCAAGGAGTCGAAAACGAAGTCTTCAAACCGAATTGTTTCGGACAGCCTAGACATCTGCAGTGTGTGCAGCCTTTCAAGGTGGCTGAAGCAGTAGGGCTGTATAACTTTGATAGGATTTTGAGAGATATCCAACACTTGAAGATTGGTGAGGTTTGTAAACGTTTCATCCTCAATAGACTCTATCAGGTTTGCCTGGAGGTCTAACGTTCGTAAGTTGATGAGGTCACAGAAGGCACAACTTCCCAAGGTCTTGATCTGATTCCTTTGTAAGAACAGTTGTTCGAGGTGGGTGAGGCCTCGAAAGCTATAGGACGCTATTGCACTTATAGAATTCTCTTCGATATACAAGGCTATTAGTGTTGATGGGAGGTGTAGTGGTATCTTCCGTAGCTTATTTCCATTTAGCCACAAGCGAGCCAAGTACTCCTGCCGTCCCAATGCATCATCCTCAACGTCCTCTATTGCATTGTCATCGAGCACAAGGAGACCAAGATGTGGATAGCTGTCCAAATCTCCGAGGGTAATCTTCGTGATGTTATTACGACTTAGTCGCAGGTCACGAACAAAGCGTGTGAGGCTCTGAGGTACACGTGTTAGCCCTACATGGGAAGCGTCTATGTACTGGAGGCGGGAACCGAAGAAATCGAGTCGTGAAAGCGTTGTAAGCGGATTGTTGCTGAGTATCAGGTGGGCGAGGTTTGTAAGGTCCTGGAAGGCATCCACTTCGATGCTCGATATCAGATTCGAGTCGAGATTGAGGTACTGTGCTCGAAGCAGACCAGTGAAGGTGTAGGTTGACAGTTGAGTGAGGCAGTTCCCACGAAGATTGACCTGTTCTAGGTTTCCTAAGTCCTGGAAGAAGAACAAAATCTGTTAGGAACTTAGTACTAAATGGTTCAAGATAAGGGACATAAGACAGCAACGTTATTGCGAATAGATGTCTAATGGTGACTGATTGATATGCATACAAATAACCTGTGGCGTCACTAGGACGGCGTGAGGGGTACTGTTCGCACCAGGTGACGTGACTGAAGGAGGCTAACGTTTCACACCACTATCGCTGTTGCCTCCCTCCCTCTGTTGCGCGTTGATGCAAGAACATGAGCCCTCAGCGAGCATGCAATTTTTTATTTCTGCATGTGGTACGATTTGTTGTTTATTGTGCCTGGTATACGGAAAGGGACCCATTATTGGAGGGGGGGGGGGTGATGCAAAGAGCTCCCAAAATGGGTGATGCATACTCTAGTGACGCCCCTGCGAATAATGTGACCTGCGAAGCATGCCCGTGTACCACATGATGGTGCGAGCTAGTTCGACACGATCCACTGAATTCATGTCGCGATGGGGGGCAAAGGCGACACATACGGTTGTGTTGTATTTGTCGTTCTTGTACCATATCGCGCCATGAATTCTGTGCAGTGATATATCCAGACCTCCGCTACACCCCCCAAATGTTTGACAAAACCCCTCCCAAAATATTCTGGATAAACCACTGATTCCGTGTACCACATTCACTTCTTCTCGAGCTGCTGTGGGAAAAAGAGGGTAATATTTAATGTAAATGGCGATCGGCCAACTGTGTACTCCAACAACACCACAATGTATCAGCTTACGCGCTGCTGATCAGTATCGGCAACATGCAGACTTGTACAAGTTAGCAAAAGAAAGTAACTAAATACCGTTACTCATTACATCGAAAAAATGGAACGAAATATGCTACTCGTTACTGAAATACAAAAAGTAATGCGTTACCGTTACACCTTACTAACGAGTTACTTTTCCATTACATATGATGTTGCAGAACACCAACTTATCAAATCAACATGCTTTTATTTTCATTCATACTGAGTTGGCTTTCAGTAGCAGTTGCTGCTCAAAATGCCCATCCGTTCTTTGTATTTTTCCCTAGAATGCATCAGCGGCAAAACTGAACAGGCGCTCAATGGAAGCACTCGAAGGAACAGGCGTGTTCACCCTCAAAATGTTCATGCACACGAGGGAAGTAGGCCTTTATTGCAGAAAGGGCATAATCCTTCGTAATTTGAAGAAATTCCGTCTGCTCCTGGTCATCGCAGACTGCGGTATACTTGCGGAGCCCTTGCACGCAAAGGGGAAAAATCTTTGGTGCATGTAGGGTTCACAAATTGTGCTCTGTGCCTGTCCCACTGGCGGTGCGGTTACATATGAGATCTCCTTTTTCAGCAGGTGTGTCACCTGGCGCATGTTTTACAAAGGCATAGAATGTCCCCATAAGCTCATTGTTCTATGTTAGCAGAGGGTCAGGAAGGAAGACCACGAGGTCGTTTTTCCAGAAGGCTGTATATCGGTCAGTGAAGTAGATACCGGGAACCTGCTGACTCAACAACCAGGCCAGAGCACCATGTGTGAAGTGGAGGGAGGGCGACACATTTCAGAATGTCGTCCACACTGAGGCGAAAGGGGAACGGCGGGAAAAAAGTAACGCGTAACTTGAAGTAACGGGTTAACAACTTTTTCAACGAAATATGTTACTAGTTACAGTTTTCTTGAAAGCAACCAAGTCATTACTTCGTTCCAAAAAAAAAAAAAAGTAACTCATTACAAAGTAACGAGTTACGAGTAACGCATTACGTACAACTCCCGCAACATGACCATTGTCTCTTTTCCCCCTAATTCATCAGACTTTTGCTCCCTACGACCTTTTCTTGTTTTCCCGAAATTAAGCGTAAAGGTAACAGATTTCAAATCACATGCTCACACTGATTGAGTAGTCTCGTATTTCACTCACCGAAAATGCTCCGTCTATGTGGACGAGCTGGTTGGATGACAAATCGAGGTACTTCATCTGCTGCAGACCCCTGAATGTGCCAGATGTCAAGTTCTCCAGTAGGTTCTGACTGAGGTCTAATCTCTGTAGCATAGCGAGGCCCATCAGAGCACCGTCGTCGATACTGCGGGTTTGACTCTGTTGAAGTTTGAGCTCGCGCAGTGCCACCAGTCCATTGAAGATATCCTTCGTGAGTGTATCCACCGCAAAGTTTCGTAGTTCCAGTCTTTCGCTGGGAGCTGGCAATGTCTGAGGAACCTTCCACGTGCTGTCTCCGACACAACTAACATACTGGCTGTCTGTGTCACAAAAACAGGCACTCGGGCACTCGGATGCACTGCACCAGGAGTTCCAAGAACTGCAGCACGCCAGGAGGTACATCACCCAGCTGGTCCGCGTGGCGACGAGTCCTTTGCGACAACGGCTTGAGTTGTATGCCATTGCATGCACCGTGGTAGTGTTCCGGGTCCTCACTAAGTCATGCCTCAAGTTTTGTTGGGGCAGTTCTCGTATCCGCAGTTATTTTGTTTGATCCTGAAGAGGTATGTTCTTCAGCAACACTGGCTTGGTCTTGCGCAGACCATTACTGTATAGTGATGATGCGGAGTACATATTTGGGTCAAGTGCAACATGGCGGGTTTTGTGCCTTCACAAGAAGGCGCTAGTAGTAGAGGCTGGATGCTGTTGGTGGTCACCGTTGTGCACGAGATCTTACGGTGTACATTGAGGAGTCCCAGAGTTCTTTCATTGCTTGCGTGGGATACATCGTTGCCTCGTGTGCTTTATTAACGGTTACCTTCACAGATGTAGACACTAGGCAGATGCTCCCGCTGTTGTCTTTGAGCTGTTGACACCACTGCTACAGGTCCTTCCCAAGTGAAAACCTGCAAAAGAAAAATTAATTTCTTTAGAATTATGTCATCCAGGGCCCCGTTGAATATCTGTACTCTGTACCGAATCAAATACTAATGCAAAATGCACCTGCAACGAAAGCAAACCCTTTCGAGCCATCCTCGTTTTCATTCCGGTCGCTCTTTCGGCTCAGGGACATTAAAAAGGAGATTAGTGGATTTATAGGATCCCGTTGCCTTCGTCTGATCGACGCAGAAAAGTTCTCTTATTTTCATTCTCTCTTATTTCATTTCTCTGCATTAACGATTGTCAGGCCTTGTTAAAGCTTCCTGTTGCTAGTTTATGCATTCCCCACTGCACACAACATCTTCAGCTGCTAAAATTCCTGTTCGACACTCTGATTTTGGTTACCTGTTCAGTGACGTTTGTGTAGAATGACTGAAGTAGTTCTTTACCTCAGAGCAAATATTTCACAAACATTTAAAAAGCGCCTGTTTGATGCACCTCTCCCTTGTTTGCCACGGCGTCGGCTTCAGCCAATTGGCTCAAAAAATTTGAAACATGGAAGTCCTGTGACTGCGAATGGCTGCTAATGCACCTGACGGCGGCTTGTCTAACCACAGGTGACTTCGGTCAAACTTGTGTAGAGGTCCTGGTACTTAGAGCCATTTTTTGTACATTTCAGTTGTGCGTAGTTGCTGTATCATTTTTCTCTTTGTCCCTCTGTTTTTTGGCGGCTTTTATTCGAAGCGAACGTGTAGCAACACGCTACTAAGGGCGAAGTCCTGCACCGCTGGGCGAAATATAGAAGCGCATATATTATTTGAAAAAGAATGTACATCCATGATCTTTGCTCAGTCTGGGTCTGGTGACCCTGGTCACATCCATTCCAGTCGATCGACTTCGAAACTATAGTGTCATTTTAGTCCTCCCAAGTGGGTATCAAAAATCCCACGCGAAATAGTGGCGTAGTTTGACTGTTATTCGACCGACGGAATACACGGCAAGAGCAGACGCTGAATGGTGAGAGTATTTCGGAATTCCCTCTCTGAAAAAACGAGAAAACTCCACTCCCTGAGAACCAATGAGGGCGCGACCTTGAGAAAAGGAATGCTGCGGCGCTCTCGTAGAGTTACGAGGCGTCTGGACGGCACCTTTCCTCCTGGCGCCACGCTCCACTCCTCCGCTTAGGGAGTGACGTCGTGCCGCCAGTCGTTCTGCAGAAGCAGTGCTGATCTTCAAAATTCGTTTATTTAATATCTAAGCACTTTTTGGACAGCAAAATTTGCTGAGTAGACCGTCTGCCAATGCCGAACTAAGTGGTATCGGTTTCGTAATTGGATTTCTGGATGCCACTGACCCTTTAGTACGTATTGTTCCACAATTCCGACAGTCTACGCTATCTGTTCCAGCGAAGCTACAGACATGTCCCTTTCCTCTCATGCCCCTCGTCGAGGGGCATGAGGTTGAAGTTGTAATCATGCGCCTCTGCTCCACGTTTTGGAATTTCATCAGCGACACGCGTCCTTCGCAAACCGTGTCAAATCAACGTCGCAAACCGTGCGGAATGACACTTTCTGTCAGAAGAACTATTGCTTTAAAGGGAACGGATGAACTTTTAATTGTTCCCTCATCTCCTCCCTTCTGACATTATCCGCTGCTGCCGTTACGATCCTATTGCCGGATATCTCGTGGTTCCGAAAGACTGCTCCAGAGATGCAGACCATTTCCTGAGGGAAGGCACATACACGTACTGAAAACATATGCGTGCTTGTCGATCACTGGGACTTCCTTCCAGATTCCTCAAGCCCGACAGTCAACCACACAAGCCTTTTTTGTCCTCACAATATATAGAAACCGCTGTGTACTTGTGTCTAGTAACCAGTCTTCATTAACTCAGGTACTTTTTGTAGTACAGTCGACCCGCGTTTATCCGGACGGCTTCGTTTCCTGTGAAAATGTCCGGATAGCGGGGGAACCGGATAAGTGAAACACGAAAATCCAGAGTGATCCTAAAAGGACATCTTTATTGACCATTACACAGAAAACTATCCATTGTCATCTGTTTCATTCTAATATACGCACGCAGTTCTTGCAAACCTTTGCGAATGACATTGACTTGCGAAATATTGTTCTGTTGCTCGAAAAATAATAGCGCTGTTCTCAGTGCCGCCCGCGCATTTTCTACCGTCACAGCTAGTGCCATCCACGCTTTCATCATCCGATTCTCCTTGAACACTATCGGAAGCGACGACACTGACGATGTCGTCATCTATGATTGCAGGGCAGGGGTCCTCGTTGCGGACCTTCTTAGTGTGAAATGACCAGACTGCTCAGGGGGGGTGGACTACTTTTGTGTAACGTTCAAAGTCGGAAAGGGAGAAAATTCTTCCTAGCAACACCGTCTTTGTGTCAGTAAAAAGAAGGCCACGACCAGGGTTCTCGACCTCGATTGACTAGGTGTGGGCCAATTGTCATTCTTGGACAATGACCGGATAACTGAAGCCGATTGTTGGGTATTAGTCACTTCTGTTCCCTGGAATTCTCGTCCGAGTCCGGAAGCTGAAGTCCGGACCAGCTCCAGTGGCGCAGCGGTAACACGTGCGCTTGGAGACTGGGAGGTCCGCGGTTCGAATCCGCAGGCCGGCTGTGCCGTCTGGGGTTTTTCCTGGGTTTCCCTCAGATGTGTAATAGGCGTATGCCGGCACAGTTCCCCTGAAGTCGGCCCATGGACGCAGCTATCCTCCCCCCGAGCGGATTCCGCTCGGTCTTCCACTCACCCTTTCCTCTCCTCCTCTCCACCACCTTTCCCTTCCCGAGAAACATGCCGCCTAATCAGGCAGGCAGACCTCTCGGGTTCCTCCCAACGACACTCCTCCTCCTCTGAAGTCCGGATAAACGAGGGCGAAATACATGGGTAGAAATCCGTCCCCATGCTTTTTTGTCCGGATAGCGCAGGATCCGGATAAATGAAGTCCGGATAAACGCGGGTCGACTGTAGTTCAAGCAGCTACAGTTTTTCCAGCCCATTTTAATCAAGTGCCATCAAATTTAATCCAGGTGCCATCTGAAATAATCGAAGTACCATTCAATTGAATTCGGGTGCCATCCGAATTAATCCATCGTGAAGCTCGCACCTCCCCTCGTGCCGGTGGCAGTGCCCTACTTTACCCCTCGTCTTCTCAACATCCTCCCAGGCCGCCAGTCACACGATGTCTGCTTCTACGCTGTGCAACAGGTTGTACTGGCTATCCCTAGCTCGCAGGCACGTGTTACGCTGTCGCCTCCTAGGGTCAGAGCATCCTGGATACCCGCCTCTCGTTGAACACGATAACGTCATCCAGCTTCAGCTGTGTCTAAGGTATTTTGTTCTGGGCAAGATGAGCGTTTCGAAGCTGCCGAATCCTTTGCACCATCTTGACCAGAACCGTACGCGCATCTGCTCCAGCCCTCTGAAGTACAGCTAAAGTTCCAGCGCGTTGTGTGGTGCAGTGACCTTCGACTGGTTCGGAAGAATTGATCTTCTCCCGATGCGAAGGTGTCAGAGGGTCAAGATTGCACACTTCTGGAGAGAGGTACGTTAATGGCCGACAATTGATGATGTATTCGACCTCACAGAGTGTGCGGCTGTAAAATCCTCTAAGTTCAAACACAATCTTCCGTGGTATCTTCTCAAAGCTTCCTAGAAAACAAAAAGAGCGAACGATTTATGCCTTCTACATAGTGGGTCCAGCATTTGATACGTATAGAGGTCCTTCGAAATCGACTCCGACCACATCAAAGGGGGATGTTCGCGTGATCCTTTCTCTTGGGGGGGGGGGGGTGTAACAGGCGCCGTTTCTGGCGAAAGCTGAGCACGTCGGCATTGCAGGCATGTATGCAACACGCGGCGAACACTTTGGCGACCTGTGGGCACCCAGTATCTTTGCCGTAGCTTACTGACGGTGTCTGAGATTCCCGCGTGGTGCAAACGTTGGTGCAAGCTGAGCAGATCTGTGAAGCGATGCTTAGATGGTAAAAGGACGGGATGTTTAATATCATCACAGTCATCCATTTGCTGTAGTTGTCCTCCCACTCGCAGAAGGAAGTTGTGGTCCAAGAATGGCCGGAAGACCAGTATCGACGATGTACGAGACACGGGAACTGAGGACTTGACTTCTGTCACTTCCTTATGGAACGCTTCGCTTTGCGTGTGAAGCATGCATAAACGTTCCGCTGACGTGAGTTCTTCCACGATGAGCGGTCGTGTGTATTTCGCTTGCTGGTGGAGCAGGTTATGGCTGTACCTCAGTATGTATGCAGTTAAGCGTAGAGGACGCTTAAGCAAGCTGTAGTCTGCCAGCTGAAGTAGTGGGTAGTAGCTGTCTGTATTGACTACACAGCAAGCCTTCTCTACGTCGAGTATCGCATTGTCGGCAGTCTGGGGAGTTGATGTGCTCTGTTCTGCAATATTCAGCCGTGGTGGACCTCTCCACCACAGATCGTTGTCGATGAGACCCTCATCGGACACTCCTCGCGTGAGCAGATCCGCGGAGTTGTCCTTGTCATTGCAGTGGTTCCATTGCTCTGGGCCTGTGAAGGATCTAATTTCTCGTGCTCGTTCCGCCATTAATTGGCCATTTGCGGGACTCGCTCTGCCCCCAGTGTAGGACGATCTTATGGCGAATTCCGCTGGTCGTTTTAGTGTAGCATGATGTAGCGTGCTGGTGTAGGCTCGGTGTAGCAAAATCGTGTCTGTGCAGCTTACACCTCGTTCGCCCAGCCGAACATGATAGGCGGTGTGAGTGTCGACAGTTTATCGTTGAACACCTGCAGAGACTCGAACGATTCCGCAGTAGCCATCTTTGTCGACCGCTCGGAATGCCTGTGAAAGGATGGTGGCCGGTGCAACACCACCTAGAACAAAACCTGCTTACTCGTCGAGGTGACGTAACAACTAAGAGTCAGCCAATCGGGATCGTGTTTTCAACGGCAGTAGCCAATCATGAACGAGCTTTCAGCGGTCGCAGCCATGGAGACTAACCACCGTCGTCTGCGAGCTGTGATTGAACGTCGCTGCGCATACTAAATGGGAAAAGTTTAAAATGAAGCGCAAACGGTCCCATATCTTTCTCAAGACTGATTTTCGGGAAAGCGTGTCACACTTTTTGTCTACAGATTCCAAGTTAGCTGCAATCATTTGCGAGTTATTTAATTCGCAGAACGGCGACACGCAGTAGCAGACGAGTTCTGACTATATATGTCCACGTAGCCAAGGAGGGAGAGGAGGCAATAAGCAGACCTTCTGTATCTAGGTGGCGTTGGCCGGTGGCGGAGCAGGAGGGAGGCGGAAGTGAGCGCCGTGTTCCAGTCCACACTGCCGATATCCACGGTGTGGCGAAAGCTGCACTGCTGTTACAATCGTCAGTGTGGGCCACACTGGGACGACCAACGAAACACGGCGCACATTGCACTTGGACGACCAGTGAAACATTGCACGCTCGCATCAGTGCAACTTTTTCTGCACTAAAGCGACCAGCGGGATTCGGCTGTAACGTGTAGGGATTTGCGGATGCGATGAGAAATGCGTGGCGGCCAGTAGGCATCCCAAAAGCTCAAGACGCGGAAGGGTGACTGGTTTCAGCGGAACAATGCGACCCTTGGCGATTAGCAGACATAACCTCTTGCGATGATCGCTGGTCCGGGTGCGTACACAGCGACGCCATATGCATGTGGGCTGTCATCCGTAAAGAAGTGAAGGTCTAGGACTTTGTCTCGTGGTCCGATTGCCAACCTTGGTAGATGTATCTGTGAGAGAATGAGTGAGCCATTTGTTCTAAGAATCTTGCATGTGTGACTCCATAGGAGTGTCCCAAGATTGGTTCTGCCTCTACAGTGTCTGGAACAGCAGTCACCAAGACGGGAAGAACGATGCCAAACGGGTCATAGAGCCGCGCAAAGGCTTGTAGCATTACATGTCTGGCGTGTGGAGAGACCTTGGAATGGATCGACTCGGCGGGTATCGATATGTCGTCCAACTGTCTGTTCTATGGCACGTTTAGAATCCGTAATACACTTCCCGCGCCGGTGTCGTGTATGCAGTTTTGTCGTGGGATAAATGGTCTTGCAGGACCGGTAATTTTGAGGCCCATTTTCGGATTTCCGTTCCCGCCTCTTGAAGTATGTCTTTGGTGTCGTCGTCGGTTTTTGCTCCTGTGGTGTCTTTACACCCTATTACCAGGTCGTCCACGTAAAAGCTTGAACGCAGCCGTGCTGCGGAGGACGCGTAGGTGTGGCTTATAGCGTTGAAGTGGTGCAGCAAGGTTGCTGCAAGGAGGAACGGGCTGGAGGGTGACCCAAACGGAACACGGGTCATGTGCCACTCCTTTAGTTGTGGGTACGGGTTTTCCGCAGACGGTAGGTCGGAAATCCACAGAAAGCGGAGCGCGTCGCGGTCTTCAGGACTAATGGAGATTTGATAGGCCTTGCGAATGTCCGCAGTGCGAATTATTGGGTGGAAACATAACGTAAGTGTAACGGACACATATTCTTTGAGTACGAGGAACTTAGGAAGTACTTGGAACACTATGGATTAATTCGGATGGCATCCTGATTAAATCGAATGGCACTTGGATTATTTCAGATGGTGCCTGGATTAAATTAGATGGTAGGATAATTAATTTGTATGGCACATGAACTAAAACGGACGGGAAAACCTGTAGTTACTTTTCTACAAAATTAACAAATTGTAACTAGTCACCGCTTTTGGTTAAAGTAACTGAAAATGTTAGTGTAACAAAAGTTACTCACGTATTGCAATATTTTCCGCACCTCAATTACTTAACGTCGCTCTGTCTTCAAATACCCTGTCGTTTTTCCCAACCATAACGTTCCACGACTTTTGCCATCTCATACACATAGACAGGACGGCCTTAGACCAACTCCCACCGTGGTGCCAGGGCACATGGGAAATCCTGTTTATAACACGGTATAGCTATGCTTGGGCAGTGCAAGACCTAAAACAAAGTTACCTTTATTCGACTTTTTTTTTCTTAAAAGGTACCTGAAAAGTAACTAATTTACCTTAACGTGGTAACTGTAGCTGTAACTACTACATTTTGAAAAGAGTAACTGTACCTCAGTGACCATTTTTGCTGATTAACTCTATCTGTAAACTTGATTACCTTTTTCAGCAACTTGCCCATAAGTGTTATGAAGCCTAGAACGGGATACGCATGAACGAAAGCTGTACCTGTACATGACGGTAACGGTATCACAAGCTTACACTCTAGCCAAAATAATGGCAGTGCCTAGTAAGTGCCCCGAACATTCTACATACAAGATTGCATACAAACATTTGTATGCAGAACGAATAGAAGAAGAGAAAAACAAGGACGATAGGTAAAATATTGCTAATTTTCTCCCCTTTTGGACGCACTCCTAATCAGAGGGCGGACCTTAAAAGAATCCTTTCGTGACAGGAACCACTTTGTGCCACAATACATTCTTCAGCCATCGACCAGTCTCGTTCCCAACATTCCTCTCTTTTTCTTCCCCACCTGTTCCCGCAGTGCCAGCTCATTTAGTTAAGTAGCATTCCTCCATTCTTTCTTCCAATTCATGTCCACACTATAGCGAAGGCGCGAAAAAAAAAAAGAAAAAAAAAAGAAAGAGAAACCTTCCTTCCGAATCGAACCATCTAGAAATTCTCATCTTGCCTCCACCATTTGTAGGATGTCTCTTACTGAAAAGGGTGATGTGGGGTCAAACTAAGGATCCGTCGTCCAGCAACCTCAGTCTTGAGGGGGGGGGGGGGGGGGGGACCGTGTTTGCGATTACCTCCTAGCTGCACTATTTTAATTCTTTTCCCCCGCCTAGCTGTCGTGACGCGTGTCCGTGTGTTGTGTCGAAATGACGCCAGGATGTGGAGAAAACGAAACACTGGGAAAAGAAGGGCCAGCCACTTGTTAGCGGAATAAAGCAAGGAGCCCAGTTGATTGGACGTTGACTGGTCCCGTTGGCCTCCCGGTTCTTTCTGCACAGCCCACGTCGGATTGCAAATGGGAAGAAGTTCTAAGCGGATCACGTCCGCGCCGAGCTTTTGTTGCCTCGGCGCGCGAGAAAAATAAAGTGAAGGAAGGAAAGACAAGGCGGCTGGATCGTCAATTTTTTAGTTTGCCGGGCTGTTTGCGAGAGAGTTTGATGTTTGGCTGACTCCGAGCCGTTTCGATCAAAATGGAGGTATCGCGTTTGATGAGGCTTTGGCCGTAGCGATCGGTGCTCTGCGGCGGAGGAAAATCCGTTGCGGAGGAATATGGGGGTAGAAAAAAAAATAAAAGAGCTCGAGGATGGATTTAATGTGCATTGGATATGGTGGCTGGCTGAAGGTAAACGACACTGGAAAATAGCCGTTGCTGTAATGCATGCACTATATGTAGGGTTCCGAGTTTTCGGAGTTTTTCATTTTGGAAAATCCGGAGGGTGTTTATCGGAGTTTTCAACTTTTCGGAAATTCGGAGTTTCTCGGTGCATTAAAAAGTCTGAAAAATGAACGGCGCCGATTTCGGAGTATTGCGGATCAGTCATCGCAGAGACAATGCAAGGAAAGATGTGCAAAAGTGACTGGGACCACACGATGTAACGCACGAATGTTTTAATACCCAGAGCTATTGAAGTACAAACAAGCGTATTTGCACAAATTGTGAATGGTGCCCAGACTCAAAATGAGTAGCAGCTGTAACGAACACGTAAGTGTTCTGTGCCAAACTAGCCCAGTACCCGTGGTCAAGTAAAGTCACTAGGGTCGAGGATACATAGAACAGATGGGACAAGTGTGTGTAGTATCCTCCTTTTGGGCCATTCATGCGTCCAGCGACCCTAAAGGAGGCTACCAGTCCTGAAGTTGTGAATCAGTTTGAATTCGAAAACTAGGTGTGGAAGAAGACAAAGGAAGAGGGAAACGGGAAAAATCTTAAGGCCGCCCCGTGGGCGTTGGAAAAAAACCTGAGTTTATCGGATAATTCAGATGTTTTGCAAAAAAAAAAAAAAAAACATCGGAGGAAGTTTATCGGAGTCTATCGGATAAATCCGAAAAGTCGGAAGCCTAATATATGGTATGCATGGCTTGTGGTGCTCTGGTTTTCTTTCTACGACGATGATACACGATAGGACGTTGGATCACGTTGTGGTTTTCTGGAAAGGAAGGAAGAGACACTAGTGAGTTTTAGCGCATCGTACGCTATCGCCTTTGTGAACTTAACGGATAGCGTAGATGGTTCTGCGCACTGTGCGAAGCTCTTTATTTTTTGCGCGTGCGCAGAACCACCAACGGTATCCGTTACGTACGCAAAGGTGATAGCGTACGATGCACTAAAACTCGCTATTGAAGTGGGTTCGTCTGTACCGTTAAATTTCTCTCTTTTTGTCTGTACCTCGAGCAGTCGTGTGCCTGCGGGTCCAGTGTGGCGGTGGCGCTCTCTCACACGGGGCACCGACGAGGGTTTATTCTAGCGTTAAGAACTTCCTTTTTGGGGGGTTGGGGCCATGTGACTTTTCGATGTCTTCTGATGCTCTTGTGATGCGTTCTGATGCTCTTGATGCATAATCGGTCCTCCTACTTTCGCACTAGGTAATATGCTAAGACTTCTAACGATGGCTATGGTCACAGTTGCTTCATAGCCGTATGACATAGTTATTTATTTCGAGGAGTGCGGATGATGTGCTGGTAGATTTGGATGGTATAGCTGACGAAGGAGCTACTACCTGCACTCTCTTTCCACTCTGGCCTATAAGCGCGAATTCGGCAAGCCATGGCTGCCGTTTACTACACTGCGTGTAGCGCTCTATACCGTTAACCAAGCCGAAAGCATGGTCCATGCAGTGCAGGCTCCACATCAAATATCGAAGTCAATTCTATGCGAAAGAAGGTGACTGCAAAGCAGGCAAAAAAGTAGGCACAGCATGCTGCAGTGCAGCCAATGTGGAGATCCGGGCTACGAGCTGCAAGGCTGTGGTTACAAGGAGAGTCGGTGAATCTCCCCATCACGAATAAAAAAAACTAATAAAAATAAATGAAAGACACACAGCCAGCTAAAAGGCATGCGAAAACAAAGTCAACGCCCATGTTGCAGAAAAGGGTGTAGATCCACAACATGAACTTTATTGGCCTACATCTAGTCGCAAGGCATAGTAAGCACCGAACTACCGAGTATCATTGTGTTACCTGGAAAGTTGCTGCTGTCGTGACGGCATCACACGACAAACACCACGCTAGAAAAGTGAACGCAAAGGTCGCGTCTATTGCGAAACTTCGATGCTACTTGACGGGGACTCACATGAGCGTGACCGCTCCGTAACCGAATGCCCTCTGGTATAAACCAGGGTGTCTGCCAACCTGGAAAACCAGGAAAACAGGGAATTATCAGGGAATTTTGACGTGACTGGAAAAGTCAGGGCAGCTTAGTAGACACCCTGTACAAACTGACTCTGTCCACAGGGCCGAAGCGGGTCTTAAACTGCTGGATAGGGTATATGCCCGTATATAAGCTGATTATTATTTAGGTCACACACACACACACACATGGGAAACTGGTGAGGCTGGCCCTTCCGCCGTCTGTGCATACGCAAAAATCTTGCGCAGGCGTGGTTTTCCTGTACTTTCATCGTTACTAATAAACCAATATTTTAGTTCTTGTTTGCTTTCACATGGTACCTTTCTGTAGTATTCCACGCGTAGCGGAATAGAAATAATTATCAAGTATTCAATTAGGTTATCGAATTTTTTCAGTACGCGTGGACTGCAAATGCATACGCGGCCCGAGGCCCGAGCAAGCGTAATATGGAAGGATAATTGTTTGCTCGACAATGCAAATGCAATTGTAGCTTAATGGAACATGTCCACACAAGTAGTGGTTCATGCTTGCCAAAGGTGCGCGTTTGGTCTGTGTAGGCGTTGATACAGTAAGCGAATCGCTGCATTGACCGGCTGATCTTTCACAATACGTGGTGGCTGCTGTATAGGCACGGCGGTATAGAAAGAACGAGAGAGAGAGAGAGAGAGAGAGAAAAAGGAGATGTAATTTGCCAGCCCTTCGAAGCGCATAATGACGACAACACGGAAGATGGAACGAAATTTTGATTGTCTTTTTGTTTCATCAGTGTCGCTTCTTTTCATTATCGGTGCTTTGCTTGGCCGTGGGTGTCTTTCAGATGAATCTTGTCAGGAGAGTGAAATTGGCAGTGGCGCTATGGAGCCCTACGATTCATTCTCTGATTCTGCTGCGCGACACCGATAGCTGTAATAATGCCTCTTTGTACTTATTTAGCTGTCAGATAGGGGAAAATTTCCTAGGGAATTAACCGGCCTACTGTAATGTGGCCGGAGGAAGAACGTTAGTGGATAGTGCGATTTGCGAAGCATCGAAGCGGATGCAGTGACATTCGCGTTGTATATGCGAAGTCATTGGGGCAACACGTTACATGCACGAGTCACGTTGAGCCGGACGGTGGCATTATGGTTCGTAAATTGTCTTTGGTGCTCAGATGGTTGTTCGTAGAGCCTAGGTGGGCGTGCAACGCTACGAGTGATGGAGGTCCAGAAAGTGAGAGAGGTGGAAGGAGGTAGAGCGTGGAGAAATAAAGCAGAGGGGAAGAGGTGCATGACTAGGGAGCAGCGGAGGAGCGGGTATTTGCGATGGTGAATGAAGGAACAGTGCAACAGGATACACCATGTAGTAATATTATAGGGACATTCGGGGGAGATTGAGTCTTGCGTCGCCTGATGGCGGACTATGCGGGTTGTGCGTACCGAGTTCGTTCGTATGTTGTGGAGCATGCAGTGTGACTGTAGTCTTGGAGTAACTTCTAGATTGAAGTGGAGGGCTGCCTTATATTAAATCGTGTTTTGTTTTGGAGTTGATGGTACCATTTCCTTGAACTTGAGGATGACGGGAGTACAGCGGTGCACGGAAAAGTGCACAGGACAGTGGTCCCCAGATCAAGGAACTGCTACCATCAACTTCCTTACACTCAGCTCACTTGCATTTTGTTCAACGGGTGTTTGAGTCGATGACTGATGTTAGGCTTTCGGCTATACTTCTTTCGTGCAGAGGGTGCCTTGTGTTTTCGAGTAGATCAAGGGCGATTCTGATTCCTGCACGATGTAGTCGTTTCGGAGTCTGCCAACTATCCGTTCAAGTTTCCATGACTGGAACCACGGTATATTATAGTGAACCACGGTTTGTTGTTATCACACGGCAGTTTGCGACATGCTAGCAGTGACCACGTGATTGCGACACAAGCGCCAGGTATATTCTGATTACGCTGTATATCATGAAAAGAAAAGGGCATAATGGTAATTAAAAAGCTTAACGATCATTAAATATACGGCACGCACATGATTATTTGCGGGAAATGTCGCACGGCTGCGCTAAGCGTGGTTAAGGCAACCGTCCATATATCCTCGGTTGCCTCGCGAAACCGAGGTAGCCACGCTCGGTTTCCCATAACCGCGGTTAGTGGCGTAATTTCCGTTTGGTCGGCCGTGTTACTGAGGCAAACCGCATTTACGTGTAACCGCGGTTGTCTTAATCGTGGTTAGCGCTGATCGTGTGACATGGGTATTAGGGTGAGGTCCTTATACAGGGAGACCGTATGCCACAGGTAGTTTCCCCTGGTTTTACCGCTAACATATCGGCGTCTGTCTCGAAGGAGAGAGTACTTGTGGATCAAGCTTGGGGTGGCTATTGAATTGTGCCACTCTGGCACGAAATCCTGCCTTTAATAGGGCACAGAGAAGCCGTTACAAAAGTGAAGAAGGAAAACCCCTCGACTGGCTACGATATGAGAAAAGCCTATGTCGAAGACGAGAGAGAGAGAGAGAGAAAAAAAAAAAAACTTCAATAGGTTACATTTCGTTCACGGTCCTGTGGGTGGTGGTAGGGTTTTCTACGGTCGAATCCTTCGATAACGCTCTCTCGAGAATATTGCTCGGGCGATTCTAATCGGCCCTCGATTTCTCATTACTGACGCCGGGGATGACGGAATTATGGCAAATAATCTGTACGTCTCGTGGTAAAGATACAGGGGCGGTTCCAGACCCTCACTTTGGGGGGAGGGGGCGGTTTCGTTGTCAAAGCGGGGAAGGGAGGTGGGAGCTGTTCAACCTAATGATTTGTACCCCCCCCCCCCCCCCCCCCTCCTCCCTGGATCCGCCACTGACTCCAAATATAATGGAGCTCCTTCGTTTGCTTTTAGGTACCATACAAGGACGAAAGAAGAGCATGTTTCACCATTTTGTTCCTCTCCTACAGGAGCGTGCCCTATTTCGAACTTGATGTAATTTTTGCTACAAAAGAGCTGACCCACTCTAAAACGCGATCCACGATACGTTGGACGTGTGCCCGCTTTCTGCGAAAGAAACTTTGCTCTTTCATTCCTAATCGTTCGGTTCTCCTTCCGCTTGCAGCCATTGAAAAGCCACGCTGCAAGCTTTCTTGATTTGTGCATCATCTTCCTTCCGCTGTAGGGGAATAACTGGTGCGAAAAGAAGCAGAGAAAGAATAAAATGTTGGTGGTGGTTTTTGATACTGGCCTCTAATCTTCCGCTTCTGGGTGTGTCTGTGTGGAGTGCGGGGGGAGAGGAGGAGTATTGGAGGAAGGAACACAAACCGCCAACAAATACACGACGCTAAAAGCTTTCTGTTTGGCCATCGTCACTTACGCGCTTCCAAGTTGTGCTGGAACGCGGATTTGTTTTCTGGATCTCATTGTACGCGAATTTGTGAGGATGGATTACTCTGTAGCGACTCAAAAAGAAGTCTAAGGTCACGCGAGTCGTAGAGGAAAAATGGTATCCGGCGACAATCTTGCGTAACGTGCTTAAAGGGCACTGAAGTGCAGAACTTTCTCCTCGCACAATGAAACACGCCATTACCTCGATAGCAACACGAAAGGGACGGGATTAATCCGTTTCGCCGTTCTTGATTTCAGCGCTGAAGGAAGCAGCATTTTACGTTTTCCTTCTCTCTCTCTTTTTCGAGACAATGCGGAGCGGCATCCCATTGGTCTCCGCAAACTATTTCCCGCCATGATTGGGTACCCTATCAGCACCTCTTGAGAGGGAGAGAAGGAAAGAGGTTCCTTCGCGAACGACGCCACGGATAAATCCCGTTCCTTTTATATAATGTCGAGGTAACGGCGCCTCTCATCCCGCGAAGAGATACTTTAGTGTCTGTTTAACCCGAGTTTTCTTCACACGTTCACGGGCGTGTTAAAGAAAAAAGACCGAACTTTTGCCACGAAGCCTTAAGCAGTGCAAATATAGTCGCTTCACTTTGCAGAAACATCCACGCATTTAGTTGTGAAGGTGACTAACGGTTAGGGCACTGAATCTATAGGTACTCCCCAAAATTATGAGAACTATCATTCCTCTATTTCTCTCACCTGAGCGCTACAAGTCAGCTACCAAACTGGAAATAGGGCAGAGAGTCTGGAACAGGGACAGCAGATCGGAATGGTGGAAGGGAGGTCCGCAGGCAGAGGACGCAGCGGAGGCAAACTGAAGAAGAGACTGCGGGTACTGAGTAAAGCGGTTCAGAAGCTTCAACATTCCTAACGCGACATCCACGTTCAACGCCACCATTACCATTTCTAACCGCGACAGAACCACGACTTCTACCAATAAATAAATAAAACACTTCAAATGCCATTCAGGAATCTTCGCCAAAGGGAGGGGGGGGGGGGCATCTCCTGGCCTGGCTGGTTTTGCATCAACTTAAGTTGCCTTAAAGCCCCTCCCCCCTACCTGCAATATATCGTTCCCAGCATTTCTTCCATTGCTGAAATGCTTCTTACAATGTACTCTTTGCCGCAGCGCGCAGTTCACCTGTCTCATTTGCCTCTACGGTCAGGACTCACCTCTGTGGTCTATGGTCAGGAAACGACGTCCCTTAAACGTGGTCTTCAGTTTGGGAACAGGAACGAGTCTGCAAGGGTCAACATCGGATAATAGACTCTGTGTGTGTGTCAGGGGGGGGGGGGGCACAGAGGATGTGTGATGAGTATATCGATGCGTGAGCCGGGGCGATGCAACAGCCATTTGCGACGAATTTTCTCGGACGAAACTTGATGGCAGGATTCCATGCTGATTGCCACTTCATCCGTGGGATTTCCGCGAATCACTGCACTCATTCTTTCCACATGATCATCGTCTGTTGATGTGGAGAGTCGTCCAGGCCTCGGATCTTCACCGACCACAGTGTCCTGCCCTCCTCGAGGGGCTTAAGCCACTCAGGAAGAACGATACGAACAGCTCTCACTTCCACCAGTATAGTTTAATTACAAGCAACTAGGATATAGTATACCCAAGGTCATGAGTATAACATCCGTCCACGCGCCGAATCTATTGCCCTTCTTATACGCCCCTTGTTCTTCGAATTACTTTGCCACTTTCTCACTGGTCCGACTAATAACAGCTTGCACGCGCGTTGAGTTCACCGTCAGTAATTTCACAACTGTTGACCGTTAGAAAACCGAAAGGCAGTTTATTGTCGAAACATCGAAACAAGAACAAAGAGAAAAACAAGCGAGAGATGGGGACGAGACAGAGCGCCACTAGCAGCTGCAGGTTTATCCAGTACAAAAGTACAGTTCAATATACAGCCTCTCGCTTGTTTTTGTCTTTGTTGTGCCCGTCCCCCCAACATGTATTGTCGAGACATAGACATGCTGACTTCTCTGATCCGAATATCGCGCTTTCTGAAAAGTTCGGTCTCTTCTTGAACACCCCTTCTACATTGTCACAAGTATCACTTATGCATGATGTGCATTTACATATGTATGCTCTCTACAGGAGCAAGGTTATACTAGTTTCCAGCAAGT